>NC_142875.1:104537500-105162500 GCF_051225735.1 Oryctolagus cuniculus
TTCTGTCCCGGTTGCCCCTCTTCCAGGCCAGCTCTCTGCTGTGGCCAGGGAGTGCAGTGGAGGATGGCCCAGGTCTTTGGGCCCTGCACCCGCATGGGAGACCAGGAGGAAGCACCTGGCTCCTGGCTTTGGATCAGCGTAGCGCGCCGGCCGCAAAGCGGCAGCCGTAGTGGCCACTTTGCAGGGAGAACCAACGGAAAAAGGAAGACCTTTCTCTCTGTCTCTCTCTCTCTCTCTCTCACTGTCTAACTCTGCCTGTCAAAAAATAAAAAATAAAATAAATTAAAAAATTAAAAAATAAAAAAACAATGATCAAATCTCAAAATGTCAAGGGGCTGGAATTGTAGTGCAAAGGGTTAATTTGCTGCTTGTGACCCCAGCATCCCATATCCAAGCACAGGTTCCAGTCTCAGCTGCTCCACTCAGCATCCAGCTCCCTGCTAATGCACCTAGGAAAGCAGGGGAAGGTGGCCCAAGTACTTTGGCCCCTGTCACCCACCTGAGAGACTTTGGTGAAATTCTTGGCTTTTGGTTTCTGGCTAGCCCAGCCTTGGCCATAGTGGCCATTTGGGGCATGAACCAGTAGATGGAAGATCTCTTTCTCTCTCTGACTCTCCTTTTCTCTCAGTCCCTTTGCCTTTCAAACAAATAAAATTTAAATCTTTTTTAAAAATAGCATTTTCCTTTTTTTTTAAGATGTATTTATTTATTTGAAAGTCAGAGATATACAGAGAAAGAGAGGCAGAGAGAGAGATCTTCCATCCCCTGGTTCATTCCCCAGTCGGCCACAACGGTGGAGCTGCACCGATCTGAAGCCAGGAGACAGGAGCTTCTTCCAGGTTTCCTACACAGATGCAGGGGCCCAAGGACCTGGGCCATCTTCTACGGCTTTCCCAGACCATAGAAGAGAGCTGGATTGGAAGAGAAGCAGCTGGGACTAGAACCGGTGCCCATATGGGACGCCGGTACTGCAGGTGGTGGCTTTACCTGCTATGCCACAGCATCGGCCCCTTGATTTTTGAGTAGTCTTGATGCTTTTGATTTTCTTGTGACTTTGCTAATTCCTGGAATTCCACCACACACCTCTCAAGCCTGCATGCAGCCATGTTGGAGAAGCACACCCAGGCTGTGGGTGGGAGAGTGAGGTGGTCACAGCAAACATGTAGGGAGCTCGCTAAACCACATGAAAATTTGCACTCCTGTATTTCAGGCAGCCACTGAATGAGACAGCTGAGAAATGACACTCTTTGGGGCTAGGGTAGAAGCAGCCAAGACAAAGAACCAACTCTAGGCCTGCGCCGGTTCTAGTCCCAACTGCTCCTCTTCCCATCCAGCTCTCTGCTATGGCCTGGGATAGCAGTAGAGGATGGCCCAATTCCTTGGGCCTCTGAACACACGTGGGATAATTGGAAGAAGCTCCTGGATCCTGGCTTCGGAATGATGCAGCTCCAGCCATTGAGGCCATCTGGGGAGTGAATCAGCGGATGGAAGATCTCTCTCTGTCTCTACCTCTCTTTGTAACTCTGTCTTCCAAATAAATAAAATAAATCTTAAAAAAAGAGAAAGAACCAACTCTAGGTGATATTGCCAGGTAGAACTTACAGATTCACCAACCAGCCTAGCAGACTAGACCAGCACCATGGCCTTGACAATAACCTGGAGATTACTTTTCACCAACTAGGAACGTGCACGAGTCGACTGGACTCCGGAGTGAAGCCATCCAACAAACAAATGACAAATGCAGCTTCTTGAGCCTGCTTTGGCTTAGGGATGACTCGGGACTTGCAAGCTCTCAGTTCAACCAAGAGGGAAGAAACTGCACAGTTACGACAGAAGGCTTCAGCCAGGCTTATGCTATCAGCTCATAAAAGACTCCCTGGACCACGAGTGACTTTGACTAAACAATCGCTTGGTGAGTTAAATGCAAATGAATCAGAACCATGTGCAACTCGACTCTGCATGTGGAGCATGCCAGGGGCAGGGTAGGGAGATGGGGTTGTGGGGGGATGGAGAAGTTGCTCTGCAGAGGCTTTGAGAACATGATTAAAAGCCGAGTTGTGGGAAAAAGCAGAGGTGACTGCTCCAAGCCTGCTTTCTCCAGTCTTGAAAATGTCCTAGAATTTCCTTGGGCCTAACTGGATGGATGTAGCAGAGAGAGACGATCCAGGTGCTCTGTTGGGCAGCTCTGAAGTCAATGCAAGCCAGGATGATCAACACTTAACCAAATCTAACTTGTTGCCCCTCTGTATCTGTTTCTTTGGGGACACAGAACAAGGTTTTGGGGACTCTGGGTGAACCGAGGCAAAGAGGCACTTTAATTGTGTAGCCCAGGGGATCCATACTTGGGAAAAACAAGGAAAAATGATTCCAAAAAAAGATGCCCTCCCCAAAGATGAGACCCTGTGTACTCACAGGAATGGGTTTGCAATCTGGATGTTTCTGGGCCTGGGTGAGTGGTGTGGAGGGGTGTGTTTGGAGAGTGGAGAAGGAGGCAGGGAAGAATTTGCCCTGTAGGTGCTGGCATTTAGCACAGAAGGTTAAGCCACTGCTTGCAATGTGGCAATCCCATTCGGGGGCACTGGCTCAAGTTCAGCTCCTCTGCTTCTGCAGCTCCCTGCTACTGCATGTGGGATGGCAACGGATGACGGCCCAAGTGCTTGGGCCCCTCTTGATCATGTGGGAGACTACTGATGAAGTGCTTGGCTTCTGACTTTGGCCTGGGCCAGCCCTGGCTGTTTTGGCCATTTGGAGAATGAACCAGCAGATGGACGATCGCTTACTCTCTGTCACTCTGCCTTTCAAAAAAGAATTTACAGTGTCACTTGTCCTTTTGAATTTCAAGAGGAGGAGGAGAAGCTGAAGAATTGAATAGAAATGTGGGAAGAGGCCTGGACAGGCCACTCCTTAAGAAGAAGGATTGCACGTTAATAATTAAAGGATCCACTTGAAAATGGCATCTGAGCAATTCCAGAGCCTCCTTTTGTTGGAAAGTGCCTTCTGGGTCTCTTGTGTCACAGCCTACAATCATCTCAGCTTTTCAGCAAAGCGCTTAGAAGAGAGCCCAGATAGAGTAAGTGCTGCATCCATGTTTGCTATCATTATTAGTGGCCTATTGTTTAGACTCTCCACATGCCTGTATTAGGAACCTGCTTTGTGCCACCCATTAGGAAAGACGCAGAGCTGCAGAGAGAATTGCTGTAGTCTGGGTGCTGAAGGAGTTGACTTTTCTAGGCCTCGATGGTTTACCTTCCTCTCTATGAGTTGTGGTTCTGCTGTCTCTGTTCCAGCCCTCGTCCCAGATGTCCTCACCTGCACATGTAAAGGCTCAGGAAATCTCCAAGGTAAACATGTGCAAGTGGATGGAGTCAAGTGGGGAAACGAGACAGAATTCCCCATGGCCGGGCTTGTCAGATAAAATCCAGCTCAGCCTGCTAACTCAGAATTTCAGATGCATCTAACCGAGCATCCTCCTGTGCTTGTACCTGTTTGTGTTATCAGTTCTGGTGGGCTATCACACCAGGGCAGCCATCTGTCTGCCAGCCCCATCTCCTTTTGCTGTGAGCTTTCTCCATCCATCAGGCTCTCACTGCTGTTGCTGTACCCCGACACTAGGCTTTAGAAAACATCTAGAGCTTACCCTTAAGGTAAACTTAACTCTCCCAGAGATACTTTCATTACAAGCCTCAGTTTCAATTATGGAGTAAAGCCCAGGTCCCACTTTAAAGGAATGTTAGGTTCTAGTTGGGGGGAGGGGGTGGGCTGGGAGGTAAGATTTCTTCCTCACACCCTTGACATCACACCACTTGGCTACAGACGGCAGAGTGCACAGGGAAGGCCAGTCTGTTCACACCTGCTCCAGCCTCCCTTGTGGCCTCCCAGAAGCACTTGCTTCCCTTCTGAATCTGGGAATTCCCGCACCAGGGCACTTAGCTGCCACACCCTCCATGCCCCATGCTTTGGCTACCTCTCCCAGGTTTCATCGAAATTTCCAGGTGGTCATATTCGCAGAAGTGCAGTGCCATCTCCTAACTCCTTGGCACCCCCACCCAAAGTCTGATCTGGAGGCGTTTCTGCTGGTCTGGAGAAGCGCCCACACAGCCTTCCCCTCTCCACAGCTCAGGATCAGAGAGAGGCTGCCTTCTTTGCTCTCTCATCTCCCTCTTGCGATGCCTGTCGGCTGGGCGATCACGTTTCAAGAGCTGCCCCATTGGCAGACACCTTGTCTCTCTGCCTGTGTGGAGTTCTTCTTAATGGTGTGCGCAGAGCCTCCATTCATCAGGGGAGACAGAACACCTCTCCTCGTTCACCTCCCACCTCTGGGACGTGTCTGCACTCCGCCCGCCTCTGTGACCCCTCACAGGAGGAAAAGTAAAACCAACTGAACTTTTGGTTGGCCCCTTTTATCCTTGAGGGTCAAATTCACTTCTACTCGCTGCCTCCTGCACAGACACCTTCCCAGTCTAAAGGTAAGACAATTCTTCATCCATTTACTCCCCTTTCTGTCTCTGTTCTTTTCTTCTAAATGTTCACTGACCCGGGGTGACCCTTCGAGGGCTTGGCCTCTGCTTTCCGGCATCTGGTCCTGTCTGGATGCTTTATCCCTTCTCAGGGCTTGTCTTTGTTAACCAAACCCTGATATTTTTTAATTGTGCCTGATTTGACTCAGAACGTGCCTGATTTAATTCAAAAATTGTCTCCAGTTCATTTCAAGTGATGACAATGGTCTTATCTCAGGGAAATAGCAGCCCTGGGATCTGAAACCTAGATGATATAGATCTTTAGATAGAATCTTTAAGTAATTTCAGGTTTTGAAAGTGCAGAATTTATTGCATGCGTAGCCCCTTGATAATAGAGACGGTGTCTTATCCACGTCTTGGTCCCCATAGCTAAGTTCATGGTAGCCAGGAGGTGCTCCAAAGTGATTGATGAATGAATGAGTGATGCTCCAACACTAGGCTCTGTGCTCCGAACTGAGGCTATGAGACATTAATGTGGTCTCCAGGAATCAACAGCACAAAGGGCTACCGAAGTCTTAGAACTTTGTGGAATATCTAAAATAGACATTACTAAGAGCTGGTTAGATATCCTAGCATAAGGTTGTATCCTGATTATGAGTCTTATGTTGGCATTACTGGAGCTTTAAGAATGAAATTAAGGTTATCAAAAACAATGTCAATTATTAGTAAGCCATAGAAACCCAAGGATAATCCAGAAACCTATAGAATAGATATGTGGGGACACTCAAGCCTTTCAGAATGATTTAGGTCAATCACAGGAAGGCAGCCTGGAAGGTCATTGCAGCTAGAAATATGGCATGAGGCTGGCGCCATGGCTCAATAGGCTAATCCTCCACCTGTGGTGCTGGCACACAAGGTTCTAGTCCCGGTCGGGGCACCGGATTCTGTCCCGGTTGCCCCTCTTCCAGGCCAGCTCTCTGCTGTGGCCCGGGAGTGCAGTGGAGGATGGCCCAAGTGGTTGGGTCCTGCACCCACATGGGAAACCAGGAGAGGCACCTGGCTCCTGGCTTCAGATCAGCGTGGTGCGCCGGCTGCAGCAGCCCCTGGGGGATGAACCAATGGAAAAGGAAGAGCTTTCTCTTTGCCTCTCTCTCTCACTGTCCACTCCACTCTGTCCAAAAAATAAAAAAAATAAATATGGCATGAGCCTGAGAAGACAGTGCAGACGGAAGGTGGCATTCAGGTGTTCAGAGAGAAGAAAATTTTAAAACTGGTTATTCAGTGCTAACCAAGAGAAAGACTGGTGAGAAAAGATTCCAGAGTGTTCCCATGCCTGGTGAATATTCCCTCTGTTACATCAGTCGGCTGTGTTGCCTGCTTATGCATCTACAGGGAATTTCATATTCATACTATGCGGAGAACCCAATCTATGTGAAGTCATGGGGAGGGTTTTTCTTACACTACCTGATTTCAGTCTTTTTATAAGGTTGCAATACCGAAAAGTCTGCAGCAATGGTGTAAAAATAAGCAACGAATAAACAAGTCCAGGTGGGTATTTGGCCTAGCAATGGAGCCACCTGTGTTCCACACTGCAGTACCTGGGTTTGAGTCCCGGCTCCAGATCCTGACTCTAGCTGCCTGACAAGGCAGACCCTTGGAGGGAGCAGGGGTGGCTCAAGTAATTGGGCTCCTGCCACCCATGTGGGAGATCTGGATTGGATTTCAGGCTCCTGGCTTCTGCTCAGCAAGGGTCATCATAGGCCTTTTTGGGAGTGGGGAGCAGTGAGTGAGAGATCTCTGTGTCACCTTACCTCCCAAATAAACTAAGCAAACCAACCAGTGGAATAGAACACAGGTCTAGAAAAAGACCCACACATATGCAGAAAATTTATTTTTAGCAAAAGTGCAAATACATTTATGTGGAGAAAGGAGAGTCTCTTCAACAAATGACTCGACAACAACTGAGTATCCACAGCAACAATAAATAAATAAATAAATAAATTCAATCCATACCATATCCGATAAACAAGATCAACTCAAACAGTATCAGAAACCTAAGTATAAAACTTAGAACTGTACAAATTCTAAAAGAAAACACAGAAGACAATATTAGTGGTCTTGAAATAGACAAAGATTTCTTAGATTTGAACTCAATGGTGTGATTCAAAAAATAACAAATTGATGAATTAGACTTCTTTGAATGTTTAGAAAATGAAAAGACAGAGGGTGGGCATTGTGGCACAGCAAGTTCAGCTACCTCTTGGGACACTCGCTTCCCACATCAGAGTGCCTGGGTTGAGTCCTGGCTGCTCTGCTTCCAATCTGGTTTCTTGCTAATGTACACTGTGGGAGGCAGTTGATGATGGTTCAAGGATTTGGTTCCCTGCCATCCATGTGGGAAACCTAGATGGAGTTCCTGGCTTCTACCTGGCCCAGCTCTGGCTGTCGTGGGCATTTGAGGAGGGAACCCGAGAATGGAAGATCTTTCCCTCTCTCACTCCTTCTCTCCCTCCACCCCACTAGGTAGGTAGGTAGGTATGTAGGTAGATAGATAGATAAATAATTTAAAGAAGAAAATGAAAAGACAGCTACTGATTGAAAGAAAACAATTGTCAAACATACATCCTATAAAAGTCTTGAATTTGGAATATTATAGGACACTCTCAAAACCCAATAAAAACATTAATAAGGCAGACAAAAAGCTTTGAACTTCTCGTTCTCTGAAGAAGATATATGGACAGACTCTAAACACATGAAATATTCTCAAGACTGTTGTTTATCAGCTGTATGCCAATCAAACTAAAACTGTAGCAATATTCCTATACACACCGCCAAGAATGGCAAAATTGAAAAATACTGACCACACCAAATGCTGATGGGAAGGTATGATGGTGTAACCACTTTGGAGACCCATTCACCAGTTGAACACACACTGTCACCTGATCCAGTACAGAGGAATGAGTGTGCATATGTGGGCAATAATATGAAGATTTGTGCTAGTGACTTTATTTTTAACAGTCCCAATCTGTAACAGCAGAAGTGCCTAAAAATAGATGAATGGATAAATTGTGATATACCCGTACAAGGGAGCGCTGTTCCGTAATAAGGTACATTTAACAACATGGATGAATCTCCAAATAGTTTTGCAGTCACAGGAGCAAAACAAAAAATAAAAAAACTGCATCCTATGTGATTTTGCATTCAATGAAACACAAACTAATCTCCAGCAGCAGAAAGTAGATCACTGTTGCCTGGATTTGGGGCTGAGAGGGCTTTTCAGCAGGCCTGAGCAAGCCTTTCTGGCGGCAGAAGTCTCCTTGTCTTGTTAGTGACAACAATGTCGTAGGTGTACACGTGTATGCCCAAAACTACCCAACTGCTCTGTTTTAATATGAAATTTACTGGATGCCGATTGTGTCTCCACAAAACTCAAGACAATGTGTGTGTTCAGGTTCCAGCAATTATCCTCCTGGTTGTCGCTATAGAAATCAGAGAAAGAGTGGAACTTGGAGGGATGCAGGTTGTTTAGGGCCTGCTGGGAGATTTCTTTCCTCCGTCTTGCCAACAGGGGGAGGAATAGAGGAGCAGGTTGGGTGACAGACACTTTGGAGAAAGTAAACCACTTTGGGAGCCTAACAGAATGTGTGTAAGTGTTCCCACAATTGTAAAGAGTTTCTCTAAGTCGTACACACACACACACACACACACATTCATTCACACACACTCACACTTTCTCACCAAAGACAATCCAATAGAAAAAACTATGAGTGAGACCTGAACAAGCAACACCTTGCATGTCTGCTAATAACAGGAAGTAGAAATTACAAAAACATCACTTAAAACCACTTCACACCCATCAAATGGATGCAAAGTTTAAATAGGACGCCACCAAGTGTTCGTCAAAATGAGGAAACAATTTGAAATCAGATTCTCCCCTGGGTGCACATTGGGACAAGGAATGTAGGGGGCAGTTTGGCAAAGCTGAAGACCCTGTGTCCTCCACACAGAAAGTCTACTTCATGGTGTGTGCTCCAGAGAAACAGCGGCACGTATGCAGAGAAATCATGTACAGCGTCATCACAGCCAGACACAGAGCAGTCTGATTGCCCCTTCTCGGAGGGAATGCAGCCACAAATCATGGTATATTCACACAATAGAATTCTACACACAGCAAAAGTGGGTGAATGAGATCTATATATCTGTAGAATAATTCACACAGCAGATCGTAATGTAATGCCTGTTCCATGTGCCTTATAGGCACACACACAGTACAAATGGAATGGCATGCATAAGAAATTTAAATCCCAAATTCAAGATAAGGGTATCATGTTTCATTTCCCAATTTCAACTGTGGATTCAAGTACTAATCTTTCTACCTCTTGTACATCTAAAATGTTTATAGAGAGTGGGCATTTAACTTAGAGCTTAAGACACCTAGTCCTATACCTGAGTGCCTGGATTGGATTCCCAGCTCTGGCTTCTGACTCCAGATGCATGCCAGTGCAGACCCTGGGTGATGGTAACAATAGCTCAAGTAATTGGGGTCTTATCACTCATGTGGGAAACCTACACTGAGCTCCTTGCTCCCTGCTCTGATCGCAGCCAAACTCCAGTCATTGCAGATATTTAGGTAGTGAACTACTGGGTAGCAGCTTTCTGTGTCTGTCTGTCTATCTATTCCTGGCTGTCTCTCTCTGAGTCTTCACTTCCCCAAAAGCTAATAAAATCTAAAAAGTAAGTGATTCAACACATTTTCAAAATAATTACTCTAAACTGCTCATTCTTCATAGCATTCCTTGTTCTGTAAATGAGTCTACGTCCACCTTTCCAAATCCAGAGGAAGGTGGGTTTGTTTCATTATTCATCATGCGCACGAATATATCCATGAGATTTCCATGCGCTTCCAACCCCACCCTCACTCAGCCCGGTCTCACAGCTGAGTGCACAAGCTGGGGAGTTGTGCCTTCCCTCTTGACACGCAGTTATTCATCCCATCAGTTCTTCACGACCTCTCGTCTTCCGTTACCGATCCTCAGTGCTCTCTCCTGTAAAGGTGGCTACGTGCTGGTTACTGCCTGCCTTCAGGGTGTCTTGCTGTAGGTTGAAGAAGTGCAAGTAGAATGACTCTAAGTGCACTGAATACATTCGGGGGGGGGGGGGGTAAGCTTCGTCCTTGTGTTTGTTGATGCATTGGTACTGCTCTTCCGGTCTCCATCTTGCTTTCATTTGGAAAATTGTGTTTGAAAACTCAAGTCCCTGTGTGAGAAAGTCTCCACATAACTGCAATTGGAAGACATTCTAGTAACATCGGGCAGCCCCACCTATTGGCAAACAGTGGGGGTTTATGTATTCCATAAGCCTTTTTGGGCATATAAATTGTTACAACGCTTTCAGAGGCTAATTTATTGAGCTCTGTTAAACGTAAAAAGCACATACCTTCAACTCCAGAAATCCTCTTTGGGGAAGATTCTGCCAAATGTATAGAATAAAACATATAAGAGTTATAAGCTTATGGCATTATTGCTAGAAAAAGGGACAGATTAAGAACAGCCCAGATATCAGCTCACAGTTGAGTGAACGAAAAAGTTGCAAAGTATTCTTAAAATGGAAAAATAATAAAGGAGTAAAAATAAATGGATTGATACATTTCTATCAGAGTGAACAAATCTCAAAAATGTAATGTTCAAAAATAAGTGATGTAATGATAGATGTTATAGCATACCATTTGTAGAAGGTTTAAAGAAATGAAAATTAATATTGCATATCACTTATGGATACATACACTTAATGGAACAAATATGGTTAAGATACAAATTTGGTTAAGAAAGTGAGAAAAGGAAATCAAGGAAGAGCTTATTTGTTATTTTTATAATTTTAGAACAAGTGCATCAACTCAGTAGTCATTTCTAAAAACTGACATATTTTTATATAACCACAATGTAATTCTCAAACATAACTGAATTATCAATATTACGTAGAGATAATATATTGTTTATTTTTCTTTTTTGCAAAAGCCAGAAGAAAGGATTTTGAATGTCTTTATCATAAAAACAGAACAAATACTTGAGGAGATTGATATGTTTTCTGTGACTTTAACCAAATGCAATGTATACATGGATTGAAGCAAGTACCCTACAAGTAAGTGCATTTTTTATGATTCAGTTAAAAATAAAATAAAAGGTTCAGGAGACAAAAATATGCAGTTCATATTAAATTTCCACAATTGTCTCAAAATGTCTTTTTACACTAGGCTTATATAAATCAGGATCCAAACAAATGCCACACGTTGGGCTTGGTTTTAAATATCTCTTACATTGCTTTCTGTGGGAGCAGGGCCCCTTTCCCCTCCTCCACCCTGATACCAACTCGGCCACACAAGCTGTTTTATATTTCCCTGCAAAGGCTGGATCAATCAATGGTCCTCTCGATGTCTCCCACCCTGTCTTTTTCCATCTGGTGTCATCCAACTCATTTTTGTCTCCTTTATATTCCTCATGCCAGGAGGTATATGAGATGTGGTTAAGTTCAGATTCAATTGTTTTGGTGAGAAAATGTCTTAGGTGATGCTGATAATCTTTCCTATCGGGAGACACACTACGTTTTGGTGATGGCAAATCTGATGACAATAGACACAGCTGGCATTGAGCCTTGAGTCTGGGACTGTGCAATTACCCAGCAATCTTTCCTTCATTTTCATTTTTTCCTACAATGAAAATGCTTGCCTCTATGTTAATTTTATAGTTCCCAAATCACTACAATAGAGCTTTAAAAATGTTTTATTAACATAAGGAGAACAGCTTTCATGTATTTCATAGGTACAGGTCTAAGATGATAAGAATACTTCCCTCCCTCCTCCTCTCCCTCCCTCAATCCTCCTCCTTCCTTCCTTTTTTTTTCTTTAATTTTTTTGCAGACATAATTTAAATCTCATCTATAATCAATCTTAATTCACCACTAACCATAATATTCAACAAGTAAAGATGGAGAGACAGAAAGAAAGAGAAAGACAGAAGTAATCTATCTGCGAGTTAACACCCAAAGGCTTCTGATAGCCAGGGCTAGGCCAGGCAGAATCCAGGAACACAGAACTCAGTGTGGACTCCCACAGATGGAAGGGGCTCAAGTACTTGTGCCATCATCTGCTGCCTTCCAGGGTGGGAATCAGCAGGAAGCAGCCAGGCCCCAGCCCAAGCACTCTGATGTAGAATAAAGGCATCCCAGTGGTGACTTAACCATTGCTTCAAATGAAAAATTTTAATTATTGATTATCACTGCCTCGTTCAATAATTTCATTAGAGGCTATTTTCTCTAATTTCTCATCATTTCTTCTATTTTATTAAGTTGAATTCTTCTATTTAAAAAAAATCTTTTCCTCTACAGGGACTGTTTTGTTTTCCTGAAATATAGCTTACACAAAGAAGACAGGAATCACACTTTCTTACTTTTTTTTTTTTTTTGACAGGCAGAGTGGACAGTGAGAGAGAGAGAGAGACAGAGAGAAAGGTCTTCCCTTACCGTTGGTTCACCCCTCAATGGCCACTGCAGTTGCGCGCTGCGGCCGGCGCACTGCGCTGATCCGAAGGCAGGAGCCAGGTGCTTCTCCTGGTCTCCCATGGGGTGCAGGGCCCAAGCACTTGGGCCATCCTCCACTGCACTCCCAGGCCACAGCAGAGAGCTGGCCTGGAAGAGGGGCAACCGGGACAGAATCCGGCGCCCCAACCAGGACTAGAACCCCGGGGTGCCGGTGCTGGCAGGCGGAGGATTAGCCTAGTGACCCGTGGCGCCGGCCCTTACGTTGTTTTAACTACCAATTCTCGGATTTAGGAGTTGGTGCCCTAATGCTTGCCTTCTTTAAAACAACTCCGATAAACAAATGGATAAATGTTAAGATTTTATAAATCTAGGTGGTAAACATCCAACTGTTTGTACAATTCTCTAAATCATTCTACACTTTGAAATAAATGTTTAATTGAACAGAAAAATAGCCCCTCATTTACTAAAGTTTGATATATACTTTGTGTGTACATAGGACATTAAGAAAGGAATGACCTAAGTTTTTGAGAATAGAAATTACATAAAAGTTTTAGGAAGTCCAAGTGAATGCTTTTTTTAAAAGTGGAAAGAAAAGCAGAATGAAATAATTCAAAAATGTAAGCCAGGGGTAGGCATTTGGCCTAGTGGCTAAGTGCCAGCTGGGACACTTCAGGGTACCTGGGTTCAATGTGGGCTCAACTCCTGATTCCACTCCTGCTAACGCACACGCTGGAAGGCAGCACATGAGAGCTCAAATATTTGGATCCCTGCCAGCGCCACGGCTCACTAGGCTAATCCTCCACCTGCAGCGCCAGCACCCCGGGTTCCACTCCCCGTTGGGGCGCCAGATTTTGTCCCGGTTGCTCCTCTTCCAGTCCAGCTCTCTGCTGTGGCCCGGGAAGGCAGTGGAGGATGGCCCAGGTCCTTGGGCCCTGGACCCGCATGGGAGACCAGGAGGAAGCACCTGGCTCCTGGCTTTGGATTGGCGCAGCGTGCCGGCCATGGAGGCCATTTTGGGGGGGGGGGTGAACCAACGGAAGGAAGACCTTTCTCTCTGTCTCTCTCTCTCACTGTCTCTCTCTCACTAACTCTGCCTGTCAAAAAAAAAAAATTTGGATCCCTTCCACATATGGGGCAGAGCCAGACTGAGTATCTGGTTTCTGGTTTCAGCTTGGTCCAGACCCAGCTGTTGTGGGCATTTAGGGAATGAACCAGCAGATGGGAGTGCTCTCTCTCTCTTTCTCTCTCTCTGTCCTTTCTTGCCTTTCTACCTTCTGCCGTGGGATGATGTATCAAGAAAGCCTACATCAGATGGAGCTTCCATGAGCTCAGAGTTCCCAGCCTCCAAATCTGTAAGAAATAAATTAGTTGTCTTTATAAATTTGTCAGTCTGTCGTGTTCTGTTATAGCAATGGACAACAGATAGAACAGACTAAGACAGCGTGCAGATCTCAATCTATATCAGTGGATACAAATGCCATTCTACCCCATGAAAACAACGCAGGTGGGATGGGCCAGTGATTAAGTTTTAAGCAGGTTATGTTCTAATGCAAATTCACTGCCAATGTATTTGTAAGAACAGGAAGGGACAGCCCAGGTGTCCATGCATCTGTCCAAGCACACACCCTGAGCCCTCTGATTGTCTCAAAGGCTTTCTTTGGGAAAGAGGGCGGGGTGTGGGGAGTAGTCAGGATGCTGCCCCCCTCTTTGGGCTGTGGTTTTCTCAAGTGTGGACATCTGCAGACATGGGGTCCATGCTAAGCACATGCCATATCTATAGCAATTTCCTCTTTGTGCTTTCACGGCAGAATAACAATCCCCAGGACATGTCACACTGCACTACACTGCCCCAAGAGCACTCCACACTCCACAAGCCAACACTCAGGGAATCGGGGCAGTGACTGTGTGTGTGCTCCTGACATCAAAGGGCATCCCAGTGTAGAGCACAAGGAGGGCGAGATTTCAAAGCGACCAGGAACAATTTGAACGCTCAGAGAGTGTGAACCAGGCACCCTTACAATGGGCTGGCTCTCCACCCCCGGAGGCCTCCCAAGGAAGGTGCAGGCAGCGGCGAGTTCTGCTCACTCCCTTGCTGCTCTCCATGCCTCCGCTCAGGTCTCGGCCCCTTGGCCTCTCTTCTCCTACTGCCTCTGAATTCTCTGCTATCCATCTCTCCCAGATTTCCGAAATCCACAACTATGAAACAGCAACCAGAAGTTTCCATGTTCCATTGGTGGACTTGCTGCTACTGAGACCAGAGTTCACCATTTGTGAGAGCATTTTTTTAAGATTTTATTAATTTATTTGACAGGTAGAGTTACAGACAGTGAGAGAGAGACAGAGAGAAAGGTCTTCCTTCCGTTGGTTCACTCCCCAAATGGCTGCAACAGCCGGAGCTGCGCCAGGTGCTTCTTCCTGGTCTCCCATGAAGGAGCAGGGGCCCAAGGACTTGGGCCATCTTCTACTGCTATCCCAGGCCGCAACAGAGAGCTAGACAGGAAGAGGAGCAACTGGGACTAGAACTGGAGCCCATATGGGATGCCGGCGCTGCAGGCTGAGGATTAGCCTAGTGCGCCATGGCGCCAGCCCTTGTGAGGGCATTTGTAAGAGCAGCCTTTCTGCTTCTCTCCTCCTCTTGGTTTTGCCCAGTGACAAGATTCCGGTCAAAGAATGCTAGAAACGTCCATCCCCACCAGGGAAGACTTCTTTCGCTCTGCTGGCCTGAGCAAGTGAGAGAAGGGGTCTGGCACTCCACCCAGGGGGCACTGGTCCCAAAATAGGACTACCTCCCCTTCTCAAATGAAGAATGTCAGAGAAATGGCAAATAGCCATGCCTTTGAGCTATTAAGCAAATTCTAAACTCAGAGAGTTGAATGCACAAGAACATATCAGGTCCTCCCTGGCCTTCGCGTGAACGAGAGGGCCGTGAACCTGTGAATCTTGTCTGGCAGGACAGGACACAGCACCATCGGCACTGCCCCAGGAGTATTCACCCAAGCATGAAATTCAGAGCAGATCCCTCTGGTACAGACCAGATATGGAAATGGTGTGAGAATGCAGGTCTTTTATGTCTGGAAATAAACCCCAACACTTTAGACACAAAAGTTTTACAAAAATTCCTAAAGACTTGACTCGTTGATGAATCAGATCTCTGTCGATTTGGTCCGCATTCAGCCTTTGAGTGGCACATGTGCCTCGACAGAATCAGCCCATAAAAGGAAAAGTTAACACAAAGTGGTTGAATCAAATTGATTTAAGCACAGGCAAGAGCCTTGCTTCTGAATAAAGAATCAGGAAAAAAAGCTTCTGAAGAGGTTTTCTTACAATTCTGGCTGAGACAAGAGTGTAGGATAAATGTTTCTACTCTTTAAGGAACACCCTGAAATACCTGTTGGAGCCCTCTGGCCCTTGTGGCAATATTTTAGGCATGAAGTGGTCGTGATGGGAAAATAAGACATAGTTATAAATTACTAGCATTGCAGTAGACTGTAGATCATGGTCAAAGAACAGATTGGTGTCTACAGAAGTCTTCCGAGGGAATTCATTTAATCAACGCACTTTAAGGGCCTCTCTCTGGCAACTCTGGCATTACAAGGCCAGAAGTTCTGCTCTCAGGAACTGCAAGCTCAATTGGCCAGCACTGTAAACAAACAAGTTCAATGGAAGTTCCTGGGAAGGATTTGGTTTTATGAGGAGGAGCTGGGGAAACAAAAATTGACATTGTGATAACTCAGCTGATAATGAGAGATCTGTGTGGGAAAATGACTTGGAACCCACAGGAGTAAACACAACTTTGCAAATGTGATTGGTCCTTCCCTTCTAAATGCTTTAGACTAGGGTAACCTATAAAGCTTGGGCTTTGTCAGTTCCTTTGCTTGATGTTTCCATGTCTAAAAAGCACAGAGGACATAACCATTCACACTTACAGAAGTAACTCAAATTCTGACAGCAGTGTGCAAAAGGTCAAAGATGAAATTTTCAACATTGGTATGTAGAAAAAAGAGTTTAAGAAATACCTAAAGTCACATATCCAGAGGCGAGCATCTGGTACAGTGATTAAGACACGGATTAAGATGCCCATATCCCGTATCAGAGGGCCCGAGTTCAATTCTCACCTCTGGCTCTTGACTCCAGCTTCCTGCTAAGGTACACCCTGAGAAGCAGTGGTGATGGTCAAAGTAATTGGATTACTGCCACCCACAAGAGAAACTCACACTGAGTTCCTGGATGGCAGGTCTTTGGGTACTGGATCAGCCAAGCAAAGTTCTCCATGCGAGTGTGAGTGTGTGAGTGTGAGTGCATGTGTATGTGTGTGGTCTGCCAGTCTGTCTGTCCCTGTCTCTCAAATAAATAATTTAAAAATTTGAGTTAGAAGTAGAATCTGAGATAATTTACATCACAAGATCTAAACCCTTTGAGCAATTTTTTTTAGGTTTAGAGAGAGGGACTTTACCATGTTCCAATTGCAAAGCCACATAGGCACATATACATGCATGTGCACACACACACACACACACACCTAAAGCATTTTAAAATGAGGTAGGCTTCAACCATAGTACCAGGAAATAAGCATGGACATTCGAGCCAGATAGATATGAATTCCAAACTGGCCCCACCGCCCTATAATTGTGTATCTTGGGCCAACTATTTAATGTCTCTGCATTTCGTATCTATTTATCCATCTATCCAAATACACACGCACACATACAGAATAGTAACCCAGTTCTATTATAAGCACTCTATTATGTTAGTCCTCTAGTGAATTGGAGACAGGCAGTGAGCAAAACACCTGATCCACATTATCTCATTTAATTCTTTTTAAAGATTTATTTATTTGAAAGGCAGAGTGATACAGAGAGAGGGAGAGGCAGAGATAGAGAAAGAGAGAGAAAGATCTTTCACCCACTGGTTGACTCCCCAGATGGCAGCAATGGCTGGGGCTGGGCCAGGCCAAAGCCAGGAGACTGGAACTCCATCCTGGTCTCCCACATGGTTGGGCAGGGCCAAGTACTTGGACCATCTTCTGCTGCTTTCCCAAGCGCATTAGCAAGAAGCTGGAAGCAGAGCAGCCAGAATTCAGACTGGCACTCTGATATAGGACGCCAGCAGCACAGGCGGTGGCTTAACCCATTGTGTCAACAATGCCAGCCCCAAATCTTATTTAATCCTTACAATGACCCTGTAATGTAGTTATTACCCTCCTTTTAGAGACTGGGAAACTGGACCCCAGAGAAGCCAAGTAGGGCTGGGCCATAGCAACACAATTAGAAAACACTGGAAGCAAGATCCAAAGGCTATGTTTTCAAAATGTACTATGATCCCCTGCAGGGAGCCCAAGGCAAGCTGTGAACAGCAGAAGGAAGTCCTCACATAGGGCTTTCCACTCACCACTTCCCCTTGCTGTCCTTAACCCCAAATTCTCTCCATCTCTCTGTGTGTGTGAGTCTCTAACATCTGAGAGTTCAACTTGATCTCTCTTTGTAAGCCTCATGCACCTGTTTAGCTCCTTGGAAGGGGTATGTTCCTACGTGAAAGCTCTCTGTCTTTGTCTGTCTCTGACCATATCTGTATCTGCTTCTCCACATCCTGTCTGGAAGTGGATCAGAGGCACACTTTGTGTCTTTTTACTTTCCTTCACTCACTTTTTCTGCTTTCTTTCCTAGTTTTGTCTCTACAGTCTGCTTTCTGCATCAGGGAGTTTCATATCTCTGATTCAGCTAACCATGAATGTGTATATCTTTTTTTTTTTTTGTCTTGACAGGCAGAGTTAGTGAGAGAGAGAGACAGAGACATAGAGAAAGGTCTTCCTTTCCGTAGGTTCACGCCCCAAGTGGCCGCTACGACCAGCGTGCTGCGGTAGGCGTGCTGCGCCAGGAGCCAGGAGCCAGGTGCTTCCTCCTGGTTTCCCATGGGGTGCAGGGCCCAAGGACCTGGGCCATCCTCCACTGCACTCCCGGGCCACAGCAGAGAGCTGGCCTGGAAGAGGAGCAACCAGGACAGAATCCGGTGCCCCGACCAGGACTAGAACCCGGAGTGCCGGCTCCACAGGCAGAGAATTAGCCACGTGAGCCGTGGTGCTGGCTAATGTGTATATCTTAAAATGAAAGTATATCTGTACTGAATATGTACAGACTACTTCTTGTCACTATTGCCTAAACAATATGATATACAAACTATCTGCATAGCATTTTATTGTACTAGGTATTATGATAATCTAAAGATTATTTAAAGTATCTGGGAGATGTGCCTAGGGTATGGACAAACACTCTGCCATCTACATGAGAGACTAGAGCATCCTGAATATGAGGCTCTGTGAGAGTTTCTGGAACCCATCCCCCAGGGACACCAGGGACCACTGTATTTCTCTCCTAAGTGAACGCAGCATAGATTGTCACAATTCATATTTCGCTTGATAATAGAAACGTGTATCGTAAAAAGGCTATGTAAGCAGCATGTGATTTTGCTTTGTTTTGTTACTGTCTATGTGCCCTTCAATATTCCCCTGTCTCTTGGGAATGTTAGCTACAGTGTTTAAAAAATGGAAAGCTCTCCTCTCTGTGGTGATGTGCCAATAAAATACTCAGTAACTGAGCTATTGTTCCTGGTTTCAAAACAAATGACCCAGAGAGCCGCTGTTCCAGGTCACAGTCATATGCTCCAGGGGGAGACAATTTATTTGAAATTTCTTTTTCTTTTTTAAATTTTTTCAAAAGGCAGAGAGACAGTCAAAGAGCAAGAGATCCTCCATTTGCCAGTTTACTTCTCCAATGCCCACAACAGCTGGTGCTGTACCAAGCTGAAGCCGGGAATGAGAACTCTTTCCAGGTCGCCTGCGTGGGTGGCAGCAACGCAAGCACTTGAGCCGTTACCTGCTCCATCTCGAGGTTTGCATTGGAAGGAAGGTAAAGAGGGGGAGTCAGGACTCGACTGCAGGTGTATGGGGTATGGGCATCCCAAAGGGCATCTGAGCTGCTGCATCAAACATCCACCCCCATCTGAGATTTCTCATTAAAACGTGTGAGTACGTGTGCCCATTCTTGGAGGAAGAGAAGGATGCTTCGTTTTCCTTTTCTTGTTGTTGTGCTGTTTTCAGTCTGCTTTGCCAGTAAATTTATCTGTTTCTCTCATTGATCAGTTGCACCTACTCTCCTAGAACCATGACTGTAGCCCGGAGAATGAGTGTTCTGAACGCCCTCCAATGCCAGCTGCTTATGTAACTCTTACAAAGGGAGGTGGGTACATGCTGGGTTCCACAGAACAGCAAAAATGGAAAGTGATTTCTGCTGTAAAACTTCAAAACACATGTTTATAAACAAAAGAAATCTAATGTAGTCAGCAATTGTCAGCCTGCACTAGAACACATCGTGAGTGGTTAGTGACGGAATCTGGACAACAGAAAATATCCCGTCGCCAGAAGAGGACCAAATGTCAAATGGACAAAAGTCATTCGTATCCCAAGCTGCCCCCACCCCAGCCTTTCTGGGAAGAAAAGCTTGGTGAACATGAGAAAGGAATACTTTTCATCCTGCCTTCACAATTTGGAAGCCCATGGCCAAAGAAATCTCCTAGTTTGGCACAGAAAAGGCAGTGTGAGGGGAGGAATGAAAGGACGTACGAATTTGATTCCTGTTAAGGAAAAAGTTACAACTGGTGGACAGAAGATGGTCAATGCCCAAGATATATGAGAAATATTTAGTTGATTGTTCTTGGATTTTTTTTTGACAGGCAGAGTTAGACAGTGAGAGAGACAGAGAGAAAGGTCTTCCTTTTTCCGTTGGTTCACCCTCCAAGTGGCCACTATGGCCGGCACGTTGCAGCCAGCGTGCCGTGCCGATCCGAAGCCAGGAGCCAGGTGCTTCCTCCTGGTCTCCCATGGGGTACAGGGCCCAAGCACTTGGGCCATCCTCCACTGCACTCCCTGGCCACAGCAGAGAGCTGGCCTGGAAGAAGAGCAACCGGGACAGAATCTGGTGCCCCAACCGGGACTAGAACCACGGGGTGTCGGCGCCGCAGGTGGAGGATTAGCCTAGTGAGCTGCAGCGCCAGCTGTGCTTGGAATTTAATACATTGGCATGGCCTAAAGGAATAAAAGCATCTATACTAATCATTTTGGTTTCCTAGTGTTTTCTAGACATACACCCATCTAGGAATTGCTATCTAGTGTAGAAGCAGAGAGCAGTAGACATCCAGACCTCCTTATACAGCAAACCTTGAGTCTTCTGTACAAAATTCCAATGTCTTCTGTACCAGCTGAGCCACTTGGAGTTCTAACTTGGGTAGATGAGTTCCTGAAATGTGAACTCTCCATGTGTGCTGCACCTGCCTGACTTCCCAGCAAGAACCACCTCTCCTGGGCGTTTGTCTTCAGTGCCCTGCAGGTGGCTCCTAGTGGTCAGGCCGTTCCCTTCCCCAAATCCACACCCCCTCTTCCCACTCACACTTTCTAGAACTGGGCCCTGGGTTCCAGGCCTTCACACTGCTCCACTTTTGACTGTCTGCTCTGTGTTGACTTGACGGTAGAGCTCCAGCACCTCACTCAGTCTGTCCATTTCTTCACAATTTACCAAAAGGCATGTCTGTAAGTTTGAACAGGTTCTTGGGGTTGCCATCTCTTTACACCAGAAAACTGATCTGGATGTCAAGTAACTAGGGGTTCTTGAACATCACTCACACCCTTTTGCCCTATCCATATTAATAAGAAGGTCATTTGAGCCAGCAGATAAAACACTGTCAAGAGTGGGAGGATGTGGAGGCCTAAAAGCCAAGGCATGATTCTGTAAGGGCTGGATGAGGAAGAAAATATGTAGATTTTGGAAAATGATTGACATGATCTCGCACTGGAGTACCTGGATTCAAGTCCCAGCCCCAGCACCCAACTCCAGCTTCCTGTTAATGCACACCCCAGGAGGCAGTAGTGATGGCTCAATTGGTTGGGTTCCTGCCACTAATGTGGGAGACCTGGATTGAGTTCCTTGATCCAAGCTTCAGCCTGGCCCTGCCCCAGCCATTGTGGACATATGGGAACTCTCTCTCTTTATCTGTTTCTCTGCCTCTAAAAATAAAAATAAAAATAAAAAATAATTAAGAAGCAGTAGAACTGGAGAGAAGCAGAGGCACAAAGGTCTCACGTTCTTTCTTTTGCCTGTTGACACCAACAGCAGCTTGAACACAGAGCCTTGTACATGACCTGGCAGCAAATGTAAACTTGAAAGCACTTTGGGTCATTCTTCATTTGTCATGCTCCTTAACCTCCCCATGTTTGATAAGACTTGGCGTAACCGCAAAGCTCACCTTGATGACTCTAATGTCCTGGGTCTGAATTTCTGGAAAATAAGTTCATTTTGTCATCTCCGAACATTGTCACATTCTCCTGGTCCCTCTTATCCAAAATCTCATCTGTCCTCTTGACTCAATGTACTGTTATACTTTGAGAAACCCAGATCAGAGACCCCCGTTTATTCTTCACAGTCCTGAGTACAAAGCCTCATGCAGAATGGATGACCAACCAACTACTGGTCTTGGCTACTATGGGCTACAGAGAAATTGTCATGAACAGGCATTTTAGACCAAAGTTCAAACCTGAACTATAGGACCTTGGGAAAGTTTCTCAATGATTTTAGGATTTAGATTTCACTTATGCGACCAACCTGATAAGATTGTTGGGAGAATGACAACATTAGATAATGTTCAAGTAGCCAATAAATAGATGTGCATGATTGTCATTGTCAGCAGCACAATGAGGACATGGGAATTACTTCACAAGGTTATTTTGAAAATTAAATGAAAAACATAGGCAAAATGATCTGCCATATCACAAGCATTTAATAAGTGTTAGTGCACTTCTTTTCCTCCTTCATAAAATGGGTACTATTAACAAATTACCCTGGCAATAGTTTTATACATCAATTCAGTAATGTGATTAAAAAGAGAGTTAACCTACAAACCACAATGGAATATCAGTTTGCAAAATATTGGCATATTCCAATAAAGTCTCCTTAACTGACTCAGACTTAATTGAATTAACTTTGATTTTTTGAGAGACATTCTGAAGTATGGGCCAGGGGTACTGTCTGTGTGGTGTGGGGCTGTGGCGGGATGATAGGAAGAGCAAGGCATTTTCCTCAAAAGACTTGAGTTTTTCAATTCATGTGATTTTAAGCAGGACACATGATCTAAGTTTCTCTTCTGCAGACTGGGAGTTCTTGCTCAACAAAAAGCTAAAAGATATGTTGAAAACTGTACAGCATTATTTAGAAGATAGCTACTTTTAGGGTACAGAGACTATAAATGCAATTTAAATTTACACATAAAGGTTTGGGAAATAAGAATAGAGCTCCAGCCAGCGCCGCGGCTCACTAGGCTAATCCTCCGCCTTGCGGCGCCGGCACACTGGGTTTTAGTCCCAGTCGGGTCGCCGGATTCTGTCCCGGTTGCCCCTCTTCCAGGCCAGCTCTCTGCTGTGGCCAGGGAGTACAGTGGAGGATGGCCCAAGTGCTTGGGCCCTGCACCCCATGGGAGACCAGGAAAAGCACCTGGCTCCTGGCTCCTGGCATCGGATCAGCGCGGTGCGCCGGCCGCAGCGCACCGGCTGCGGCGGCCATTGGAGGGTGAACCAACGGCAAAGGAAGACCTTTCTCTCTGTCTCTCTCTCTCACTGTCCACTCTGCCTGTCAAAAAAAAAAAAAGAAAAAGAAAAAAAAGAATAGAGCTCCACATAGATCTCTCACATTATTTTGTTGATTCCAGAGATTTCACCTGGCCCTTCCTGGTGGAAAGAAGCTGTTTCAAGGAATGAACCAGCTGTGGTAGAAACCCAAAACCTGAGTCCACTGGCCTGGCAGGCAGCTAGCCAATCACTGACACGCGTGGCAGAAGGCAGCAGGGGCCTGTTGCAAAGTGCAGAGCAAGGCATTGCAGGAAGGCTGTCCCTGGATTCCAGACTCCACCAGGGCTTGAGAGCACAGATGTTACTTATTGAAGCTAGGGATGAGAGATGTGTGTGTTCAGCTCATGTGCAGATCTCTGCTTGATCTAGCAGTGTTCCTGCATCTCCTCTGTGGGGCCAGTGATAGGCCAGTGTTTTTTTTGTTTTGTTTTGTTTTGTTTTGTTTTTGACAGGCAGAGTGGACAGTGAGAGAGAGAGACAGAGAGAAAGGTCTTCCTTTGCTGTTGGTTCACCCTCCAATGGCCGCCACGGCCGGCGTGCTGCAGGCGGTGCACCACGCTGATCCGATGGCAGGAGCCAAGTACTTATCCTGGTCTCCCATGGGGTGCAGGGCGCAAGCACTTGGGCCATCCTCCACTGCACTCCCTGGCCATAGCAGACAGCTGGCCTGGAAGGGGGCAACTGGGACAGAATCCGGCGCCCCGACCAGGACTAGAACCCGGTGTGCCGGCGCCGCAAGGCGGAGGATTAGCCTAGTGAGCCGTGGCGCCAGCCAGCCAGTGTGTTCTCTTGAAAAGTCTGTTGATGGCAAAGGCACTCCGGTCAGTCTGGGGACTAAGCACAGGTAGCATTTAGTTTTGCTCAGAGCCTGAGTTTCCTGAAAAATCTCAAGATAAGGACCTAACATCAAGATGTTAGCTGTAGACGAGATAAATGATCCCATGAGCCTTGGGACCTGGGACCCTATGAGGCCAGCAGGACCTAATGCACCATTCCCAAGTTAGTGAGTTAATTTTCCTAAGAGATTGATTTGCAACCATAGAAGCAGGGCAAAGAAACTGTCAGCTAACAAGGGAGACTAAGATGATGTGGGAGTCCAGGTCCTGATAGCATTTACTATCTACATCAAAGGCACCACATAATGCTAAGTTGTTAAAGAACAATTTTAAAATTAGAGTTTGAATGCTTCTTGGCCTTTTGGCCAAAATCAAGTGTAAAATAGAATAAAATGAAATATCATTAAATGTTTATATTCAACTCATTAATTAATGATGAAAGTGGCAAAATGTCCCAACTGGTCAAAGGAGAATGTAGAGAAATGTGTGTTTATATGTGGAAGGAGAGGCTGAAATGAGTTTACAGATAGATGCAAAAAGCCATCTGTTCACAGGGAAACAATTGATTGACACAACAGATTTGTAGTGTGGCAAAAATCATTTGCAATACTATAAGCCTGCAGACACACAAACGCACACACACACATATATGCACAGCAGTGTATGGAATTCTCAAATGGCCCCATGAGAATGAAAAGACAACCTGTGTGGAAGAGCAAGTCAGGATGTCCACAAGCCCATCTACCCATGTGTTTGTCCATCAACTATCTATCCAGATGTCTATCTAAACGAATTTCACAGCTTTTCCTGGAGGAGATGAGCAGTAGGTTGAGCCAGTCCCAATGCTATAGGCACAGCACACCAGCCACTTCGGCAATTCAAGGGCAATTGTCTTGAATGCCTAATGCAGGTAAGAAAGAGTGACAGAGAGCACTGATTAGCCCTTAGTTTTGAAAGCTATTTTCAGTAACAACAATAAAATGTATTCTCATCATCACCGGCATTGCTATCATCATCAGGATTATTATCACCAGGAGGACGAATAGCAGCAAATTCGTACAACGAAAAGCTGTCAGGAAGCTTGAATCAGCTGTGAAATCAATGGGAAAGCTCTCGGCCGGCGCTGCGGCTCAATAGGCTAATCCTCCACCTAGCGGCGCCAGCACACCGGGTTCTAGTCCCAGTCGGGGCGCCGGATTCTGTCCCGGTTGCCCCTCTTCCAGGCCAGCTCTCTGCTGTGGCCAGGGAGTGCAGTGGAGGATGGCCCAAGTCCTTGGGCCCTGCACCTGCATGGGAGACCAGGAGAAGCACCTGGCTCCTGCCATCAGATCAGTGTGGTGCACCGGCTGCAGCGCGCCAGCCGTGGCGGCCATTGGAAGGTGAACCAACGGCAAAAGGAAGACCTTTCTCTCTGTCTCTCTCTCTCTCACTATCCACTCTGCTTGTCAAAAAAAAAAAAGAAAGAAAAAAAGAAATCAATGGGAAAGCTCTGAACATGTCTGCTTATTTCAAACAAAAATACGTGGGGAGAAAAAAAGCAACAGAAAAAAACTTTTAAAGGCTGAACCATTTCCAATCATCTCCAAACAAGTTTTCTATGTTCTGAAAAAGTAAATAAAATGTCTATAAACGTTATAAAAATGAGAATCTATGTAGCATATTTTAAATCTATTTAATAAGATTGAAAACATACCTTTACTGTTTCCAATGAGCATATTTATTTATGCTATGGTAGGATGTCTTATGGGACATGTGGTCAATCATTAGCTCTTATCTAAAGCTCAACATTTGGTCAGGAATGTAATCTAAATTATAGCATTGCTCAAAAAGGGAATACATGGATGTGCTTTCCATTAGTCCATTTTATTACCAAATTTCCCATAATGCCGTATGTGAAGCATGGAGCATATATACACCAAGAGATCACATGTGAGTTGCAAAGTGACTTTTTTGAGATTATGTCGCTCCCCCTCTTCGTGGAGGAACGACACAGGACCCTGCGCTGTTCTTTCTGTCTGCTCGGCCCTCCCCGGGTTTGCTGCTGGTTCTTCCCGGGTTGGCTACTATCCCTTCCACCTCCGTGGAAGGGCAGTTCCCCCTGGCCACATTCCCCACTTCCGCAGGGGAGCGGCACACCGCAGGCCGGCTTTCTTGGGGGCTGCACAGGTGTTCCCTCAGATGTTCCCCTTAGATGTTCCTGGTGCATGCCGTCTCTCTCCTCCTTTATAGTCCTCCTCTGCCAATCCCAACTCGGCTGCCCACACGCCGAGTACGCTGCTCTCCTCCAATCAGTAGCAAGTCCTACAGTTTATTGGTTGAACTGGAGGCAGCTGTGTAGAAGCTGTTTACTTCTCTCCCAGCGCCATATTGTGGGAGAGCAGATGCATAGAATAAGTCTTAATTCCAGTAACAGTCCAGTCCGGGCTGCTCCCCACAGATTATATAACAGGAAGAAGGTTATTCTTCCAAAACTGTATCTTACACAGGTTGTTTACTGATCAACTCATTGATACACATTCATTCACTCAAGACAAGTGTTGTTTTGGGGTGCATGTATGTGTGTGTGTGTGGTATGTTCCAGACACCATCATAGGAGTTGGGGATTTATACATGAATGGCAGTCAACTGTTTAAAAAAAATAAAATCTCTCCAGAGAGAACAACAGACCACAGTACAAGCAAAGGGAATCTACATGGACTTGAGCTAGAAAAAAATGATATCTAAGACATAGACTTAGAAGAAATAGGGACACAGGCCAGAGAAATACACATGATCATATAGACTGTGGCCAGAACTTCATGGAGAAATTTCAAGCATTTGATATCATTAACACAGCAGCATTTGGACATAGTTTGCAAAGTCACATTGAGCAATTCAAACTCAGAAGTTACGAGTAACAGAACTTCGTTTGAGGTCTTGGGAACTGCAGTTTAGATGACACAGGTTCAAAAAACTCAGAATTAGTGTTCCAAGGAAGGCAGGAAGGTGGACGCTTATAGGTGAAAGCAGTGTTGATTTATTACAAAGTGGCAAAAATGCCCTGGTAGTATCTTTGAGAAAATCAGAAGATAAAGAAAATAATAAATATACTCAGTAAAAGTGTGCATAAAACAACAGTTCAATAGGTCTTGCTATGCATCTTGAGTCTCTGGGCACAGTATGAACCCTGCAGTCAAAGGGTGAAGATAAGCAACGTTCCCAGTCCCCGCTAGGAGCCTGAGACCTGCATGAGTCTCACTTCCTCAAGGACATCCCAATCCATTTGTTTTGTAAGACACAAGACTTGCTGTAAATGCATTTTTTAGATGTGATTAATATTTATAATCCACTGACTTTAAGAGATTACCCCAGTTGATGTGAATGGGGCTCATCCGATCAGTTGAAAGATTTAAGTACAAAAAGAGAAGAAATTGTGCCTCAAGACTGTGACATAGAGATCCTGAGTTTCAAGGATGCTGATATGCCCTATAAATTTCAGATTCAAGACTTAACCATCAACTCTTCCTTGAGGTTTTAGTCTGAAGTCTCCTCTATAGATATCAGACCTGTCAATCACATGAGCCATTTTCTTTGAAAATCTCTCTCTCTCTCTCTCTCTCTCTCTCTCTCTCTCTCTGCTTCTTTCTCATGTTGTTTTGGTTCTGGATCTCTTAGGAAACTTGCTTATACATATCTTGCTACTGATAGTGATTTTTAGGGAGACAAAATATTATAGAGTTTTCTGAATTGGTTCTTGGGGTCTCTGGAATTGGTTCTCTAATCTGATTAGATTTTGAGGACACTGGTGGCTTTTCAGTAGTAAAGAGGACACTCATAGACCGTGTCATGATATATATAAAAAAAAACTATATGAAAAACGTCATCATTGGATACTCCTAGCCAAATGCTTAGAAGAAGCAAGATTCTGGGTAGTCATGTATTGGGCAATTTAGAAAATTTTTGCCAGCCTAGTAAGAATTATCACAGGATATCTAATTCTTTTTTTGACAGGCAGAGTGGACAGTGAGAGAGAGAGAGAGAGGGAGAAAGGTCTTCCTTTTGCTGTTGGTTCACCCTCCAATGGCTGCCACAGCCGGCGCGCTGCAGCTGGCACACCACGCTGATCCGACGGCAGGAGCCAGGTGCTTCTCCTGGTCTCCCATGGGGTGCAGGGCCCAAGCACTTGGGCCATCCTCCACTGCACTCCCTGGCCACAGAAGAGAGCTGGCCTGGAAGAGGGGCAACTGGGACAGAATCCGGCGCCCTGACCAGGACTAGAACCCGGTGTGCCGGCGCCGCAGGAGGAGGATTAACCTATTGAGCCTCGGCGCCGGCCAGGATATCTGATCTTAAAGTGAGGGCAGTGGCTGGAGAAAAATAGAAATTTGAAAATTGGACATATGGGAAGATCGTGATGAAGCTGAGGTTGGTGAGCACCTAACTTCAGCTGTGTCTTCTTGCTGGCAGAAGCAACAAGCATCTGAGAAAACCAAGCCTGTCCCGTTTGATGAAAAGATAATGGGCTGTCCTGAAGTAACTGTCTTGCAAGACATAACTGATTCTCCTCAAGACCCAACTCCACCAACACACTTGCTTCTAGACCAACAATTAGAGTTCACTCCCTACAGGCCCCAAATGATGAAATATGAGGTGTGGTCCATGAGGAGGTGCTCCACACCCTTTCCAACTTAAAAAGACAGAAACCTAAGGAATAAGTGTAGGAATGGATGCTAAGGGTGTGAGATAAGGGTCAATCAAGCAGAATGCATGGATGTGGGCCCATTAAGCCAAGAATCTGAGTTCAACACAGCTCAAGGGGTCACAAAGGCTTCAGTCTGGTTGCTGTGATAGTTAATGTCGGGTCTCACATTTCTTAGACAGAGCTGCCTAGAGAACTGGTTGAGTGTTACTTCTGGGTGCGTCTGCGAGAGTGTTTCCAGAGAAGCCCTGCGTTTTCATCAACAAGCTGAGTGAGGAAGCCCCACCCTCCATGTGGGAGAGTGCCATCCTGTCTGCCAGGGGCCAGGATAACAGGAAAGCAGAGAAAGGAGGAAACTTGCTCTCTGGCACCTCCTTCTGGGGCAGAGGGTATTTCTCCTGCTGCCCTTAACCAGGGGACTTACATCAGCAGCCTCTGGGTGCTTCATTGTCTGCCTCCTGGTGCTGAGGCTCCCAGCTTCTAAGATTAAGCCAAATGACATCTTTTTTTGGCTCTCCAGGTTGCACATGGCCCATCTGCTAGTAGATCCTTGTGTGTGTGTGTGTGTGTGTGTGAGAGAGAGAGAGAGAGAGAGAGAGAGAGAGAGAGAGATTCTATTGATTCTGCTCTGATGGAGAAACTTGACCAACATAGTTGGTTAACAGAAACATGTACAAAAGATGGGCTGCTTTAAGTGAAGTTGAAACACTGGAACAGCCTTGGCATACTAAAGAAGAAGTTATCAAAAGGTTAAGGGAGATTGAAGTGTTAAATGGATTTATAATATAAGGCCTGTTCACCAACTCCAGGAAGCCCCAGGACACTCCTTTGACCACAACTGTGAAGAATGCCTTTGGGAGGGGAGCCCTAGCATCCTTGGAGAGTGTTAGGTTGCTCTTCTTTCCTGGTCAGAAATTACAGTGGGAGCTGCTGTCATTGACCTGAGATCCTGCAACGGGGATAATTGGATTCTGGGGTGGCAGGGACCAAGGGGGAAACATTTAATTGCCAAGGAAAATGTGGACAAGGTTACTTTTGATGGACAACAGAGTCAAGGCAGAGATCAGAAGAGTCTGACCACCACAGACTTTGCTGGTTGTTCATGGTGTCTCTAGAAGCAGAATAGATGGGCTGTCTACGAAATCCTTACTTGATTTGTACAAACAGGTAAGTTTTCCATGAAATGAATGAAAGATAACTTGGATCACCAAAATGGACAGTCACAGCCTCTCAGTTAATTCCCAGACTTGGGTCAGTTTACAAACCCAGAAACCATTGAATGAAAGAGAGGCCAGGTCCGTTTGAGGAAGGACTCAGCTACTATGCCAAAGTATATATTGTTTCTCTTCCTCCCCCTCTTTCCCTAAAAGGAATCTACAGCTATTTACAAGGGTACCTGTGCTTCAGGGAAAAGGGAATAATCAGACTTCTTTAGGAATCACTGTCTCTGAATTAATACCAATTCTAGGAGATCCAAAAATCTCTGTATTGCACCAGTCAGAGTTGGGATAACAGAAGTCACATGCTCAATGGATGTTTTAGCTCATTTCCATTTTGAAGTAGGTCCAACCCATGCCATGGCTATCCTCCTAGTTTTTAACATAGTGAGAAGATATATCTAACAACTAGCAGAATCTCTACAGCAAAGTTCTGATCTGCAGAATGAAGTGAATTGTGTTGCAGGACACCAAGTGGAAATAAGCAGAACAGCCTCTCCCCGGGAAGACAGTGACTCAAAAGCGACCCCACATTCCCACAGGAAATGAAGTGATAAGAGCCTGCAAGATACAGGGATACTGAGTCCCGCTAGATCATGGTTCAAGTCTTCCATTTGGCCTGTGCAGAAAGCAGATGGATCTTGGAGGATGACAATGGACTGTCATAAACTTAGCCATGCGGTAACTCCAATTGCAGCTGTTGGTCAGAATACCCATGCCTCAGTATCTGGTGTGCAGCTAAGGATATGGCAAATACTTTTTTTTCTCAATATCACTAATAAAGACAAGCAGAGGCAATTTTCTCTTAGCCTGAAAGGTCAATGCAAAACTTCCACTTTCTTTCTACAAGGTAAATCAGCTAACTGTCCAATGCTAAGTTGTCATTTAGTTGCAAGGGTCTTGATGGCCTTCCCCTCCCACAAGACATAGCACTGGCCATTACACTGATTATATTAAGCTGATTGGACCTAGTAAGCAAGAATGAAGGGCTGCTCCAGGCTTATCAGTAGTATCTTTCCATGTAGAGGCTGTGGAATAAAGTTGATAAAATTTCAAGGGTCTTCCATTTGAATGAACTTTTTCAGGGGTCCACTGCATTGAAATTTAACCCCTGCATGGACATGGCAACTTGTAGCATCTGGCTCTTTCTCAGCCAAGAAAGAGACACAATTCCTAGTGTTCCTCTCTGGATGTTGGAGACAACACATTTCTCATTTGGGTGTGCTAAATCTGCTCAGTTAGGTCATATGATCCAGAGTCTGTCAAGGTGCTCGAAGTAGCAGTGGCAAATAGAAAAGATGTTTGGAACTTTCGACAAGCTCCTATAGGTGCACCATAGTGTAGACTCTTAGAATTTTGCCACAGGCCTTTCCGCTCTGCACAGAGAACTACTTTGCTTTTGTTAAACAGCATTTGCTTGCTACTGGGCCTTAGCAGAGACTGAATGCTTAAGCATGGGCCAGTAACCAGCCATGCAATCTGAGCTTCCCATCACGATCTGTGTGTTATCTGACCCAACAAGCTATAAAAATTGGCATGCATGCAGAACTTCATCATCAATAGGAAGTGGTATGATACACATAGGTTCTGTGTTAATGAAGAAATTGTCCAGTGCTCCACTGCCTTCTCGTGCCCAGCACAGTGGCTCACTGGGAGTTCTCTACAATCAACTGACTGAAGAGGAGAAAACTTGAGCCTTGTGTATAGAAGCTTCCATATGCTATGCTGGCACTACTTGAAAGTGCTCAAGTGACTAGTCTACTCCCTTCCTGGGATTTCTGAAGGAGAGTGGTGAAAAAGAATATGGGACGCAACTTCAAGAAATGCCCTTGGTCATTGATTTTTCTTGGAAGGAGAAGTGGCCAGAGGTGTGAATATTTATGATTTCCTGGGCTGTGACCAAGTTGACTGTATTATCAGAGACTTGGAAGGAACATGATCAGAAAATTAGTGACTTGGACATCTGGGGAAGTGAAATGTGAATAGACCTCTCCGAATTATCCAAAAAGATGAAGATATTTGTGTACTATGCTCACCAGCAAATGGTGAATATTTCCCCAGGGGTGACATCATCAGGAATGATTTGCATAACCAGATGAATAATATGCCTTGTTCTATGGATACCAGAGAGCTTCTTTTCCCAGTCACTCCTGTCATTACTTAATGGGCTCATGAACAAAATAGCGGCAGGGGTGGAGGTTACACATGGGCTCAGCAACATGTACTTCTGCCCCACAAAGCCAACCTGGCTACAGCCACTGCTGAGTGCCCCATCTGCCAACAGCAGAGATCAACACTGAGTTCCTAGTATGGAACCATTCCCAGGAGTCATAAGCCAGCTCTCTGGTGTCCAGTTGGCTACATTGGATCTTTTCCATGTTGGCAGGGCCAGTGTTTTGTTCCTACTGGAACAGTTACTCTTAATACAGAATTGCCTTCATGCTATGCTTCTGCCAAAACTACCATCTGTGGACTCACAAAATGCCTAACCTATCATCATGGTATTCCATCCAGCACTGCTTCTTCTTGTTTTTTAAAGGTTTATTCATTTACTTGAAAGGCAGTTATAGAGAGACACACAGGGTGAGGTCTTCCATCCACTGGTTCACTCCCTAAATGGCCACAATGTCTGGAGCTGGGCTGATCAGAAGCCAGAAGCTTCTTCCAGGTCTCCAATGTTGGTGCCCAAGAACTGGGAACATCCTGTGCTGCTTTCCCAGGCACATTAGCAGGAACTGGATTGGAGGAGGAGCAGCCAGGACTTGAACAGGTGCCCATATGGGATGCTGGCATCACATGCAGCGGCTGTACCAGCTATGCCACAGTTCCGGCCCCCCAGCTCTGCTTCTGATCAAGGAATTCACTTCACAGCAAAAGGAAGGTGGCAGTGAGCCCAGGCCTGTGTAATTCTCTGGTCTTACCATGTTACCCAACACGCTGAAGCAGAAGGCTTGATGGGATGGTAGAATTGTTGGAAGACGCAGTCACAGCACCAGCTAGGGAGCTGAGGCAATGTTCTCCAAGGGGCTATATTGGGCCCTGAAGCAACACCCAACCCCTAGTGCTGTTTCTCCCATTGACAAATTCATGGGTACAGGAATCTAGGCATAATAAATAAAAGTGGCACCTCTCACTGTTACTGCCAGTGATTCACCAGCAAAATGCTTTCCTGCAATAAGCTTTGCTGGATGCGAAGTCTTGGTGTCAGAGGGAGGAATGCCGTCACCAGGAGGCACATGATGATTTCGTTGAACTGCAAGTTATGACTGCTACTTGTTCACTCTGGGCTTCTCAACCTTGGAATTGACAGTCAAGTTACAGCTGTGTTTGAATTACTGATCCTGATCAGACTACGAGTACACAGTGGAGGTAAGAAGAGAGTATCTGGATAGAGGAGATCCCTATGGAATCTGCCGTGCCCTGTGACTATAGTCAATGGAAAACCCAGCAATCCATCCAGGTGTGGCTGCTAATGGTCCAGACCCTTCAGAAGCAAGGCTGGCACAAACATTTGGCCTGGCAGTTAAGTCACCGGTGGGACGCTAGCAACTCAGATCAGAGTACCTAGGGTCGAGTCTTGGCTTCACGCCCAACTCCAGCTTTCTGCTACTGTATACCCTAAGAGACAGCAGGTGATGACTCAGGTAAGTGTGTCCTCACCACCCATGTGAGAGACATGGATTGAATTTCAGGATCCCAGCGTTGGCCCGATCCAACCTCAGCTAATGCAGGCATTTGGGGAGTGATCAAGTAGAAGTGAGTCCTCTCTCTCTGTCTGTGTATGTCTACCTTTCCGTGTGTTTTTTCTCCTCTTCGTGTGTCTTTTCGCTCCATCCCTTTGTATTTCAAATAAGGATTTTTTTATTTTTATTTTTTTTGTGGCAGAACTGATGCTGCCATGCCAGAACAGGAGTTTGGGTCCACTTCCCCCACTCTTTGATCCCCTAAGATGTCAGCTTCAGTCCCTCAAGGCTATCTTCAGCCCAGCAGGTAAAAAAGGAGGAGGAGGAAGAGTTACCCCTAAACCAGCTGATCTCCTGCCCTGGCTGTGCTGCCTCCCACTTGGCAATGCAAGCGTGTAGAACCCAGTCCCAGGATGGGCAGCACTGCCAGTCACAGGTGCAGGCCTCCCAAGATTCCGTGAGTGAACAACAGGCAAGACAGTGGGAAGAGCTATGGAGGAGTCAAGAACAAGCCAGCGCCCAGCACTGAGACCCCAAACCACCTGTCCCCAGGGGTGGCCTGGCGGACAGCAGCTCCCTGAGAGCGTGAGAGGAAGAAATCCTGAGTGGTGTGGAAGTTGGGGATAGTCTGCGGAACTGGGGCTGAGAGCCAGACAGCCTGGATTTCGACACGACTGTCACAAAAGCGGTCATGTTAATGGTTAATGGTCAGCTCTTACCTGTCTTTGACCTTCTTGTTCCACCAGCATTTGATTTGTAACACGAGAGAGTGGGATAAGGTATACGCCCCCACCCCACGTCTTGGATCAGTGTGTCAAGTACCAGCTAATATGATTACAAATTCCTTTTAATTTTAAAAGTAAGTACACAATCTAAGGGTAAATTGGTTTCTTTTTTTTTAAAGATTTTATTTATTTGTTTATTTGAGAGGCAGAGTGACAGAGAGAGGGAGAGACAGAGAGAAAGGTCTTCCATCCGCTGGTTCACTCCCTAAATGGCCACAACGGCCAAAGCTGTGCCAATCCGAAGCCAGAAGCCTCTTCCTGGTCTCCCATGCAGGTGCAAGGCCCCAACCACTTGGGCCATCCTCCACTCCTTTCCCAGACCACAGCAGAGAGCTGGATTGGAAGAGGAACAGCCAGGACTAGAACTGGCGTCCACATGGGATGCCGACGCTGCAGAAGGAGGATTAACCTAGTGCACCAAGGCTCCGGGCCCTAAATTGTTTTTTTAATCAAGTCTTCCTTAGGCAGTTATGGGTTCTGCAGGTGCCAATATTTCTGAGGCATTGTGTTGGAAACCAAGGAGATAAAGTGACCTCTGCCTTCACGTAGCTTACAGTCTAGTCTGAGAGATGGAAACAGAACAGCACTGGGCCAACTTAAATAATTCTTTTTTGTGCTTCAGATTTTTACTTATTTTCAGGTCTGAGATGATTGTCACCTCAGTAAATAGTAATCTGATTCCTATGGACCCAAATTATCCCAAAGGAAAACTGGGGGGGGGGGGGTATCGGTGTTGTCCAAACATAAACAACGAATTAATATGGGTTTCACTCTTTTCTCATCACTGTGTATGCTTTTGGGTTTTTTTTTTTCCAAAGATTTGTTTATTTGAGAGGTACAGTTACAGACAGAGGGAGGGAGAGGCAGAGAGAAAGGTCTTCCATCCTCTGGTTCATTCCCTAAATGGCTGCAACAGCTAGAGCTGGGCCAATGTGAAGCCAGAAGCCAGGAGCTTATTCCAGGTCTCCCACGTGAGTGCAGGGGCCCAAGCACTTGGGCCATCCTCTGCTGCTTTCCCAGGCCATAGCAGAGAACTGGATCATAAGAGGAACAGCTGGGACACGAACCAGCGCCCACATGGGATGCCAGCACTGCAGGCAGAGGCTTAATCTACGATGCCACCTCCTATGCTTTTGTTTGGATCCAGGAATGTGTACTCACGCCCAGGGGTTGTGGTCTGTGGCCTGTGAATGAGCTCTTTCTTGGGTTAGATGAAGCCTCCTGGCATTTTCTAGTTTTTTTTTTTTTTTTTTCTGTAGTCCCCTTGGAAACAGAAGTGTGCGTGTATGTGAACACACACACACACACACACACACATCCCTTGTATCTTAGATTTCTCTTTCATCCGTATGATCTTCTGTGACTTGGACAACAGACATCCTCCAGACACCCATTCCCAGCCTGCACACTTCTCCTGGAACACCCCGAGTCAACTGTAGAAAGAGCAATATCGGTCAGGACAGTGGCGCAGCTGGGGGTGCTCACCCTGCTCCTGGCAGGGCCGGGGAGTGGCCGGCCCACAAGGCCAGAGGAATCATTGACCCAGTCCTGCCAAGACGACTACAGGCCGGACTCAAGATCCCATAAATATCAAGCAGGCTAATCTTTAAGGTGATCATTTGACACGGCCTTCAGACGATGTTAGAAATACCCAAGAGGCCCCAGGGAGAAAAAGGCTTCTCCACTTCTGCAAGGCCTTGGTGTTCCCCAGGGCCAGGAAGAAGAGGAGCAGGAGGAGGGGAGAGCTGAGCGTGACCCAGGAGGACGAGCTGGCCCGGGGAACATCAAAGAGAGAAAGAAAGCAGGAGAAGCGGGGGAAAGTGATCCCTGGATTCTTGGCTCACGTTGACAGTCTTTTACATTCTTCTTAAAGAATAAAAGAAAAATGAGAAGTACTTTTATTGGACAGAAGCTACTGCTTTCCATTCTCCCATGGCGAGAGACACAAAAGCAAGAAATTCGCTGCTGGGTTTTGCCAAATCACAGAAAAGCGCTTGAGAGGGCCAGCCTAATTCCCAAGCCACATTAGAGAATGCAGCAGAATGAATGAAATTTAAGCCTGGACGCAAACATCTGTGGAATTTTGACTTCAGGAGGAAAGAAAAGGAAAGCGAGATTAAGACCTACAGCAGCTGAAAGGGCAGGTTCATAAAAATAATCGGTGTTTAGCCCAGTTTTGTAACTCAGCTGGCACTCCCACATGTCACAGATATTCTGAGAAACACAGCGTTGACTCTGGGTGTAGCCTGCACACGACACACCCACACGGGCTGTCTTTGCCCAACACCTCCTTCTTGTCTTTGAGAATCCACCCCATGGCGGCCCTGTCCCCAACCTGCCCTTCCTGATGCCTTATCAAAGGGGTGCATTTATGACCAAGCCAAGATTATTTTTTTTAGTTTTATTTTATCTGAAAAGCAGAAAGACTGAGCAAGTGGAGGGGAAAAACAGAGAGAAAAAGAGATCTTCCATCTGCTGGTTTACTCCCCCCAGTGGCTGCAATGGCCGAGGCTGGGCCAGGCTGAAGCCAAGTGCCTGAAGCTCCATCTGGGTCTCCCACATGGGTGGCAATACGCACAAGGACTTGGACCAGTTTGGATGGGAAACAGAGCAACCAGGACTTGAAGTGGTGCTCAGATGGGATGCCAGTGTCACAAGTGGCAGCTTAACCTGATGTGCTGTAATGCCCATCATAACCCTGGCTTATTGTGGCATCAGCCCTCAAGCCAGAGTAGGAATAGACAGATTATCCAGGTAGGGTCTACCAGAGCCTCCCCAGCCATGTCATAGATGCCAGGAAGGGCCAGGGAGCTTCCTTCTTCTCTGGTATCTGGGCACCAGAAACTGTGGGGAAGATTGGACACGTCTGTGCTTCTCCACGGTGGGCAGCTGATGAGAACATAGACTTCTAACTGGAAGAAAGACTGAAGAGATACAAAGAGGCCCTGATCTGATGACAGCTTACCCCACAAGGGGCTGCGATTTCTCAGTGTCTAAGGAAACCCCCAAGTGACTGCACCAACAAGAAAGGGACTGCTGTGTGGGACAGCCCCAGAAGGAATGCCTTCCCCCACTCACCTCCTAAGATGCATACTGAACAATCAAGGGAAACAGAGCCCCCGACCCCCAAGAGTCGAACCCAGTGCCAGCGGGCCTCACCCAAGAACTCACTGCTCTGTTAACCGTGGGTCCCTCTGCCTATGGAGGATTGGGGAGTGTCTGCACCATAGGCTGGGTCTCCTTTTCCCCTCCTCCAACTGGGAGGCCACGCAGAAAGTTTCCAAGTTCTCTCAGCACCTTCTAAGTCTCTCAGTCATGAATATTAGCACGATGTCTGGAAAAGCTGCTATTGGTATAGTTACAAGTATTGGACGAACCGAGAAGTGCACACTTAACCTGGAAAACTAAGGCCTTCGTATAAGGAGCCAGCAATTACGGCATGTGTTTGTGTGTAGAAAGGAAAGAGAGGGAGAGAGAGGTGGGAGGAGAGAGAGAGGTGGGCATTTGACGCAGCAGATAAGATGCCTGTTGAGGTGCTGGGCCCCACATTGGAGTACCTGAGTCCAGGTCTAACTCCAGCTTCCTGCTAATGTCAATCCTGAGAGGCAAAGGTGATGGACTGCTCAAGTATATGAGGTCTTGTCATCCACGCAGGGACTTGGATTGAGTTCCTGGCTCAAGGCGTTGGCCATTGTAGGCATGTGGAGAACGGACCAGTGGATGGAAGCTCTATCTGTGTTTCTCTGTCTCTCTGCTACTCAAGGGCGTGTGCGGATGCACACACACACACACACATGACATATTGTTTTGTTTTGCAAGAGAGAGACAGAGGCAGAGAGGGAGAGTGTGAAGCAATCAGCCAGATTTGGCTTTTGACACAGGCTTATGAATATCTTAATCTGTGACTCTTGAGGCCAGAAAATAAAGATACAGGAAGCCCAGGTGGGCAGATCAGAGTGCTCAAGTGACAATTGTTCATCTCAAAAGTCAGGCATAAATGGAGCAGCTAACACCCTTGTACTCAGGCTCCAAGTAACAATTCATCCCAGTCCAATGTAGGAGCAGAAAACGGAAAAAAAAAAAAAATGAATGACTGAGGCAAAAGGCAAAGGTAAGGAGGCATTCACGCAAATCTCTGCAATGTAAAGAAAGCAAACAGAGCAAGTGGGGCTGCGAGTAGAAGAGTGGTACTTTGGGGCCGGTGCTGTGGCGCAGCAGGTTAGCGCCCTGGCCTGAAGAGCCATCATCCCATATGGGCACTGGTTTGAGTCCTAGCTGTTCCACTTCCAATCCAGCTCTCTGCTATGGCCTGGGAAAGCAGTAGAAGATGGCCCGAGCCCTTGGGCCCCTGCACCCACATGGGAGACCTGGAGGAAGCTCCTGGCTCCTGGCTTCGGATCAGTATGGCTCTGGCCATTGCAACCAATTGGGGAGTGAACCAGCGGATGGAAGAGCTCTCTCTCTCTCTCTCTCTCTCTCTCTGCTTCTCCTTCTCTTTCTGTGTAACTCTTTCAAGTAAAATAAATAAATCTTAAAAAAAAAAGAGTGTTACTTGAATGTTCAGGAAACTCTGAAACTAATGATTGAATTGTCGTTTGTGGCTTTCATTGAACACATGGATCATTCTCATAAAGGAAAACAAAGGATGAAAGAAGAGTCAGACGACAGACCGCAGCTACACTTTAACACTACCTGGTGCTGACCCTAACAAGTTATTTGAGCCTCTAGACTTCACTCTCTTCATCTGAAAAATGAGGATAATCACTACAGCCACTTGGGGCCATCGGAGGAGCAAAGCACAGAAGTGCCCAGCGCGGTGCCTGGGAGGCAGCAGGTCGGGGACTAGGAGCTCAAATCCCTCCCCCTTCATCACGCTCCTGTTGGATTCCCACGGTGCCCAGGCCAGGGCTGCTAAGTATCAGCGCCAGATGAGTTTCTCCCCTTTCTCTGAAACAAGACCTTGATACCAGTGGACACTTGTCACCCGCTTTAGCATGTGCATTTCAAATCATAGCCAGAGGACAGGAAGACTACCAACTCCTCCTGGGAAAGAGAAGGGTGGGGAGATGGGAGGCGGGGGGCTGGGGCCAGCCCAAGCAGACATGCACCCGCCACGCTGGCATCACCTTTTCCTAAAGGTCCCAGTTGTTCCATATCCCCCGCTTTCAGGCTCACGTCAAGCAAGGCAGGGGCTTAAGTGGAATCGCAGAGTGAGACCAAGCCATGGCAAATACCTCTTCTCGAAACCACACGCTGGGCCCCGGGCCAAGCAGCAGGACTTGTGCGTGTCTGCGATTTCCAAGAATCAGCTGCCAGTGGCTTTGCAGCTCTGCTCCCTAGGTTTGTGGTAAAGTAACTTGAGTCTTCCAATAAGCTGTGACTGCATAGATGCAAGGCAAGAGCAGGTTTGTACAGGGATCTGGGTCTTGGAACACGGCGTGAGAGGGGTAGAACCCTTAGGGTGCAGGTGTGTGACAAAGCACATCTCCCAGAATGCCTTAAAGTAGTGGGTGCCCTGCAGAAAAAGATGGAGGGGCAGTTTATCTTCTTAAATAATTTGCTTTTCTAATTTCCCTTGTACTGTACATTCACTGTAGAAAACGTGCCGACCATGCATTATGCTAATGAACACTGACTCCCGGGACACATGCCTTATTTCTCACTCACACAAGGCTGAAGGCAGATTAGTCTAAGCAGAGGGTTCTCTTTGGTGACTCCCCCCAGGCAGTGACTTCAAGATTCAGGGTCAGCCCATTTTGACTGGTCAACAGCAGAGGGAGAGAAGAGAGAGAAAGAAGGATTTGTCAGGATTTTTTAAAGCTAGGCCCATAAACCCTTCACTCTTTTTACATTCCATTTTGCAGAACTGGTCTTATGGCAATGCATGTCCAAGGAAGCTGGGAAATACCATTTCCTGGACACAAGGAGGGAGATGGCATGATGTGGCTGACACACAGCCCTGCCTGCACCTCCACCACGTTAAAGCACACAGAACACAAGAAATACAAGCCAATACTCCAAGAAAGCTCACTGTTTCTTTTTCTTTTTTTTTAAAGATTTTTTTTTTTTACAGACAGAGTGGACAATGAGAGAGAGAAATAGAGAGAAAGGTCTTCCTTTTTTTTTTGCTGTTGGTTCACCCTCCAATGGCCGCCGCGGCCGGCACGCTGCGGCCAGCGCACCACGCTGATCCAAAGCCAGGAGCCAGGTACTTATCCTGGTCTCCCATGGGGTGCAGGGCCCAAGCACTTGGGCCATCCTCCACTGCACTCCCTGGCCACAGCAGAGAGCTGGACTGGAAGAGGGGCAACCGGGGCAGAATCCGGCGCCCCAGCTGGGACTAGAACCCAGTGTGCCGGCGCCGCAAGGCGGAGGATTAGCCTCGTGAGCCATGGCGCTGGCCTTAAGATTTATTTATTTATTTATTTGAAAGTAGAGTTACACAGAGAGAGGAGAGACAGAGAAAGAGGTCTTCTGTCCGATGGTTCACTCCCCAGATGGCCGCAATGGCTGGAGCTGCACCCATCCGAAACCAGGAGCCAGGAGCTTCCTCTGGGCCTCGCACGCAGGTGCAGAAGCCCAAGGACTTGGGCCATCCTCCAGTGCTTTCCCAGGCCATAGCAGAGAGCTGGACTGGAAGAGGAGCATCCGGGACTAGAACAGGCATCCATATGGGATGCCGGCGCTTCAGGCCAGGGCGTTAACCTGCTGTGCCACAGCGCCAGCCCCCACTGTTTTTTTTTTTTTTTTCAACTTATCTATGTATTTATTTAGTGTAGGCACTTAATTAAAATTTTAAAAATGCAAATGACACATATATAAATATTATTTAAACATAGACAAAGGGGACTCCAAAAGGTTGGTAGAAAATAGGATGAAAAGATGTTTATTTTGGCACAAAAATTTTTTGAAATCCATGCATAGTGTGTCCATAGTATGCGATTTCATGAATATTTTGAAGACCCTCTGTATAATATATATTATTTATTTATAATTATGAAAAAATAATCTATTTATACATCTACATATACACATATACAATTAATTTATTATTTTGATGATACACTTAAAAGCAACAGCAGTAACATATCACGTGGTAACTACTCCAGGGGGCAGAATGGGAGCTGCCTCTTCCAGGTGCTGGCAAAATGCAGGACACTGCTTGTAGAAAGTTTCAACAGTGATAAAACTACCCAAGAGTCAGCCTATATTTTCTTGTCACCATATCCTGACAATTCTGAACACCGACAGTGACAAAATACTTCTCTTCACTCTAGCAGATCCCTTCCACTGTCCCATCGTCTCTCCTGGACTCCCCATACTGCTCCTTCTTAGGAAATTCTTCAAGTGTACAGGGGTTTTTAAAAAGGTCATGGGAAATGTGTATTACAAAAAAAAAACTGCATAGATTTCAAAAAAATTTTTACCAAAATATATTTATGAAATCTAGTGAGCTGTTAATAGCGTGGCTTGAATCCTTTGTGACTTTGTTCTTTGCATATATGCACACAAGGACACTTCAGCAAGTTCATGGAGAAAGGAATCTTATGAGAGATTAATTTATTTCGGTGCAAAAAAATTGTGAAATCCATGCACATTTTTTTCATAATATGCACTTTTCATGAACCTTTGGAAGGGATGAATGGATATAAATATGAGAGTATTTCAAAAAGTTTGAGGGCAGTATATATTGTGAAAATCTCTTATGTACTCACAAGATAGTATCATACAATTCATGCTGTTTTATGGCTTACATTTTGGTAAACTTTGCAACTCAACTATAAATGTTATTCTATAACTCAGCCTTAAGATGTTGAATAGCATAACCATATATGGATTACCATAATTAATTTTAAAAATCTGTTGTGAGATTGTTTCCCACCCAGTTGCTAGATAGTTTTATTTTTCTTTCATAAACAGCAATGTCATATAAACATGCATAGCGTTTCTTATTATTTACTTAGGATAAACTCATAGAACTGGAAAGTCAAAGGAAAGAATGTTTTCATTTTTGTTTTTAGAGTTGAAGAAGTCATTTCAAAATACTTCTTTTCCTAAGGTCTTATTCTAGGAAGTTTAACCACCACGGGCATGTCTTGCAGACATTCACTGAATTCTTGACAGGCAATTGGAGTTTTCTAGAAGAGTCCCTATGAAAGCAGACTCCCCAGCTTCAACTTTCTGAGGAAATGGACAATCCTTTGGTAAGTGAAAAAGGTAAAAGAATATGCAAAGTCCAGGGGAACTGACTGACTGAGCCTGTGGGATGCACCAGGCAAAATGCAAATGTTTGACGAAGAATTAGATTTAGACTTATTCCAAGATGGCAGAATAGTGACAGGGTCTACTGCTCTAAGCTAGAGGAAAATAGTAACAACAACAACAAAAAGACTGCATGTGTTCTCGGGCAGATTGGAGAGAAAACTTCAGTGGAGACTGTGCAGAAGGAGGAGGGATACCCTGGATCTGTGTGGAAGGTGCAGAGGTGCAGCACACCACCCCAGCCACCGAGAGCCAGGGAAAGTGCCAGCTCTCGAGAGCAAGGGGAGATCAGGCTGCAGAGGCCTGTGCCACTAGTGACAGAGCTGGAGAGAGAGCCTAGCAGGCTGCACTGTCTTGGAGTCTGGGCTGGAGCCCTGAGTGGGACAGGAAGTCCACTGACACAGACAGAAAAAGGGGACACATTTCTCTCTCCCCATCCACCATAACAGCAGCACCAGGCAACTGGCTGAGAGAGGCGAGAGAGGGAAGGCTCCATTTTGGACTCAAATTACAGCAGCAGTACCCCTTGTGTGCACCCAGACTCTGGAGGGGACAAGACGCCATCTTGACAGCAGCTGCAGCAGCTCAGGAACACGCTCCCAGCAACGGGCAGGCAATGAGCGGGGAGAAGGAGCCATTCCAACATCAATACCAACTGCAGAGGCTCTTTTTTTTTAAAGATTTATTTATTTATTTATTTGAAAGGCAGAGTTACAGAGGCAGAGAGAGAGAAGGAGAGAGAGAGAGAGAGAAAGAGAGAGGTCTTCCATCCATTGGTTCACTCCCCAGATGGCTGCAATGGCTGGAGCTATGCCAAGCCTGCACTTGTGTGAGAGACCCAGAAGAGGCTCTTGGCTTTGGACTGGCACAGTTCTGGCTGTTGCGGCCAATTGAAGAGTGAACCAGTGAATGGAAGACCTCTCTCTTTCTCTCTCTCTCTCTCTCATTCTCCCTCTCTTTGCCTCTCCTTCTGTGTAACTCTGACTTTCAAAAAATAAAAAATAAGTCTTTTAAAAAAATACAGTGGAAAGCTTTAACAGACTTGGTGGGGCAGGAGAAAGAATATCCAAGCTAGAAGACAAATCTTTGAAAAATTTTCAGTCAAACAAGAAAAATTGGAAAACAGTGTTGCAGACATATAGGATGATATCAAATGACCCAACGTATGGGTCTTAGAAGTTTCTGAAGGTATGGAAAGAGAGAACGGATTAGTAGGTGTATTCAGTGAAATAATTACAGAAAGCTTCCCTGATTTGAAGAAAGAAGGAGATGTCCAAGTAAACGAGGCACATAGAACTCCTAATAAACATTACCATAAAAGATCTTCACCATGACACATTGTAGTCAACCATTCAACAGTAAAACATAAAGAAAAAATTATAAAATGTGCACAACAGAAATGCTAGATCACTTTCAGAGTATCACCAATTAGACACACAGCTGACTTTTCATTAGATACTACACTTGATCTTAGCCAAAACTCTACAGTCTAAGAGAGAATGGAGAGACATAATACGGCCTTAAGAGAAAAAACAGCCAAACAAGAATACCATACCCAGCAAAGTCTCATTTATGAATGAAGGTGAAGTAAAGGTCTTCCATAACAAACAAAAATGGAAAGAATTTGTCTTCACTCACACAGCCTTACAAAAGCTGCTTAAGGATGTGCTACACACAGAAACAGATACTCATCATCATGAAAGAACATAAAGGCAGAAGGCCCCTAGTAAAAGGACAAAAGAAATCCAAAGCAAACAATAGGAATATTTACAGAAAAATGTCAGAGCCAAGTTATTATTTATCAATAGTAAACTTGAATTTAAATGGCATAAATTATCCAATTAAAAGATATAGGTTGACTGAATGGATTAAAAAACAAGACACATCTATTTGCTGCCTACTAGAAACACACCTCATGAACAAAGATACATGCAAACTGAAAGTGAAAGGATGGAAAAAGATATCCCATGCTAATGGAAAGCAAAAAAAGAACAGGTATAACCATCCTAATATCAGATCAAAAAGACTTTAACACAAAAACTGTTAAAAGATACAAAGAAGGGCTCTATGTAGTGATTAAGGTATCAATTCAACAAAAAGATGTGTCTATAGTAAAGTTTATACACCCAGTGCCAGGGTACCTGCTATTTAAAAGAAATGTTAATGGATCTAAAGGGAGACATAGAATACAATAGTAATGGGGATTTCAACACCACACTTTAATCAATGGACAGAATAACTAAAATCAACAAGTAAACAACAGAACTAATCGACACTATGGACTAAATGAACGAAACTGATATCTACAGAACATTTCATCCCACAGTTGCAGGATATGCATTCTTTTCATCAGTGCATGGAACGTTCTCTAGGATAGACCATAGGCCATAAAGCAAATAGCAGCAAATCCAAAAAAAATCAAATTAATACCATGCATCTTTTCTGACTATAATGGAATGAAGCTAGAAATTAACAACTCAAAACTCTCTAGAACATACACAAACACACAGAGACTGAACAACATGCTCCTGAATGAACAGTGGGTCATAAAAGAAATCAAAAGGGAAACACAAGATTTCTGGAAATGAATGAAGACAATACAACATTACAAAACTTACAGGATACAGCAAAAGCAGTGTTAAGAGGGAAGTCTATAGCAATTGGTACCTACATCAGGAAATTGGAAGGGACCAAATGAATGAGCTTTCAATGCAACTCAAAGACCTAGAAAAACAAAAGCAAATAAAATATAAAATTAGTAAGAAAGTGCAATTGGAAATCATTATACTTAGTGAAACAAGCCAGTCCCAAATAGACAAATACCATGTGTTTTCTCTGATTTATGGTAACTAATAGAGTACTTAAAAGGTAATATATAGAAGAGAAATTAACATTTTGAGATTCGATGGCTATTTACAGCCCTTGTCTCAACTGTTGAGGAACAGTGCTTTTTTTTTTTTTTTTTTGTACTACATGTCGAACTCTTAGTGTGGAATTAATATTATGAGTATAAAATAAGCTGAAAATAGATCTTTGTAAAAATTAAGAGTGGGTATAGAAGAGGGTAGAGGAATAAGTGTGGGAACATATGTGGGAGGGAGGGTAGGGTGAGAAGTATCACTATGTTCCTGAATCTGTATATATCAAATACACGAAATTTGTGAGGCTTAAATAAGATTTTTTTTAAAAATTAAAAAAGAATTATATGTGATATCTATGACAAGCTTCAGAGGTAAGGAAATATTTTCATAGTATATTGTGAAGAATAGTCAGATTCAGGGACAATCAGGCATTCTTTTAAGACTTAATGTTTGAACCAGGAATCAAATAGGCCCTACCTTGGGCAAGCTTGTGAAACTAAGGAAGGGAACAGGTTGACTTCCATTCCTTTGACTTCCTTGTCTTTGGCTGCCACAATGCACCTATCTTTACCCTGTTACACAACCAAAGCAGGAAAAGATCCCATGAGGATAGAACAAACATCAGAGAATGAGAAAAACTCATCTGGGATCTTATGTTGGTTGTTTTAACCAATATGCTATATAGTCACCTTGGTAAATAAAACTTGTTATCTGAAGGAAGAGAGAATTGGACAAGATAACCTCTAAGTCCCTTTAATGTCCTAAATTAATAGGCAAAGACCCAGACTTGAGGCTCAATACTGTCACTTACATGTTGAGTAAGTGACCTGGCATTTCACTACATATTTGAGGCTCTGTCTTCTTATCTATAAATTAGGAATTCAGTCCAGATGTCATCTTAGATCCAACTTAACCTTTAATTGCACTGAATATGTTTATTTCTTAATTGCCTTGATTTTGCCTGTCCTTATGTCACTCAATAACAGAGATAGGCTTTGGACGCAAAACATCAATTATTCTACCATGTCATGTCCATTTCCCATTCATCCAGACACACAATGTTGTGAATAGATGTATGGTAGGAAAATTTTACACTTGATCTTAGCCAAAAAGCTGAGAAGTGATTCCTAGGAAAATTTTATCAAGTGTTTATTAATATTCTGGAACTCCTTATATTGCCCCATCAGTCCCAGTGGGAGAAGATCATAAGAACAGTGACTTGCATTAACAAACATTTTGGTTTGCCCAACCCATGCTGAAAATTTTGACAAGGTACTCTACATGCAAATCCAGATAACTTAGGCCACTACAAGGCATGGGGATTAGGGTCAAATGTCTTAGGGAAATTATAGCCCTGGCCTGGCACCTTGGTTCTTAATCTTTTTTGGGGGTTCAAAGACCCTTGGACAACTTATTGAAAGTCTGTACACAGCCTCTTTGCACATACACATACATGCAAGTGTGAGTTTCCAAAATATTAAAAGTCTAGAATGGACCTGGCACTGCTGCAGTTGTAGGGCATTGGGAGGATTTGAAACAGAGCCTATTTATTAATCAGCATGGGGGACATTTGAATATTTTAACACTCAGTACAGATGTAAATTATTTAATAGACTTTCAGATACACACAAAAGTTCATACACATAACAATTCAGGAAATTCAGGAATCTCTTGGGAATTTAGAGATACCAAAGAATCTCCATGTTACTGGTCTTTCTTCTGGAAAAAAAAAAACCACTTGGCTAGGTGATTTAGGAATAGTCACTTTAGTTCTTAAATCATCAGTTTGTATATTTTATACATATAATGAATGAATAGACATATCTGCTATTGTCAAATCCATGGTCAACGATTTGGTGGAGGATCCACCGCTTAATGCTGCTTAGAGATTCAAATGCTGCTTCCTCAAACCCTTTTATGGAGCTAAGTGAATAATAAGTAAGTGGGCATGAAGTCAATCATGCAGAAGAGCCTTCTAAAATGAGTCATGAATTTCCATGAATCATAGGCATGGCTGTTGGGGGACAGCTGGTCACCCCAGTCTGTAAAGGGGCCTTTCCTGGGATCGAAGGCTTTGCTGAGTCACCCTTTGGCCTCCCTTACTCAAGAAAAAAAAATTCTAGTTGTTTTCATTTGGCCTCTTCGGCTCTATTTTCAGGCTGCAGTAGATCAGCACAGACCAAAACCTGGTGCTCTGTTAGGCTTCTGACCAACATGAGCTGAGAGAGAGTATTTGTTTTTCCGATAGATGATGTTCCCACACTCACTCACAAGCGACCTCCATAGCAAATCACACATAAGCTTTCTCTCTCTCTCTCTCTCTCTCTCTCTCTCTGTCCTTCATCTCTTTTCCATCATTCAAGTTGCTTTGGAAATCCCACATCCTTTCTGAAGCCAAGGCCACCATGGCTTTGTTAATTCTATGTGCATGGAGGATCTAGGTTTGTACAAGGAGGTGGTATCTCACCAAATTTCTTCACAAACTCAAAAAACTCATAAGGTTTTTGTGTGTCTACCCAACCTGGAAGTGTCTGAAGTTCTCATCCCCTCCAGGGACCATCAAGTACACTTCTCTGCTTCCACATTCCCCAGTGGCAGCTACTTAGAGCCTGACTCATCTCCAGGCACTTCTGTCTCCGTGAGTATCATCAACCATCACTCACAGGCCTTCTACAGGCATAGCTCATTTAGGGGCAGTGACGAAACAAATCTAGCAAAAGTAAAGTGGGTAGAAGCTGGGTAAAAGAGGAAGAAAGACTGGATAGGCAGAGGAGGCGACAGTCTGGAGCACTAGGAAATCCAGATCATTGCACTCTCTCATGGTGGCAAGCATGAAGCCACTGAAGGTTGGCTGGGGTGGGTGGATTACGACATGCCTGCGTGACACCACCTGCGCCAGCACGGAGATTTCCACACAGTGCTTTACCTCTGGCCATCCTGGCACCAATTCCTCACCTGTTCTCTTATAAGTTCATCACTGATTTCTCCAATGACTTGGGAATGGTCTGAGTGAAGAGGAGACATACGTGGGCAAGGCTGTGGACTCCTAGGTGCTCTTTCTGCTGATAAATTCAGACAGTTCTGTGTGCTCTGCTTTTGTTTGCAGTGAAAAGTTAAAGCTGGGCCAGCGCCGTGGCTCACTAGGCTAATCCTCTGCCTTGCAGCGCCGGCACACCGGGTTCTAGTCCCGGTCAGAGCACCGGATTCTGTCCCAGTTGCCCCTCTTCCACGCCAGCTCTCTGCTATGGTCCAGGAGTGCAGTGGAGGATGGCCCAAGTCCTTGGGCCCTGCACCCCATGGGAGACCAGGAGAAGCACCTGCCTCCTGCCTTCGGATCAGCGCAGCGCGCAGGCCGCGGCAGCCATTGGAGGGTGAACCAATGGCAAAAGGAAGACCTTTCTCTCTGTCTCTCTCTCTCATTGTCCACTCTGCCTGTCAAAAAAAAAAAAAAAGTTAAAGCTGAATGCTATTACCATTATTTTTCTTAGAATCTTAGGGCAAAAGCTGAATGATTGGAGTCAGAGGACAAAGGATCCTACCCCAGGAATTGGCTTCCAGTCATCAGCTCTTCCCTTCATGCCCAGCGGGAAAAGCAAAACCTGAACAAACACAGTGGCAGGGGAGAAAGCCTTGCTACCAGGAGAAAAGCTGATGTAGACGAGATCAGCAGCCACCTCCCCAAGGCCTGGAAAGAAGCCATCTTGGGAGGGGGGGCGGTTTCCAGAGTGACGTTGGAGCTGGAAAGGGGTGGATGGCCATTGGGAGCACGAGTGAAATTCCTCCCCTCCCCAGGGTTCGATTAGTGCCTCCCACCAGGTGAAGGGCAAGTTCAGAACGGGCAGGCTGCTGGCACTTCTGCACCTGGGGATTATTCCTGGACATGTGACAAAGGACAAAGAGGCCTCCAGTAAACAGCAGGGTTCACAGAAAAAAGAACAAAGGAGCCTGGCTTGTCTCATTGATGTGTTTAACTGAAATTCCAGAAAGCAAATAATTGAAAGGAGCCAGAGAGCAGACTATGAAGGCAGGTTCAGACTAAAGGCAGCCTGAGAGTCTCCTACACGCTCGGCGCTGCTCCTGCTCTTCCATGTGTCATCTCACTACATGGCAGCAGATCTGCGCCATCGGCATCCTCCTGCTTAGTTCAAGAGACGCCCAAGGAAACTCACGTACAACTCACAAACAATAGATGCATCTATACTAGCAACTACAGTAAAATGACTAAGTTCAGACTATTATGCATGCAAATAACTACCCACCTAACCAAGATGCAGAATGTTTTCACCACCCCAGAAAGTTTCCTGATGTGTCCTTTAAATCAAACACCTTCCCCCACCCCAGGAAATCACCCTTCAATTTTCTGTTGTCATTTATCAGTTTTGCCCTCTGTGTTAACATATGAGGCTGCCCTAACAAAATGCCGCAGAATGCATAACATAAAAATGTGTGTGCTCACAGCTCTGGAGGCCACAAGTCCAGGGTCAAAGCATTCTCAGGGATGATTTCTTGTGAGGACAATCTCTCTCCTTGACTTGTAGGCAGCCATCTACTCCCTATGCCCTACCCCCCATATGTCTACCTCCTAACCTCGACTTCTCTCAATGACATCAGCTGTATTGGTTTAAGACCCACTCCAATGGCCTCATTTTAACTGAGTCTTTTCCTTAGAGGCCCTACCTCCAAGTATACTCACTGGGTAATTACAGGATTCAGACACCAATATAGGAATTTTTGGAGGGGGTGGAGGACACAATTTGACCTCTAACACCTATTCGTGAACTTCAGATAAAAGTAATCATACAGATTACACCCTTTGCCTCTGGATTCTTTCCCTGACCACATCTTCCAGATTCATTCATTTGGCTGTGTGCATCGGAAGTTGGTTCCTTTCTTCCACTGCATTATGCCTCCTCGTTTGTGTGTCTGTTCTTGCTGATGGGTATCCAGATCACTTCCAGTCTGGAACTACTCTTGTTCAGTCTACAACAGACATGCAAGGTGTTTTGTACTTAGATGTTCATTTCTCTTGGGTGAATACCAAGCACTTGAACTTACAGGGCTGTGGGGAAGACACAGGGTTCATTTCAGAAGTGTCTACCAAGCAGTTTCAAAGAGTCCGTTTTCCAAGCCTACAGTTATCTCCACTTGCCAACACTTGGTATTGCCAGTCTTCAATGTAAGCATTCCAGTGTGTGTGAAATGGGAACTCACTGCGGGTTTACTTGAATCTTCCTGAATACTTTGGATGTCGGTCGAGCACCCTTTTAGGTGCTTACTGGTTTTTTATATATATATATTTTTTTGACAGGCAGAGTGGACAGTGAGAGAGAGAGACAGAGAGAAAGGTCTTCCTTTACTGTTGGTTCACCCTCCAATGGCCACTGCAGCTGGCGCGCTGTGGCCAGCACACCACACTGATCTGAAGCCAGGAGCCAGGTACTTATCCTGGTCTCCCATGGGGTGCAGGGCCCAAGGACTTGGGCCATCCTCCACTGCACTCCCGGGCCACAGCAGAGAGCTGGCCTGGAAGAGGGGCAACCGGGACAGAATCCAACGCCCCAACAGGGACTAGAACCCGTGTGCTGGTGCCGCAGGCGGAGGATTAGCCTAGTGAGCCGTGGCGCCGGCCTTTCATATACTTTTGTAAGTAGATTGTCAATGTATTTCAAAAGAATTCAAGTTGTCTGACTTTCTTATTGATTTGTAGGACTTCCAATGGCTTCTGTATGAAAATTATTTGTCATATTTGGTGTTGTGGCACAGCGGATTAAGCCGTGGCATGTGATGCTGGCATCCCACATCCAAGTGCCAGTTGGAGTCCCAACTGCTTCACTTCCAATCCAGCTCCCTGTTAATGTACCTGGGAAAGCAGCAGAAGATGGCCCACGTACTTGGGCTTCTGCCAATCCATGTGGGAGATGGGATGGAGTTCCTGGTTCCCGGCTTCAGCCTGGCCCAGTCTCAGCCTTACAGCCATTTTGGGGGTGGACAAGCAAATGGAAGAACTCTCTCTCTCGTTCTTTCTCTCCCCCTTTCTGTCATTCTGCCTTTTAAATAAATAAGCAAATCTTTTTTAAAAAGTTATTTTCCGTATAAATGTTTTGAAGATATTTTTTCCAAGTCTGTAACTTGCTCTCCAACTTCTTTTATGCTATTTTCTGACGAGAAGAAATGTTGAATTCTAAGAAGTTCAATTAATCAATTTTTTCTTTTTTAAAAATGTATTTACTTATTTGTTCATTCATTCATTTATTTGAAAGGCAATGCAGGGGTGGGCACTGTGGCATAGTGGGTAAAGCCGCTGCCTGCAGTGTTGGCATCCCATATGGGCGCCAGTTTGAGTCCCGGCTGCTCCACTTCTGATCCAGCTCTCTACTGTGGCTGGGAAAGCAGTGGAAGATGGCCCAAGTCCTTGGGCCCCTCCACCCACATGGGAGACTTGGGAGAAGCTCCTGACTCCTGGCTTCAGATCAGTGCAGCTGTGGCCATTACGGCTATTTGGGGAGTGATCCAACGGATGGAAGACCTCTCTCTCTCTCTCTCTCTGTCTCTCTGCCTCTGTAAATCTGCCTTTCAAATAAATAAATAAATCTTTAAAAAAGAAGAAGAAGAAAGGTAAAGCAACAGAAAGACAGCATGGGGTAGGGGGTATGGGGAGAGAGATTTTTTTCATCTGTTGAGTCAATTCCTAAATGGCTTTAACAGCCAGGGAGTGAAGCTCCAGGGCTGAAGCTGGAGCCAGGAACTCCATTCAGGTCTCCCAGATGGGTGCAGGGGCTCAAACACTTGACCCATCTTCTGCTGCCTTCCCACAGGCATTAGCAGGAAGCTGGATTGGAAGCAGAGCAGCCAGGACTCACAACTGCACTCTGATGTGAAAAACTGACCCCCTCTTTTGCCTTTATAGTTAGCATTTTTGGTGTCCTAGCTGAGAAACTTTGGCCTACATATAGTCATAAATGTATTTCCCTATGTTCTAGAATCCCAAGTTTATACTTTACATTTTGTTCTATGATCTATGTCAAATAAATTCCTATGCCTGGTGTGAAGTGATGTTTGCAGTTCATTTTTCCCCACACGGAGCTAGTTATTTCAGCACAATTTGTTTAAAAACTTTCTACCACTCACTGAATTACCTCAGTAACTTTGTCAAAAACCTTCTCAACCATATGCAAGGGTACTTCAAAGAGGCCATGGGAAATGAAATGAAAAGAGAAGTTGTCTGATGCAAACAGTTCTGAAATTCACACACAACTTTTTCACAGCATGTGTTTTGTATGAACCTTTTCATAGTGTAAGCTCATACTCTGTATGAGCTCCGTTAACCTATTTGTCAGTTCTTGTGTCAGTATGACACTACCTTGATTACCATAGCTTTGTAATGAACCTTGAAACCAAGCAGGATATTTCCTTCAACTTCAATCTTTTTAGAGATTGCATTGGAAAATTTAGTTTCCCTGCATTTCCAAAAATATTTTAGAATATGTTTGTCAATTACTACGAAGCACCATTTCTGGAAGATTTTTACTAAGAATACTGGGTTCTTTTAAGCAAAATATGAAGACTTGTCATCTTAATAATATTGAATAAACATGCATACCTCTCTATTTTTAAAGATATTCTTTACTTACTTTCAGCAATGTTTCCTAGTGTTCAGGGCAGAGATTCTGCACTTCTCATTAAATTTAATCCTAAGTTTTTTTTTATCTTTTTGATTGCTTTGTAGGCCATATTTTGATTTTTCTTGGATTTTTGATAATGTATAGAAATAAAATTGTTTCTTATATTGACCTTGTTTCTTGCATCTTTACTAAAGTTATTTATTATTTCTAAACTTTTTTGTTCATGCCTTAAAATCATCTAAATACACTCATATAATTATGTCTCATGTAATTATGAGAGTTTGATATCTTTCCTTCCCAATTTTTATGCCTTTTTTTTTCATTGTCTTGGCTTGTCACACAGGTTAGGGCTTTTAGTACAATGTTGAAATGCAGTGGTAAAAGCAAGCATCCTTCATCTTTGAGGGAAAGCACTGTGCAGTTTGCAGCGAGAGGTTTTTCATAGATACTGTTTATCAGAGTGCAGAAATTTCCATCTATCCCTATATTGCTGGAATGTGTGTTTATATTTTATTTTTAGGAATGGATATTAATTTTCTGAATGCTTTCTCTACATCCAGAGTGTAAGGAAGAAGTTTCAGTAGAGTGGACTGACAATAGATAAAACAGGAGACAAGATACCCACATTTCTTATTTTTTCTAATATTTATTTATTTATTTGAAAGTCAGAGTTCCACAGAGAAAGAAGAAAAGACAGAGAGAGAGAGATAGTGAGAGAGAGAGACAGAGAGAGGTCTTTCATCTGCTGGTTCACTCCACAAATGGCCACAACGGCCAGAGCTGCGCCGAGCCAAAGCCAGGAGCCAGGAGATTCTTGCAGGTCTCCCACATGGGTGCCCAAGGACTTGGGCCATCTTCTACTGCTTTCCCAGGCCATAGCAGAGAGCTGGATTGGAAATGGAGCAGCCAGGACTCAAACTGGCGCCCATGCGGAATGCCAGCACCACAGGCGGCAGCTTTACCTGCTACGCCACAGCGCCGGCCCCACCCACATTTATTAATGGGAATGAGGATCATCACAGGAGTGTGACAGCCCAGATAACCCAGGGAGGTCCAGATACTTAAGTCCCCTTCCTCATAGGCGATGGTAGAAGGGGAGAGTGACAGTTTGAGGGGTGCTGATTTTAGGTGAGTGAATGAGCCCAGTGTTCAGACAGTAGTTGACATGATTCTCTTTGGGAATTGAATAGGCCTAGAAGATGGACAATCTATAGTAATAAACTCTGTACAAATGTTATAGCTTTTAATCTTCCTTCCTGCAGGTATGGGCTTAGTTAATGAAAACTTGGAGAGAGAACCAGTCATAGTTTTCTTCTTTGGCATAAATTGACCTGGAGCAGGTGGAGGAACATCAGAGGAACGCCTTTTCCACACCTGCTGCTCACCAAGATCTTTCATTCAAAATCATAATGTCACCAGGGGGCCATATTTTGGGATGAAATTTCTTGGACTCTTTCAATGAAGATAAGCAAAGGCTAATATAACATTATATTAATTGAATTTTCATGTTAAGCAAACTGTGCTTTCACGAATAAGTTCTACTTGGTCATAAGTAGTATATATATCATATACATCTGGGTAAAATTGCTAATGTTTTAGTAAGAATTTTTATGGATGAGTGGTCATTTGGCCTAGAGGTTAAGATGCCCCCATCCCAAATTGAAGAGCATAGGTTTGAGTCCCAGTTCTGCTCCTTATTCTAACTTCCTGCTAAGGTCTAAGGTGCACCCTTAGCAGCATATGATGGATCAAGTAGTTGGGTCCCTGCCACCCACATGGGAGAGCTGGACTGAGTTCCTCTCATTTTGTTTTGGCCTGGCCCAGCCTTGGCCATGGCAGGCATTTGGGGGATGAGTCAACAGATAGGAGTGTGTGTGTTCTCTCTCTTCCCTTCCCATCTCTCTCATGCACATAAATAGATAGATAAATAAAGAAATGTTTAAAAATAATTTTGGTGGAGAGATATATTCATTCATAGTCACAGAGTTAATAAATGGGGGACCCAAATTTTATTTTGCAGCCAGCCATTTTTCTAATATAACATCTAATATAACTTTAAAAAAAACACCTAGGGAGACCTTAGAAAATCTACCTGGTACCTGAAGTCATTGAGATGCTCTTGTCCACTCTGCGATGTGAGCTACTTGGGGCTGGAAAGGCGAGCTAAAGGGATGGCATTCAAAGAAGGTGTCCAGTATGTGTATCTGGAAGGCTGCCTATCTTTGGGAGAGGTATGGAGAGAAATTAGAATCTTGCTTATCTACCAAAAGTTACTTGAATCCCTAGGGAAAATGGTTTTATTTTAACTAAGTGTGTTGTGAGGATAATGAAATTTGAGCAGAGATATTCAGGTTCTGCTACAAATTAGATGTACTTCTGTAGAACATTTTAATATCTCCATGTTAGCAAACACTTATTTCAGAATACATAAAAGTGCTGGACAAGTGCAATCAATTAACAAGTGAAATCCAAAACAGATCTTAACATTGAATTCTTAGTATTAATTTCCACCTTCACCTTTGTGGATGTTGGTGATAATCCTTCTAGAAAGTCTAGATAATTACACTTATAGGAAACAGTGGTAACTTACACTAAAACATCATCTTGGCCAACACCTTTAGAGAATGCGATAAGTCCATGTTCCCCTGACTCTGGGTAAACTCACGCAGCTTCTGAATGGAGAAGGAGTGCACATGTGCCTCCTTCCTCCAAGACTTGGGCTCCTCACCCTGCAGTCAGATGTCTGCCTAACAACCTACACTCTCCTCCCTCACTCTAATTTAAGACCTTGTCAAACCTCAAGACGGTTTGCCCGGGTTGCCAAGGTTCAGGGATCTGTGGCCTAGGTGGGGAAGGTTCTCACATGCAGTGAGGAGTGCTGGCTTCTCCTCTTCAGCAGGATCTGGGTCACCCACACTTCTGCCTAAGAGGCCATCCCGGCCGACACCGCAGCTCAATAGGCTAATCCTCTGCCTTGTGGCGCCGGCACACCGGGTTCTAGTCCTGGTTGGGGGCCGGATTCTGTCCTGGTTGTCCCTCATCCAGGCCAGCTCTCTGCTGTGGCCAGGGAGTGCAGTGGAGGATGGCCCAAGTGCTTGGGCCCTGCACCTCATGGGAGACCAGAAGCACCTGCCTCCTGCCATCAGATCAGCGCGGTGCGCTGGCCGCAGCACGCCAGCCGCGGCGGCCATTGGAGGGTGAACCAACGGCAAAGGAAGACCTTTCTCTCTGTCTCTCTCTCTCACTGTCCACTCTGCCTGTCAAAAAAAAAAAAAAAAAAGAGGCCATCCCGTTCTCCCTCCCTCTCTCCCTTCCATCTTCCTTCTTTCTTTCCTCTCTCTTTCTTTTTTAAATATTTATTTATTTGAAAGAGTTAGAGAGAGAGAGAGAGAATCTTCTATCTGCTGATTTATTCTTCAAATGCCTGCACAGGCCAGGGCTGGGTCAGACTGAAGCCAGGAGACTGGAATTCCATCCAGATCTCCCATGTGGGTGGCAGGGGCCCAAGCTCGAGGACCATCTTCTACTGCTTTCCAAGCACATTAGCAGGGAGCTGGATCATAAGTGGAGCAGCCGGGATCCAAGCTGACACCCATATGGGATGCTGGCATCACAGTTGGTGGCTTAATCCACTATGCCACAATGCTGTCCCCTCTATTTCTTTCTTTCTCTCTCTTTCTACCTTCCTTTTGCCCGTCCTTCCTTCCTTCCTTCCTTCCTTCCTTCCTTCCTTCCTTCCTTCCTTCCTTCCTTCCTTCCTTCCTTTTTTCTTTCTTTCTTTCTTTCTTTCTTTCTTTCTTTCTTTCTTTCTTTCTTTCTTTCTTTCTTTCTTTCTTTCTTCTCTCTCTCTCTTCCCCCACCCCTTCTTTCTTTTTCTTTCTCTGGATCTTTATTGTTTTTTTTTCTTCCCTCTACTCAACAGCTGGGGATGGTTCCATGAAACCCTGTCTTTGTTCCTCCTGGAAATGATGATAAATTCATAGATTTCCCTAAGAACAATAAACTCAAGGCTTCAGGCTGCTAAATGCTGTACTTTTCTCCCCAGATTAGATGAAAGGCTTATCCCTCTTTCAAACCGACCAAGTTATCCCCACATCAAAGTGAAAGCCCTTGAAACAAATGATAGATGAATAAGACCCCACTGGCCCTCAGCTCTTCCTAAAAGGCCCTCTGTGGTCACAAAGCAAATCTGGTTCCAATCGCAGTAGCACCAGTTAAGTACTTCCTAATCCTGTTATAATGGGGAAAGGATCAGACCACAACACTGGAGCAGGACTTTGCTCCCCTGGTCATTATGCTTGGGGGCCGTGGCTGGTCAGATTTAAGCATGCATTCAGTAAATGCAGTGCTAGGGTTCATTTTTTAGCTTTATTGTAAATATCTATGACAAAAAATGTTAAAACTGCATCATTTTTAATAACCCAAATAATTCAGTGAAGGGGACATTCCTTCTAGATCAGGTTGAAATGTTGTCCACTATTCTGAGCTGATGTCACTGTGCTTTCAACTCAGACTCAGAAGTGGATCCTGGGCCGGCGCCGTGGCTCAATAGGCTAATCCTCCACCTTGCGGCGCCGGCACACCAGGTTCTAGTCCCGGTCAGGGCGCCGGATTCTGTCCCGGTTGCCCCTCTTCCAGGCCAGCTCTCTGCTATGGCCAGGGAGTGCAGTGGAGGATGGTCCAGGTGCTTGGGCCCTGCACCCCATGGGAGACCAGGGAAAGCACCTGGATCCTGGCTCCTGCCATCGGATCAGCGCGGTGCGCCGGCTGCAGCGGCGGCCATTGGAGGGTGAACCAACGGCAAAGGAAGACCTTTCTCTCTGTCTCTCTCTCTCACTGTCCACTCTGCCTGTCAAAAATAAAAAATAAAAAAAAAAAAAAAGAAGTGGATCCTGACCTTGACTCTTCCCTCTAGCAGCGGGACCCGAGCTGATTCCTCTTCCCTCTTACAGTCTCAGTTTTCAAATCTGCTGGACCACGTAACCCCTAATGTTCCTCGCAGAACTACTGTTCCCTTGTCTTGCTTTAAGGGCAAGTGGTTCCCACGTAATCTTTCTCTGACTCTGAAAAATCTTGATGGAAGTTCAACGTGTTGGAGAAGAAGGAGGAACAGGAAGTAGGGTCGGGTGTGCCCTTCCCATGGGAGACACAGTCAGTTCTGGGGATCCACAGGTTCTGCGTCTACAGAGTCAACCCAAAAAAATCCAGAAGAGAGTCGCATCTGTACTGAACACATACAGGCTGTTCTCCTTCCCACGATCCCCTAAGCAACAAGGTATGACACCTATCTATGAAATGCTTCACTGTATTAGGTCTAGAGAGAGGATGCAAAGCACAGGGTGTATGCTACCACTGTGCCATTCTGTACAAGGGAGCAACGAGGAGGCTGATGGCCTTGGGACCCCATACGCAGCCCCATGGCTCACGACTGCAGGTGTTAGCAACCCGTCTGAAAGTCAGGACTCTTGTCTGCACCAGAAGTCCCCCACTCAGCAAGGACATCCAGGTGAACTCCAGGTCCTCAGGGTATGGAGAGGGAAGTGAAGCGGGTAAGTTGGTAGACTTTATTGATGATTTGTCATGTGTGCTGGTAGCATCACGTTGGTGGAGATCAGAGTGCAAACACTAGAAAAATCATAAGGATTTTTAATTCTGCTGCTCTTCTTTTTTCAGCTGTTTTGAATGTCTTTAACTAGAGGTGTTGGGACATGGAGCTCTGCATGTGGATGGTGGTAGGCGGTTTGCACCACCCCTGGGGGACACCTCCCCCTCTCCTCTATGAGACCAGCCTTAGGGCCAGGAGTCTGGACTCTCACAGCTTTGTAGGTAGCACAAGTTGTCCCCTGGTCTTAATGGGGAAGTGTCTTGCTCCCCTGATCAACACGGAGGTAGCAACTCCTTTGGAACTCTCTAGTGATGTATCTTTTGAAGAGCTGATTTCCAAGCTAATGGAGGCAGACCAACTGGAGAATTTCCCCAGCCCAGAGGGCAAATGTCATTCTCCCTGCTTCACGTGATCATGTTGAGATACCTACTGCGGAAAGCACCCAGCCTGTGTTTCCAACTTTCAGCAGGCCCTTCTGAGGGCCTTCCCTGGGTGGAATTAGTGCGCTAACAACTAAGCAACCTCTTCTTTCCTCTTCCTTTGGCACCAATCTCCTGGCAGTGATCTCGAACCTGTTTATTCTGTAGATTATAATTCCCCCAAGATACTTGGAATGAGCAGGGGCCATGGGAGGCCCAGTGGAGGCTCTGTATCTCAGTGCTTATTTGGATTAGGTTCATCTGTAATAAAACGGCATTTTAATGTTCCTCTGGTTTTTTTTTTTTTTTTTTTTTTTTTTTTTTTTTTTTTGACAGGCAGAGTGGACAGTGAGAGAGAGAGACAGAGAGAAAGGTCTTCCTTTTGCTGTTGGTTCACCCTCCAATGGCTGCCGCAGCTGGCGTGCTGCAGCCAGCGCACCGCGCTGATCCAATGGCAGGAGCCAGGTGCTTCTCCTGGTCTCCCATGGGGTGCAGGGCCCAAGGACTTGGGCCATCCTCCACTGCAATCCCTGGCCACAGCAGAGAGCTGGCCTGGAAAAGGGGCAACCGGGACAGAATCCGGCGCCCCGACCGGGACTAGAACCCGGTGTGCCGGTGCCGCAAGGCGGAGGATTAGCCTAGTGAGCCGCAGCGCCGGCCTGTTCCTCTGTTTCATTCTTGTGTATTCAATGTTGATTCCCAAGACAAATCCTTAAAGGGTGAGATTGGTCATCACCTACAAAGTCTCATTAGATTCTTTAAGCACAGCTGATCACTGGGTGGCTTGCAAAATCCACAATAATTCCTCCTTGTCTGTATAAGACCCCATCCTTCTGTGGGGAGAGAAAAGAATCAGACTGGGTAAACCTGAAAACAGGAACCTGCCTTTGGAATTCTTCATTTATTTGCCCCTCGGGGCAAAGTCCAGTCCTGGACAGCTCAGAAGGCTCCAGCGTGGCCTAATTCCTGGCTGCAACTGAGGGGGCTGCTGTTGGGACCTCGATTCTGTCTAGGTGGAGCTAATGCCCAGCAGGGTCTGGAATTACCCGGTTCTTCCCGCGCGCTTCTCCACTCTGGCAGGACTTAGTCCCTGACAAAGTTCCTGTGCTAAGAGAACGCTGTTGGGAGTGCCAACGTCAGAGACCAGGGCGGGAGGAACCTCTTCCCTGGGGAGGGAAGCCCCTAGAATAGAGTCCCAGAGCTCCCTTGTCTCCTCAGCCTTCTCCAATTAAGAAGATAAAGCAGGGGCCGGTGCTATGGCGAACTAGTTTAATCCTCCGCCTGCAGCACTGGCATCCCATATAGATGCTGGTTCTAGTCCTGGCTGCTCCTTTTCCAGTCCAGCTCTCTGCTATGGCCTGGGAAAGCAGTATAAGACAGTCCAAGTGCTTGGGCCCTGCACCTGCATGGGAGACCAGGAAGAATCACCTGGCTCCTGGCTTCGGATCAGCGCAGCTCCAGCCAACGCGGCCATTTGGGGAGTGAACCAACAGAAGGAAGACCTTTCTCTTGGTCTCTCTCTCTCTTTCACTGTCTGTAACTCTACCTGTCAAATAAATAAACAAAATAAAATAAAAAGAAGATAAAGCAGAAAGTAAGGAAGCTGAAAAGGGGGTGCACACATGCTAGTAGGAGGTGCCTGATGCACCGCTCATTTCCCACCTGAAACTGGAGATTCTGACTGAGGACTCTGCCCCAGGTGTGGCTGCTGAAGGAAACCCCCAGTGGTTCATACACAAATTCCACCTCCTACAGGTGATCCGGGAGGAGTCACGGGGCTGCCCTCATCTAGCACCCTCCCCCAGCTGACAGACAAGGCTGCCTAGCAATGGTGGCCTCACACAGGGAACTCTGGGCTCTGATCTTGACATTTACTCACTGTGAGAGTTTGGGAAAGTATTTGGCTTCTCTGATCATTTATTTTCTAATCTACAAGTGAAGATTAAAAGTGACCGTCTTGAAGTGGGCATTACCCTATCGTTAAGACGCCAGCAACAGAGTGCCTGAGTGTGATTCTTGGTTCCAGCTCCCAATCCAGCCTCCTATTCATGCAGACTCCAGGAGGCAGAGGCTCTCATTGAGTCTCTTTCAACCACGTGGGAGATCTGGATTGAACTCCCAGCTCCATGCTTCAGCCTATCCCAGCCTTAGCTGTTGCAGACACTGGGGCTGGGGACTGGGGAGGGGAACCGCTAGATGGGAGTTCTCTGTTTCTCTGTGTGTCTCTCTCATTGTCTCTTTTTCTCTTTACATCTCTGCCCCTCAAAAGCAAATTTTTAAAATAATAACAGCGTTCATTTTGTGCATTCTATAAAATTAATGATATGAATTTACAAAAAGTACCTGCAATACTTGCTGATATATAGTTAAGTGCTAATTACATGATATCCAGGGTTAGACAGCCTTTTAGGTAAACTGATAAATCCAAGGACCAGTTCCAAGTGGCTTTGGCATCCAGGCATTTACAAGACATCTAGACTTATAATGATCTAGAGTTTCAGTGAGTAAGAGATGCTAGTGGTTCGTAATCACATTTTAGGGCTGTTTGCAAGTGATGCCTGAGAGGGGAAGATGACAGAAGAGCAATGTTAACAAAGACAACCATTGGAAGGCTTGCAGGCACTGCAGTAAAACAGGATGGACACAGCTGAACCACCAGGGTGGGGAAAGGCAGGTGACCAGGAGAATTAAGAAAAAAAAATTCCCTGAACATCTTAAAAAAAGGAAAAACAAAATTATTTCAATTCAATCAATTAGAGAGTGAAACTCTTAACTAGAAGGAAGTGAAGCTGAAAGTGAAGGCAAAAGGAGAGGAAGCAATGCACAGGAAGATCTGCACTGGTCAACTCCACAGAGGACTGAATAGGGGAGCCAACAACACTTTATTTTTGCAGGCAGGAAGCTAATGAGGTCAAAGAGACCCAAGAAGTTATGAGAAAATAAGTTTAAGGAGCAAAACCCCAAACATTCCCAGTCTATATTGTTCCATTGGATTAAGGACCTAAAACAGAATTAGAATCAGAAGGTAAGGAACGTGGAGGTGTCCTAGTCCATTAACGCAACTTCACAGTTCAAGGAAGCCGCAGCAGAGCTCCTGCACAGGAAAATGTGCACACAGAAAGGTGTTGTGGAGTTTTTAAAAATAAGTGCAGCTGGGGCCGGTGCTGTGGCGCAGCGGGTTAACGCCCTGGCCTGAAGCGCCAGCATCCCATATGGGCGCCAGTTCTAGTCCCGGCTGTTCCTCTTCCAATCCAGCTCTCTGCTATGGCCTGGGATAGCAATAGAAGATGGCCTAAGTGCTTGGGCCCCTGCACCTGCATGGGAGACCCAGAAGAATCTCCTGGCTCCTGGCTTCGGATCGGCTCAGCTCCGGCCGTCGCGGTCATCTGGGGAGTGAACCAGCGGATGGAAGACCTCTCTCTCTGCCTCTACCTCTCTCTGTAACTCTTTCTCTCAAAAAAATAAATAAATAAATCTTTAAAAGAAATAGGTGCAGCTGAATTGTAAAATGCAATTCGTGTATTGTGATGTGATAAAATCAAATACATTTACCTTTAAGAATCAAGGTTCAAAACTTTCACATCTCCATGCCCTAACTGTCTGGGTCGTCTTCTCCTCCGGCAAATCTGATCATCACCACCCAGCTTGGAGCTGTCTGGTGGCACAGCAGAGTAAAGGTCAAAACCTCCTCTCTCACTTCACCGCTGAGGAATAGGCAGGTGAGAGGGGCAGGGGTTGCTCTCAGACCATCAGCAGGTGAATGGGAGGGGTGGGAAGGGAGCCCAGCGCTCTGTTCTTAGTCCTGAGCGTCTCCTGATGTGCCCCGCTACTCCACAGCCATGTCTGCAGTTCCTGTTCCAGCAAACGTGGGTGAAAATGACCACAGGCCACTCATTTCTGGAGTGATCTCAATGCCATCTTCCCTAAAGGCAGACAAGCTTCAGGCTGAGCAGTCGATGTGACTGGTCCAGACTCCAAGGGAAGAGATGAGGGTGGACACAACCCAACATCATGGATGTCACACCAGTCCCAAACATAAAAATCAGTCCCGCAAAGCTGTGGGCCAGGAATGCCTACCCAGAGCTAACAAATTAACTGATACCCCTCCTGCTTTAATTCAGAGGTATTTGAGCAATGCAGGGCAGTGAATTTTCCACGTTGAAGTCCAATATCATAAGGCATTTCAATTCTCCAAATCCCTTCTCTCTTTTCAGCCAGCTGTCTCTTTTCTTCATCGTGTGCTTTGTCTGGAAGCCTCTCCGGACCAGTCGGCTCCTATCATGGAAGTAATTCTGTTTCCCACTAGAAGGGAGAAGTAAATATCACCATTGAACCACAACAAATTGCAGTGACAGTGTGGAGACCCCAAAGAGGTGCCACATTGATTAAAATGTTCAAGATAGCAAGGGAGGAAGAAAGAGGGGGAGGAGGAGTGAAAAAAAGAGGAGGGGGAGGGCATTCTGTCCCCATGGAGAGCTTCCAAAGTGACTTGGTGGGCACAGCACCAGAAAAATCACTTAGGGTGAGAGGAGTCTGGGGGGAAACCTTGCCCTTCTCTCCGTTGGCTGATGGCGTGCTGCACTATCGCCCCCTTGTGGGGATCAGGGCTAGCAGGTGCAGCCAGCAATTTGCAGAACAGACCCTAACAGTGGAGTGGACTATGGGCAGTTTGACACCATCTGGGCATACAGGTGCAGCCACAGCTCAAAGGGTATCTGCGGGAAGTGTCAGCTCCTCTGGGACAACCCTGGAAGAGTCATCACACGTGCTAAGAGTCCTCTCTGCATTAGCAACAAAGGCCCCTATTCTCCCTGAACTTGGCAGACTGCGTCGTCTCACGTCATCCTCCCAATAAGGGATGGATGATTGTCACTGGTTTACACATGAAGAAACCAAGGCTCATGAGGTTATGCCATTTGTCCAGGACATGGGAAGCCACACTGCCTCCCCTAGCAGGAGGGCACAGGCTTCAGCTTTGCAAAAAGACCCCATCCCTTCTGCCACTCTCCGTCTGGCAATAGCAATGGCATTGATTCTTCTGCCCTTGGCATCTGCCCCCCACAGGCCAACCTCGGGAGTCACAGAATTGGCTTGAATGTAAGAGTCCATGTGCTTCTGCAGGGGCATTCAGAATAGTCTCAAGCAGTCAGTAGTCAATCAATAAACATTTCTTTAGTTCCAATTAGAAATTTAGAGATTCTGTTTTAAAAGGATAGACCCACCAAACAGAAAAAAAAAACCTCTCAGAATGAGCCAGCTGCCTCAGTCACAGCACAAGTCGGTCTGTTCAAATCTGACACTCTTTGCATTCCACATGTCCCCTGCCATCAGGGACCAATCACTCTTAACAGAGAGGCAGGAGACTGGACACCATGCCTGTGGGCGCTCCCCTCGACCTGGGGTCTCTCCTACAGCCCCATAGTGAGCTTGCAGTGCGTGACAGCTTTTCTTCCAGACTTCATCCCATCCACGAGGGTGAGACTCCGCGGGAGACCCCCTCTTAGGCGTGGGAGCTGCCGCACTCTGCACATGCGTCTCCAGGCAAGCCACTGCTCCTCTCTGGCTTTGGTCTTTCCCCAGGGAGAGACAGGAGGGGGCGGGGGCAGGGAGCTGGCTCCTTCCTGCAGCCTCCTGTGCTGGCCCCAGAGCTTGGCGGCCTCCCGGGGCCGCTCCTCTTCTGTGCCATGGCCTGCTGAGGGTGTGGACTGAGTTCATCTGTTTACCAAGACAGATGCAGCTGTCCTCCACCCCTCCGATGACTTCATCACAGGCGTTGACAGAGCCTCTCGGGCAGGGCTCTTGGCACTGCCCTGCCAGGGAGCATCTCCAGTCGTGGCTGTCCTTATCAAATGCAGATTTATGGAGTGTGAGGCCCAGGAAGGCCCAGCAAGGTCACGGAACACATGGTCCCTAGGCCCCTCAGTGTTTTGACTCGAGAGCCATTTCCCAAGACACCCTGCCAAGCAGGCTGGGGTCACCATTCTCAGCCCCCATGGAGTGGGGGTGGTGGGGTGCACATGGAGCCCTATCTCAAGCTCATGTAATACTTCCATTTTATATTATTTTTATTTTGATCCACCCATCATGCCATGGGTGTGATGAGGGCCAATAGATGGGAGAATGTTGAATCGAAGCAAATGGCCTCATCTTTATCCTCAAATAACAATAACACCAATAGATGACAGTGTTTTCCAACTGTTCAGACATGGCTGCCTTTATTCCAAGTCCTTTATATACATTTGCCCTTTTACTCTTTCCAATAATTCCATGGCGGGGGAGATGAAATGCATCGTACTGACAAGAGAGCTGTGTGCTGCAGGACGTAAGCTGTGTTTGCCTGGGATTTGGACTGGGAAGGTCTGATGGCTCACTCTTGCCCAAGTTGCTCATTCTAGCTAGGATAACATGGTACTTCCCGTGCAAAACAATGGCAACTAGCACACCAATGCATTCAAAAGTGCTAGAATCCAGAGATGGTACAGGGTGGGGCATTTGGGGAGGGCTTCCCTGAGGAGGTGGCTTGGAGCTGGGGTTGGTCTTTCTAACATGGGTAGGGTTTTTCCAGAAGTGGGGATGAGGGGGGTTGGTTGGGGCAGGGGTGAGCTTGAGGGTGAGGTGGGGTTGAGAGGCTTGGGAAAGAAAGCAGGAGTGTGTCTCATTCTCACCCTTCCTGTTCACTGCCCTCCTATCTCAATTGGCAGGGACTGCTTTGTTTATTATTTATTACATGTTTATTTGAGAGGCACAGAGAAACAGAGGAGCAGGCAGAGTTCCCATCCACTGGCTTATATTTTGAATGCCCACAATGGCCAGGGCTGGTGGCCCGGGCCAACGCCTGGACCTGGGAATGCAATCCAGGTCTCCCCCATGGGTGGCAGGAACCCAACCACTTGAGTCATCACCTGCTTCCTTCCAGGGCCTGCAGTAACAGAAGGCAGGACCCAGGAGTCAGAGCCGGGAATCAAACCCAGTACCGTGACGCAGCACCCACGCACCCTGACAGGCATCTTGATGGACGCCTTAACCATCAGAGGCTCTATGGTTGAGCCCATGGTGGGGGTGCCAGACAAGTGCTTCCCTACCCCTGGAGCAGTGGAAGACGAAGATGGTATAGACGATGTGACACCAAGGATTTTCTCAGCCTAACTGCAAAGTTGTTTGGTCCTAGTCTCAACCAGTTTTGGACTTGGGGGTAGAATTCCATAGATCTGGGAGCAGACGAGAAGGGATCACACTAACCCGCCAGTACTGCACTAACTGCAGGATGACATGTCAGCCTGGCTTAGTCTGTAACACACTCCAAGCAGAAAATGCATCCCTTGCATGTTTGGCTGATTTGTCCTCGTGCAATGCCTGCCACCCTGATCTATACCGCCTCTCAGCTCAGGTCAGCTCAGCATCACCAGGACAGACCATGTCCTCAGGGAACCCAATGTCAGGCTTCGACATCGGTCACAAGTCGGCAGCACACCTGGGAAGCAGATGGGCTATGCTTGTACGTGGTGGCTAAGGCGTGAGCGTCCCAGCCTCCAGGGCTGAGCAACTAGAACCTGGCCCATGAGCACCAAGACAGACGGCCAAGAAGCCCTGTGCAGCGAGGTTGCTGGGTCTTTAACCTGACCCTGCCGGCTGAGCAATTCTGCCTTCAGGTTCCAGGCATCACCAACTGACCTCTGCTGCCACCAAGTGCGCCTTGCTTGGGACCGGCGTCGCACACGCCTCTGCCTTGCACTCACTCCGCCGCACACACAGAAATAGACAAGACCAGGCGCAAACGCTGCCGGGACTACGCTGCCCCCACGGCTTTATTTTTAGGATTGAATAGACTCTGTCTTCCCCTGACCCACAGTCCCGTGGATGAATACGCCCTGGGCAGAACCGGCTAAATGAGAGTCACTCGTCGCAATCAAAGAGGCCCTTGTGACTTGACCCTGTTTTGTCGCTTTGCCCCCTTCCCTTCCCAATGTCCATTCTCGGTGGCACTGCGGCAGACCAGGACTCTGCGCCCCAATTGCCCCCTCCCTTACGCTCCCATGACACGCCCCCTTCCCCACCTCCCACACACGTGTCAGTCTCAGGACAAGGCATGTGACTTATTGAACATTGTTGCTGGGCGCTTTGTGCAGGAATTCCCCCTTGGATATGAGTACTGTCCTATCCAAGGGGACAGGGGATATTGAAGGACCCGAGGAGGCCGAGATCAACTCTCGGACCCATTCCCCGGTACTCAAGACTGCCTTGGCCTGGAAAAAAACACAGAGTGCATTACGACCCAAGAGTGCATGTCCCTGAGAGCCAAAGGGGACCTGGGCTAAGCTGTGACTTGGGCTAGTGCTGGTCCCTCCAAAATGTGAACCTTCCCAGTGCCACAAGTGGAAAAGTCCACCACTGACTTCAGACTTCACATGATGAGTGGCAGTGGATACCAATAGTATAGAAAATAAACTTTGGGCTGTGTGTATACAAGGTATATGAAACATAAGTGGGGGGCCAGCGCCGTGGCTCACTTGGTTAATCCTCCACCTGCAGCACCGGCATCCCATATGGGCGCAGGGTTCTAGTCCCGGTTGCTCCTTTTCCAGTCCAGCTCTCTGCTGTGGCCTGGGAGTGCAGTGGAGGATGGCCCAAGTGCTTGGGCCCCTGCCCCCGCATGGGAGACCAGCAGGAAGCACCTGGCTCCTGGCTTCGGATCGGCATAGTTCCGGCCGCGGAGGCCATTTGGGGAGTGAACCAATTTGGGGAGTGAACCAACGGAAAGACCTCTCTCTCTCTCTCTAACTCTATCTGTAAAAAAGAATGAAAGAAAGAAAGGAAGAAAGAAAGAAAGAAAGAAAGAAAGGAAGGAAGAAAGAAAAAGTGAACTCTGTGTCTTATCTCCAAGATATCTCATTATGCATATGCAAATATTTCAAAAATCTGAAAGCATCCAAAAGAGGAATGATCTCTTGTCCCAAGCATTTTGGTCAAGGGATGCTCCACCTGGATATTCTGTTTATGAAAAAAAAAAAAAAAGGAGCGAAGTCATTTTTAAAAGGTAAAGAGCAGAGGCGGAGGCAGAGACAGCAGCATGGTCTCCAGTCTTCTGTTACCGTGGAGGACAGACCCTGTGGCAGGCATCACAAGCTGCCTTTCACAGCATCTCACCTGCCACCAAGATGCCCCACGTTTTTCTCAAACTTCTTCCTATCCATAGTTTTATATAATGTTCATAACAGTCCCGAGACAGAAACTACCAACTTCATCTTACAGGTGAGACAATTGAGTTTCAGGATAGACTGTTCCTCGAGACCACTGAGCACTTGTATGACACAGAAGAGCCTCAATTCCAAGCCTTCGGAGTCCTCCACCCAGTCACTGTAAAGCAAGTCTCCGTCACACCATGGCCTGGGAACCCTCAGGATGAAGAAGTTTCTGGAAGTTACAGTCCCCAGATACAAAGGTGCGAACATTCCACACTTTTCCAGGGAAGGAGGTTGTGCCCAGTTGTCATAGGAACCCAGACTTGCAGTCAGGAAAAGCCAGGCACACAGCTGGCTCACCTGCCCCTCTCCCTTCCCCGCTCCCAGGGAAAAGAAACCCAATCTGCCCAGCCCAGTGTTTGGGTTCCTGGGAGCCTCAGCCTGGTGGTAGCTGCCCGGATTATCTTTATTGGCCTTGCTGCCATTACTAAACCTCTGGGGAAGTGAACCAGATGTCCCCATTTGACCAGCCATGCAGTTGTGTCCAGCAATGTCCAGCTGTTTCGGGCTCCATTCGCAGAGCATCTCATTTATCTTGGATGTCTTAGTGCCATAGCCAAGCTGCCAGAGGAGAGGAGGATGCTCCATTCCTGACATCAGGGGGAAAGTATGAATGAGGAATCCAGGAAATACCACTGAGCATCGTTTGCCCAGCAGGCACCGCCCCCACCCCCACCCCGCTCTCCCCACCGAACAAGGCGGCATGCTCTGCTTTCCTTCCTTGAAGAATCTGACCCAGGCAGCTCTCCTTTCAGAAAAGATTTTCCAATTGTTTCTGAAAAATCTGATGCGTTTTAGGGTCAATCCCATTAAGGGATTAGCTTTTGGGTGTTAGTTCCGTGTCTTTGGGAAATTAAGCAAACGCAGCTGGATGGATAACTCAGCTCCGCAGATCACCCCAGAGAACTTTAAGTCCAGGGAACTATTCGTGACCTTCGGTCCCTCCCCTCTCGCCCTAACACAAGTGTAATTCCATATTTAGTTCTAGGAGCTGGGATCATTAGCTACTTTAGTTTGAGTGGTGAGCAAGACAGAGGAGTTAAGTTGTCACAGACTCAGATTTGGAATGTGCGCCAAAGGTGTAGAAGAGGAACTCACATCCCCTGCGAGGTCTGGTCACCCGTCTTCTCTTTCTGTCTGTGCCCCAGACTTGCGGTGGGGGTTGTATAGTCACTGGGGAGGAGGGGCTGATTCTCCAACAAAGATTGCAAGGAATCATCTCCACCTCCTCCAATATGGAGGTGGGTCCCTAGGACACTTAGGTGAGCATCCCTGGGGCCGAGTTTGTGCATCAAGGGTTGGTTATAAATCCAGAATGGAACAATCTGAATTAGGAGAGTTCACCCCTTAGGGTTGTCTCTTAAGCTAATGATGGCAGCCACACTCTGTATCATATGGAACTGGAGAGCAGAGACAACCACACAGAGGGAGAGAATGAGGAGGATGTAGAGAAAAAATAGACCACAGACATGAGCTAGAAAGAAAGACAGATACTGTAGAAAGCTAGGGAGTCAGCTCCCTGCTCTCCAGGCATTTTAAATGAGGAATTCCTTTGACACAGCTTAAAAAAGGTGAGAGTGGAGGCAGCTAAGACTAGCGGGCAAAATTTTGAGAAAAAAGTTATTTGCATGAACTCAAGGTACAACGAATTCATTACAAAGGGGAAACAGTCATTGTACCATGAGAAAACCTGGCCAACGCCACCTTAAGGAAGTGACGAGGAGGACATCACAGTAATATGACGTATTGACCTCAGGCCCCGCCCGATTCGCAGCGCTGAGAAAGGCAGGGGAGCACTTTTCATTGTGATTCTCTCAGTAGCCTGTAACCCAGATTCAGTCAGGAGGAGGCATCCAGGGAACCTAAATAGAAGGACATTCTACAAAATACCACCAGTATGCGCCAAATGCGTCAAGATCTGAAAGACGAGAAAAGAAACTCCCCCTGAATGGAGGAGATGTGGCAACACAGGGACACGCACAATACGGATTTACAGCCGTGCACAGAAAAAGGACATGAATGGGAGAAACAGTGGAATCAGAATGCAATCGGAAGATCGGCTGCTGATACTGCTCCCATGCTCATTCTTAGTTTTGTTCATTTTGCTGATTATGTCAGATGCAAATACCCGTGACAACTGAGTTAAGGATATGGAAATTTTCTTTATTATGTTTGGAGCTCTTCTCAACATATGAAGTTTTTACAAAGGGTGACCCATTATCAAAATAGAGGCATGTAGCCTCAGGATCATGCTTGCTCCAGCAACTTTTGTTTCTCATGACCAAAAGCAGTCTGCCTGGGGCACCCAGAGAAAGTCGCGCAAATTCATAGCACCACAAATGGGATCTGCCCTGAACCACAGAACTTTGGTTAAGTGCCCAGTGTCTTACAAGCTCCATAGCCTTCCCATCTTAGCCTTGCAAAAGCCAAGGTAGAACACTCAGCGTGAGATCTTCTCTCTCAGGATACCACACTATATTAACTCTAGGCAGTCAGACTTCAAGAAGGCTGTTAACTTGTGGGGTTTCGTGGGACGTGTGATTCCACAAAGACTGAGATGGGGAAAAAATGGAAATTTCACTTATTCATCTCGGAAATACAGTCGATCATTTTCTAAGGTTGATTATGGACTTGTAGACCTCACATGTCACCCAGTGGCCAGCCAGCATCTCGGACATTGTCCAGTATACCTTCTCAACCAGTGAAAGAGGTCTGTGTACAACCCTGCCCGCCTTCCACCACCTCGCGCAGGTCTCTGTTTAATAAAACAAGTGATGCTCAGCACCCCAATTTGCCTGGGGGCAGTCCCAGTTCAGGCCAGGTGTGCTTACTCTGAGTGCCCCTTTTGCTCTCAGAAGCGTCCTGGCTTACACGGTTGGTCGCCTTCTTTAAACCAGAGTTAAAACAAAATGGAACACTGCCATCTCTTAGTTACCAATGAGTGCATAACTTCATAACCTAGAATAAGTAAATCTCTTTTGCAAGTCGTATTTCAAATATTTGAAGACAGCTGTCTTGTTCACCCCACGCCAAACAGGAGCAGCTCCCCTATCTGAGCTTCAGAGACCACCTTCCAGAATTCCATAAGCCTCCTGGGGAGGGGCTCTGAGGACCAAGGGCCAGCGTGGAATGCAGAACTCTAAGTGACTGGACTAAATTGGGGACCTTAGAATTTCTTAAGATTGATTTATTTATTTGCAAGGCAGAGCTACAGGTGGGGACTGGGGGAGGAGGATGCAGAGAAAGAGAGAAAAAAAGATCTTTCCAAATGGCCACAACGGCCAGGGCTGGCTGGGCTGGGCCAGGAGTCTGAAGTCTAGCTGGGTCTCCCACTCAGGTAGCAGGGGCCCAAGTACACTCCCACATGGGTGGCAGGGAGTTGGATCAGATGCAGAGCAGCCAGGACCTGAACTGGTGCTCTGAAGGGGTTGCCGGCATTGCTGGCAGCGGCCTAACCTGTGGATGCCAGTCTCAGGAGGGTCACTCTAAAGCCTGAATCGGGTCCAGTGGCTCACTCTGCTGCCTGGCTCACCCTGGCTTCCTCTGCATGCAGGCTGCCACTGCCATCAGAGGTCTTATCTGTCTGGTCTTGAACTTGAACCTCCAAAACTGCGAGCTAAATAAACCTTTTCTCTTTAGAAACTTAGCTTCTCTCAGGTATTTTGCTGTGGGCCTGGGCAGCTAACAGTTAAGGCAGAACTTGTGGAAATGAATGAGCCCCAAGGATCTGCAATGGGGATGAATCTTAGAAGCACCATCTATGTGAACGATGCAGGCACGATCCTGGGTGCTTCGTGTCTTTGAAACCCAAAGCAGCTAAAGCTCACCGATTGTGTTAGAAGTTAAACCTGCACCTTCCTTTGTGGAGCTGAGTGATGGGCAAGGGGCTCAGGGCTTCTGGAATTTGGGTGGTGTTTTGCTTCTTGATCTTGGTGCAAGTTAACAGAATGTACTCACATTATGGAAATGCAAGCCTTATATCTTCAACTGGAGCATGTTTGCATATGCATTCGGTACTCCCAGGAAGTTTATATTTAAAATAGACAAACATCAACACTCAGTTTTCCAGAGCTACAGGTTAGCCATTCTGAAACCACTTTACAGATACAAGTGTACTGCCGCTGAATGAGCGAGTCAGTAAGTTGTAGAAAATGAAATCCAAGTTTCTCGCTGTGGGGAGAAGAAATTGCAGATAAGCCAAGGAGAAAGGCTGAAATGAGCTCCACAACAGGGGGTTAGAGATGAAGGGAATGACAAGAACTCTCATTTATTGTAGGAACTCAAAGGCCTACTTATGCAGAGAAGCAGGTAGAGAGGCAGCTACAGCTGTGCACTCAGGAGCCCACACTCGGCTGTGCGCCCTCATCTGTCTGCTCAGAAGGCCTGCGGGCAGTGACACCCCGGTCGCAATGAGCAACCCCAATGCCCGGATCTTAGCTTTTACACACCATCCTCCAGTACAAGAAACCAGGGCTGCTGGGAGAAACGGCCCATGGCAGGAGAAACACAGGATGGAGCTGGCGCATCTCCTAAGGCCAGAAAGCAAGGAAAAGGAGGGAAAAAGAATAGGTGGTGTAAGGGCTCACCAAAAGGACCAGGAAGCCAATGTGAAAGGGATCCCAGTGGCTGAAACCAGGACAATGTGAGTGACAACACACATAATTACACTAGTGAATCACAACCGCACAAAACAAAATACATACCTGGGACTCCTCAATGTTAAGAAAAAACAATAAATGAGGAAGAACAAACTCAAGGGATCCACCTCGGGATCTGCTTCCCAAGTGTGACTCACGCCCAAAGGCGAGCTCGGAGAAAGGCGAGCGGAGCAGTGTACAGCCGCGACACCAGCAGGCTGTGACAACCAAGCCGCCCTGCTGCCACGCAGCCCCCGGAGGATGCTGTGAGAAGGGCACAGCCCCTGGGGCTTGCCCCCATTGCCCCACAAGCTTGGTCTTCTGAGAAAACACCCCACAGACCAGACCGAGGGATCCTCTGCAATGCCCTTGGCCAGGACTCTTTGAAATTGCCCAGGTCAAGGCCAACAAGGAAAGGCTACCAGGGAACTGAGGAAGGCATGATGCCTGAAGGCACCGATGTGTCCTGTGTTGCACCTGGAGAGAGGACATTTGTGGAAAACTTGGGAATCTGAAAACAGTCTGTGATGAGGTTGACAGATGCACTACAGCTGGGCTGGCCTTGCGGCACAGCAGGTCAAGCTGCCGCCTGCAACACCAGCAACTGGAAGCACCAGTTCCAGTCCTGGCTACTCCTGCTAATGCGCCCGGGGAAGCAGCGGAAGACGGCCCAAGCGCTTTGACCCCTGAACCCACATGGAGAGCCAGATGGAGTTCTCGGGTCCTGGCTTTAGCCTGGCTCAACTCTGGCTGTTGCTGCCATTTGGAGTGTGAACCAATGTATAGAAGATCTCTCTCTCTCTCACCCGTCACTCTCTCTCCCCCGTCACTCCACCTTTCAAATAAATAAATCTTTTTTTAAAAGTACCATACCTGTCTCAGTTTGTTAACATCAGAAGATGCTGAATAAAAGGTATTCGGGAACTCAGCACTGCTCTGGAAATTTGTCTATGAATTAGCTACAATGATGCACAAATATGATACCAATTAATAAAATTAACAGTCTCTGTGGGTAATGTGATGCCAGTTCTGTTGAAACATACCCACAGCACATGCACACGCATTTGTACACGTACACACGGGAGACAAAAGACCGGAAGAAAACACAGCTATGCCTTCAGCTCGGTGCGTGTGCTCGCAGCCTACACCTGCCGGAGCAGCATTCCCTGGGGAAACCAACAGAAACAGCAGGGGCCCGGAGCAGAGCCCCCGAGACAGTGGCAAGGACCTGGAAGGCTGGCTGCCAGGGACCTCAGCCTTTGGGAGACAGGGTGTTGAGTTATCTGATTAGGAAAGCCTGGGGTGATCAGAGCCAGGATACAAAAGCAGTCAACAGAGCAGGACACTGGCCCCCTCCTCCCCTGCCCACTCCATGTCGGTAGCTGTGCAGAGCAGCCAGCCCACCCTTTCTAAGCAGGGAGCCAGCTCCAAGCTTGGACATTGCAATTGCACAGTGACACCCACACAAGTGTTGAGATTTGCCACATCAGTGTTCGTGGTTGGGGGCATTCCTACCAGGACAGATGTCCCAGGTCCTGGCTAACCCACAATCAACTGCCACCTGCTTTGCCAGGAGGCCAGTCTGCAAGGGATCCTCTGGGACAAGTCCACTCTTCCTCCTGTTCACTCTCCCAAACAGGTCACACTGACCCTGGCAAGGGGCCGTGGGGCAGGCACAGATGCCACTGGCCAGGGTACTGTCCCGAGTCACATCATGCAGGCAGACAAGGCAGAGCTGCACCTACGTCGTTTGCCGACCCTGAGAGTGAGTTTGGAGAGTGCAGCAAAGGCCAGCTCGGGGAACACAGCAGGGAAGGCCAGGAATTGCTGCTCGCCCCTGCCAGGGGAGAGACCTGCATGACTCGGGAGGGAGGAAGGCAGCCCAGGAGAAGGAGCCTCCAGCTGCACAGCAGGAGTGGGCGGAGCCCCAGGAGCAGCCAGCAGCTCTCTCCCTGCCACAGCAGGCGCCAGGTGGCAGACTGGGCTGCAGGTGTACGGATGAGGCCTCAGCTGAACCCTGGAGGTGTCCTGTGTGAGCTTCTCCTGGAAGAGAGCCAGTGCCTCCCTCTCGCCCTCACCGCTTTCCTCCTCACCAGGTAAGGGCACCCCCGCCATTGCTGGGAGTCTCCTTGTGTCCTCTAAACCACCGTCCCCAGGGCCTCTGGTGGCTGTGGAGCACTCAGGTGCCAGCCCAGTGCCCTCCCCAAAGGCCTTGGGACCCATGAGCCGCACTGCAAGGGCGAGGTGGCAGATGGGTCACCCGCAGACCTCCGAGCTGACACCAGCCCTTGGTGCGGGGGCTGCCCAGACATCCCGGCCACCAGAGCGTAAGAGAACATGCACAGCCTAGCGTACCCTGACACCCTGGCCCTCCCAGCCCCTGGCTCTCTGATGGCCTCCAAGAGCAGAAGGGAGCTGAGCAGCCCCAGCCAGTCCCCTGGAGCAGAGCTGTGGCTGATGCTGCTTGCCGCTAACCCAGTGGCGCCAGGATCCGAAGCTCCCCGTGCTCCCTCCCTGCAGCTCATGGTGCGTCTTCACAGAGATGGCCAGCAGGAACCGATGCTTCCTGCATGTATCCCAGGGCACATGGAAGGGAACAGTGGTGCCCAAAGCCATTGAACTGTCCCTTCCAAGGCCATCCCCGTGTACAAGGTCACAGCATACGAACACGCACAAGTCTGTGGCCTTTTCAATTCTCCTTTCGGCCACGGTCAATGACCTCCGGGGAACTAAAAATAGGGTCAGTGAAAAAGGAACCTCTTTTCAGAATAAGGACAGGAAGCCAAATGCCAGTTTATTCGCAGAACGGGCTTGGAATTCCCAATATAGCGACATGGAGATACCAACTCCCCACCCCCACACGCAATGGGGGCCAAGAAACAAGGATGAGAGGGGGAAAAACAAGAGGTCAGTGCAGGTGTCCAATGGTTGAAAGAGAAGCGGTACAAAGATCAAGGTGCACTAGGACAGAATCCGAAGGTATTTTCTAGGGGTACTGTGGTGGGCGAGGGGTTCACACAGCCATCCCTAACTGCTGTGACTATGACTGTGGCTCAAGCACAATTGACAAAGAAGAGTTGTATATGCTCAAGGTGTGTGCCACCATCATCTGCATGCATATACTCTGTGCAGTGGTTTCACAATCAGACGGAGGAACACAGCCATCACCACACAGTTATCCTTTAGTGTGTGTGGTGAGGATGGTGGAGGTTACTCTCCCAGCAAGTCTCAAGTTCACATGTAGTAGACATGTAGTAGACACACAGTACACATGTACTATACATGTAACACATATGTAGCATGCATGTAGTATTATAAACCACAGTGGCCTCACTGTACAATGCATTCCCAGAATGCACTTATCTTGTAATTCGAAGTCTGTAGCCTCTAGCTGATGTTTGTCCATGGACTCCATGTCCCAACCCTGGGCACTGACTGTTCTACTGTCTGCTTCTAAAAATTTGACATTTTTAGTTCCACATGTAAGTGAGTTCATGCAATATTTGCCTTTCTGCATCTGATTATTTCACTCAGCAAAAATGTCCTCCTGGTCCATCCATGTTGTTGTAAATGGCAGGATTCCCTTCTTTTGTATAGCTAAGTAGCAGTTCACTGTCTATTTACCCCCTTGTGTCACGCTTCCAGCACCCATTCATCGATGCTGGACACTTAGTTTGGGTGCAAATCTTGAATAATGCTACAATGAACACAGAAGTGTAGATATCTCTTTGATATACTCATTTCATTTCCTTTGAATATTTACCAAAAAATGGCATTGCTGGGTTTGTTTTGAGATGCCCCACACTATTTTCCAGAACAAGTACACCAACATGGCTTCCTCTTTTAACTGACTTACTAAATTTTAAATAAATGCACTCTAGATTCATAGAGCTTTGCAGCTGTAGGTTAACCATCACATGTTGAATCCTAGGTAAACTTTCCAGACACCCCTGAAAACTCTCATCCTTTATATGCCCAGAATCACTTCAATGGCAAATAAGTCAAATCCGTAGGCCACCTGCCTGTACTGTTCCTGCCACCAGCCCAGACCATCTGAGAAAGCCAGAGCCTTTGAATGACAAATTGCTTCATCACCTGTCTGCGCACATCAGAATCCCGAATGCTGTCCAGGGGGCAGAGCAGCACAAGACACACAGTGCCTCCAGGCCTCGCCCCTTTCCCTGTGAAAGCAAAGGGTCACGCCCCTCCTCCAACCCCAATAATGCATCTCAGTGGCTACCGCTGGGTTTTTCCTTCTTAGAAATCTGCAGGAAGTCTTTGCACCTTAGCACAGTGTAAGGTAAAAGCGGCCAGTACAGCTGGGGGTGGCAGAAGCACAATAGACCCATGCTGTGCCCTCTCCGTCCCCCCCCAGCCCAGCCCCCCCGCCGCTATTCCTTATCTCCCCGACCAGAAGCCCAGGGCAGTCCTTGGTTCCAGCAGGTGGGAAAGGAGGCGGAGCCGGGTGGATGACGCCAACCCCCTGTGGACCCTCTTGGCCCTGGTCCAGCAATACCTCTTCCTACCGCCAGAGGTCTCTCTCCTCAGGGCGCCGTGGGTCCTCGAGGACTTGCAGGGAATTCTTATCTGTCATGGGGCTTTCCGTCTACAGCTGTACCCCTAATAGCCTGAGCAGGGCACGCTCCGATGTATTGGATCCACCCATCCTCCAAAGGAAATCATTTGAATGACTGATCAGATGAGGGTCGCGTCTACAATAGGAACACTTAAACTGGTCCCCATAAAGGACAAACCCCAAACCTTAATATCCTGAGACCAGAGTCTCGCTGGGAAAAACACACCCTGCGGGAGTGGACTGATTGATGCGTCAAGTTTCTTGACTCCATCTGCATGCCAGACCTTGTACTCGGGACCATGGACATGAAAGTGGCTAAAAAAGGCACCACCATAGGATTGCTAATGGTGCAAGCAGCAAATCCCAGGAGTGAGAAATGCATGCATGTGCAGGACTCTAGGTGGGAATGAACACTGTTATAGAAGAAAGGAGGAGGCAGGAACGGCCTCGTGGAAGAGGGTGTATCAGTCGGGGTCTCACTGGCAGAACACAGGAAAGGGTTAACGAAAGAGCCTGAAGAGGGCAGGGAGGACCAGGGTGTGGGACTGTGGGGCACACCAAGAGAGCCACGCAGGAACCCAGAACCACAAAACCACACAACCTCTAAACCTGCAGAGGCAGCCGCGGGTGGAGGAGACCATGGTGGAGGGACTGCTCTCAGGACTGGGGGTGAGGACGAGCACCTTGACCTCACCCTTCCAGTTGAAGTCAACCGAAACCCAGCAGAAATGAGCACAAGTCTCCCAGGCACGAGTCACAGCAGAGATGGGAGGAGTCTGGTTCTAGAGAGGACCCAGCATTACCCACGTGTGGCAGCCGTCAGAGGCTCAGGCAGAGGGGAAGCAGCACCTGCTGCTAAGTCGGGGAGGGGTGGAGCAAGGGAGGATGGAGAATGAGAGCCGAGGCACGCTCTGCCTGGTGTGTGGATCGAGCCTCTGTGGAGGGTGTGGGGAGTGGGGGAAAGGAGGCTGGCAGTGGCAGTGGCAGGGGTCAAGGACATTGTGCAAGAGGCTAAGACAGCCAAACTTTATCCTGGTTGCTTTGCAAACTGTGAGAATTTTGTTATTGTTATTTTAATGTATTCATTTTTATTTATTTGAAAGGCAAAGCAACAGAGAGATAGAGACAACAACACACAGAGGGAGATCTTCCATCTGCCTGTTCACTCCCGAAATGGCCACAACAGTCACGGATGGGTCAAGCCAAAGCCAGAAACCTGGAACATCATCCAGGTTTCCCACAAGGGTAGCAGAAACCCAAGTACTTGAGCTGAGGCACAAGCCCAGGCACTGTGATATGGGCTGCAGGAGTTTCAAGTGGTGTCTTCGCTGCTGAGCCAAACACCTCCACCAAACATTGTTCTTGTTTTAAATCTGGGCAGTGGTGTGATCGGATCTTTGTCTTAAACACATCGCTGACCGCACAGTGGAAGGGGAATTAGAGGGGAAGATGGTGGAGGGACGGATAGCAATGACAGTGACATTATAGTCACTGCAGCAGGAGAAGGAAGACCTGAGTCGTGGAAGGGATGGGAGGAATGGATGTGTGGACAGGAGCAGCTGTAGCGTGAAAACCGTACAACCAGGACCCCAGAAGGGAAGTGGCTGCCCTCTGGACCTCACAGCAGCACTAGACGGCTCTCTGGATTTGGACAAGTCATTGCGATTTCCCTACCGAACAGCTGGGAGAGTGGAGTAAACCAATCAAAAAGGTCTGCGTGGGAGAGTAACTTTTTTTCTGCTTGATTGAAGACTGTTAACCAAGGTGGGGAAGAATGGCTGCAATATGACATCTGCCCAGCAGGTGGCACCCAAGGCACGTGTGTGGCAGTTCTGCCCGCCAAACTGACGGGCACTTCTCTAATTCTGGGGAACCAGAGAAGATCTCGCAGTTTTTTTAACTAATTTTCCGTGGGGCGCAAGCATGCGGTGATGGAACATGGGCAGCAGCCCTTGACTACATCCCCTGTGACTGCTGGAAGTGAAGCGGGAAGCCGTCATTCCAGTGTCGCTGCGCCTGTCTGCACAGCGGGACCTCAATCTTCCCCGCACCTCCATGGCAGGCACCAGCCACCTGCAGACAGGAGGAGGAAAAGCCAAGCCCTGCGTGTGCTTCCCACCCTGAGCACAAACTGCTGAGCACACCAAGTTTTGCTTCTTCCTGTGATTTCAGGGCTGCGTCTTCAAACTCTGGAAGGGAGCGTCATTCATGCTAACTAGGGGTTTTTACAAAACATAGAAAACACAGGCAGGAAACAAAAAATCCGAAATGGCACGCTACGTTCCTTTCATCGTATCATTATGGTTGAATCTGACTGAGTGCTTAGTGTGTGCAACGCGTTCTATAGGAACGCACCTCAACCAGCCTTGCAGCACAGAGGGGGAAGCTGATGCTCAGAGCAGTCAGGTGCCCCAGTTGCAAGGCAAGAAAGTGGCAGCGCTGGGACCGCCACTCACTTAGATTCTGAAGTTCAGCTTCACTCTGCTGGGCAGCGGAGGCTCCAGCTTGTGTGCTGTGTGTGGGCTCATGCCGTGGACCGGGCATAGAGAGGCTGATGCGATACAGTCCCCAGCCTCAAGGACCCTAGAAGAGGGCAGACATACATGGATTCCAATGTGCCAAAGTCCCAACCAGGAGGTTGGCCAGTGAACAGCCCATGTGGTCATCAAGGAAGACTTTGAAAACTTAAGAAGCAAATAAAGGTATTCTGGATACAGACAAGGGACAGAAACATAAAGTTGTACAGCATCCAAAAAACACGGGCTGTACAAGACAGACAAGGAGGAGGCAAAATTGAAACCACTGGGCTGGGCTGCCATTGAGAAGGCACACGCAGCACATGGCTGGTAAACACCTGGGCACAAGGAGGCAGCTTGGACCTGAGTGTTCTAGGGGGTTGGGAAGGCGGCAGTGCTATGCAAAAAGGACAGTGGTGCCTGTCCCCATTGGCTGCACAGTCTGGAGTGCCGTTCCACCCTCGCATGATGGATTTGAGGAAATCCTTGGTCCCCTAGGGGGAAGAGAGATGTTGACAAGAGTTGAGAAGAAGGCAGAAACCTGACGAGCACCCCCAAAAGCCCGCTTGGTTTACCTGGTGAGATTCCTGGAGGACCAAGGGCTTAGAGGCAAAACCTGGTGAGGGCAAGAACATGATTGGGTAGATACTCGACAGGAGCTGGCAGGAAATGCAGGGGCAGGGGCTGCCTGCACGGAGAGGTTTTGGGACACTGCATAAGCCTCTTTCCTTAGGTTTCCCATGGAGCCAGTCACCCCATCGTCAGGCCTGGGACCTGGAGCTCTCGGCAACTGCTTGCCAACGTGGGAGCCACCTTCACAGCAGACGCATCTGGGCTCGCACATCTAATGTCTTTGATTTTCTCTGGACTCTTCCTTAACTTCAAGAAATCAAGGGCCCCAGAAGGGAGCCCTGGAATAGGTAGAAAGGCCGATTGTGGAAAGCGAGAAGCACACTCGGTAACAACATTCCTTCTGGTCTCCGATCACCTTTCCCGTTCTCCAGGTGGGGGGTCCTTACTCCCCCCAGAGTCTTCCTGGGTGCAGGATTAGCGACCCTTGGATGAACAATTTGTCCCAACAGCCTGGCCCTTTAATAGGCACTCAGCTCCCATCTTTCACTCCCACGCTCCATCCATCAGCACATGGGGAGTCAACTGTGGGCCTGACCCCACCAGGCTGTCACACCACCGTGAACTTAACCTTCATGGCCCCCATGCATTATCTTGCTTAACAAAATAGAGTTGGCAGTGCTGGAAATCAAAACATTTCTCTGTCCAGATCTTGCTGACCTGGACACAATTATCTCTGACCCAACAGACATATTAAATGGTTTCTGTTGTTGTAGAAATTCTTGCATGCTTATGACCTTCAAAAATAGTTACAGAGAGGCAAGAAATGAGGACATCCGACACCCCCAGGACAGCCATGGTCATTTGTTTCTGCTTTCTGTTCATCTCAAGGCTACCATCACTGATTAAAATAAAATGTTTATCTTTCTGTTATTAACTTATCACATTTTAACCAAAAATGCTGTGTACTTAGTGTCACGGAGGAGGAATTGATTGAATTCTACAATGCCATTTGCCCCTTTTCCCATCCATTCTTAATTTTTTATCAGTTATACTATTTTTATGTATCCCTATTGTTATCTGTGTGATATTGAATAACATTTAAAATTATTTTAAACTTAAAATATACTTTAATACACACTGGGAATTTTAATGTTAGCACAAGGGCTATTCAGAAGATTCAAGGAGGGGCTGGTGTTGTGGCGTGGTGGGTAAAGCTGCCAGTTGCAGCCTCGGCATCCCATATGGGCGCCAGTTCCTGCCCTGGCCACTCCACTTCCGATCCAGCTCCCTGCTCCTGCATTTGGGAAAGTAGCAGAAGATGGCCCAAGTCCCGGGGTCCCTGCCACCCATGGGAGAGACCTGAATGAAGCAATGCGGCCCAGTGCTGGCTGTTGCAGCCATGGGGGGAGTGAATCAGCAGATGGAAGATGTGTGTGTGTGATCCTCTCTCTAACTCTGACTTTCAAATTAAAGAAAGAAATAAATCCTTAAGAAAGTTTCATGGGAAATGCATATTATAAAAAAAATCTGCACAGATTTCAAAAAAAAATTGACATCAAAAAATCTTACCTTAAGCTTTTCAATGCCCTTTTGTATTTTCTCTTAAGTTTGAACAGTAACTGTTAACCACTCTTAGGAGAAAGGAGATATGTGGACCCTTCCTTTCCCCTTTCCCACGTCCACGAAATTCCAAGTTATTGCATTATTTTTCAATGTCAAATAACAGTAACCCTATTTCATGTCAAAGTGTACCTTCTATTTGAAAGCTTAACAATAACAAGACTCTTGGTTTTTGTTTGTTTGTTTGTTTGTTTTAGAGAGAGAACTTTCGGGTTCTCTTTTTTGGAATATTAAAAATCAGTTAGCCAAGAGAAGTTCTTCCAAACAAACGGATCCCTCCCCTTCTTGTCTCCTGGGCCTCCACCTCCGTTAACTATGAGTCTGCATCGGCAGCTGAAGGTGGGAAAAGCAGCTTCCGCAGCTGAGGAAGGGAGAAGATGCTTCCAGCGCCTTCATCCTGCTCCGGAGCCCAGTGCTCAACAGCTCCCCTCTGCCCCATTAGCATCCGCAGCGTCACGAAAGCCCAGTGGAAGATCGAATGTGGCCTCAAATGAGTTCCCAGCCAGGGGAGGAGGAGCGATGAGGTGAGGCTTCAATGCCAACACCTGATGATGGAGCATCTTAGAAAAAAGCTCCCAGTGCCAGGATTGCCTGTGATGCCAGCATCCTGCAAAGGAGCACTGGTTCAAGTCCTAGCTGTTCTGCTTCCAATCTGGCTCCCTGCTAATGCTCCTACAAAAGCAGTGGAAAATGGCCCAAATGCACCCATATTGGAGACCCAGATGAGGATCCAAGCTCCTGGCTTCCACCTAGTCCAGCTCTGCTGTTACAACCATTTGCAGAGGGAACAAGTAGACAGAAGATTTTTCTCTCTCTCTGTCACTTTGCCTTTCAAATAAAGAAAATAAATTTACTAAGGAAAAGAACAAAAGAGAAGCGCCTGGGTGATCAGAGGCAGGTACATGGATGAAACAGGTGCCTTGGGTCTGGTTCTTGGACCAGCATCAGTAGAAACTTGATGAGAAAGTCTGGAATGATGGAAGACTCTTTCTGCTAATCCAATAAATGGGCTCCTTGTCTAGAAAGAAATTGTGAGATATCGGGGTTTATACTATTGTTATGGGGGCATGGTGGCCTAAGTTAATGCAAGCTTCCACTTTAACATGTAAAAAGTGCTCAGTAAAAATAAGTTAAACATGTAAGTATGTCAGTGGCCCACAAAGCATGATAGAAAAAGCCATAGATGTCTGCAGTAATGATGGCCTAAGAAGCCAGCATAGTGACATTCTCTCACTGCACCAGCCCTGCTGAAGAGCGCTGTGAGCACTGGCCCCAGGGCGGCGAAACACTGGAGACACAGAACAGGAGGTGAGGCCGTAGGAGCTGGCTTGAGAACCCCATGAAGCTCTCAGCATCGAGGAAGCAGCAGCTGCAAAATCCCTACCTCAGTCACAATGACCTCATAAAACGTGACTATCAAATCCCTAACGCCCAGCCGGTGGAGCTGGCCATGAAGTTGGTCTCTACTTGGAGTTCTGGAAGGCAAAGGCACCCAGGAGAAAACACCAAACCTCAAGGCTGTGCTGGACAAGCGTTGGGGTCAAAAATACACCATGCATAGGATGAAAGGAGACAGCAAGGAAGAAATGGATCCAGGACGCAATCCTCACTCTGAGAGCTATGCTGATCAGCAGGTGCACCCCAGCCAAGCAGCCGGGGACTCCCACTGAGAGTCCCAGTGAAGATGAGCTTATGATAAAACTGTATGAATGAGACCAGCAAACACCTGCTTGGACAGATGAGGGCAGTGACTCCTAGGGAGGACTCACAGCTGGGCTAAGGTAGCCACGGAACCTGAGGAGAGATTGGCTTCCCAACGCCACAGGCTGGCTCCTGAGTTGCAAAATCGGAGGTGAATGGTGGCGAGGGCAGTCGTGCAGCGGTTCTAAGACCCAGGAATTACAGCAACCTTTTCCTTAGCCGCAGACTCACTGCCGGGAGAGGGTCCCGATGGGGTGGCCAGGGCCCTCTATGAAAGTGGGCAGAGGCCGTGGTCCGCTGAGTCCGTACTGATCTGCCTGACCCTCCCCGCTCATCCTCTCAGCTCCCGGGCTGCACGTGGGTCAGCCACATTATGAATTCTGATTCTCTGCTAAAACAAGGGGGGAGAGCACCAAGGCGCCTGCATTTACTGCTCCCCAAAGAGGAGCACTTGGTATCGCTGTGCTTCCCTCGCTTTGCTTTGACCCATTGGCCTGGCTCTGCAAAGTGGAAGCTTCCCGGATCTGTGTTTCTCATCCCTTAGAATGCCTTCCCTTCATCCACGGCGCTGCAGGGCTGGGGTGGAACTGGCGCGTGCGCTGTTACCAGGTTCCCGGGTGACGTCACTGCTGCCAGTCCCGACTGTGAAACTCACTGGATAAAGTCGTGCTCCTCAAACTCTGCAGAACAGAAACACTGCCTGCGGGTCTTGACACAGTGCAGATTCTGACTCGGGTGACCAGAGGGTCTCCATTTCCAACCAAGGCGTTTCTAGCACCAGCACTGTGGCGCTCTGAGCTGAGTTGCCACCTGTGATTCCGGCATCCCCAGGCAGAGCACTGGTTCAAATCCCAGCTGCTTTGCTTTTGTCTGCTGGTTCACTCCCTAAGTGGCAGCAACGGTCAGGGCCAGGCCAGGCAGAAGCCAGAAGTCGGGAGCTTCATCCAGGTCTCCCACGTGGGTGCAGGGGCCTAAGCGCTTGGGCCCTCTTCCACTGTTCTCCCAGGCACATTAGCAGGCAGCTGGATCATAAGTGGAGAAGCCAGGGCTCAAACTGGGGCTCAAATGGGATGTTGGTGTCACAGGCAGAGAGGCTTTGCTCGCTACACCTGTGTGCTTCTATCCAGCTCTCTGCTAATGCACCCGGGAAAGCAGTGCAGGATAACCCAAGTGCTTGAGTCCCTGCCACCTACATAGGACACCTGGATGAAGCTCCTGACTCAGGCTTCAGCCTGCACCAAACCTGGCTTTGTGGCTATTTGGGGAGTGAACCAGTAGGTGAAAGATTTATCTATCTATCTTCCTCTCTCTATCTCTCTCTCCCCTTCTTTCTCTCCCCCACCTTTCAAATAATGATGAAAGCTAGTTTATTTTTTATTTTAAAGGTACTGAGATGGAGAGCAAAACAAACAGGAGCTCCCATCTACTAGCTCACTCCCCAAATGCCTACAATGTCCCTGTCTGGGGATGCCAAAGCCAGGATGCAGGACTAAATCCAAATTTCTCACATTGGTGGCAGGAATTCAAGCCCTGGGTCATCACCACTGCCTCCCAGCATCTGAGTTAGCACAAGACTGGAATCTGGAACTGGAGCCAGCTAGCAAAGCAAGGATTCTGATAAGAGGTTGCAGGCACCTTAACTAGTAGGCCAACTGTTTGCCTCCTACAGTTTTCAATAAGGTCCCAGGTAATACTAGAGTTTCTGGCCCAGGGACCGCATTTTGAATAGTGAGGCTCAAAAAGCCATTTTCCTATTCATGTATGTCTTGTTGGATGTAGGTTATACCTGTGGAAGAGAGGAAAGAGCAACCATGATGATTCTTAAGAGCTCCTAAGGGCTGTTCTTTCAAGAAGCTCTCTACACTCTCCTGCCAGGGAGCAACCTAATTAGCATTATTGCCCTCCAGGTTGGACAATACAAGGAGAAAGCATAGGTTGTGAGCTGGAGCAGAGAAGTGGAGTCAGAGAAGGCTCCAGAATACGTTAGCATGAGACTGGTGCAAAATGTCCCATACTGGCACCAGCTTGCTTAGAAAAGAAAGAAAGAAACCCGTTCTAAAATTGGCCTTTCTCCTCCTGGGAAAGTCAGATTCTTTCCCAACGGCCAGGAGTCCGAGGAAGATTGGGTGTGGGGGAGGGGAGAGAATGCCACCTTCTATGATGGACGGCTTTTCCCCTGGGCCTGCACTCAGAGCCAGCCTTCCAAGTCCTGGCTGAGGCCCAGGCTGTCTGCGAGCCCGCACAGCCCTGCTGCCTGCGAGGGCACCGGGAACCGGCCCCTCTGCTGGGTTCCCAGAGCCGGGGCTGCTTTTCTAATTATAACAGTCTCTTGCTCTCAGGTTGGACACAGCTTTCTCAAAACCCTGCGTGTGTTCACTCATTCTTCTCATCAGTGAGTGTTATTGAATACACACAATGTGCATAGCCTTGCATGATGCCCCAGATGAAGGAGTGAAGACCCTAACAGCTGTCTTGACAGTTCCATTCAAAAAAGATGCAAACAGCCGTCCCAGTGGTCGCAATTGGTATTTCTTCAGAAGCTCTTTCTATCTAGGAAGCTTTGGGAAGTGCCTTTTCCCGGCTCACAACAGGGTATCCAAGGTCACAGGACACAGTGAGCCCTGGAGTCAGACTCCTCCCACCCAGGCCCCAGCATGGATCGTGACCTCAGGACAGCACACAGGTTCAGAAGAGGAATTTAAAAGTCTTCAATGAAACAAAACAAGAGCCCTGCCACTGAAGCCTGGGGGGCACCAATAGATCCCCAGGGACTCCCTCCAGGACTGCTGAATGCAAGGTGGCTCTCATGCACCCCAGCCTGGCAGAGAACTAGCATGATGGTTTTGGGTTCATATCCAGCCCTGTGATCTCCAGTGTCCCGACCGCCTGTGGCCAGAGCACAGCTCCCTGGGGTGGAGTGGGGGCAGAAGAAGTAGTAGGAACCACGTTCTGGAAAAGATCTAACCTTGAAGTGCAGCTTCTGAAATAAGAGCCGAGGTCCCCTTGGACAAGAGGTTGACATTGGAGTTTGCTGATAGATGATGTGGCATAGACTCTGATTGTGCAGACCACAGCCATTGTTCTTACAACATCTGAGCAGACACCAAGGACCTAGAGGGGCGATGGACTTGCGATCTAGGTTTCATCTTCTGAGATTCTAATGTAAGTTGGGGCCCAGGCCTCACAGAGGGCTCTGAAATGCAGTCAGAGCAGAGAACCTCAGAGTAGGGGAGTGGGGCAGGTGTTGCCCTGCACTGCAAGGCTTCCTCTTCCTTCACTTACCCTGCCTTCAGCACCCATGACTTCTTAAAGTTTGGGTCTATTGAGGAATTGTTCAGACGTTCAGGAAATAATCCACAGTCCTGCTGCCCAGATGTAACAGATGGTTTGGACTTGGACAATTTTTTCTGTGTCCTTTCACCCGGACATAAAAGTTGCAGACAGCAAAATTTCCATGTGGAAGCCCTGTCTCACTCTTTACCTTACCTCCAAAGAGGAAGTCACTCTCCTAAAGTCAGTGCTCATTCTTCTCATGCACAGTTTTATTTTCCTACACATGCATAGCTTGCACGGATTATATCACAGTGCACATTTACTCTTCACTCAACATTGTGTCTCCAAGGTGTCATATTGATGAATAGTGATCTACTTTGCTTGCCCTAACTGCTTTTGAGACATTGCCATAGACTTTGAGTGATGGCTGAGGTCTGGGTTAAGGAATTGCCCCCTCCCCACCCCCGATTACCTTGGAATCTTTTTGTAGGGCTTGGATTAGGCCTTTCCAGTCATTTTTGGACTCCCAGGTTCCTGGGAGCCAGTGGAGTTGGTCCACACTCAGGGTTGCTTCTGCCCCAGGAATGCACACAGAGAGCCCCATGGTGCCCTCAGGAGAGCAGCTCCCCCTGCAGACAGCTTCAGAGTGTGGATCCTCTCACACACTTGGAAGATCTTGGGCACGACCTGGAATGACCACCTAGACCACCAAGAGCCAGGGACTGCCAGGAAATGCCCTTGTTTCCCATTGCTGTGGACTTTTCACTCTACATTCTACATCTCATTCTTTTCATTTTTTCATGAGTAAAGATCAACACGCCGAGCTCCCTGTTCACTCTCACTTTCCTGCAGGATGGACGAAGATGGATGGAAGTAGAGCTGGGAGTTTGGAACCTACCCACAGACCACAGCATCTTTGGGTGGGAAGACCCCTCATGCTTCCATTATACCTGATGCAACATTTGGGCTTCACCTGTGTGGACCCCTCTCCCCTTGGAAAGCCACGAATGCTGCAGCTTGAACCTCACTCCTTCATTGTCATACCTCAGCTCTTACACATCAGATGCTTGCTCTCTGCAAAGCACATAGCTTGACATCTCTCTGGGGTGGAGTTGGCGGCATCTGTCACAGGGTACAGATTCTAATGTGTAATGGGAGAGCCATATAGGGCCAGCAATGAGTACCCAAAAATTCCAGGGAGATGGGAGATGGGGGATCCAGAAAGCTCCTTGGAGACAGAGAGCTGAACCTGGGCCTGCCCAGTTGCTAGAGTTCAAACCCATCCGGTTATTGGAGTGACTCACCCATCCCTACCTCCACCAAAATGGCCCTTAGGATTGACAGAGGGCCCACAGTGGGAAGCCTACCCTTTAGAACACAAATGAAATTATGTGGTCATCATGAGAGCTTTCTGGGAAGCCATCTTGGCTGCTCTCATAGGCAGGTCGAAATGGAAGCGAAAAGGCAATAAATACATGGAGAGGGGAAAGACCCCATACATAAGGTCCCTCCACTCACTGGTTCTAATAAGGCTGGGGTGGGGAGGGGATCTGCTCCCCTGGGGAAGGCTGCAGTGACAGCAGCACAGAGAGGCAGGCCCAGCCTGAGCCTCAACCCTCCCATGCTATAGGCAACAGCACAGCCCAGACCACACCACTGCCGGCCTGTGTGCAGGATGAGGAGGCGAGGGAGTCATATGACGTAGAAGATGCCCAAATGCCCCTGAGTCCAGTGTGTGGCAAGTTCAAGGGCAAAACTTATTCCAGGGCCCTGGGGGAAGTGTCTTCTGCTTTTCCCAGGGAGAAACCAATAGAATTGGAGGGAAATCTGGGTGATGCTTGAAATCTTAGAAATGGTAGTTTTCTGAAGACTTAATTTTTATTTATTCATTTGAAAGCCGAGTTACAGAGAGTAAAGGAGATCTTCCATCTGCTGGTGCTCGTTCACTCCCCAAATGGTCTCAATGGCTGGGGTTGGTCCAGGCCAAAGCCAGGAGCCTAGAACTCTATCCAGATCTCCCATGTGGGTGGGAGAAGCCCTAATAGTTGGGCTCTTTTGCTGCTTGTCCAGGTGCATTAGCTGGGAGAAAACAGGATGTTAACAGGTGCTCACGTGGGAAGCCAGCATCTCAGGTGGGAGCTTAACCTGCTGCGTCACAACACTGGTCCATGACAGTATTTTATAGAGCATCTTGTGCTTTCCCAATGCAAATGCATTAGATTTACAAAACCCTTGGGGATTTCAGCTACACAGTTGCTACTCCCATTTTATAAGGACTTCAGTCAGCTCCTCCAATGGGCTAGAGCCCCAATCCCCATCTTCTGATGGCAAATGCAGCTGGCTCCCCTCCATGCCTGCACTGCTCTCACATACACTGTGTCATATACGAGCACCGACAGCAGTGACGTCAGAAGGAATGGGTTCTGATACACATCTCATTTTAGCTTGTAAAACAGACTTTGCAGTGACCGCACAGGGGGGTGAGGAAGAGGGCACATTTGAGAGGGAATGCCTCCAAGCTTCAAGAAACAATACCGCATTTAGCTGCATTTTCCCAAATAGCATAACAGAGCTCTAAAGGAAAAATGTGACAAAGAACAATCCAAGTGTGCTGGGAGACAGAGCTGGGCCTGGGAGCATTAGGAGCAAAAGAAACCCTCAATTGTCTCCTTGTTTGAAATGCCCTGGGCTACCCTAGCATTAGAGGTTGACCTGAATCTAAACCAAGTCTCAGCCTTCCTTCCCCATCTTTAGATTTCATTGCCTGCCATGTACTCGGATGGTCCTTTGTCCCAGCTATTGATGTTGGCCAAAGTCCTCGCTAGCCTTATGGCCCTCAGTGAAGAATGTACTTTCTGAAGGACGTGTGTTTTTGGCACTTGTGACTAAATTAAGCCTTTTGTTTGGATGTGGCTGTTGCTGTCTTGAAATCTTTCTCCAAATAGGAAAATAACTTCATTTGTAATCATAAGATCGTCCCCTTCTGGACTTGAGGGAATGGTAGAAGGGAGAGTGTGTGCCTTTGGACTGCTTTGAAGTTGTGAAACTGGTCCCAGGGCCCTCAAACGCTTGACAGATGGTGGAATTAAAGCACAAAGGGAACCCCAGGCTGCCCTGTCTGTCTTCTGCTTTTCACATCTTCTCCTGTTCCTTGCTCTAGTTTGTTGCACAGTAAGCAGCTAAGAAAGCTCCTTGTCCTTGGTTCCTCTGTGGCTCCACCTGTCATGCTCCCACCCCACCCCTACCACCAGCCATTCCATCTTCAAGGAACCCAAGGCAAGAGCCACAGCTCCCAGGAAGGCAGCTCTCAAGAGGAGAGCTGAAAGGGTAGGTCCCAGGTGGTCGCTCGCTGAAGAATCGCAGTGGGTCAAGGCAAAGCCAGACTCAGTCCAAAGATGGGGTCCAGAGGCTCTGCTCCCCAGGTGGCTGTGGCTTGTAAGCAAGGTGGCATCGTTCAGGTTTGACACGGGGAGATGGAGGGAGAGGAAAGGAAGAAGGCGTGCCTGGACAAGCCTCTGACAGCTTCACACCTGCCATTCCCAGACTGAGGTCCTTGGAAGTATATTTAAGGGAGAGGGGAGTGTGGAATGAACCAGAAACCTGAGCTCTGGCTACAAGCCCGCCATCCTGGGACTCTGCTCCCTGTCCTCTCCCCCACAATTCCCCTCCAGGGCCTCCCACTGAGCCAGCACTAGGAAATGCTGCCACCTGGTGGAAATGTTGTGACTACCCCCTTTCCCCTGGCAAGGATTACAAGGAGTCCTTAAATGGCTGAAGGACTCCAAGGCCTCCAAGTCCCAATGTCTTTCCAGACTACCAAGGCTTGCTGTCATCTTTAGGCTATTGTGTCAGGTTCTGTGACTTGAGTTCAGGGCATTCATGTCCTTGACTGTCTTTTGCCAGCCTTGGCCTTGGGCCATAACATATGCCACATCAACTCCATATCCAAGGCTGTGCCCTTGGCCTCGGACACTCTCTGTTCCTTTGTACACCTAACGAGGTACTGCCTACCCACCCTTAGTCACCTAGGAGGTCCCAGAGAAATCAATATTTCTTGAAAGGAAAACAAAAATCTACCTTAGTGTTGCTATGGAGAAATGAAGACAACAACAGGAAAACAGGGTGTAGATTGTCAAATGCCACGTGGATTCTAGTTGTCAGGATTGGTAGTAGAGGTTGTAGTGGATTTGGGGGTGGGGGTGAGTTGCTGTCAGCATCCACTCTAACTCCTCCTCGTCCTCTGTAACAAGAGTCCAGCTTTGTCTCTTTCCCTGTCTCTCTCTCTTCCCCATTTGGATAATTGCCCGTGCTAGGCATAGGTGCCTCTGACAGCAGAACCCAAAATTATCAGCCTCTATAACAATAAAATACAGAGTGGCAGCTCTGTGTTTGCTCCTTTTGTAAGTAGGTCGCTGCTGCCGGAACCTCTCAAGACCTGCGTCTGATGCCCCCTCGGGCCAGCCCCAGCCTAGCCCTCTCCAGCCCGGTCTCCCTCTGCTCCAGTGAGCAGCCCAGGGCCACTCAGTGCAGGCTGGCTGGAAATGCTAAAGCCAGCGGAGGAGCAGGCAGAGGTGATGATGACCCTGGGCACTGGGTGCACAGGGAAGAGGTGGGGGCCCCGTTCTGTCCCCAGAACTAACCTCTCCCACATCTACTACTGAAACCCTATCTTTCTGGTCTTCAGCTTCCTCGTCTATAAGTGAGAGGCTTGGGTTGCCAGATTGCTAAGCCCTTGTCTAGATCTCTAAGACTAGAAAAGACCCAGCAAACACACCCAGGCAGGCTGGTGTGCTGTCCCACGATGATCTTCACTCTCGGATAGGTGGGCATCCCTGCAGCCTGTGCCCCTCGCCTGTGATGTGTCAGACATGGAAACGACCATTGCGCTTACTTTTTAAAAATTTATATATCATTTATTTACTTGAGAGGCAGGAAGAAAGACAGGCAGAGACAGCCTGATCTGCCATGTGCTGGTTCACTCCCCAGAATGTCCCCAACCACTGAGCCTGGGCCAGGTCAAAGCCAGGAGCTAGGAACCCTACCTGGGTCTCCTCGAGTCACCGTCGGCTGCCTCCCAGAGTGCACATTTGTAGGAAGCTAGAATTAGGGGTAGAGCCGGGACTGGAACCCAGTCAGTCCCATCTGGGACACAGGATTCCCAACAGTCATTGCAACAGCTGTACCAAACTCTCACCCCCATACTTTGAATTACACCTCGCTCACATGTATCTAAGCCAGTACTATGGTGCGTACTTTACAACTAATGGACAGAAACTCTGCAAGCTCAGGAGCTTAGCCTCTTGGCAAAGAGGGAAGCCCATGCTGATCCCAGGCTGTCAGGACCCTGGGGAGTGCCCTGCAGACATGGTGACCTCCACCCATGGATGCATCCTGACGCAGCTCAGGCTTATCTCCCAGCCCTGGGCCCCAGGCATCGAATCACTCAGGCATTGCCTCATTGGGAGCTCACAAGCACCCTGTGGGGAACCCAAGTGTCCACTTAGGGACAGTCACTTAGGTGCTAAGGGAGAAGGGAGGAATTAGAACCCTCAACCCCTGACTGTTACTGGGGTTTTGGCCACAGATGGAAAAGAACACCTTTGTCCTCTCTCTCTCTCCAGCTTCCCAGGGCATGGCCAGAGGCACAGTCTATATGTTGACTGTTCCAGAATAAAGATGGCCAGCCAGCACCAAGGGCTGAACTCCCCCCACCTCTGACCCATAGTTTTTCCAACCTCCTCCTCCTTAAACTCCTCCCCATGGCTCATGTGGCCCTGCCCAAGTCACCCCAGCTCCTATCTCCAGCTTCATCCTGGGACTCAGTATCCGAGAGGCTGTTTCTGCTAAGGGGCAGGGAGTCCCTGGGATGGGCCAGGGCCCTTAGGAGCGCAGCTCCAACAACCTATGGGTGGGGGTCCTTGGGGTAACTCAGAGCACTCTCCAGATGCCAGGAACCCAATCTGAGTGCATGTGAGTTGCTGACCTCTGTGATCTGAACTCCCAGCAAATCCCTGAGCTCTCGGTCCCCCTCCTGATGTAAGATGTGGAGGGGCCAAGGGAATTCATCCTGTGGGGACATTCTGAGGATTAAATGCATTAAGTAAGTTTATTGTTCGTTTTACCCTTGGTGATGGGGGTTGTTTGTATATTTAAACAAAATAAACCTATGTGGACGTGGAGATCATAGTGTTGGGTTAACAGGGAAGATTCAACAAACACGCCTTTCTTTCTTGCCCATCCACCCCTTTGTTTGCTCTGAGATGGCAGAGGTGATGCTCTGTATTTCCAGCACCACTACAGTCTAGGGTAGAAACCAAAGCTCCAAAAATACTTGATGGAAAGGAAAAGAAAGAAAAGGAAAGGAAAGAGGAAAAAGGAAAGACGTACAGCTTTAAAATGTGTTTATCTGCCCAACAGATTAAAGGGAATGACTTGTCAATTAATAACATTAGCATTATGAAATGAATATGCATTTTATAATTGCACAATGGAAATACAAATTCTCTGTCCCCTGCCACGCTGAGCTCCAGATTAGGAGAATGAGATCTCTTGTCCCACTGGCTGTATTACCCAGGCTTTAATTCAGCCGTTGGCCTCCTGCCATAAATGCTTCTATGCTCTGTAGGAAGGAGGGGGCTGCCTCTCCAGGAGCTCCCTCTGCACTGCCGCATTCCCTGTGCTCCCAGAAGGCACTAGAGATGGGGAAAGGGTGGGCAGAAACGGGGCGCTGCCATTTCTCCTTACACCTGCCACTCAGCGGCAGGTGCCCCAGGACCAGTCACAAGCACCTCTGGGAACTGCCGTTCACACCTTCCTGTCACCACCCAGGGCTTTCTTCTTCCCGGAGACACACGTAGAGTCCGAGTTGGGGCGATAATAACAGAAGCAGACCTGAGAGTGACAGCTTCTGAAGCTCCTCGTGTGGTCTCTGAGGGCAGAGAACTCCCCGTGTCCCCCACCTCATCTCCCTCAGCGGGGCACAGCCGATGGGAAGGCTCCTTTGAACCAAGCAAACCGAAACGTGGGGAGGCAAACACTGCTCAAGGAAGGGACGGAGGCAGGCCCTCTGCCCAGACGTTTCCTATAAATGTAAAGTCACAAGACATTCACGATAGTCACAATGACACTGAATCTGTGCAGTTCATCTCTGCGGGAGGACCCCAGAGCCTTTTCCTCTTCTATGTTTATCCTCACACTGTTTCTGATGATCGGGGGAAGCCATAGCTCACATTTTATGGACTCAGAAAATGAAGGCAAGACATGGGATCTGACTACTGCACACACACGATCAGCACAAGAGGTCTCGTTGGTATTTGCTTTGTCTACCTCCCCACCATCAAGGTGTCTCTCCTGGGGACTTACGACGAGGCGGAATTTAGTGCAGTGTACACAGTTTTCATTTTCTCATTTGCATCCTTTGGGTTCTGAGCGCCTCGATGCCGCTTCACTGGGTAATTTGTGACCTCCAGCGAAATTAATCAAGAACTGCACATTTGAAAGACTCGGTCCTCTGTGGCACTACTGAAAACAGGAGCTCATCAAACTGCAAGCAGATACCTATGGAATGACTCGAAGAACAACTGCAAGGATGAGCTTTCTATAAATTGCCAGCAATTTTCTCTCCTGTTAAAAATATCTATCAAGTGTCTCAATTATTATCTCTCCAACTACAGCTCTCCACTACAGAAGAGCAGGAACTTTACTAAGCTTTTTGCTTATGTTATCTCATTATGTTATCTCACAACGGCCTTAGCAGATAGGGATTTTGTGATCGCCATTGTACAGATCAGAAACCAGAAGCTTATCGAGGTTAAGTAGCCTGCCCAGGCTCACTGGGCTCATAAACGACAGAGCCGGGGCTCAAAGTGGCCACGTGAGTCCAGCGGTTGAACTCCCAGCTGCTCCCCCGGGACTATCTCCTGGGGCTATTACATCAATTTGATTATGCCCAAATTTAATAAGTTTTCAGCAATGATTTATAGCCCCCTTATAAGGTGAAAGCCACTCTTTGTGTAGATATTATAAAGCAAAGATGCTCAAGGTGCAAAATCGAGGCCAAGATTCCCATGGATGCGTAGAAGACATGGGATAGACACAGGTAAGTCCGTAAGAGAGATTCGTAGTCAAAGTACCATGAGAGGTCAGGTGCAGGTGATATCCCTCCCAGCTGGGGCAACTGAGCTGAGTCCACATAAGTGCAGGAGAGCATCGTTGGAAAGAGCCCCCTCGACTGAGAAAGATTAATTTCACAGCAATAAATAAACGCCACAGAATGCAGCTCACCACGACAGTGTCTCATTGCAATTAGTCTTCTGCTTGATGGGTGCAGACGATGCTAATGATTCCATCTCATGTAGGGCATGCCCTTTGACCTGTTCCCCCAGTAGAGGTGGCAGAGAAGCACTGATTCATCCCCAGTGGTGCGTGTGGTCCCTCCATAATGAGCAGTGTATGTTCCGAGGTCTAACAAGGTGTGTCTTTGTCAGCAACTCATGTTGTTGAAAACCACCTGTTCCAGGAGGGACACTTGCAGGGGGATACTCACTTCTCCCAAGGAGTTCACAGCTCACCTGAAAAACTCACAGGTAAATCAATTCCATCACAAATAAGTGCTACCTGCTTATTGCCTGACAGCTTGATATGATTTTTTTAAGAGGCAGTAAGAAATACACACACACACACACACAGAGAAATATATAGGTGGAAACAGAGAGAGTGTGTTAGATACAGAGTAAGAGAGAGAGCTCCCAGCAGCTGGGTCACTCCCCAAATGCCCACAATGGCCAGAGCTGAGTAGGGCCAAAGCTGGGAGCCGAGTACTCCATCCAGGTCTCCCACATGGGTGGAAGAAACCCAGCTACTTGGGACATCAGCACTGCCCCATTACCGGGAACTGGAGTCAAGAGCCATGGAGGTCCTAACGGGCTTCTCCACTGCTAGGCCAAATGCCCAACCCCTAAACATTAAAATTTAAGTCCATTTCCCAAATATACAAACCGGTGGGAAGATCCTTCTTCGTATAAAATGGAATATCAGAGGAAGCTGTGGGGAAGAAACTCTTTCACACAAGAAAATGACTCAACACCCACAACAGAAAAATGCAATATAAGCACAACTTACAAATATGACTTCAGCCAGCAGAAGGGTATATATGGTCCTAGAGTCTATATAGAGTTTGTAACCAGAAACGTATTTTCACGGTATGCTATTCTAAATTGATTTTAAGATAATGATATTTAAGTAACCCATTAAATAATAAGTATTATTGAAAGAAAATTAAGCATGAATGGGTCCTAGAGGCAAATGGAAAGGAAGGAAAAGAATTACCATGGTCATGGGAAACGTAGAGATTAGCCAACAGTGATGGAAAATACGGGTATGATGGGAGAATGAGTGGGAGGCACTTCGGCCTAGGTCAAGTCTGGCCCATCAGTTATTAACTATGTGGACTCTACCAGTTGGTTCATCTGTAAAATGGGACTAACAGTATCACATGACAAAAATTTTCGTGAGGAAAGCTGCCTTGGTTATGAAGCACTTGGCATAATGTGTGGCCCAGAGTAAGCAACCATTCATGTCACAAAGTTCACTGAGCACCCAGGGGCCAGAAATACAGGGACGGGCAGAACAGACATTATCCCTGCTCTCACGGAGCTTGCAGTCTAGCAAAAGATAAATGCCTATTCTCATCCTAGTAGCTAACCAAGTAATGACACACGGCCGACAACAATGCATAATTAGAGAATAAAGGATGGGTCTTATCAGTGACCTAATAGCTGCAACTAACAGCTTTCTCACGTAAACTCGTCAGCCAGAGTCCTAGAAGATGAATTGGGGGATATTTCAGAAACCAGCCACTGCAAGGAGTCAGACGGGAAGCCTGGGTATGTTGACATTCCATCATTTGATAAAAGGAATAATGCGGATGAACGCTGTTACATGAGCCAGCTGTGTCAGTAAAAATAGCATCAGAGCTGGTAATGCAAACTGGAAACATCTGGCCCTGGAGAAAGAGCTAAAGGAAATGTGGTGTGGAGTCCAGTGGACTAGCCCAGTGAGAGAGTCGGATTCGGGTCCTGGGCCAGCCCCTGAATGGTTCTGCAACTCGGAAAAGACCGTTAGCCGGCCCCATGTGGGACCCTCTCCATGAAGCTGGTTGAGCTCTGAAGTCTGGTTCACCTCCACCTTCCTAGGATGCAATCAGTACAGAAATCACGAAGTAGTAAAAAATAATTTGTTTTCATAGCAAAAAGATTAGCGTCAATAAACAATTTGTGCATTTAATAACATGGAGGACTAGATCATGCCTTGGCATTGTTTCAGAAAGTGGAATCTCTCGGCACCAGCCACCATCAGGGGATTTTTGCCTTAACGATCTCTGACTTGATTTCTGTTGATTTTCAGTGAGTGAGTGGAGCAGTGATTTAGCGCTTCCAAGTATTTCTGGGCAGAATTGTTCTTTCTGGGGCCAGCAATGTGGTACAGCTCTCTGCTAGCGCACCTGGGGAGGCAGCAGAGGATGCCCCAATTGCTTGGGCTCCTGCACCCCAAGTGGGAGACTAGGATGGAGTTCCTGGCTCCTGGCTCTGGCCTGGTCCAGACCGACTATTGCAGCCACTTGAAGAATGAACCAGTAAGTGAAAGATATCAGTTTCTCTCTGCACCCCTCCACCCCTGCCAAATCCCTCTCCCCTCTCTCCTTCACACTGCTTTTGTAAATACAGAAATTTTAAAAGAATTTCTAGGGGTCAGCACTATGGCATAGCAGTGCCAGCAGCCCAAATGGGTGCCGGTTCAAGTCCCACTTGTTCTACTTCCACTTCTGATCCAGCTTCCTACTAATGGCCTGGGAAAGCAGTGGAAGATGGCCCAAGTCCTTGAGCCCCTGCACCTACATAAGAGACCCAGAGAAATCTCCTGGCTCCTGGCTTCAGACAGGCCCAGCTCTGGCTATTGCAGCCAGTTGGGGAGTGAACCGGTGGATGAAAGATCTTTCTGAGTCTCTTCCCCTCTCTCTCTGCCTGTAACTTTGCCTTTCAACTAAATCAAGAAATATTAAAAGGAAGGAAGGAAGGGAGGGAGGGAGGGAGAAAAAACCTCTGGCTTATCTGTGCGTTGGTGAAGTCATGTGACTAGTTCTGGTCAGTGAGTTGAGTACTGACACACACTCTTCAAAGTCCTCTTTACTTGAAGCCCATCGACTCCTGTTCTTCCATGAAGGCAGCCATTTGGTCACCATTGATCCCTAAGCAACCAGACTGAGCAAAGCCCCCTGCTGTCCCATGATGGACATAATAAGGTGAGTAAGAAATACACCACTGGGCTTTAAGCCCTTGGAATTGGGGGGTTATGTTGTTACTGCAGGATAATCCAGCCCACCCCTACTGATGCATTGCTTCCTACCAATGCCTCCCTGATTCAGCAGCTTCCTGGGTTATAGATGTGAATTGGGCACTAAATTATTCTTCATCCTGTTACATACAACTTCCTCCCACCTGATTTGACCATTGCATTGCCGGTACTCACATTATGCTTCTGTCAGTACAGTCGTATGCTGCGCTCTGTGCCTGGCAACACAGCAGCTCTGGATTTGTGGCAAAATGGGGAAAACAGACACATTTCACTTACTGTTCTTCCTTCCTTGATTTGTTAAGAGAAATAATCTTTTTTTATTTGCAAAGTAGTTTTCAGTCTTAAAAAGCTCTTGCACCCAAAAGATGTTACATCATTGATGAAATATTGACAACCCTGTAAAGCAGATAGTACGAGGTCCCTTATATGACCAAGAGCTATGAGAGCCAAAAGGCTTAAGGAACTGGATAAAGACATCTGTTAGGATATGAACGACCTGGGACTCTCTCCTGACTTCAGGTTTAGGACTAATTCAACAGCATCACGTTTCCTTCACCATCTTCACTGTGAATGGAAGTTGCTTCTCATTTCTGTCTATTCTAATCGTGTTTCTCTAAAGGAGGAGAACTCTGTACCAGCCCAAGCCTCCTCATGACCTCATCATTAGCTTTTTGTTGTTTTTGCAACCTTGTTGTTCAAAAGACAGTACTTTCCACCGTGGCCTCCAGGTCAGTAGAGTCACTCTGGCCAGTGGGAATAGACAAATATGCTATCCCCAGGTCATGATAAGCCAGAGGCCGGCAGTCGGCTCAGCCCGCCCACCTGACATCCTGCCTCCGTCATCAGTCTGGGTCCTAGTGTTGGAGAGGCTGAGAGCCGTGTGCTCAGTGTAATCTCATGGTCCGAGCTTTGCAAAGTAGCTCAGCTCTGAGCTGTAGGGATGACAGCAAGCACCCTTAGGATGATGACCCCACAATTGGCTCCCCAGCTCCTCCTCCCTAGAGCTCACAATCTGTCCCTCTCCTCTTGCAGTCTCTCCTCTTTCATGTCCTTTCTTTTTCTCCTTTTGCCTCTTGGGATAAATATTTGATTAGGTCATCAACCTCCCTTCCTTAGTTCCCTCAAAATGAAGGAAGTCTTCATTTCCTAGGTCATTGACACCTGAGATCCCATCTGGGCTGAGCAAAAGGACTTGAAGACCTTGGCAGAAAATCCTCACCTGAGGACAGATGTTTAGCCTAGTGGTTAAGATACCTATGTCCAATATCAGAGTGCCTGGGTTTTTGTGTCCCAGCTCCAAAGCCTGACTCTAGTTTCCTGCTTATGTAGACTCTGGGAGGCAGAAGGTGATGAGTCAAGTGATTGGATTCCTGCCATCCATGTGGGAGACCTGGATTGAGTTCCATGCTCCCAGCTTCAGACTAGTCCAGCCCTAGCTGTTGCTGATATTTGAGGAGTGAACTAGTGGATGGGATCTCTCTCTCTCACTCTCTTTCTCTCTCTCTCCCCTGCTCTCCACCCCCCCAATTAAAACACACACACACACACACACACACGTAGATGATCAAACCATTCAGGGGCAAGCACTGTGCTACAACAGGTTAAGCCCACTGCTTGGATGCCTGTATCCCATGTGCCACCTCTGCTTCTAACCTAGTTTCCTGCTAACGCACACCCTGGGAAAGCAGCAGATGATGGCTCAAGTACTTGGGCCTCTGCCACCCATGGGGGAGGCCTGGATGGAGTTCCTGGCTCCTGGCTTTGGTGTATCCCAGCCCCAGCTGTTGTAGAAAATTGACCTATGTATATCTGTAAATCTGCATTTATAGCTATATCTGTATCATTTCTATCTCTATCTCCGTCACTCTGCCTTTCAAATAAACAATAAACAAGTCAAATAAGCAAAAACACCTGAGGAATTTCCTGAGCAGCTGCCGAGTTCCCAGTGCTCGCCCGTGAACCTGTGGGGTGACGTCCACAGCAATCTCTGAGGTGACAGGACGTCAGGGATCCCCAGGCTGGTCCCCACTTCACACAGAAGGCACTCCCAGCACACCTAGAGAAAAAGGGCCTAGTCCAGGCTGTGGGGGCTGCCACTGGGACCCAGCTCCATGGAGCCTCCATCCTCCTCTCCCCAGCACCCCAGCTTGGCACCCAGCAGACCTGACCTACCTGATTCTCTTCAAGTTTCTTCCAGTTTCTCCTGCTGGGAGAGGGGACGAGTTCAGGGTGGTCTCTGGGAATCCACTCAGGGCTGGATAAAGGAGCAGCTAAGTGAAGGGAGACAAAAAACTTCCTGGAAGGCGGCAGAACTAATCTTCCTGCTTTGTCCCTTTTCCTTCCACCAGAGGCTCCCAAAGCCAGGCTAAGGTCACAGGGCCTCTCGCAGTATTGCCCACACCCAGGCTCCCAGGTTTTTATCTCAAGGGGTCTTTGTCATTTCAGGCCTCCATCTCCAATCTATGTGAGCAGCCCTAGTATACCCTTTCGTAGCACTACAGCCTCTTCTTCAGTCATTCCTCACACATGCAATTTCACATATAGTTGTAGGATTATCGGATCCCCTATTAGGCGAAGCTACATACAGTCAGCGGCCATACCGCTGCTCCTCACCTGGCAAAGAGCAGGACTCCATAAATATTTGCTGAATGGATGAGTTACTCTTCACTGCTGACTTAGCGAGAGAGAATGAGCTTAAGCCATGGCAGACAGGATTAGCTCAGCATGAGTGTGTGAGCTGGCCTACTCGGTATTAAATCCTGCCTCTGTCATTTACTTCCTATGAGATCTTGGGCAAATATCTCTTTACTGCCTCTTTTCATAGTTCTAAGTGGCAATGATAATTTCCATTCCACATGGTTGTTTTTCTGGGGCAAGGGAGATAACACATGTAGCATGCTGAAAACTGTCTCTGACAAGTATAAATACTCAATGAACACTAGCTCACTACAGTCTGATTGCAGACAATGGGTGAATAAGGGAGAAGTTTTGATATTGTTCTTTGCAAGAAAGAGGAGGAAAGATCCTATGCCTCACACTCATCCACGGGAGTAGTTTTGAGAGTTAAGGCAGAAAAGATTTTTCTGGCTATAATTGTCAAACAGAGTTATTGGCTGTATCTAGAGATAGTGAACTGAAAACCCTAGACAAAGGGCACATGGGACCATAACAGACAACGAAATTAGCCGGCGCCGTGGCTCAATAGGCTAATCCTCCACCTTGCGGCGCCGGCACACCGGGTTCTAGTCCCGGTTGGGGCGCCGGATTCTGTCCCGGTTGCCCCTCTTCCAGGCCAGCTCTCTGCTATGGCCAGGGAGTGCAGTGGAGGATGGCCCAGGTGCTTGGGCCCTGCACCCCATGGGAGACCAGGAAAAGCACCTGGCTCCTGGCTCCTGCCAGGATCAGCGCGGTGCGCCGGCTGCAGCGGCGGCCATTGGAGGGTGAACCAGCGGCAAAGGAAGACCTTTCTCTCTCTGTCTCTCTCTCACTGTCCACTCTGCCTGTCAAAAAAAAAAAAAAAAAAAAAAAAAAAAAAAAAAAAGAAATTGTGGAAGGAACCCCGATGGAGGCCTTTGGTAGGAGAAAATTGTACACAACTGAGTCCATGGAAATTAAGTGGCATCCCACTGACAGCCTGTCTCAATCAGGGAAGAATCCTCCTGATGTGAGGCACAGAAGACTAATAAAGTCATGTTCAATCAGTTCAGACTACATGTCCTCCCAAAGAAAGAGAATCCAGGTGAAGTGCAGTGGCTGTAGAACATAAACTTTGGAGCCAGGATGCCCAAGTTTGGGCCCCAAAGAAATTAGCACTTTCTGTGTGGCTTGGGAAAGTTTCAACCTCTCCAATTGTTTTTAGACAATGGGAATAAAATAGGACCCGAACTTTCCAGAGTTGTTGCAAAAGATTGAATGTGTGCGCATTAATACTGCTTAAGTGTTCTATCCAATTAAAATCATCAAAAGACACAAGAATGTAATACAAAACATACCTCAAACCAGTGGACCAACAGTGGTGTGTTTGGGAAGAAGATATAAACTGAAAAAGGGTCAATCAATATAAAGCTGTGGGGAGTGACCGCTGGTTTGGATTCCTAGGTAAGGACCTAGAACAGCCCAAATCAGAAGGCTGGTGGCAAGAAGCTTAGGGAAGAAGTTCAGGAGCTGTGTGAATGCCCCCACAAGGCCTCCATATGGAGCTGATGCTTAGCAATGGAGTTGACCAGATGACCCTACTTGTGCTGCTATTCTACCTGCTTCTTTGCTTTGCTGGTGTGTATAGTCCCAGAGTCATTGCCAGCTTAATCTTGGAGCTTCCATAAAAGAGTTCCAATAATACGGACTCATTTAGAATCTCAGGGTGAGGGGTACCCAGTAACCTGGATTTTGGAAGCACTCTTTGTGGTTCTTATTCACAGCACAATTTGAGAGCACTGCTGTTGTTGGATGCTGAGACTTCTAGCTCTGACAGTCTCTGATTCTACAGGCATGTGATTGAACCCACCCTCGCTGTCAGATCTGCTCGGCAGGGTTTCCAGAGGGTGGAGGCATCTCCCTGATGTGGCAAGAACAGCAGGGTGGATTCCCCAGAGCAGTGCCCAATTCCTGGCCCCCACCTCCTGCCCGTGCCCACACACCACACTCACGGACGTTATAAATGTGTCACTTGGGCCTCTAGTGCTCTAGCAATTCCAAACCAAGGGACAGGCTCCCTCTCTCCTGCAGGAAGCAACCCTGTCTTTCTAGGACTCCTGAGTACCTTCCGTAGGAAAAGTAACCGTAACATCCAGCATGCAATCCGTGAGTAAGCAGCTGTCCAGCAAAGACAAACAGGCTGCCATGGAATACGTGGTTTTGATCTCCTATTTAACCAAAGAGATATCATCTTCCCCTCCTTCCCAGAATGGGTCCAGAGAAGTAAATTCTGCTATAAAACATCTGTCTTGCTTCTATAATGACCAGGAGCAATTTTAATAAGAGAGCAAAAAATTCACACCCCTGTGTGATGACAGCACCTTGGGAGGCTTCCCGCAGGCTAAGGAAAATGAGCTCCTTTGGGTCTTCGAGAGCCCGCATGGTCTGACTACCTTGGACCCTAGTGGGGGTCAAGCCACAGCTCTAGTGCGATCCAGATGGAGCACTCAGCAAGGCCTGGGTTTGGGGAGCATTGGTGGCTGTGCAGCAGTGCAAGTGAGCAGAGAGAAGAGGAGCCTGTAGAGCAAGGCATGGGGAATGGGAGCCCCCGCACTCCTCTGCCGTCTCAACCCCTCACATTGGCTCCCCTGCCTTGATTCTCATGCGCCATTCTCGCCAGTCTCCAGAAAACACACTGTCCTGAGGTTCATTCTCCTCTTGCAAACCTCTACGGCTGCCTGCCCCTAAAGCAGAGCATCAGATCTAAATCCCTCAGTCTGAAGTTGGAAGCCCCCCATAGCCCTGCCTCAACGAGCCTGCCCGAGTACCACTCCCATCATCCCACCAGCCCTCATAGCTGCCCACCACCTTCCACCCCGGCAGGATCAGCCCTCACTCTCCTCTCAGGGTGTCTCCTGCTAACCCACCCCCAGATTTTTGGCTGCTGAGATTTCTTCTTCTTGCTAATGAGTTCTACCTCCCCTGACTTGGCCCCTCCTCTCCGCCTACACCAAACCCAGGTTTGCCTCAAGGTGCATCATCATTGCTGTGACCTGACCCTCCTCCAACCTCCAACATGGATCTCCACTCCTGCAGGTTCGGCTTTTATCAGAGACACCAAGTCTGGAGACAGAGAGTTCGAGTCCAGCTCTGCCAATCACGAGCTGTGTGGTTTGAGGAACTTCCTCATCCTGGCTCTACAACGTGGCAATGCTATTCCAGTGGTGGGGAACAATGTGTGCAAAATGTCCATCACAGAGCGTGGCACACAGTAGGTACTCAGGAAGTGTAGCTGACAGTAGCGTTAGCACCTACTACGTTGAATTCTTCAATCATTATCTGTGTAGGGGCTAACACCCCAATTGGATTCCTGGTGTCTCTATTGTCCCCTTCCTGTGCTTTGCTTATCTTGGGGTTCTTACAAGGGGCTCAGGAGATGTGTCCTGTGCTCTGTGGGTGTTTGTGCTACAAGTTCACAGGCCTTTTCTTAGGGACAAAGGATGACGAGGCCTGAGACCTGCTTCACACTCTACAGACAAGCAAGTCTCGCAGAGCCCGGAGACGAATCCAAGTGCCAGTCTTTGGACGAAGTCAACATGTGCCTCTACCCGGGGAGGCCCTGAGAATTTCAGCCTTGATCTGAAAGCTGAAGCTTTCTCTGTTGAGCTGCCTGGGAACGCTGGCAGCTTGCCAAGGAAACCACGTGGTTGTCAAAACACATCCCAGCTTCTCTTGTCAAGGGGGGCCAGCCGCCAGCTTGGAGAAAGGCAGAGCAAGCTCTTGGGAGCTCAGTGTAGATAACTGATTTGTAAATGTCACGTAGGCCCAGGGGCTGGATGGCAGTACAGACGCAAGGGCCCCTATTTCAAAGCAATGGAAAATTGGGAACCTCCAGCTTTCTCAGATAAGCTCTTATACCACATTTTGAAACTTATAAACAGTAAAAATGCTTATCAACCTGCTTGACCATGATAATAACCCCTGCACCTCCACCAAACACACACACACACACCAAAAACCTTTTTCTGTGTTTTCCTTTTGCTGCTGTTCTTAAAAGCCTTTCTCCCCTCACTCCAGACACATGCACCTCCTGTGTGCTCCATTCACTCAACCAAACAACTCACAAGCATCAGGCTGGCTGCACTGCTTCCCCAGAACGCCAGATGTGGCCAAGAAAGAGAATCATGGCCTCTGTCCTGCAGGGACAACTGAAGGGCTAGTGGATTTTTCACATCTGTGCCCTCTGAGCCCAGTTCATGCCAGCCCACAGCACTGATGGAACACTTCTGTGTGCCAGGGATACAGAGAGGGAGCACGTCAGACACCTTCTCGATTCTTACGGAGTTTAGATTCTAGTAGGAAAAAAGAGACAGTAAGCAAGTGAAAATATAAATTCAGGGTGGGGGCACTGTGGCACAGCCTGGGATGACTGCATCCCTTGTTGGAGTGCCTGGGATACGGTCTCTCCTCAGCTTCAGAACCAGCCTCCTGCTAATGCACACCTCGGGAGGCAGCAAATGATGGCTCAACTACAAGGATCCCTGCTGTTGCAGGCGTCTGGGGAGTAAACAGCAGATGGCTTCTCTCTCTCTGTCTCTTTCTGTCTCTCTCTGTCTCCTTGTTTCTCTCTGTCTCTCTCTCTGTCTCTCTCTCTCTCTGTTGCTCTGTTCTTCATATAGACTTTTAAAAAATTAGTTCAGAAAATGGTAAGTGCTATGAAGGAAATGATGCAATAAGAGGGTGACCAGGAAGAGGGACTTTGTAAAGAGGTGGCCTGAATTGCTAGCCCAAATGCTAAGGTACCAAGAGTCTTCAAAACATGCACAGAAAATGCATATTAGGAAAAATTTTCATGGACTTAAGTGGTTGCATCAAAATAAGCTTGTCTTTTAAGCCCATTCTTCATGAACTTTTTGAAGGACCCTCAATATAAAAGAGACTCTTACAAGTCCCATTAAGTAGAGGGCCTGCCTGTAACCCAGGGGAACAACAAATGACATGCAAATGAACTAGGGCAGCTGCCCCGGTGCCAGGGTCGTTTTCTATGCCTCTTCATGAAGGGCCGTTCTTTATACATGGAGCTAAGCACAGAGTCGGTGCTCAGTAGATGCTGAATACATGGGTGACAGTGACGAGTAGCACTGATTACCATCTACTAGGTGAATAGGCAACATACAAAGTAATTGCTGTACACTGTTTTGTTTGATTCTCAAGATTGCCATATGAGGAAGAGGGAGTTATCCCTGTAGGACAGAAAAAAGTAGGATTGGGCAGAAAATAAACAGTAGAGCCAGGATTCAGACCTGGGTGCTCTATTTCTGGACCCCCTGGTCTCAACTTCTACACTGTGACAAATGCATGCAAGGATGGTTCTCCCACCTGATGGGAGGACTGGCTGGTTTCTGGGAATGATGTAGAGGCAAAGGCTGTCCACACATTTCAGGCTGGGGCCTGTCAGCATCCATACACTAAATTGCATCTGGTGCATTGCTACACCTAAACATTCCTCTTTCTTTCTTTTAAAAAAGATTCATTTCTTTATTTACAGAAAGAAAGAGGGAGAGACAGAGAACTTCCATTCACTGGTTCACTCCCCAGATGGCCACAGTGACTAGAACTGGGCTGAAGCCAGGAGCCAGGAGCTTCTTCCGGGTCTCCCACGTGGATGCAGAGGCCCAAGTGCTTGGACCATCTTCTGCTGCTTTCCCAGGTGCATTATCAGGGAGCTGGATTGGAAGTGGGGCAGTCAGGACTCAAACCCTGCACCCATATGGAATGCTGGCATTGCAGGCAGCGGCTCAACCTGCTATACCACAGCACTGGCCCCTTCTTGTCTCTTCCAATACCCAACCAAATAGCTACTTGTCACAGTCAAGAAGCAGCCTGAGAGTGATTCTGTAGCTGGACAAATCAAACAGTAAAAGAAAAGCATCCCCCCCCCACCCCGGTGTAGCTCATGTGGAGAAGAGATACTGTGAACTGCTAGATTATTATAGCTGTTTCATAATGACAATAATCTAAGTATAACATCAACAAATCCTGCACACTGTCCACTTCCCCGACCCATGCAGGAGACAGAGTTCAAGCTGGATGTGATGAGAAGCCAGCGTCATGTTCAGGGCTTCACTCATGCCGTGAAGCGACAGCTCTGCTCCTGCCATGTCACACTCACTGGTCCCCTCCCAGGCGCAGATGTCCCCTGTGCCTTTGCTCAGACTGACCCTTCTCTTGGATCACACAACAATGTCCCCCCAGCCGCGTCAGTCTCCTCCAGCCTTTTTCAGCCACCTAATCACAGTCCTGCTCCAGATACATGCATTGATTGTATCTGTTAGGCAGAGAGAGAGAGAGCGGTCAGATTTCATTCTCATGCTCTCTTCCATGCAGTCCAAGGGTCTCACGGATGACCGTTTCTCCTGTGACCACATCACACTCCCCCGGCATCTCTCTGGTCTCGTCCATCTCTGAAATACAACACTCTCCTTTGCTGCCACACACACGAGGGTGGCCCAGGCTGAGCACCGGATCCCAGCCATCTCTAGCTCACAGACAGCCTTAATCACTGGCTTTGCCCTCTTAGCATTTTCCCAGAAAAGATCCAGTGAACCAGACCCCACTGGGGCGCCACCAGAGCAGCCCCATTCAAGGCTGCGGAACAAAGAAAGAGTTCTGGCTGGCTCCGGAACTTTCAAGCCCCCTCAGACTCAGGTCTTCCCTGGTGGCCGCCCGCTGGCAACATCTGGAACCCATTCCCGCCCTGAAAAGCCACCCAGACAGAACTGGCTTAGCCATGGCTGGGCCCCAGGATGTGGTCACAGGCACTCAGTAAAGGACCCCCTGGGGATCGCAGGGAGGCGGGGGAGATTGGGTGAGGTCTGGACTATCCAATGAGAATAAACCCGAGCTGAGGGCACCAGCCAAACAGGAGGCTTCAGTAAAGCTTTGAAATCACTTGGATTGTGTATTTTGACATCAAGTACCAAGGAAAATATTAGAACTTTGGGGAGCTTTTCTTCAGTCTGTGCTTTGCTTGGTATTTGTTTTGTTTGGAGTTACTTATAGGAACGCCTCATACACTGTGCTGTACTTAGGACTCTGAAGGTTTTATCGAGTCTCACATAGAAGACTTGAGAAGTGAGTTTGATTGAGTCTGAGGTCATGGATTGCAGGCTACACAGGGATCCCACGGACCAGGCACAGTGGATGATGTGTGAGAACTTAAAAGATGTGCAGTGGCCTGGTTGACTTCAGCCCTGCAGGTACCACTTGCTGCTGGTATTATTGACAGCTAACCTGGTGGCACCCTGGAAACAAGAGCAGAGGGTAAAAGAAAGGGAGACCATCAGCACCCCCATTACCTCCTCCCTCCTCTTGGGATGACCATTTAATTCATCTTACAAACTAGGACATTTGGGGAGAGAAAGGCATGGAGTGTTCAAATAATTAACAAGATTTCATTGATCAACAACAGGTGTACCTGGGTTGCTTTTGGCAAGCCAGACTTATGGTCACTATTCTTCACCAGCCTTTTCTGAGCCAGAGTGACAATTTTCCAGAGTTCCACCTCTATTCCCGAGCCCATCTTCCCTGTCATCCCCACCCCTATAGCTCCTCCCTGGTCCCTGAAACATACCCCTGGAAAGAGTGTCCCTTGCTTTCCCATTCTAGAAGCCCCCACTCCCATCAAATGGCATCACCCCCATGAATGCACACACAGAAAGTTCAGGCAGAGCAAAGGGGACTGTCAGACAAAGACCCTTCTCCCACACTTGTCAAGGAGCATCTGCCTGAGCTGTTCCAGTGTGAAAGCTTTGGAAGTGCCCCATGTTTAAATCAGAAGAGGAGTCAGTTCACTCCAGGCGCCTTACTGAGCACCTGCTATCGCCACAGCCCCATCCTAGGCACTGAGGTGAATAGAAATGGCATGAGCTGTTTTTGCTCTCAGGAAGGGAGGGAAGACGGTGAACACTAACCACAGCAGGGGCCAGAGGTGTTTGTGACAGAAGCATCACAGAAGGAGAAATGGCTTTGGCCTGGAGGGACTGAAATGGACTTCTCTGAGAAGATATATCTGACATCATGTCATGGATGTATTCACAAGTCAGGCTGAAGAGACTGAAATTATTCTGTTTAGGACCCCTGGGATGACATGGTGATGGGGTTGTCCTTTGGAGAGATGAATTTGGAAGTCAGGTGTCCAGTAGACTGGAAGCAGAGACCCAAAAGAAAGCAAGAAAATCATGATGTGGTTACTATGGTTGCACCAGATTGCAATTCAAAACTGATGTCCACAACCTGTGGCATTTATAGATGACTTCAGTATAGACAAACCATCAATAGTGATAAAATAATAGAAATGCACACTGCAGAGAGGGTACAATAGAGGGACAGATGTACAAGCAACTGGCAGTTGTCCAAGGTGAATGTTCTTTGAGAAATACTTCACGGTATCCAGATGCTTTGGTCTCCTGGGCACATTTGGGACCACCTGCCTCAATGTTCCAGGTGATGTCCATTTAAGAACTGCAAGTGACTTCAGTATTGGGGGAGAAGGCAGACAAACACACACCGGTGTCCTAGGTACATTTCCAGTAACTGGCATGAATTACTGAGCAGGACCCACTCAGGTTGTCATCATCTCGTTGTTTATAGAAACATGCCAAAGGACAGATGTTTGGGCTCCTTGCAGCAAAGCTGCTGCATAAATCTCCAGTTTTATAATCACTATAATTGTGGAAATTTATAACAACTGTTGCATTTCAATCATGTCACATTACAGCACTCAGAAGTTCCTAAACTGTAGGTCTTGTGTTGGGGCACAATTTATAGGATTACCAAACAACGAAGCTAGCTTGGTTTGGGAGCCAATTCCTGTAAAACTAAAGGTTTACGGGGAAAAGGAGGAATAACAGGTAGGTCTCCAGGGCTTCCTGCTCCCCTTGCACTCCTCCTCTTACGCTGGGCCCACCCCAGCATGTAACCCTGAGGTTGCTCCTTCCTGCTGCTTGGCACACACTCAGAGTCTGCTGGGGTCTCCTGTTTGGCTGAACAATTCAGGAGAATCTGGGGGTCTTTGCCTGACCCCACCTCCCAAATTAAGAAGACAAATCAGATTGCAATCGATCACTTTCCTTCCAGGAGGTACTCACCCTTTCCTGGGCAAGGTGGTCCAGCTGCCTCTCTCTGGGTGTGCTGCCTGCAGTGGCAGGACCCCACCCAACGTGTCGCTCAGGGGTGAGCAGCTAGGAGCAATGCTGGAATTGAAAATCCTGCCTGGAGCTCCCAGTGGCTTTTGGCTTTCTCTGTCCAAGCTCTGTCCGAGGTCTCCACCCTCTGCTCCTGGAAGGGCCACGGGCTCCCTCCTAGTGTCTCCACAGCCTCAGCATCTCCAGCCCCACTCTACTCTTTGCCCCAACCCAGGCTTTCCTTTGCATCACCCAAGCGTCACTTCTCCAACATGCATTTCCCTAAGTAGCAGGCGTCTTCCCCAATTACAACACTGTCCTTCCCCTTCATGGACCTTACACCAACTTGAAAATTATCTCTTGGGGCTGGCACTGTAGCACAGCGAGTTAAAATCCCCAGCCTGCAGTGCCGGCATCCCATATGGGCTCCGGTCCTGCTTTAACAGGGGTGTGGCCCGGGTTGAGTCACCTTTTCTCTCCTGTCCTGTTTGCCCATCTTTTAAAACGAATTGGTCACATCAGGCTATTTCCAAGATTATTTTCAGATGAAACATCCCATGGGGCCATGTTTGATGTTAGAAAAAACATGCTGGGACCAGCGTCCTGGGGCAGCAGGTTAAACTGCCACTTGCGACGCCAGCACCCCATATGACGGGGCCAGTTTGAGTCTCAACTGCTCTGCTTCTGATCCAGCTCCCTGGTAATGCACTTGGGAAGGCAGCAGGAGGATGACCCAGATGTTTGGGCCCCAGCTACCCATGTAGGAGTTTCTGGATCCTGGCTTCAGCCTAGCCCAGACCCCAGCTGTTGTGGCCATTTGGAGAGTGAACCAACAGTTAAAAAATCTCTGTGTTTCTCCCTGTTACTCTGCCTTTAAGTAAATGAAGATTTTGGAAAGGGGAGGGGAGGGGAGGGGAGGGGAGGGGAAGGTAACAAGAGTCTTGCTCCTCGGGAAGCCTGCAGTCCTGACTGGGCCATGCCTCCCTCTGCCCACGCACACCACCCTAGGTGAGCACACCAGGTGCACACAGAGGCTGCACCAGCCCAGGGCCTTGCTCAGCAGCCAGAGGAGAACTAGGTGAAGTGCATGCTCCAGGCTACCCACTCAGGGTCACATGCAGGAAAAGACTCTGGACCAGAAGGAGAAGGAAGCCCACCCTTCAGGGCAGTCGGAGCCCATTCCCACCAACAGCTCAGGGGAAACCCACTGCCCAGAGTCCCAGTCAGAATTTCTAGAATCTCTTGTTCTGCCTCCCTGGAAACAGGGCATCCTGTCCAACAGCCACAGTGGAAATCTGATTTTCCTGGGAGGTAGAATTATGCTAAGCCTTCCTGATCGGGCCTTCTCTGGGCTAAGAAATGCCAGCATGGGATCCCCTCCCCAAGCCAGGGGCTGGCATCTGCAATCAACACCAGTGGAGTGGAGTGAATTCAAATGTGGGGAGACAGCTCAGGGCTTCGCATGCATGCTGGGTCCCCAGGAGGCAGCCCTCGGGGTGATGGCTGAGCGAATGTGACAGGGTTGTGCAGCTCTGGCCTGAGGCCAGTTGTTACATTTCCAGCAGATTGCATTTTAAAGGGTTACATACCTACTGAAATAACAGCCTCAGTGCTGGCTCTTAACCTGCCTTTTTTTACTATTGTGCCTTTTTCAGGAATTTGCACACTCCCTGCCTTAAAAAACTGCTGAGCACCGACCCTCTCCCCCAAGCCTTGCTAAATTGGAGCTCCCACTGTTAGCTTTAGGCTGGGCTCCAGTTGGAGTGACAGCGTCTGGGACCACCTGGGGTCCTGCTCCAGCCCACTGCTCTCATCTGCCTTATCTGGAATGCCCCCTCTCTCTAGCCTCTCTGCAAGGTCCCCCAAAGCTATTCTGTTCTCCCCAAGTCCCGGCCAACACCAGGTATGCTACACTTGGTTTTGCAGCCATATACAGGGTCCTTGAGCACATCCACACGTAGCTTTCTCATAATACTCATTTCCCATGAGTTTTTTGAGACACATCTCATGGTGCATGGATTTCAAAACTTTTTTTCACGAAAATAAATGTATTGCTTTTTAAAATTTGAGTGAAAAATAAAAAAAGTCCATGCTTTGGTTCATTCCTCAAAGGCCCAGAGTGCCCAGGGCGATGCCCAGCTGAAGCTGGGAACCTGTCACTCAATCCAGGTCTCCCACCTGGGTGGCAGGAGCCCAGTTTCTTGAGCCACCACCATTGCCTCCCGGGATCTGCATTAGCAGGAAGCTGGACTCAGGAGCCAGAGCTGGGGCTTGAACCTAGGTACTCTGATGCAGAATGGGAGCATCTTTTTTTTTTTTTTCAATTACCATCTTAACTGCTAGGCTAAACACACACCCCTAAGTTCATTTTTTATCCCACTTTCTACAAATTATCAGGTTATCTGGTGTGGCTTGCCTGTTGCACCCTGACTGATTCCCCAGTGCGACTGCAGCTCTGTGAAGGCAAGTGTTTTTCCACTGTCCTTCATCACACAGAGGAGAGTGCTAGGGGGCCAGCAGACAGGTGCCCTTGGCCATCAACCAGAGCCGAACTCCATCGGCCACAAGTCTGTCCTTGCTGGAGGGGCCTCGGACCAAGCGTCCCCGCACCCAAAGGAACTGCTGGCTCCATCTGCCCCGAGCCTGGGAGTGCCTCTATCAATCTCGCTAGAATGATGCAAACCCCAACTGTCTGGAAAAATTCCTCAAGAGCCAGCACTGTGTTTTGCTCTCCCCTCTGGGGAGAGTTCCCAGCACTGGGGCTTTTAAAGTTAGTGAACTGATTTTGTTTTCCTGAAACTGTAATTGCTTAGGGTTCAGCAAGCATACCAGCAGGAAAAGAAAAAAAAAATAAGCAGTGAAAAGGGGGGGGTGCTTTGTTGTCCTCACACGAGGACAGGACATCCAGGAGCAACCTTGCCTTCTGCGACTTCTTTCCCAAAGCAGGTAGATTACAAACCCAGAAGTGGTTTCCTGCCGGGAGCCAGGGAGCAACATCTGGAGAAAGAGCTTGGCAGAGGTCACTTGATTTTATCTGTGTGCAGGAAGGCAAAGGCTGTGTAAAACCAATGACAGCCGAGCAGAGAGGGCGGAGGAGGAGGGGGCTCCTTACCTCAGGTACCCCGGGAAGAGCCTTGACATTCAGATCCCTTTCCTGTTGCTCCTGCAGAAAGCCTGTGCCTGGCGCCTGGAGAGAAACACTGGACTCTTTTTCTAGAAGTATAGCAACAGGTGCACCACAAGTCCAGCTGGCCAGTGGGTGTCCCTCCCCGTGCCCCAGGGTAAATATGAGATCAGTGACTTCCAGGATGAGAGCCGCAGCAGGGCACCTGACTCCAGGATTCCCTGTGGCACCACCATGACCCTTTTGTAAACTGCTCTTCAGTATCCTCTCCGCATGCAAAACAGGGAGCCTCACCATCTCATTTGCTTCTCTCTCTCCCTGAGGATTTGCCTAAGATGGCACCCATGTCCTGCACATTTTAATCATGCACTCCATTTTAATCTGGCCAGCAACACCCTGTTTGGCACCTAGAGATGTCTGAAATCTGGGGGTTGCTCTGTCTTTATTGCTTAAGTCCAAAGGAATGGGGCCTTCAGGCCAAAGGTGGTGACATTGCTTTGGGTTTGCAGGGGTTGATACCCAGTCCCAAACCCCTAGCTGTGTGCTAAGCTACAAAAACCAGCTTTGCAGGCATAGAGGGCTCGGGAGTGAGAGCGGGCGCAGTTGAGCTTTGGCACGATGCCCTGCTTTTAGGCAGACTGCAAATTATAAATAAGCAGAGCCTCTCTGTTTTGCCTTTGCCTTAGCATGTAATGAAAAACAATGGCCCTACTGCACGATCTGCTTCCCCCTCAGATGTGCTGCTAACAGATCCTGGCTGCATTCACAGACACCGTCTTGTAGTATTGGCGTCCATGCCTCGATGGAATCCACAGTTCAGGGATGCCTTTTCACTAGCTCCTCCCTACTCATAGGGAGACCTGCACTCCCCACTTGGAATGAGCCAGTGAGCTCACTGTCATTCCAAGGGAAGGTGTGAGTAGAGACCGCCAGCCTGCTCTGGTGAACATGGGAAAACAACCAGTCTTTGGATTGTTCATTGCAAAAAGCAACAGCAGGAATGTGGAGCCCCAAGGCTGATTCGTTAATCCCCATCCGGAGAGAAATCTGAGCCAGTGTTGTACCTACACACAGTGATGCTGTGCCTCAACCATCCAGGGCAAAGGAAAGCAAAAGGATTCTTCCTAGGGGTAGGGATGAGTCGGGGCAAGGACGCACAGAATAGGAGCCAAACTTGAATGTGAAAAAGCAAACCTTTCCATTGCACTTCTCAGGGCTGCTGTCCACCCTGCAGACCCTGCCCAGACCAAGAACCCTTTTCTCTGACTTTTCACACCGAGGAGGGAATCTAGTGAATAGGTTTCATGTGTGAGAATCAGGACTGTCGCTCAGAGCTGCAGAGCAGTACCAAGCACAGCTTGAAATCTGCAGACTTCGGAAACCCAGCACAGCAGATCACAGTGGGACTGTGGGGCTCCAAGCACCCTTCGCACTCCACACTGAGCATGGGTCTACTGCCACCTCTTCAGACCACATGCTGCAGGGGTGTCCCTGTGACAAGCAGCCCGAGACAAGCAGACTGTACCCATCATCGCCTGGGAGACAGAGACGAGGCCCATCACAACATGTCACTAAGCAAAGCACAGGTTTCAAGGCTTCATTTGCTGACACTCCAACACCACACACAGCAAGGGACAGACTACTTTGCAAAATTTCCAAAACTGCTTCGGCTGTAGGAAAACTAACACTTGCCCCAACCAAGCAACATTTTATTTCCTGGGATAAAAATAAAGAGAGTGAAGGATCAGAAGTCTTCCTCCAACATCCGTGATATGCTTTTTGAAAAAGTTACGAGAACTGTTTAAGGCGCATAAAAATGTCAGACTTGCCTTTCTTCCAGAATGTTCCCTGTCTTAGACACAAAGCACCGAAAACACATCTGAGAATAGAGCAGCCTGAAAAACCCAAAAAAAACAAAGAACAGAGGTACTGGACTCTGGCTCTGACATGAATTCACAGAAAACATCACCGTAACGCTCTCTCTCTCCCCTACAAATACAATGTGTATCTTGGAAATAGAATCAAAATATCCCCATCTGAACCGCAGTACAAAAATCCACTCACTGGCCACAAAAATAATGTTTCCCCCTATACACAAATATAATCGTATATAAAGCAAACTTGAACCCATGGGTAGGGAGGGTTACAAAATCTCTTGGGATCTGGGCTATTTAAAGTCATTTCTGTTTGGGTTATCCCTCTGCTGGGTATAGGAAAGTGGCTACAAATACATCCATCTGACAGCATTCACCATTTCAGCAGCTCCTGCGTCATGGAATGTGGTACTTTTTAAAAATAGGTGACCCTTGGTGTCATGGAAAGAAGAGGAAAAATGGGGGAACTGAGTGGGGGAGGAAAGGAGGGGAAGGAGTGACAGAAGAGGGACAGGCACCGGTGACAGGGTGGACTTGCAATACTCTGTGGTAGGAAGTGGATGCCCAAGTTCAGGGACTATGCTGACCCCACCACCACCACCACCACCACCACCACCAGTCTCCCTTCACAAGTCGGTTTCCCGGCTGGTGTCCAGGCAGAGGGCATACAGGGACCTCCGCAGATCCACATTGCTCTTGGCCTTGAGGTTGTATTTCTCTAGGAGGCAGCTGCCCCTGCGGACACTGTCTGCAGTCTCCAGGGACCCCCCAGCTTTGCAGAGGGAAGCCTTGCTCCAGCTGGCCTTGCGCTGGCCTCCTGCATCCAGGGAGGTGCCCCGGCTCTGGCTGCCTGGCTCTTCCTTCAGGGCTGCCTGCTCCTCGTGGTCCGTCTCCCGGTGGTAGAAGTAGTTGAAGTTGGAGACGATGACGGGCACGGGCAGGGCGATGGTGAGGACCCCGGCGATGGCGCACAGGGAGCCCACGATCTTGCCCCCCACTGTGATGGGCCTCATGTCCCCGTAGCCCACCGTGGTCATGGTGACCACCGCCCACCAGAAGGCATCGGGGATGCTGGAGAAGTGGGTCCCCTGGTTGTCAGCCTCTGCGAAGTAGACGGCGCTGGAGAAGAGGATGACTCCGATGAAGAGGAAGAAGATGAGCAGCCCCAGCTCCCTCATGGAGGCCTGCAGGGTCTTGCCCAGGATCTGCAGCCCCTTGGAGTGGCGGGAGAGCTTGAAGATGCGGAACACACGCACCAGGCGGATCACTCTGAGGATGGCCAGCGACATGGCCTGCTGGCCGTTCTGCCCGCCTCCTCCGCCCCCGGGCTGCTGCTCTGCCAGCTCGGTGCCCAGGGTGATGAAGTAGGGGAAGATGGCCACGATGTCGATGATGTTCATGATGTTGCGAGAGAACTCGGCCTTGCTGGGGCAGGCAAAGAAACGCACAAGCAGCTCGAATGTGAACCAGATCACGCACGTGGTCTCCACGATGAAGAAGGGGTCGGCCAGGGTCCTGGGCAGGAGCGGAGCCACCGTGGAGCCAGAGGCAGGTGCCACGGCCCCGCTGCCATTAGCTCCCAGGGCAGGAGCCGCCGGAGGCTGGTGGGGCACCGGGGGGTGGCGGAGCAGCTCGCGTTCGTCCTTGAACTCGGGCAGGGTCTCCAAGCAGAAGGTGATGATGGAGATGAGGATGACCAACACCGAGACGATGGCGATGGCGCGCGCTGACCCGGAGCTCTCCGGGTACTCGAAGATGAGCCACACCTGGCGCTGGAACTCGTTGCGGGGCAAGGGCTTCTCCTCATCTTTGATGAAGCCCTCGTCCTCCCGGAAGCGCTCCATGGCCTCGTCCCCTAGCTGGTAGAAGCGGATCTCGTCCGCAAACACGTCCAAGGAGACGTTGACCGGCCGGCGCAGGCGGCCCCCGGACTGGTAGTAGTACAGGATGCCGTCGAAGCTTGGCCGGTTGCGGTCGAAGAAGTACTCGTTCCTCAGCGGGTCGAAGTAGCGCAGGCGCTTGGCGGGGTCCCCCAGAAGCGTGTTGGGAAACTGCGCCAGGGTGCCCAGCTGCGTCTCAAAGCGCAGCCCGGAGATGTTGATGAGGACGCGCTGGTGGTGAAGGGCCCCCGCGCCCAGCGTCTGCTCCTCCGCCACGCTCAGGCCGGGGTCGCCTTCTCCCTCCTCTTCCTCCAGCGGCGACCGTCTAGACTGTGGCAGCTCCGGGGGCTGCGGCGGCAGAGGCCGCTCCCCCGGCTCTGCGCCCCGCCGCGCGCTGCAGCCGCGCCCTCTCGGCGCCGGTTCTTGGGAGCCATCGCCGAGCCCAGCCGTCGGCGCTGCTTGGCTGCATCCTGCCGTTTCCTCACCTCCTCCTCGGATGGTCATGGCACCGCCGTTCTCCAGGGGCCCCAGGGCGATCTCCATAGCCCGAGGGCACGGGGCATGCTGCGCCCCAGCCGACCGGCTCCCGCGCCCCCAGCGCCAGCTCCGCCGGCGCCTCGCGTCCGGCCCCTATCCCGCGGTCGGCCGGCGGGGCTCCGGGGGGCACTAGGGTTGCTGGCGCGGTCCCCTTGCTGGATCCTGACGTCAGGGAGACGCTGTCCTGCTCCCTGCCGATCTCGCTGTCTGGGTAACCAAGCAGCTGAGAAGCCTCCTCCTGCAGATGCAACCTCCAGTCGCCCCTCTCTGGCTGCGCGGCGCTCGGCCTCCGCCCTCTGCGCCTGGCCACCCCTCCTGCGCCCGCCGGCTCCTCCCGCTTCCCTCCCACCCGCGGGTACCGTGGCAGCGGGTTTCTCCCCGGAGGGCGCAGCTGGGCCCCAGGCGAGGGAAGGGAAGGGAGGGGGGCCAGGAGGGCGCAGCCCAGTGGAGGGAGAGGCGGGGGGAGGAACAGGTTGTACCGAGAGAGCTAGGAGTCTCCCAGGGCAACCAGATGGGGACAACTCAGGATTTCAGGTCACCCGGGAACCGGTTGAAAGCCAAGTGGACCCCAGGGAAAGGAACTGCCTTTGGGTGAAAGGCGGGACAACAAAACCTTTCCACGGCTTTCCTTTGACAGACACCCAATAGCTTCTCTTTGGGAGGAATTACAGACAAGAGATAAAGAACCACATCGCTCCTCAGCTTCCTACAAACCCATGAAAAGGTACAGGGCTGCAACCCTGCGATGCCCCCTGCCCTCGCCTGGGAGAAACCCTGGCCCCAGTCCTGGCAGCCGCGGTCAGCCACAGCAGCCGCATCCCCAGTTGGGCATCCACAGGTGGGCATCCCCAGCTGGGCAGCAGCCCAGGAGATAAGCTTCCTGGTCTCCTAATCCTGTGGATGCGCAGCCGCTGGGCTCTCTCCACCAAATCCCTTTTGCCAAAACCACAATGGGGAAGAGGAAAGAAGGGTTTTTAAAATCCCAGGGCAGGCTGATGCTGCCTGCTGAATCTGGGAGCCAGCAAGTGTGTGGAAGCTGGGACTGGGGTCTGCAAAGGCACGAGTGCTTTAGGAGTGGGAGCCAGGAGAGGCTGTGGAATCCCTGGGGCTGGAGAATTCCCAAGAGGAGAATCCTAACAACACATCCTGACTGCTCTCCGTATAGTGCTGGCTCATTCCCAGTGCTAGCTACTGACGCCCGTGTTCCTATGGCAACCTAGTAGGTGAGGAATGTTATTGGCCCCCTTTGTAAATGAGCAAGCTCCCTACTGGCCACTGCTCCATAGAATTGCTAACCACCTTTGCAGACACAAGTGTTCCCTAGCTGTACTCCCAGAGCAGCAGGGTGGCTGAGATGGCTACCCTAGAAGTCACTCTCCGTGAGGGGACCAGGCTATCTCCTGCCTCTGCAGGGTTTGGGTGGCATGGATAGCCAAAGGAAATGTTTTTCAAAGCATGTCTGGAAATTCCAGACACAGCCTCCAGATGTTTCTTGGTTTTTCAATTACGCCAAAGCCCCTGTGTTTCTGAATGTCTGATTGCATTGTCTGCTTTTGTTCCCATAGATTATGTGGGGTTTATTTATGTGCATTGCTTGTCTGTGAATTAAATCGGCACCCAAAGGGTGATTTGGGAGTTTGCTGGGATGGCAGAAGTAGAGGAGGGGGGTTGGCCGTACAAGTTGGTGTGAAGGTTGGAGAAGGATCTGTGCACTTGGCTTTTTTGGGGTGTGTATCTGAGGGTGGAGGTGAATTTGTCACATGTACGTGTTCTCATGCACATGTTTTGTGCGTGGGCTCGGCTGTCTTTGCAAATGTGCATGGACTTAGAAGGGGCATGAAGGTGAAAGCCGGTAGGTGCAGGCATCCCTGGGTCACAGGGTGCATACCCTCATCTCCCCGTCCTCTGTCATCCCTGCTTCCTCTCCACTGGCCCCTGTTCTCTGGCCCAACAGGATTGGGCCTGGAGCTACTGAGCTTGTGGAGGGTGGGGTCAGAGACCTGCGACCACTGCATCTTGTTGACTGACTCCTGTGAGCACAGGGGCTCTCCTTGGTCTCCTTAGGAGAAGGAACTCTCTGGAGCTTGTCTCCCAGGGACCCTCAGGGGGATTGCTCCCTGGAGAACAAGAATACAACACAGCAGTCCTAGCAAAGCACGAAAGTCAGGCCTCCTTTAATGTGGCATTTTGTTAAATGTGCTTTCCATGCATTCGCCAACCCACATAGGTATCTTGCAAAATTGGCTGCATATGTCACATGTGGTAGCCACAGAAACAGACTGCTGAGAGCGCCCTTGTTTCCTAGCTGCAAGAGTGGTTGTTTTTTTTTTTTTTTTTTTTTTTTTGACAGGCAGAGTGGACAGTGAGAGAGAGAGACAGAGAGAAAGAGAGAGAAAGGTCTTCCTTCGCCGTTGGTTCACCCTCCAATGGCCGCCGCGGCTGGCGCACCGCGCTGATCCAATGGCAGGAGCCAGGTGCTTCTCCTGGTCTCCCATGGGGTGCAGGGCCCAAGCACTTGGGCCATCCTCCACTGCACTCCTGGGCCACAGCAGAGGGCTGGCCTGGAAGAGGGGCAACCGGGACAGAATCCGGCGCCCCGACCGGGACTAGAACCCGGTGTGCTGGCGCTGCAAGGCGGAGGATTAGCCTAGTGAGCCACGGCGCCGGCAAGAGTATTGTTAACCGAGAGTCTCTGCAGTTGATGACTTGTGACCCTGCCTCAGCTTTTGTGCAGGGGCCACCCTCCTCCCAGGCAGGCTTTTGCCCATGACTGAATGCAGCTGAGCTACAAGACCTGGCCATTTGCTGTCCACCATGGAGCTCTGCTAATGAACGCTCCTGGCTCTGGCTTGGGTTGGCCAAAACTTGGTGAGATCTGCCTTGTAGCCTGGGGAGCTCCCTGTCCAGCCTTCATTCCTCCCTCTTCCTTTCCATGAGTGCCACACCAGCATCCCGGTCTGAATGCTTCCTCTATTGAATTCTGCTTCTCACCCCTTTTCTCTCTCTGTGTTTCTTGCATATGAACTTCCTGCCTCTGACCTCCTCCTCTGTGCCTTCTCAGAGGACACGCCACATACCTGAAACCTGCCTTGCTGTCTACCCATCTAGTCCTAGCAGTGCTTAAACAGCAGCAAGACCTGAGGACCTAAAAGACAGACTCTGAGCTGGCTGAGGTTTAGTCGCATTTCAAATAAGTTCGCAGGTACTGCTGATGCCCCTGTCTACAGATCACACTGTGAGTAGCAACTTCAACTCAGACAAACCCCAAACGACATCTTCTAAAGAATGGTTCGGGGGCGGCGCTGTGGCACAGTGGGTAAAGCCACCGCCTTCAGTGCTGGCATCCCATATGGGTGCTGGTTTGAGTCCCGGCTGCTCCACTTCTGATCTAGCTCTCTGCTATGGTCTGGGAAAGCAGTAGAAGATGGCCCAAGTGCTTGGACCCTGCACCCGTGTGGGAAACCTGGAAGAAGCTCCTGGCTCATGGCTTTGGATTGGACATTGTGGCCATCTGGGGAGTGAACCAGTAGATGGAAGATCTCTCTCTCTCTCTGCCTCTGCCTCTCTATAAATCTGTCTTTCAAATAAATAAATAAACCTTTAAAAAAAAGAGAATGGTTTGTAGCCCCTGAACCTGTCCCGCAGAATGAGACACATGCAGCAGAACATGTGGGAGGACTTCTCTCAACTTGCAGGACTGCTCCTGGGCAGATCCCAGGGGAACCCGTCAAGTGTGCAGAACCCGAGGGAAAAGAAAGTGCTAAGGAGTTGCTGGAAGTCAGTCATTATAAGGAAGGAGGAGAAGGTGAAGGGAGACAAGCAGGAGGAAGAGAAACAATCCTAAATACTAATTTTATTAATCCATGTCAAAAATACTTATTGTGGGCCGGCGCCGCGGCTCACTAGGCTAATCCTCCGCCTTGCGGCGCCGGCACACCGGGTTCTAGTCCCGGTCGGGGCGCCGGATTCTGTCCCGGTTGCCCCTCTTCCAGGCCAGCTCTCTGCTGTGGCCCAGGAGTGCAGTGGAGGATGGCCCAGGTGCTTGGGTCCTGCACCCCATGGGAGACCAGGAAAAGCACTTGGCTCCTGGCTCCTGCCATCGGATCAGCGCGGTGCGCCGGCCGCAGCGCGCCGGCCGCGGCGGCCATTGGAGGGTGAACCAACGGCAAAAGGAAGACCTTTCTCTCTGTCTCTCTCTCTCTCACTGTCCACTCTGCCTGTCAAAAAATAAAAAAAATAAAAAAAAAAAAATTAAAAAAAAAAAAATACTTATTGTGTATGTACTCTGCATGACACTGCCCCAGGTGCTGGGAACATATTGATGATCAAGACAAACTTACGGGGCGGGCACCATGGCTCACTTGGTTAATCCTCCACCTGCAGCACCAGCATCCCATATGGGCACCGGGTTCTAGTTCCGGTTGCTCCTCTTCCAATTCAGCTCTCTTCTGTGGCCAGGGAAGGCAGTGGAAGATGGTCCAAGTGCTTGGGCCCCTGCACTCACATGGGAGACCAGAAGGAAGCACCTGGCTCCTGGCTTCGGATTGGCACAGCTCCGGCGGTGGCGACCATTTTGGGGGTGAACCAATGGAAGGACGATCTCTCTCTCTCTCTCTCTCACTAACTCTGTCAAAGAAAAAAAAAAAGACAAACTTATTTCTTAACCTCTTGGAGGTCCAAGATTAGGTCAATAACTTCATAGAAAATGGAATTAATAACTTAGTTTATGGGGCCGGCGCTATGGCCCAACTGGTTAAGCTACTGTCTGCACCGCCAGCGTCCCATATGGGCTCCGGTTTGAGTCCTAGCTGTTCCACCTCCAATCCAACTCCCTGCTAATGTGTCTGAGAAAGCAGTGGGTGGAAGATGGCCCACGAGCTTGGGCCCCTACCATCAACATGGGATACTGGGTAGAAGCTCCTGGATCCTGGCTTCCAATTGTCCCAGCTCCAACCGTTGTGGCCATTTGTGGAGTGAACCAGAGGATGGAGGACCTTTCTCTCTCCTCTCTGTCTCTCTCTGTCTCTCCCTCTCTATATATGTGTGTGTGTGTGTGTGTGTGTGTGTGTGTGTCTGTCTTCTGCCTGCCCTCTCTCTAACTCTGACTTTCAAAGAAACAAATATATCTTTAAAAAATTTAGTTTATGTTGGTGCAAAATATACTGAAATACATGCATATAAGGGCATGTTAAAAAGTTCATGAAAAATGCATATTGTGAAAAACTATGCATGGATTTTTTTTTTTTGTAACAGAGCATCCAGTACTGGAACCTTGCATTCAGATATGGGGTGCTGGAATCACACACTGTGTCTCAACAGCAGTCCCATTGGGCCTCATCTTTCTAAGCAAACATGGCAGTGTCAGGAGTGGAAAGAGGAGTCCTCAACTTCTTTGGTCAAAATCAGCCAAAACTTCTTTGGCTTAAAAAAAAAGGGAAAGAGACAGAGACAGTAAGAGAGAGGGAGAACTTGATTAGTATAGGTTCCTTACCATCTGGGGCTTATTGCTGATTAGCCCAAAGTTACAGTTCTATTACAAAAGACTCATGGAAAATGCATATACTGAAAACACTATGTGTGGTTTTCAAATTTTTGCTCCCAAATAAATATCTTTTAACTGCATTTTCCCACAAACTTTTTGACATACTCTCTTAGTAAGCAGTAGGAGTACGCTGCCCAGCGATTGGTGGCAGCGTGTTGCTCAGCGGAAGGCGAGGAGCTGTCACCTAGCCCCTCTCCCAGATGTCTTCACCTCCTAGATCTGCCCTGGGAGCCCTTTAATGAGAGGAGCAGGTGTTCTCCTTGCCCTTCCCCCTCTCACTGCCCAGCCATCCAACACTCTGGGAAGGAAACCCTGGAAATGATTTTCCTTTCTTGTTTGATGGAAGCTGCAAAGGTAAAGCAAAGCAAATGCGCACAACATGTGTGTGTGAGTGCATGTATGAGTGTGTATATGAACATGTACGTGTGTGTGTATGAATGAGCGAGTGTGTACATGAGTGAATGAGTGCGTGTGTGTGTGTGAGGGCTGAGGGGATGATTGACTGTGTGCAAGGAGGAAGAGCAGCGAGAAGGTTGAAGGCTGCAGGAGAGGGAGAGGACGCTTAAATTGACCCAGATCCTGAGAGAGTGCTCAGGCCTGCTGCCAGGATTTCCTGTTTTAGAAGGATTAATTTGCGGGGCCATTCACAAATCAAGGCTCACATCTGGAGCTTGGCCTTTTCTCTCCCCTGTTCCATCTCCCCCTGCCTAGATATAATCCTGGAATAAATTCATTAATGGGCTCAGTGCATTTTAGAGGCTATAGAGAATGAAGTGACCTAAATATACAGGGACCAGCAAGTTTGGGATGGCTCATGGGGAAAATAATGGTTTCCCCTTCCCTCCTCTCCCCTCCTCCCCTCTCCCCTTCTCTCTTCCCCTTCCCTCCCTTCCGTTCCCTTCCCTCCCCTTCCCTTCCCTTCCCTCTGCCAACAAACAGGTGGGCTGTGGCTGTATCATCATGATTTAGCCCAGTCTATCTTTTATTTTTATTTAAAAATGTTTTTATTGATGGACTGATTTGAAAGTCAGAGTGATGGAGAGAGAGGGGAAGACTGAGACAGAGAGAAAGAAATCTGCCATCCTCTGGTTCACTCCCCAAACAGCCACAAACACTGGGGCTCGTCTAAGTGGAAGCTGGGATCCTGGAACTCCATCCAGATCTCCCATATGGGTGGCAAGGACCTACGTACTTGGGTCATCCTCCACTGTCACCCCAGGGAGCTGGACTGGAAGTAGAGCAACTGGAACCTGAATGGATGCTCTGATATGGTATGCTAGTGTTACGAGTGGTGACTTCACCCACTACTCCATGCCAGCCCCATCTTTTGTTTTCTAAAATAATTATTTAATTACTTGAAAGGCAGTGAGAAAGAGAGAGAGAGAAATTCCACCACCTGGTTCACTCCCTGAATGGTTGTAACAGCTGGGCTGGGCCAGGCTGAAGCCAGGGGCCAGGAATTCTGTCTCCCAAATGGGTGACAGGCTCTTAAGTACTTGAGCCTCCATTTACTGCCTCCCAGGTGCATTAGCAGGAATCTGGATGACAAGCAGAACCGCTGGGACTGACGTGGGGTGAAGCATCCCAGGGGGCTACTGAGCTTCCTGCACCCCAACATGCACCCCCTCAGTCTGTCTTTTCCTCTTGTCCAATTTTTTCCTCCCATAGGCATTTTACAGGGGCAGGTATTGGAGCACAGTGGGTTGATCTGCTTGGGATGTCACATCCCATATGCAATTGCCATTTTGAGTCCCCCTGCTCCGTTTCTGATCCAGCTTCTGGCTAATGTGCCTGGGAGGTAGCAGGTGATGGCTGAAGCACTTGAGTCCCTGCCAGCCATGTGGAAGACCCACTCCCTGGCTTTGGACCGGGGAATGAAGCAGTAGATGGAAGATGTCTTTATCTCTATCTCTTTCTCTCTCGCTCACTGTACATTTCAAGTGGTTAAAAATAAAATAAATTATTAAAAATAATAAAAGATAGGACCACCACCGCGGCTCACTTGGTTAATCCTCCGCCTGTGGCGCCGGCATCCCATATGGGTACCGGGTTCTAGTCCCGGTTTCTCCTCTTCCAGTCCAGCTCTCTGCTGTGGGCTGGGAAGGCAGTGGAGGATGGCCCAAGTGGTTGGGCCCTGCACCTGCATGGGAGACCAGGAGAAGCACCTGGCTCCTGGTTTCAGATTGGTGCAGCGCCAGCCATAGCGGCCATTTGGGGAGTGAACCAACAGAAGGAAGACCTTTCTCTCTGTCTCTCTCTCTCACTAACTCTACCTGTCAAATAATAATAATAATAATAATAATAATAATAATAAAAGATATATTACTGTGCTATTCTTGTATAACACGAAGACTTATGCTAGGAAGTTATAACCCAACAATCTCACTGGTTATAGAAAATTAGAGATTATTTTTTATTTTCTCAGTGACAACCACAACTATCATTTTTTCCCTCTTAGCTGCGCAGACCAAGGAAGATATTTATTGGTTGAGTATTTTATAGTCAATGGCTTTTCTAGTCAGATTATTGCCCATGTTACATAAACTAATTTTATGAACTTGGACTATGAATCAACATATACGAAAAATGTATTTTATTTTAAAAGTTCTCAACACATGTAGAAGAGTTTTATTATTATATAAGCAGCATCTCTTCTAGGTCTGGAAAAAAAACAAGAGGCCACTATACAACTCATGCAGCCCAGCCAAGGTGGGAGATAATAATAACCTCTGCCTCCATTTTTCTCAATGTCCACATCAAAATAAATCCTCTTTATTCTGACTTTTGCAAAAAGTTGGTTAGATGGCAAAACAAGGTTAAGCTTGGCCTGGTTTCAGCCGAGTACCTCCAGGTATCTAGACCTGGAGGCAGGGACTAGTAGGGTAGCTTCTAGAGCTTTGCTACTCAAAGTGTGGTCCATGGACCAGCAGTGTCAAGATCACCTGGAAGCATACTAGGAAGACAATTTCCCACTCCACTTTCCAAGCCTGCTGGGTTGGGACATCTGGAGTTGTGGTCTAGGAGTCCAAGTTTGAGAACCCTGTCCCAAAGGGACTGTCCCTCTTGGGGGGCTCTGGTCCTTTGACTGGATGTCATGGTGCATAAGGAATTCTGGGACTAAAAAATAAATTCACTGAATGGGAGCTTGGAGTCTTGATTGAGGTAGGCCTAGGTAGAATGCCAGCATTCCCTCTGTTCCTTGTGAGACTCTCTTCCTTCATAAAACAAAGACACCGATAGTACCTACTTCTTGTAGTTGCTCTAGCATTCAATATCTGACAAATAAGGAGCGCTCAATGAATGTCAGTTGATTGGTTTATCCTAGTTAGTCTATGTCATTTCACATGCCCAGGTGCTAAATTATCCACCCTGGCTGTCTGTAGTGACCCGTGGGGATGACGAGTGGCCACTTTGTTGACCTAATGATGTAGCCAGGATCTTCCAGCTTAGTGCACAGTGAAGCAGTCTGGCTCCCTGGCATTAGGGTGTTCACCTCAGCATTGTGGATGCTCTGTTGGTGGGCAGCAGGTCAGGGACCCTCATCATCTGGCATGGGCCTTCTTGGCAGTATGATTCTTATTCCCACGGCAGCAAGTTACCAGACAGACAACACAAGCATGGTGCTTTACCATTCTGGAATCCAAAGTCCCAGATGGTTCTCTCTGGACTAAGGTCAATATGTTGGCAAGACTGGTTCCTTCAGGAGGCTTTAGGGGGAAAGTTTGTTTCACTGCCTCCTCCAGACTGTGGAAGCACCTGTTCTCCTTGACTCACAGCCCCTTCCTCCAGCATCAAAGCCAAGATCAGGCCACCCGCTGCTTGCTGGGTCCCCTCTCTTTCTCTGACTTTTCTGCCTCCCTCCTCTATCTTCTAAGGATCCTTCTGATTATATCAGCTGCACCCAAATAATCCAGGATAATCTTCCCATTTTAAGATCCTGGAAATTGAATCAGGTCTGCCAAGTCTGCTCTGTAAGGTAAGTTGTTCATGGTTTCCAGGGATTAAGACGTGGACATCTTGGGACATAATGATTTTTGCCTCTCAGCCTATTCTCCTTTCAAAATGCAAGAGTGAGACTTGGAGTGCTGCAAGGGACCTACAAGGTTAACCAGGCAAATCCCCTCGTTTTTATAGGTGGGCACACACCCGGAGGTTGGTTCCAGAGAAAGAGCAGAGGCTGAGCTCCATTAGATCCTGGTTGCAAATGCACATCTATGGAGTGCAGCTCAGTGTTCTCACCAGAGATGATCTCTAGGAAAAGTCAGCAAGTAGGAAGTCGTCCTAAGTCAGAGGCTGACTTTCTGCAAATGAAAGGTGACACTAGAGATCGAGTCATCCCAGGAGCTACCTGGGTCTCCCTGGCTCTGAGGAATGAGTCTATCCCGTTCCTTCTTCCCTAGAACTGTCTGTTTCTGCGTGCATGGATGGCAGATTTGCAGACCGCCGAATGGAAAGCCTGCTCTCTCATTAATCAGTGCTGCGTCTCCTGAGCAGGAAGCAGCATGACTTCTCTCACACAGCCATCATTTCTTCCTCGGGTAAACACTGTGATCTGCAGAAGGGCGATTGCCTCTGCAGAGTTAGCAAGCCTGCAGCGTGACATTATCGACTGCTGGAAATTACACAGTATTCATTTGCTGCTATTTTCATGTCTGTCGCTTCTCTCTCCCCCCTTCCACAGCCCGCTGCTGAAACCCCTACCTTCCCACCCTCTCTCTTTCTTTCTATTTATCTCAGGGAAGCAGCATCCTTATTTTTAGTGGGCTGAGGCTGCTGGCGGGAATATGATGTGCAAGATCATAATAACGACTTGCACACTTTCTGCTGCAGCTCAGCCATCACCCATTGGATTTTTCAACTGAGCTCCAGGGCTTTTGTCTCTGCCAACAAAGAAGTGGCTGCCAACGCCCCCGTGAATGACTGTGGGGACTGCCTGGTTACTCTCAGCTCCTTCCTATTACTCTCCTAGACCGGGGGATATTGAAAACCAGGTAACGAGTTGGGGTGGAGTGCTATCCTACAGCTCAAGAACAAGGCAAAGTGGCCATGCAAGAGAGAGGGGGGTGTGTCTGGCGAGGCAGCTGCTAACACTTCTGTCTAAACAATGTAATCAGCATGACATTGGAAGGCATAAAAACCACGGCTTGAGTTTTGTTCTCTACTTCTATTACTGCCTTCCTTCAGAGTATAATGAGGCTCCTGTGAAACAGCAAACTGCACTCCCACTGAGGTCTCTCGTGAAATCACAGTCAGTGTTATACGCCCGACCTTGAACTCTGTCTCTTACAGACACAATGATGTTCTTCTTTTACAAAGATTTTATTTATTTATTTGAGAGGTAGAGTCACAGACAGTGAGAGGAAGAGACAGAGAGGAAGGTCTTCCTTCCACTGGTTCATTCCCCAGATGGCTGCGATGGCTGCAAAGGCCGAAGCTGAGCTGATCTGAAGCCAGGAGCCAGGAGCTTCTTCCGGATTTCCCACACGGGTGCAGGGACCCAAGCACTTGGGCCATCTTCTACTGCTTTCCCAGGCCATAGCAGAGAGCTGGATCAGAAGAGGAGCAGCCGGGACTTGAACCGGCACCCGTATGGGATGCCAGCACCACAGGTGAAGGATTAACCTACTTGGTCATAGCACCTGCCCCATACACAATAACATTTAATTCTCAAAAGCAGCCCTAAGGGGTAGGTGCCATTATTAGTGCAAGTTTATAAATGTGGAAACTGGTTAGTGAGATTAAGCAAATCGCTGAAGACTGTGGCGCTGTGGAGGATACAGCAACAGCGGGAGACTCTCACTGTGATTAGGACATCTGTCTGAAGGACTAGGGAGCAGGGGAAGTGTTTCACTACGTTTATCTTTCTAGCTTTCTATACGCTTCCCCCTCCTGCCCTTGGTTGCTCCATGTCCCAGTCAAGCCAGGTGGAGGAAAGTCCGTGACAACGTATAAAGGATGGACAGCCCTTAGGAGTTCCGGGTCATTGCTTGTTAGCTTGAAACATGGGATGTCGAAACCAAGGGGCTCCAAGAGGCCAGGATTTTTAGACCTGCTGATCTGCGACTTGCAGCACTGGGGACAGCCTGATTGCTGACTCCACCAGCCCAGCTCTCCCTGCAGGTTCCTCTTGCCTGCAGCTGTCTGATCTGGGCGGCCTGGCTGAGGTCAGAGGGAGTGAGGGTAAGAAGGCGGCAGTTGCCAGTAAAGGCCGTTGCAAGTGGAGCTTCGGAGATCTGGTCTGCAATTCCCAAAGAAGGTAGCTTTATGGAGCCGTTAGCTCTTGGCCAACACAGGAAATAAAAAAGGGCCTGTTTTTGAGACAGGACTGATAGTTGCCAGGAGCTACAGCTGGGCCATGCCAGCTTTCACCTCATGACGGGTATTTTTAAACACTAAGGCTTACTCAGGACCGTCCTTTAGGGTTCTCTGAGACCTTGACCCCATCATTCTCTCAGTACTTAAAGGAAATACACAGGGGAGACAGGCCAGGCTGAGAGTTCAAAATCTCTGAAGAAAGGGGCACCAGCCTGTGTAGCCGTGGACGTACAGCCCGATTTTGCAGAACTTACTGACTGTGTGAACGTGGGCAAGTCTCTTAACTCCTCTGTAAAATGGGAGTTGCACTGCTGGTGCTTAGCCTCATGGGGCTGTCAGGAATTTTAGGGCAGCGTTTCACACACAGAAGGCACTCTGCAGTGTTTAGCAAGGCACTACATCCTAAGGTGGAGGTACAGTCCTTGCAAGGAAGAAGGCCCAGTGCGTTCCCTCTAGAAAAGCTCCAGTTAGAGGCAGGTGTTTAGCTCTGCGGTTGAGATGCCTGGGTCCTGCAGCAGAGTACCTGGATTCAGTCCCCAGCTCCAGCTCCTGACTCGAGTTTCCTGCGAACACAGACCCTGGGAGGCAGCAGGTGACGGCTCAAGGAGCTGGGTTCCTGCCACCCTTGTAGCAGCCAACCTGGGTTGAGTTCTACCTCTAGGTTTTGGTCATAGCTCCGGTTTGCAGTGGGCATTTAGAGATTAAACCAGCAAGATAGAAGCCCTTTCTCTTCCTCTTTGCCTCTCAAATTAAAAAAAAAAAAAACCTGTAATTAAAGCTAATCAGACATAGGAATTTCCTATGAATTAGGAAACTCTGGTGGCCAAACCGTAAGGCAGGGTGGAAAGAGCACAGGCTCTGGACTAAGAACCCTTGGTTTAAATCTACTCCACCACCTACTCTGTGTTATCTTGAACAACCCACAGGGGACACCTGGACTGTGCTACTTGCTCTAGCCTGGAACAGCTCTGGCCAATGCGGGCGTTTGCAGAGTGAACCAACCAATAGGAGCTCTGTGTCTGTCTCTGTCTGCCTTTCTTTCTCTCAAAAAAAAAAAAAAAAAACTACCAAAGTCTGTATAGTGGGTATGAATTTTTGAAAGCTTCTCAGACAAAAAACTCATTTGTGCAAACGTGTTAATTGCTGGTCATTGGATTAACTGTTTAATAAGAGGATTCCATGTACTGATGGAGAAAATTAATCTAGTCATTTGCATATAAACCACTCACCGTAAGTCATCTTAACTCAGTACCCTGGAAGTCCTAAACTGTCACTTTATGCTGGCAACTTGGTCACAGGGGGGAAACTTCTTCCATTCACTTTCCTTCTTCCTGGGGTTAATGTTACGCTCGGAGGGAGGCAGGGGGAGAAGCAGTGCTTCCTCAGGGACAGCTGCAGCAATGGCGAGAAGTAGGCATCCACTTCTAGACTTAGAGGTGTCTTGGCCTGAGACTCTCTCTCAGAATCTCAGAACAATCTTGTCTCTTGGCTCTTGGGCACACCTTCCCTATGGTGGAAATCCATCGAGAATCAGATGCACCGTCATCCAGTCCTTGGGGGGGTGGTCCCTGTCACCTCTGCTGAGGCTTCCCCTTCCAGCCCTGACTCTCCCTGCACTTCCCTCAGTGCTGTCGCCCCGGGGGCGGGGGGGCATGAGAACGGTAGTTATTGTGCTCCTTGTGGGATTACCAGATTTAGCAAATAAAAATACAGGAAGTCCGGTTATATGCGAATTGCAGGTAAATAATGAATATTTTTAGCCTAAGTATGTTCCAAATAAGGCATGGGACATATTCATACTAAAAATATTTATTAATGTGAAATTCAGAGGTAATGGATGGCCTGCCTTTTATCTGGCAACACTACCTCCTGGGCTACTATACACCCTGGGAAACCCAGGAAGCTGTCTCTAACCCGTCCCTGGCTCAGACAGGCCACCCACCAGCTGAGCTTAGGACTGCTGCAATGTGCTAACACAAGAAACTTCTCCACGTGGAATTAAGTTAAACGAAGACCAACCAAATGGGGGCCAGCAAAAGCCATGAATTCAGAGCTTGCTACAGCAAGTGAGTCAATGTTGCTTGCCAAATAACAGAGACTCAAGGACAGGCAGAGGATGGGAAATCTTTATAGTGGCGACAGGGGCAGTCTTCAGATATACCCTGATTGGAAGCCCTTGGCAAGAGGAAGCTGCTGGCAGGCCCATAGAAGCATGAAGTCCTACTCACAGGTTAGGGCTGCACATTTGGCTTTCTCTTGTTAGGCCTAACGTGTACGCAGGGACAAAAGTTAAGGAAGCTGCCAGTTATTAATCAAGCCCTGGTCACTTGGGGTCAGTTGTTATAGGGGCTATTGTTTCTCTTCCTGGGCCAGTTGATAGAAATAGTGGCTTGACTTCCTACAAGTCTGTCTGATGCATTCGAAGCCAGCTGACGTCCTGGCCCGGTGACTGGAGGTGATGGGTTTGTTTCCCGGACTGGCTGCTGCAGAGTGTGGCCCGAGTTCTATTTTTATGCTCAACTTGGCTGTTGTCCATTTCACTCAGGCTCTCATTTGCAAGACTTGTCATGTCTCTGAACTTCACCAAGGTCTCTCCACTCTCGTCTGGGGCGTGGCATAGGATCGCCACACTCATATTTGAGGCAGGTACACAATCTCCCACCTCTCCGTTCCTCTTTTCCTTCTTTATTTTTCTTTTTAATTTTTTTGTGGGGGAGTAGGGTAAGGAAGGAAGAGGGAGGAATAGTGAGAAAAATCCTAGCCTTACTGCATCCACATTCCAATCTTTCCTTGCATGTGAATTGTGATGTCTCAATTTACAAACCAAGAAAATTTCACAGGTCTGGTCTTAGATTTCTCTGCTGATCAAAAAGCAGCCTGCACCCTCTTGTCCAGCTGCCCTGAAGGATCTGGGTCTTCAGAATGACCTCCAAGGATGTCCCAGTGCTGTACAGGAAACGGGGGCACTGGTTCACACCTCCTTCCCCTGAGGGTAGCTCTTTGTGCACCCAGGAGACTCTCACCCCGCCCACAGTCTCTCTGTACCCCGCTTCTCATTTTGGTCCAAATACTGCTCAAGATCACTTGTCTCACTTTTAAGCCCTGAGTTTTCAGTGAGTTTGTGAAGCTGGTGTACATTGCATGGCCATTATATCAGCCAGCATTCAGAGAAGTGGATCCTTGACCAAGTGTGTGTAATAAGGTGTTAGTGACAGAGTGTAACCTTGTGTGGCTGTAAGAGCTGCTTAAATCATCGCCATGAGGCTGTCGTCTTCTTGTCTAATGCTAGAGCATGAAGTGCCTAGGGAAAGCCGCTGCAAAGGGCAGATGGAGGTAAAGTAGGCGGGAGCACAGGTGGGCTGAGACCCACAGAAAGAGTACAGCCCGCAGCAGTCCTCACTGCCTCCCCCCAAGATGACATGCTTGTCCCCCGGGAAGAGCCGGAATCCTCTGTCCCTGATCCAAACATATACCTGTTCCAGGAATCAGAAGCCAAAGAAGGATTCACGGGGAGTGGACACCTGCAGGTGCACCTGCTGCCTGCACCCAGAGCGGGAGTCAGCAGAGCAGTGACAGTGTGTGCGAGCCACAGGGGCACCTGCCCACCCTTCTGAGAGGAGACCGTGATAGGGCAGGGGCCTCACTTCTGTCCTTCAAGTCTGGAGCCAAGACATCTGTTGATTCCCACTCTCCCTGCAAACACAGAGAAGGGAATTCTGGGAAATGTGTGGCAGCCTTGGCAACTACCAAGCCATTGGAGCAATTGCTGAATACCCTAGACCGGCCCATTCAAGTAGGTTCACATTTTCACAAGTATACACTGAATTATAAAAAGCATAATTTTTTTATTTTTTTTTATTTTTTTGATAGGCAGGAGTGGACAGTGAGAGAGAGAGACAGAGAGAAAGGTCTTTCTTTGCCGTTGGTTCACCCTCCAATGGCCACCGAGGCCGGCGCGCTGCAACCAGCGCACCGCGCTGATCCGAAGGCAGGAGCCAGGTACTTATCCTGGTCTCCCATGGGGTGCAGGGCCCAAGGACTTGGGCCATCCTCCACTGCACTCCCTGGCCACAGCAGAGAGCTGGCCTGGAAGAAGGGAAACCGGGACAGAATCCGGCGCCCCGACCAGGACTAGAACCCGGTGTGCCGGCACTGCAAGGCGGAGGATTAGCCTAGTGAGCCGCGGCGCTGGCCAAAAAGCATAATTTTTATGACTTCTTCTATATTATTCTATTGTATGCTTCTTCTGTATTATTCCACATCTGTTCCTGCAAAGGCTGCTGGAAGACAGTAGCTGGATTGTGTGTACAGAGCTACTCCTCATACACATCCAGTGTTTAATTAAAGTCCAACAGGGATTGTATTTTTAAAGGAACTTGTATGAAATTAGTTTCTCCACTAGGCCATGAAGCTTTGCTGGGGCAGACTAAGAGACATAAAAATGGAGAAGCGGAGGGAGCCATGCAGGCCGTCTGTGTCTTTGTAGCCGGTTGCAGGCAGTGGCCGCAGAAGTGCTAAGAGGTGCATGTGATAAGGACTTAGCTGCAAAACCTTGAATTGGGCACAGTTGCAGGGCTGGTATTACAGTCTCCATGAGGCTGCTGTCTTCTGACCTGAGGCTGGAGCTCAGAAAGACACACCTGGGGCCCCAGCTTGCCTCCTTGGGCACCGGAGCACTGATAGATACAGCTTTTAACCTCTTCCTTTTTGCTTTTTTTCTTTATTTGTATTCATTTTAAAGCAGGAGAGACATCAACAGAGAGACAAACAGATAGAGGTCTCTCATCCATTGGATCACTCCCCAGATGCCTGCAATAGATGGGCTGGGCCAGGCACAAATCAAGAGCCAGAAATTCAATCTGGTTCTCCCACATGGGTGGCAGGAACTCAGCCACTTAAGCCATCACCTGCTGCCTCCCAGGGTGTCCATTAGCAGGAAGCTGGAACTGGGAGCAGACCTGCTGTTTGAACCCAGACACTCCAATATGGGACACAGGTATCCCAAATAGTGCCTTAACCTCTACCATCAATGTACAGCCTCCCCTTCCTTTTAAAATGTAAAAGAAGGAGCCAGAGAGGTGGCATAGTTGGCTAAGCCTATGCCTGTCACACCGGCATCCCATACAGGTGCCAGTTCATGGCCCAGCTGCTCCTCCTCTGATCCAGCTCTCTGCTAATGGCCTGGGAAAGCAGCAGAAGATGGACCAACTGCTTGGGTCCCTGCACCCAGGTGGGAGACCTGGAAGAAACTCCTGGCTCTGGGCTTTGGATTGGTCCATCTCCAGCAGTTGTAGTCATTTGAGGAGTGAACCAGCAGATGGAAGATTTTCTCCCTCTCTCTCTCTCTCTCTCTCTCTAACTCTGCCTGTGAAAGAAAGAAAGAAAGAAAGAAAGAAAGAAAGAAAGAAAGAAAGAAAGAAAGAAAGAAAGAAAGAAAGAAAGAAATCTTTAAAAATGTAAAAGAATACGCAGTAGATGGCTGGAGATGGTGGAATATGTAAGTGTAATGTCAATTGTTTTCCAGAATGATGGGCTACATTACAAATTAAAAGTCAGATCTGGGGCCTAGAAACAGCCCCGTGAGAATGAATTCCTTCATACTGCCCAAATCCTCAAGAACACAGTGCCCCAGATAGGCTGGCAAGAAGCCCAAGTCCTCACAGCACAGCTCTGCCACGAGGCTACTTCTGGGGGAGTCGCTCCTCATCCGTGGGGAGCACCTCTTCCTTTCTCAGACAAACTCCGGAGACCAGAGCCTGGCAGGGCTGTAGTCAGAAGGTCGTCACCACGCCTCGCTCTCCTCCCACTCTCCTTGTAGAGGTGAAGCCTCTGGTCAAAACTCACCCTCGGGTTCTGATGCCAAGAAACCCCTACCTGTAAACCCCAAACGAGCCCATGGTCCATGCAAAAGTCAGTCCGCAAAAGTGAGCAGTTTTTACAGTGTGTAAAGTCTCATTGGTTTCAAAGAAGGAGTTTTAGTTTCACTGTCGGATGCGACGCTGGAGTTTTGATCCCGAGAGACCTCTCACTTCAACAGCAAGGACTGGTGCCGGCGTCGCGGCTCACTAGGCTAATCCTCCGCCTTGCGGCGCCGGCACACCGGGTTCTAGTCCTGGTCGGGGCGCCGGATTCTGTCCCGGTTGCCCCTCTTCCAGGCCAGCTCTCTGCTGTGGCCAGGGAGTGCAGTGGAGGATGGCCCAAGTCCTTGGGCCCTGCACCCCATGGGAGACCAGGAAAAGCACCTGGCTCCTGGCTTCGGATCAGCGTGATGCGCCGGCCACAGCGCGCCGGCCACGGTGGCCATTGGAGGGTGAAACAACGGCAAAAAGAAGACCTTTCTCTCTGTCTCTCTCTCTCACTGCCCACTCTGCCTGTCAAAAAAATAAATAAATAAATAAATAAAATTTAAAAAAAAAAGAGCAAGGACTGGTGTCACTGTGGGAAGCTTGGAATCAGGTCGTCATGGTGGCCAGCACCATTTTCACTTTTTGACCCTGAGTTTCCATCTTTGTTCAAAATCCTCTTCTGCGCCCACACTGGGCCAACACTGGCTTTCTTTTAACTTTTCCCTGAAGCCATGGCTGGGTCTCAAGGTGTGACTTCTCACATGCTTGTTTAAGTCTTCACATGGTCCTTATAATGAAAATCAAGGCTGGTCTGCGCCCAGCTCTCTAACAGCAGCTCAGTGCCTCGGAGACAGCAAGGCCTCAGTAACTGTGTTATCAACAGTAGGACCAACTGCATCATCCACACCACTGATAAAGACAAGATGAGCAGATCAAGTCAATAGCTCAATAATTCTCAGAAACATAGCATGCCCCAGACCTCTTGAATTCATCATGCTGTAGTTTTATTATTAAAAAAAGAATAAGCATTGTAGTAAACAGGAAAAACACAAAAAATATAAAAATAGTCACAATTTCATCATCTGGAGACAGTCACTGTTAACATTTTTGTGTTGACATTTTATACATAGTTCTCCTCAAAACAGATTTTCCTACATTCTTATTTAACATTGCTTCGCTAAATTAGTAGGTATTTTTGAAAGAAGGGTTTCTAGTGACCATATGTTATTATTCCAGCTTCATGAATGTGTACGAAGGGGCTTCCAAAAATTCATAGACCATTCATATTATCTTTTAATTCCATTTTTCCGTGAGATCTTTGAGAGGCCCTCACGTTTCTAGAGCCGAAAGAGCCTTGTGTGTTGAGTTCTGTCTGTGAAAAGGCAGTGATCAAAGATGGGCAGTGTCCCCGTCCCAGCCAGGGGGAGGGCAGGGGCAGGGCCTGGGCTCTCCAATGCTGAGAATCCAGGGCTGCCTCTCCCCACTCAGGGGGTCTCCACCGTTAGCATGCTTCCAGGTGGCATTGCAAAGATAGATTTATTTGTATTTTGCTTGAAAGGCAGAGACACAGACAGCGATCTCCCACCTGCAGGTTCACTCCCCCGAATGCCCACACAGCCAGCCAAAGCCAGGGGCCTGGAACGCAGCGCAGGTCTCTCATGTGGGTGGCAGGGACCCCCTGTGCCTGAGTCATCACCTGCTCCTTCCCAGGGTGTGCAGTAGCAGACAGCTGGGATTGGGAGCGAAGCCGGGACTCGAACCAAGCATTCCAAAATGGAATGTGGACGTCCTGCACAGAAAGTGAAATGCCCCCCGACCCCGTGCACCAGGTGCCCACCGAGCCCTGATCTTTTCAGAACAACTCTTCTCTTCATTCTTTCCTTCCCACCCTCACTAAAATCCTGGGTCCTCAATGTCAAGGTCTTGTGTCTCCGTGGCCTCTTTCCCCTCCTCCTCCCCCGACACGGCCCTGCAAGCAGCACCTTGCTGACTCCCTGAAACTCTCACACACAGATCTTAAACCCTGACCACTGCGAGGGCTTGAATCTTCAAAACCGCTAACTAGCTGGGAGACGCTTGTGGGACACAGTGAGAGAGGGGGCTGCCTCCTCCCTTCTGCCAATGGCAGCTTCCCTTGGCTGCCCTCCCTGTCGTGAGAAACGGGCACTGTCTAGACCAGGGCTTGGCCTCGCTGTGCTATATGGTCAGCCCTCCTTTCCAGGATCTTCAACAGTTCATCCGGGTGAACTGTGACAGCACTAGTGAGGAGTTTGGCCATGTTATGATTTTTCACTCTGCACTGAGAAGCAACATTTACAAAGAGCCTTTGACTCAGAAGTCGTGGCAATGTGGAACTTCCCCAAAGCACCTCGCTGACAAGCCGCACAGCAGGCTGTCCCCAGCCCAAGTCCCAGCTCATTCAGATGTGTCTCGAGGTTTACCCCTTCCCCTACGCTGCTCAGCCAAGCAGAGGAAGCCACGTGGAACCAGGCCGATATTACCTCTGAACTCTAGAATGACTAAGTTTTCCCCTGTCCCGGCTGCTACACTGCAGAACAGACCATACTCCTTTGTGTTTAAAATAAAATTGTCTTAAAATAGGTGCCCCCCCCCGCCCCCGTCCTCATAAGGTGCCCAACCTGTGCTTGGAAAGTGTGTGGAATGTGCTCACATCCTGTACAACTGACAAGAACTTTTCTCTGAGGTTCTGTCTGCAGGATGCAGTCGTGCCTGGACTTGAGTCGATTATCCAGAGTGCCCAGTGGGTAGATACTCCCCAAAATGCACGGACAGCCCTCCACAGTGCCTTCACCTTCCTGACTGCCGAGCATCGCAAAACAAGAAATCACCTAGGGCTTTAAAAGAGCTAAGGGCAGAAACTATGAAAAAGAAGCACAATGAGAGAGAGAGAAAGAGAGAGAAAGAGAGAGAGAGATCGCCCAGGCAAGCTGTTCAGAAACCCACCCAGTTCTAGGGAAAAAACAGCTCAGCAGGTGCTTGTTTTGCTGGACTGCAAGCTCTCAGCCACATAGTCTCCTTTGCTGTGCTTCAGGGTCCATGAGGAGATTGGCCACACCCATCTTACCCCATCTTCCCTCCTTTCCTATCCCTCTTTGGGGGCTCCAAGCAGAATTCAGGAATTTTTCAGTGATTCTGTGTCTTCTGTTAGGATCAGCAAATCATTGAGCTCAGTAGCTTTTATTTTCCAGAGATATACAGAAGAGACAAGCAAACACCACAGAGAGAAACACAAATAGAAACATGCACGTGTATTTGCAAGAATAAGCAATCAGACACATCGTCTTCTTTCTCCCTCTGCCCATACGCACACAGAAGCATTCAACTATATAAATACAAAGGCAGGCAGTAGTGAGCAGACAGAAAAGATATTCAGGGGAACTATTTACACAACCTTGCGGGAAGTCAAACAGACTCATGGTGACTCTGGGGTAGTCTCCAGGTTTCCCATTGTGAGGTTAGATATCAAGCCAGTCTTGACTTCTTGCACTCCCACTGGAAGTCTTGGACCCAAATGCACGTGTACTGAGACACTGTGCCAGGTGTGGGGAGCACTGGGAATAAGACAGTCCCTCCAATGAGAGGTTTGCCTCTACCAGAGAAAGAGATGCACAAAGACAAATTTGTGTGATAAAGGCACAAACAGAAATAAGTCCAGGAAGCTGGGTCTGTGTTTTTCCTCCTGAACTCTGGAGAGGAGGCATCCTCCTCCTCCTCCCTCCTTCTCCCTTCTTAGGATGAAATGCAGGGTTCTGCCATCTGCCCAACTCTGTAGGGACAGCTCTGCAAGCTGTAATCCTGGGTCCTGCCCCTTGGGCTGGCTTCTCCAGCTTGCCTCTCAAGTTTATCTGGTGGCAGAAGTTCAGAAAAAGGATGATGAAGCTGAGCGTATGCAGGAAGACCACTGTGCCCATCAGAAAAGAGGCACTTCAGCAAAGAGGTATCGTAGGGAGAGTGGGCAGCCATGGCCTCAAAGAGACCCTGGGTGAAAATAAGCACAGGAGGTAAGAGAGGGAGAGGGCAGTCAGAAGTGGTGCTGAAGAGGAAGAAGGAAGGAAGGGAGGGAGGGAGGAAGAAAGGGAGAGGAGGGAGGGAGGAAGGAAGGCAGGCAAGAAGGAAGGAAGGAGAGAGGGAAGACGGAAGGAGAGGGGTGGGGAAGAGGGGGAGGGGAAGCAAGGGGGAGGGGGAGAAGCAGGGAGAAGGGAGAGGGAGATGCTCTCCTTGGTGTCTCTTGTCTTAGCCCTTTGTCTACCAGCCTAGAGTAGGACTCCTACAACTCAGAAAGGCAAACTGAGGGAGCCTAGTGAAACATGAGCTCCACGGATCTCCCAACCCATGGTCCCAAATGCACTTCTGACCGGAAGTGCTCCCATGCAGCCCTGCCATATTGGCACTGCCAGGGACACTCCAGGCAGTGGTGCTTCCCAGACCACAAGGCGCTTGGTCCCTGTGATCAGTTACAGATCACGGAACCACAGGATGAGAGCGCTTAGAGACCATCCAGACGAGGCCTTCATTTTACAGATGTAGGGAGGAGGCCTGAGCCCGTGAGTTAAGGTTGGTTCCAGGATCTGCTCAGGTGGCTGTGAGACTTTTGAACCTTAGAAACTAAAGGATAAGCAAGGGTGAGAAGGGCTTGTTCATGGGCAGAGCCCAAGTCACCGGTGCAGCCAGGAGTAGAACTGAGAGCTTATCCTAGGCCTCTGGAGCTGAGGGGGTCTTCTGACCAGCTGCAGGGTGGGAAGATGTGGCTTCCACTACAGGCAGGGTCACACGTGAAGCCCCGCATTGGGCGGTCCACAATGCGGCTCCGTGAGGGTGCGGCCCACAGACTCCGCATCCCAAGTGGGCTGTGGGAGATAAAAGATAAAATCAGTGGAGAAGGTCCTTGCTGTGGTCTGGGTTTTCTCTTCCGTGTTCCAAACCCCGGGCAAACCCTGCAGAGAAAATCCGTGGGAAGGTCTTATCCCGAGGACTGGAAGGGCATCTACAGTCATGATGGAGCCTTGGGGTTAACAGGATGCCAAATGAGAGGGCTCAGGGCTCCCTGGCTACTCTCTAGCCTGATGGCTTCAAGCCATCAGTGACCACCTGCTCCCCTCCCAGGGAGGGTAACTAGGAAGCCCTGGGGAGCAGCAGAGGCCAGATCCCGAGGCCCCAGGGAATCTGGCCTCAGAGAAGAAGCCATCGTACTGCAGGGACCATGCATCTCCCAGCCTGGGGCTTTGGCCTTTTTCACAAGGGCCTGGGGCAGGGCTGTGTGCAGGTGCATCCCTTACCTTGCTCCCTGGCACATGTCCAACGCCCAGCTGACAAGCACCATGCTGGGGTGGTAGACACGCCGGGCACTGAGCTGCTCTGGCTTCTTCCATAATTTGAAGAAGACCTGGAGAGGAAGAAGAGACCGCATCGACTCCAGGGACCCTCTTCCTCCAGTCTCTTCCCCGGGGCCTCACCTGCCCCCTGAGAAGGACAGAATGGTTCTGCCTGTTTTATTGACGGAGGAACCAAAACTACAGGGAAGTGACAGCAAACACCTGTCAAGTACGTGCTGTGTGCCAGGGACTGCCTGTGTGTCAGAAGCCGCTGGAGCCCCAGCTCATCATACGCAGTTTCTAATCCCATTACTTCCATTTGACAGGTGGGGGAAACTGAGACACAGAAATGTTAATTAGTCCCCCAAAGGCAAACAACTAATGAGCGGCTAAAGTGGGCTTGAAGAACCTGGCTCCCAAGGATGGGCTTTTTCCGATATCCCCTCTCCCCCCGTTAAGGCCCTGGGATCCAGCGTTGCACACCTAACCCAGAACACAGACCCACTATGAGGCGAATTCCAGAGTGTTCTCTGTTCAGACTTGATTTTAGCAAAAGCCTGCCGGGAAAGAACCCCCTTGTTTCATGAAATATTCTCAGCACCGTGACTTCGCCCCCACTCGATCCGGCAAGCCTATGTATTCACAATCAGAATTTTTTCTCCTCCTTAAGGCATAGGGATGGCTTTGGCTGTCTAAAGACCCTTGCCAAATACCAGCTTCTTTCTTTCTTTCTTTCTTTCTTTCTTTCTTTCTTTCTTTCTTTCTTTCTTTCTTTCTTTCTTTTTCCCCACTTTAATTTAACTGAGAACCTATTGCTCATGGGAGCAAGCACATACTCAACACAGGTGCATAGACGAAGAACAGGGACCTGCGGGAGCCTGTGGCCATGTGGCCATGAGATGCTCACTCACCTGAGACTTAAGTACACTTTCTTGGCCAGCTAGGAGACCAAGGCTTCATGCTGATGTTGGTCTCAGGTGAGGCCGCCTGGGAAAACTCAGAGAACAGGCAACAGGGACCCTTAGGGAAGTATTCTCACTGGGGGCAGCAGAGACCACCCCAGACCTGGCCCACAGTTGCGATTCTGTATAGGAGCCAAGAGGGTGGTGGCCTTGCTAAGTCAAGAAATTCTGCCTTTGAGAAGCCTCAGCACACACTCGCCATCTGCTGGTCAGATGGCGGAAGTTCAATCAGATTGTGGCTGTGCTGGGGACGGGCTCACCACCCAGGCGGGGGCTGGACGCAGCTTGGCAGGGATCCTCTTCGCTCCCTGCTCCTACAGTGCCTCCCTGTCTGCAGGGAGGCCTGTTTGCTAGGGAACGTAGGGGAGAAGCTACTGGGGTGACTTTGGGAGGACTCTCTGAGTGTGCTCCAGCCCAAAGCCTTGCAATCTGACAAACACACTGGGGACCTGGTTTGTTGTTAACCAGCAGGGCAGGGGGGCAGCATGAGATTCTGCATTTGGAACAAACTCTCCACTGGGACTGTACTTTGAGTGGCAAGTCTCTGGCCCATCACTCGGCATCCAAATCACTGTCTGGAGCCAGGTCGGGCCTCAGATAGGTTTTTAGTTTGGGGCTTTGGGGTATTTCTATTATGGTTTTTGGGTTTTTTGTTTGTTTGTTTGTTTGTTTTGGTAAGTCTTTTATCCTGCTTCCAGTCAAAACAGAGAATGACTAGCAACAATGAGACAGCCCTCCCTGTGCGTGCCAGCCTCCTTGCTAAACACTCTCCTTCATCAACTATCTCAGTCTTCTTTCAACTGTTTCTTTTTATAAAGCAGCAACTGTTATTCCTATTCTTTAAAAAGATTGATTTATTTACTTGAAAGAGTCACACAAAGAGAGGCAGAGAGAGAGAGGTCTTCCATCTGCTGGCTCACTTCCCAACTGGCTGCAACGGCTGGAGCTGTGTTGATCTGAAGCCAGGAGCTTCTTCTGGGTCTCCCACATGGGTTCAGGGGCCCAAGGATTAAGGCCATCTTTTGCTGCTTTCCCAGGCCATAGCAGAGAGCTGGATCAGAAATGGAGCTGCCGGGACTCGAACCAGCGCCCATACAGGATGCTGGCACTGCAGGCGGTGGCTTTACCCGCTACACCACAGCACCGGCCCGTTATTCCCATTTTATATATAAGAAAATTGAGGTCCAGAAATGTTCAGTCACCACCCATGGTGGTCACCCAGCAAGCGACTGGGAGAGCTGAGATGCAGTCTCCAAAGCCTGTGCTTAACCAAGCAGGTCACCGCCTCCTCTCATACAGGCCTGATGCTGCCTTGGTCCAGCTCTGGTTGTGTCAAGTCCTTATTAGAAGCCCCGTCTCTGCACTCCCACTCCCTGCCTGCCCTTTGCCCTGAGCTCGCTCTGGCTGGAGTCTACTGGCAGCTGGGGCCCACCGGAAGTGAGGCAGCCATGAACTGCAAGGATAAGGAGAGAAAAAAAGGCCAGGCCATGGAGTCTCTCCCACCAGCCAAAGGCCAGCGAGGCCATTGTCTGCTTTTCTCTGGACACCTCCCTCTGCCCCTTTCCACCCTCCAGTTGCACTTGGTGACAACCTGCTAAGAAAACTAGCTCCACGGACCCACTGGACCGGGAGCTGGGACTTACACTCCACTTGTTGGTCTCTAACTCTAATGTGAGCAGATACAGACGAGAAACCCATACAGGGTGCCTGCTCTGGGTCTCTAACTCTCTCTGATGTGAGCGGATACAGACGAGAAACCTACACGGGCTGCCTGCTCTGGGTGAGACCCTGAGTTGGGTGCTGGGACTTGGGGGACAAAAGCTATGCCAACTTGGCCCCTAGAATTGGTGTTGGGTACTCCTGTTTCATGTCTCCTAATTGTACAGAGGTACTTCAACAAGTTCATGGAAAAATGGAATTAAAAGATGAGTTTATTTTGCTGACTAAGATGTGGAAACACAGGTTTGCAGAATATGCATTTTTCATTAATTTCTTGGAGACCCCAGGCAGGCATGGATTTCAACATTTTTTTTTGTACCAAAATGAACTTATCTTTTAATTCGACCTTTCTACATACTTTTTGAAGTACTACCAGTATCATACATTCTGCTGGGCCTGAGTTAAAAAGATAAGACATGGGGCCCTGCTTTGAAGCATTCACAGTTTTGAGAAAAAGCGACAAGCACACAACTCAGGACACAGGTAGGGAAAGACGCAGCGAGGGCTGTGTGGCCGGGTACTCAGCAGGCTCTCAAGATGTGAGAGGGAGAGCTGCTTTAGGGTTTGAGTCAGTTTCTTTCTTTGCTGCTGCTGCTGCTGCTTCTTCATCATCTTTTTTAATTTGAGAAGTAGAAAGACAGACAGAAAGATAGAGCTCTTCTGTCTGTTGGTTCACTCTCCAAAAGCCCACAACAGCCAGGGCTGGGCTAGGCCAAAATCAGGAGCTAGAAACTCAATGCAGGCCTCCCATGTGTGTGGCAGGGACCCAATCACTTGGGTCATCGCTGCATTAGCAGAAAGCTGGAGTCAGGAGCCGGGGATGGATCCCAGGCATTCAGCCACGGGACCCCCCGCCAGCACCTTAACTGGGAGGCCAAGTGCCCACTCCCACCAATCTCCACGGTGTAAAGATTCCCACCACGGCTGACTTCCATCTCCTTACCATGAAGTCACTGAACACAGAGCTGGAGAGAGATGCACACAACTGGTGCTCAAGCTGGTGGAGCCGGCTCCATCCCACCCCCGAGACGGGAAGGGGAAGCAGGAACCTGGCCGAAGGGTAAGTGGGGAGGCTTCCCAAGATCTGGCAACTGACCTGAATCTAAGGGATGTGCAAGAATTGCTCAGGGGACCCCAGGAGACTGCACTGGCAGGAAAAGTCACACAGCCCAAGGAGGTCTGGCCAACCGGCTGTGTGGAGTCTGGGTGTGCAACAGGCAACGGGGAGGCAGGGGGTAGAGCTGAGGCTGGAGAGGGTGGCAGAGGCCCGAGGGGATAGGACAAGGGTTGAGCCATTCAAGGATCCCCAACCCATGGGGCGTCTTGGGTGGATCTTCCATCCATGGTGTAGACAATGGGCTGAGGAAGAGCAATGGTAAAGGAAGGGGTGGGGGGAGGTGAAGGAGGCATGGCAGCCGGGACCTGCTACCCCGAGCTGCACTGCTGGGCTGTTTCCTGCCAGGTCACCAAGGGGCAGAGGGCAGGACACCTGGGTCAGATTCTGCTCTGCCCTCTGCCTCCATGCCTCTGACGGAGATGTCTTTTTTTTTTTTAATTTTTATTTATTTTTTTGACAGGCAGAGTGGACAGTGAGAGAGAGACAGAGAGAAAGTCTTCCTTTGCCGTTGGTTCACCCTCCAATGGCCGCGCTGTGGCCGGCACACCGCACCTATCCAAAGGCAGGAGCCAGGTGCTTCTCCTGGTCTTCCATGGGGTACAGGGCCCAAGCACTTGGGCCATCCTCCACTGCATTCCCTGGCCACAGCAGAGAGCTGGCCTGGAAGAGGGGCAACCGGGACAGAATCCGGCATTCCGACCGGGACTAGAACCCGGTGTGCCGGCGCTGCTAGGCGGAGGATTAGCCTAGTGAGCCGCGGCGCCGGCCTGAGATGTCTTAAATATCAGTGATCCTCAAAGTGTGCCTCGGGCAGCAAAGCATGTGAAACACCAGCTTCAGTTACACCACCTCCTCTGAGAGCTTCCCCTCTGCCCTGGCCCCTGCTGGCCCTCCTGCCTGTGCGTGGCACACCCCTTCTCTCATCCAGTCCTCAGTCCTTGTAAACACCCATTCCCACAGCTGTCTCCCCTCCCTGCCCATGAGCTCCCTGAGGGCAGGTACACCTTATCCAGCAGAGGTTCTGCAGGATCCAGCATGACCTAGCACAAAGTACCTACTCAATGCACATGTGTTGAGTGACTGCAAGATTCTGGAAAGAGCGACAGGTTTAGGAGACTGGAAAACTGGGCAGGCGTCGACAGAGCCTGGGAAGGCGAGGAGATGGGGTGTGGGGGAGGGGCTCTTTTAGATGGGAGGGATGATGTATTACACGCATGCTCTCTATAGTCCTCAACTCTTCCATTAAGGAAGTGGAAAGTGGAAGTTGGTAACAGGAAGTGAGCAGACAGGGGTGATGCAGTCTCAGCTCCTGGTGGGCTTTTCGAGCTCTCCCTCCAACCCCTTTCAGCTTCCTGCAAAGCAAAATCACGATTTATCCCTTGGGCACCTTCCCCTCCCCCCAACAGAGGTGACTCGAGAACTCTCCGGGGAGCCCTCAGCCACCTGCCGTCATGGAACACATACCCTGAGAGAACCACCAGGCCTGGGTCTAGACATGAGAGATCCTGCCAGCCCCAGAAGGTCTCGTCGGGACACGACACGAGGATCCACCGGCACTGGGGGAAGGGAGAAGTCGGCGATGAGGCCAACACGGAGAGGAAGTGGACCAGGAACCAGGAATGCATCCTCGCTCTACAGAAGCAAAGACGAGAGGTGACAGCCAAGCTGCTCCCCTTGTCCCGGTGCCCCAAGCACCCCAGAGCTCACGCCAAGGCTTGCTTGTCCCCATCCTTGGTCCTCAAGAAGTCGGGCCCGAGTGGGCAATTGAAAGCCCCGTTAGATGGTAACACCACCTCCTACCTCCAACATCTAAGGCTTGATCGCAGTCACTCCAAGGCTCTTCTAGGAAAAGCTGGCCACTGGGAGCCCCTGTGAGTAGAAGCAGGATTAGCATCTTGTGCAAACCACCACCCCCACTCCCGACTACCCCACCCCCGTTCAAGGCATAGCGGTCCAATGGGCTATGAGAGCTGGCTGCCTCAGTCTACCCCACAGGACCACTGCCTATACCTCCCCTTCCAGCCACCCCCCTCCAAGCTCCTCTGCGGAGGCTCCATGTCCATGAAGCCCTCATCCCTCCCTGCTGCACTTGGATTTGCAGCCCCGGCAACGGCCCCTGTCCTGCAGAGCCTTCAAGAGAGGCACAAACGTCTCCCATCCCCATCTCCTGCAGCACTCGGCTGCCTGCCCTGGCTTCTCCCGTCTCTCACAGGGCCCGGCCACCCACAGCCCCGCCGAGCTGGACTTACTCCTTGCTTCTCCTGGGCTCCTCTGCTCAGGGGCTGCAGCTGCTCTGGCACCCTTGGGATGCTGCAGGCGGGCGGCGACTCTGGGCACAGGGTCTTCCGTGCTCCCGGGTGTAGGGCAGGACCCAGGTGGCCCCACCCTCCAGGAAGCTCTCTCCTTCCTGTGTGCTCTGCCCTGGCCGTGAGCCCCAGCCCCAGTCCCAGGCACTGCACACACACTCACACCTACTCACACTCATACGTACACACATGTGTGTGCTCCTGCTTACTGAGGACCGAGAGCAGAACCCGACATCCTCACCCTAGCTGGGCACCCGGCCATTCTCCCGGCCAACAGGAGGCACTTGGGGGACACTGGACAGCAACTCCGGAACGGGAGGCGACAAACTCAGGGGAGGCCAGGACCAGGGGAGGCAAACAACCCCTTCCTCTGAGTGTTCCCTGACCCCTCAGCTCCATGCTCAGTTCTTAGCAAAAGCACTCCCATCAGACAAGCCGGCACCTGCAGGCCCTCCACCAGGGGAGGAGGCTACTCCCTGCCTCTCGGGCTGTCCCTGTGTCCCTCTCTCCATCACAGCTAAGGATGGAGCGCTCTGTCTTTCCTGGCCTGCTACATCCTCCCCTCCCCCTGTCTTTCCACTCATCAGCAGGCCACTGGATCTTAGGAATCCCAGTCTCAGGCAGGCTCCTTCTCCCTATCCCTCCTCCACCAACCTGCACCTCGTGAGAAGGGTGTCTCTCAGGGACACCCCTTCTCGCTCTTTACAAGATGCAAGAAAAAGAACCAAGTTCAGAAACCAGCAGCCTGCGCTCGGGTACTCCGTCCGTGTGTGGTGACTGGCGGGCTGCTCCTAGCACCGGGCTGCGCACTGCAGCCTTCGGGAAGGTTGCAAGCGTTCCTGTCTCTCTGCAAACCCTGTACCATCCCTGCCGGCCACCAAGAGCACAGAACGACTGGAAGAACCAAGGACGCGAGGCTCTGGGGAAAACAGTGTCGGCCACCCCCACCGGCTCACTTGGGTGTATGTTTGCTTGCGCAGGTACTGCTGCCCACCCTCCCCCTGCCCCTGCCCTTGACACCAGCTGGGGAAGAGTCCCAGCTGGGCTCCAAGTAGGAGGAAGTCCTTGTGCCACACCCCCGCCGTGGAAGTCACTGCCTATTCCGTTCTAATTGAGTCAGACTGATTCTGCTGGTGGCCCTCGCTCTGGCCAGAGCCTTCCCGGGCAGGGCCCACGTGCTGCCTCTGCCACTTCTGCCCAGCGGGTCTCCTGGCCGCCCCAGCACACACATGCCCCTGTCTCTTCTCTGGCAGGCCCATGCCTCCTTCTCCACCTCCTGCTCAAACAGCCTGCCTGCTCCTGACCCAGCAAGCCTCCCTGCCGCTTTGGTCCAGAGAAATCATGGGCTCCTGGCAGAAAGTGAACACGCACTGTAACGAACAGACCGGGGGAACCATCAGGACAACCCCCGCGGTGATGTGCAAGGGACACACGCAACCCAACGAAAGGTTTTTGGGCCATTGCTCATCTGGCTGCCCTGGTCTTGTGTCTTTGTTGAACCAACCTCCTGCATGCGTTGGCACCCCGCTGTTGTTAGAGGAGACCCCTGGGAAATCCCCTGTATAGGACCAGAGCCCCCAGACAGCAAGTCTGTTCAAGAGAATGGGACTGAGTTATGAGCAAACATGCAGCCTGCTGGAGCCTGCAGGCCCCTCCAGGAAGTGCCCTTGGGAGGAGGGAGGAGCCGGTCCATCCACATCCCAGAACCGTGACATGAAATGCTGACTAGATGTCCCCATGGATTCCATCTGTCCCCAGCAATACAAGGTGTACAGACTTCTGACCCGCTCCCTGCTCAACCTGCTATACCCACTCCCAGAGCCCTGGCTGCAGTCCTCAGTCACCTGCCAACCCCACCACCCCGCCTCCGCCCCCAGGCCTGGCAGGATGCAGAGGGCTGGAGGCTGTATGGGCAGAAACTGCCACCGCAAGGAGCCATGCACATATACAGACCCTTAACATGACAGCGAATGCTTAGGAAATCTCTCACATCAGTCCTGTGCCAAACTCCATCCTAACTGCCAGATACACATTCGTGCATGGGTCCCCACATCAACACCATGGAGCCCACACTGCAGACACCTTCTTTTACTGATGAGGAGAAGGAGGCACAGAGGGGTTGAGTAACTTGCCCAGTAGCACACAGCAAAGACATACAGGCCCTGGCTTCAAAGCCCATGTGTTTAACCATGCTGTCTCTTTGGTCTCTTAGTGCACCACGACTTGTTCTACTGGGAAAGAAAGAACCAAAGGGTGGTCTTGACGAACAGGAAGAGAAGAAGAGGAAGCCCCTCAGATCAGAAATATAAATTTTCCCAGTGGGTCTCACAATAATCCCGTGCAGGGAGTAATAAAAACCAAGCCACCTTCTGTTCCTCTCTTCCCTCCCTCCTCCCCTCCTCCTCTCTTCCCTCCCTCCCCTACCCGCCATCCTCTCTCCTGCCTGTGTCCATCCATTCACCTAGATCAGCCCAGAGATGCCTCAGCAGTACCTGTGTGGGGACAGAGGGGCCCTGGGAAAGTGGTCACATCACACAGTCAATCATTTGAACCAAAGTTCCCCCCCCCCTCTCTTCCTCACCCTTCCCACTACCCCGCCCTCTCCCTCTTTCTGTTCCCCTTATTATCTTTTTCTGAGATGGCACAAGATTTTATTGGCACAGAAGAGTACTACTGCATTTTACAAAGCATTGAAAAAGCCCCTGGGAGACAGTGCAACCCAAGCTGGCTGATGGGGCCACCTACTCTGTCCCCAGCTGGTGCTCATGTAGCCCTGGACTCAGCACGCACAGGAGCCGTGCTCTCAAGGCACCTGGCTGAGCCACGCGGATGGCCTGTCCGCGTCCGGGGGACATCTTCCTCACTGGACGATCCCTCTCGGGGTTGTATGTGCAGACTCTGGGCCACAACACAGAGACTTCCCGGTGCTGATCTCCTGTGGAATCCATCGCATTCACACACCGTGAGCCTCTCACCTTGTTTAGTTTAGCCTTTTGCTTCATTCTTATTGTTGCAAGTTGGCTCAACGTTTGGGGGGAGTGACATGCAGTGCTGCGAGAACAACTAAACACCTATGTCTATGTCTAGGAGCAGTTCTGTGCATCTACTAAGTATATTGGTACTGCTGTGGATGACATGGCTTGTCTCAACTGCACAGTCTGAGCAGGTGGACGGGGAGAAGCCAGGTGAGACCAGCCCTCATTCTGCATGCAGCCTCCACCACCAGACCCCTGAGGACTCTCTTGTCTGCTCAGTTGGTTCTGCTGATTCCCCAAGAGCCGCCTCACCACACACAAGGCTGAAGCCTTTAAGTTATAGCTCACTGGGGACTAATTCTCGACCAGAGGCACTTACTCCCAAATAGAATCTTACCAAAGAGAAAATGTGTGTGTGCAAGTGTGTGTGTGTGCACATCCATGGGAGTGTTCAACACAATGTTCTCCAAGCAATTTTCTTGATGTACATCTCCGATGATCTTGATCCAAACATACCCACTGCTGTCTATTTGCTTGCTCCTGGAGCAGCACGAATGAGCAAGAGAGAAAGACTGGGCCAGCAGGAGATGATGGAGCAGTGCAAGGCAGCCACTACCGCGGAGGGAAAAGATGCAGCAGCAATGAGGAGCTGGCATTATGGGCACAAGAATCTTTGGGAAGGGGAAAACCTACTCAGAGAGGGGATTTAGGGCTGCTCCGACTGCCAATCAGCTGGGATTCTCCCAGTAAAATAGACACGATGCGTGTCACTGCCAGCCCTTGTGTTCTTCCCAGATGCTGGGAAGCCACAGCCCTGGGATTTATGGGTCAGCACTGCAAGCAGGGAGCGCAGCCCTGACCTCATGTCTTGGTTTGCCCCTGGATGCTCCTGGCTCCTGGGGCGCTGTGGAGACCCCACAAGGGACAGAGTGCCCCCGGTGGCCAGAGCTGGCTGCTTTCCCTTCCGGGAGCATGCTGAGCCGAGAGCTAATTGTGAGACTGGCTCACAGGTGCCTCGGCAGGGCGTTCCTGCCAGCCACGTCAATGCCATAATAGGTCTTTGTGCTAGGTGGGCGATTACTAACAAGGATAAGTAAATCATTCCTTTCATTAACAACAGCCCAGAAGGCAATTATCAGCCATCCCCATTCCAGGAAGGAGTGCGGTTGGCTGATTTTTGACAGAGCTAGCAGGAGAAATATGAGACCAGGCTGAAGCCAGCCAGTGCTCTCAACTCCAGGGTGAGCTCTGCTCTGGAAAGCCTGCGGCTTTATGGGTTTGCAGTCAGAGTTGGAGAGAGAGAGAAGAGAGGAAGAATGAGAAGGGATCAGGTTTGCTTTTGGAAAGATTCCCTAGGTGATCTTAACTTTGCTCTCCTATCTAGTAGGATCAAGCTCCAAACACTGTCACCCTCCATTCTCTGCCTCCCCAGAGATACAACCTTGATAGAGATCTTCCTGAAACACTGCCTGGGTCACGTCAGGAAACGCAGACACATACGCGTGGTGCTCTATCGGTGTCCAGCACAGTTCAGCCTTCCTGAGAGCATCAACAGATGAAGCAATGCATCCACACTGAGCCATGAAAAGGGATAAAGGACTGATGTGTGCTCCAGCACAGATGAGCCTTAGATACCTGGTAAGTGCGGGGCCAGTGCTGTGGTACAGCTGGTTAAACCACTGCATGCAAGGCCTGCGTCCCACATGGTATGGCGCTGATTCGAGTGCCAGCCAGAAAACCCGGGTCCACAGAGGACCCTCCCTGGGGTGCAGCGAGGAAACGAGTCACCCTGTCTCCACGAGCAGGGGCTGTGTCTTCACCTTCTTGCTGATGCCAGGCTGGGGTAGGAAGAGAGAATGTGCCCTTTGGCATGGCTGCTGCCATGGATCAGAATATGCCGTTAGAAAACCGCCGTAGTACTCACGTGTCCCGTTGGTGACACACAACCCTACAGCCAGCCACTCTGCCGCAGTTTGTAGAGTCCCTAGAAATTCTTACAAGGCCTACTGAGGGTGTTCCCAGCAATGACCCTCACGAGGCACAGGCGCAAGACAGTGTGGGAGTCTGCCATTGGGAGGACAGCCTTACCTGGGCAGAATAGGGAATGGGATCAGATGGATGGAACCTCAAGACCTCACGCTACAAGAACACAGAGCCACCCTAGATACAGCACCTAAAGCCCATAGTACCAAGGGAAAAGATAGAAGGCAAAATGAAACCAGTGGCGCTCCTTAGGCAACCCCAGCACGCATGCATGCAAAGGGGCAACGCCCAGCCTGGAAGAATGCATACTTGGAATGCCCGTATCCCACAGTGGAGAGCCTAAGTGGGAGTCCTGGCTTCACTCCCAACTCCACCTTCTGCTAGTGCACAGCCTGGGAGGCAGCAGGTGATGGCCCAAGTAAATGGGTTCCTGCCCCTAGGTTCAAGACCTAAATTAAGTTCTCAGCTCCTGGCCTCAGCCTGGCCCAGCACCCAGCCACTGTGCATATCTGAGGAGTGAACTGCTAGTGGGAGTACCCTCTCTCTCTCCCTTCCCTCCTTCACTGTCTCTCTCTCTGCCTTCCAAATAAATCACTTTTTTAAAAAAGAAAGCAAGAATAAGCATCCCTACTTGGTACCAGATCTTGGAGGGAAATCTTTTAGTCTCTCCCCTTTGATAACGATGTGATCCGTAGAGTTTTTATACATGGTCTTTATTATATTGAGGTATATATATTGGGTCCTCCTACATCTAATTTGTTGAGGGTTTTTCATCATGATAAGATTTTATATTTAGTCAAACCAAATGTTTTTCTGCAGTTAGTGAGATGATCAAATTATTTTTAACCTCCACTTTTCACGTGTGGTATCTTATTTACTGATATGTGTACTTGTATGTGGAACCATCATTGAATGCTGCGTGTTCATGGTGTATGATTCTTTTAGTAAGCTCTAGAATTCTTTTTGCTAGCATTTTGTTGATTTTTGCAGCCATGTTCATCGAGGGGAGTGATTTCCTATGATGTACTTCTCTGGTTTTAGGATCCTTTCAAGGTAATGCTGGCGTTGTAAAATGAATTTGGAAATTTTCCAATTTTTTGGAAGAAATTTGAGAAGGATTGTTGTTGATTAGTTTTCCTTTTTAAAAAATCTTTAAAATTTATTTGGAGAGAGAGAGAGAGAGAGAGAGAGAGAGAGAGAGAGAGATCTGTCCTGGAGAATGTTCCACGTGTGCTTGACAAGCCTGTGTGTGTTCCGCTGTCACTGGGTGAAATATTCTGTAACGTTCCTTGTGTCGCTCAGATCCAGCAGGGCTGGAAGGTTGCTCCAGTCCTCTGTCTCCTGGTTGATTTGCAGCGCGGAAGACCCCTTCATTGGGGAAGGGGGTCAGTGAAGTGTCCTACTGTGACCCCCTTGCTGCCCACTTCTCCCGCCAGTTTCGGCCACCTGCGCTTGTTTGCAGTCTCCATTCTCATGCAATATCTTTTCCAAGTCTTCACGTTCAGACTGTGTGTGTTCTTAAAGCTGAAGTGAGTCGTGCAGGCAGCGTGGAGTTGGATCTTGTTTGTTTTTCACCCATTCGGCCACTCTATCAGACCTTCGGATCCTGGGTCCATGGGGCCTGCCTGGGGCCGGGGTCCGCAGTGAAGTCAGAAATTCCCTCTCCTGCCCCTGCATGGAGAGAAGCCCTTTCTAGGGGGCTCCAGACGGGTTTGGAGGAGGGCGACACAGACAACCTGAGCCTGTCCTCCCGACCCTCTCCAGGGCATCTCTTCCTGTCCAGGGCCCACCGTCCCTCACCTGGACTGCCCAGCTCACAGCGAAGGGACCCACGCCCTAAAGTCCCTTTCCGCCATCTTACTGACGTCACTTCCGTCTTGCCTGTCTGGCTCTCCGCTATGTTCCTCCTGCTGGAACCATGCCCACCACAGCAGACACTCCACAGATATTTGTTGTGTGAATCAACAAACGAACAGGAGTGTGAACCACGAAACCTGGAGTGTGTCCAGGTGATGACGGCTCCGTGTGGGACCCCGAGCTTGGGTCTGTGCTGTGTGGCGCTGCGGGGTCTCCTGGTGACCCCCACACACCATGGCTCAACGTGGCTCAGGTGTGACAGGCAGCCAAGCTTGGGCCAGACAGCGGGTCGGGTGCCTTTCCCTCTCTGGCCACGAGAGGGCAGCTACGTCCCGTGGATTCAGTTGGGCCATGCAGAAAGGGGGCTTCCAGGCTGAACAGAACACTCAATGGCTCTGCGGAGATGCGTGGAACGTACAGGTGGCCACTGAGATGCCACGTAGAAGAGGCGCGTGCAAGCCCTCGCGCGAGGGGCGAAGCTAGGATGGGTGCCCCTTCCTCAGCTACTCCCGTGGGGCCAGGGTGCTCCCCAAACTAAGGGCTCCGACTGCTTTCTGTGTTCCGATCAAGGCCAAGGGCACCCTTTGGGGAGACAGGCGTAGTCCACTTCCTACACATCTCCCCTCAAAATGAAGATGGCAGGTGCTCCTGGGAGGAGAGCGGCTGGGAGCAGGAAGCGGGCTGAGGGCTGGACACAGAAGGGGAGCAGCTCCAGGCGGGCTGCGGGGGCAGGGGAGAGGCCTGCCTGGGTGTGGCTGCCTTGGGTGCGGTGTGCACTGATCCTCCAGGGCCCTCTGCAGGGCAGGCATCACTGCGCTAAGTGCACACGACGGGGCCCTGAGGGTCAGAGCAGCTAGCCTGCCTGCAGCCCCACAGCCGGTTTGTGCGGTTTGTGCGCAAGCTAGGGGGCCAGCACAGGGGGCTCGGGCTTCACAGCGCCTGCCACGCCCCCTCTGCGCCCCCATGCTGATCACACAAGGACCAGGGCTTGGGAAATGAGCGGACTCTGGCAGCGTGGAGCCGGTCGGGAGCCCCAGGCTACATCCACGCCTAAGGAGCTGGGCTGACTCTTGGCCTGGCTCCTCATCTTTGGTCCTCACAGCCCCGGTCCACTTTCAAGAGTGGAGGAGACTGCCTGGGCAGGTGGAGCGCCAGCCACACCGGCCAGGGCTGGCCTCTGACTCAGCGGCGGTCTGGGCTGAGCAGGCAGCTACCGGATCCCATTCCCGTAGGCTGTGCCTGCCATCCATGTCCGGGTCCCTGGCCGGCCCCACAGGCTCAGGGCCTTCCTCTGTCTCTGGCACTGGTCCTCCATAAAGGAGGTGGCAGCCAGCTCCACTGCCTCCCCCGGATGCTGAGGTGCAGCTGAGCCTGCCCCACTCGAAAGGCCGGCAATGCCGAGCAGACCCAGACTGGATGGCTGGGCTACGAAACTGCGAAACAAACTTGGAGACCTGGGAAGCAGTGCCGCTGCTTTCAAAGATTTTGGTAAGAGGGACGTGAGTTTCCAAGGACAAAGCCCAGGCCTTCTCCTCTCTTCCTTCCTCCTCAGCCCCTAAAACACTGCTTTTTTGAAAAAGATTCATTTTTTTTACAGGCAGAGTGGACAGTGAGAGAGAGACAGAGAGAAAGGTCTTCCTTTGCCGTTGGTTCACCCCCCAATGGCCGCCGCAGCCGGTGTGCTGTGGCTGGCGCACCGCGCTGATCCGAAGGCAGGAGCCAGGTACTTCTCCTGGTCTCCCTGCGGGTGCAGGGCCCAAGGACTTGGGCCATCCTCCACTGCACTCCCTGGCCACAGAAGAGAGCTGGCCTGGAAGAGGGGCAACCGGGACAGAATCCGGTGCCCCGACCAGGACTAGAACCCGGTGTGCCGGCACCGCTAGGCGAAGGATTAGCCTATTGAGCCGCAGCGCCAGCCGAAAAAGATTCATTTTATGTATTGGAAAGGCACAGTGACAGAGAGAGAGAGAGAGAGAGAGAGAGAGGTCTCCCACCTGCTTGCTCACTCCTCATATGGCTCCAATGGCTGAGATTGCACCAGGCCAAAGCAAGGAGCCAGGAGTTTCTTCCAGGTCTCCCTCATAGGTGCAGGGACACAGGGAGTTGGGTCATCTGCTGCTGCTTTCCCAGGTGCATTAGCAGGGAGCTGGATTGGAAATGGGACAGATGGGACTGGAACCGTGGTTGCAAAATGGGATGCTGGCATCACAGGCGGTGGCTTAACCCACTGCACCACGAGGCCACCACTCCCCACAATGCATTTCCACTCAAGGCAATAGAAATGGGCGCGGCTCAGCTCCAACACCCTGCTGGGCAGCACAGGGGAGCCCCTGCCTGGGCTTGACAAGAATAGCAGAGGAAGCCCAGAGAGCAGTGCCGGCTATGATGAGCCACGTGTTGGGCGCGGTCCTCCCATGTGGTGGCTGTGTGATGACCTCCATGTCAGAGCAAGACTCTGCGAGGCAAAGGCTCCCCCGCCCATGGGAACTGGAGCCGGAGAAGTAATGGACAGAGGTCCCGGAGGCAGTGTGGTGCCCCTGGGAATCGCAGCTGCGTGGGAAGCACGGCCCTCCACTTCCCACCCCCACCCCCACCCCCATCCCCATCCCCATCCCCTGCCATGAGATCCAGGAGGGATCTCCAAGGGGAGGGAGTAACAGGGCACCGATAGCCACACGGTTCTCTGTGGCCACCGCTAGGAACACAGCAGTAATGGGGGCTCCACATCCCTTCACTGCCCACCCCTCCTAGGGGCTCGCCTGGGCAGGGCCAGAGCAGCTTGGTGGCAGGGATCTCTCCCGGAGAGGATGACCCCCAGCCCCGTCTCTCTTATCAGTGACATCTGCTCAGGCCACCACATCGGCTCCTCCTGCTGCAATTGCAGGATTCATTTTGCAGCTATTTCTCCTTTGTCTCAGCAAGCTCCAAGTTCTTAAAGTGTGCTCGTGGTTACGGCCAGGAACCGGTCACAGTACCCTTTGCCCTAATTCATGGGGCAGAGGGGGAGGAAACCAGCAAGAATCTCTGTGTCTTGCCACACACCGTAGACTGGGTTGACAGGAACGTGCAGGTCCCCTACCTCCCGGGGCTGGGTCTCACCTGTGAGTTGGCAGTAAAACAGGGGCCTGCCAGAGTGGGCAAGTGGGCTTTAAGGAGGTAGGTGGCACATAGTAGGTGCTCAATAAGTGTTGGCCGGCAGCACACTTGCTCACTTTTTACCAAGTCACTCTCAGGAGCCCCCAGAAGTGCCAGGCAGTCCTGCTCTAGAGCTGTGATCCTCCCCCCCCCCCGCTCCTCCTCCTCCTCCTCCTCCTCCTCCTCCTCCTCCTGCCTCCTCAAGGGGAGCCAGAGGACTCTATGACCTGGATTGAGGCAGCAGCAGCCCCTGCTGAGGGGAATACAGGATGCAAATGCAAATAGGGAGAGGACTGCAGAGGCTGGTGCAGCTGCAGCCGCGCGGGATGGGGAGTCTGGGCCAAGCAGGCATGGGGCTTGTCCTGCTCTGCCCCCGGGGGCCATGGCCACTGCCTGGGTGAGGGTCTTCTGCCTGGCTGGAGGGTTAGGATGGACCCTCAAAGTCTCTTTCAGGGTGTGAATTCAGTGGCCAGTAAGAGAGCTAAGTTGCAGATGGTGTCTGATGGGGCTACCCGTCAGGGAGTAGGAAGGTACCCCCACACAGGTAAAGGTGTTCTGCTCCCCACGTGTCTTGCACCTGCAGATCAGAACCTGCAGGGATGCTTTCCACCCGAGAACAGTGAGAGAGGCCGGAGGGCACAGACCTAATGCCCCGAGCACCCCTACAAGACAGAGGAAGGCCGAGCACACAGCAGACATGCGGGGCCTTCAACAGAAACCATGGGGCTGGGGCTGCATGGTAGATGTTCCTGCCAGTCCTGACCCCTGGAGGCCATGGTCCACAGAGCCAGGGTCTAGGGACAAAGTGTGTTTCCCTGGCCATGGGTTTGCCTGGGGTGAGCAGAGGTTGGAAACAGCAGATGTGCCCTGCACTCTCCCCACTCCAAAGTCAGAAAGGAAGAATCAACCCAACCAGCCCCTGGCCTCATGCGTGGATAGAAGCCACGGTCTCCTAGGGCTGGGTCCTTGGCTTGCTTCCTGTCATATCACCATCCCCAAAAGATGGACAGTGCTTTGTCTCTCTGTTCTCTGTTCCATGCTGTGACGGTGGAGCTCACCGTGGGAGTGGGAGTGCACACTTGCCTTGCCAACAGTCAGTGTTTTCCCTGCATCATACGTGTACACACATGTACCCATGTGGTGGGGGAAGGCCACCTGCTCTTCCTGCCTGGAGAGAGACCTTCGGACGTCCCTCCTGTAAGGGATGGGTTTGTGATGATTATGGGGACCGATGAGTTGGGCGCCCAGCAATCCTGCTTCATGCATAGGTTTCTAGGGAGACAAAGTCCAGAGACAGGAAGATGCTGCTGGAAGTCACAGAGGAAGCGAATGCCTGTCCTAGGACTAGCCTCGGGTTCCAGACACTGCGTGATGAATGTTAGCAGAATCTGGGCACGGTGTAGCCTTGTGTCTTTCAAACTGCAGCGAGTCATGAAAGTAATTTGGTTGACTAATACCTTTGCAAATAAAATCAGAATAAAGAATGGAATGGAATGGAATGGGATGGGATGGGATGGGATGGGATGGGATGGGATAGGATAGGATAGGATAGGATAGAATAGAATAGAATAGAATAGAATAGAATAGCAAGGCAAGCAGAGTAAGTACTATTTCCTCAAGCATTTTTTGTATATATGCATGGGTATACAAGCACATGTGTATAGTACATACATATGTGTATAGTATATATATATACACATATGTATATATATGTATATATATACATATGTGTATAGTAGTACATCCAAAAAAATGTGAAAGGTTTAGGCTAGGAGTCAAGTGTGAAGGATTGCTTCAACTGTGACTAACAACTCCTGGCATTATGCTTTTGGACAACTCTTTTTTGTCTCTCTAAACCTTGCTTTTTCTCACCTGTAAATTGAGATTCATGATAGAACTGATCTCATAAGGTTGAGAAAATTAATTACAATTAACAAACCATGTAAGACATTGAACGCAGGGGCCAGTGCTGTATGTAGCACAGCAGGTTAAGCAGCCAGCTGGGACACGGGCATCCCAGATGGAGTGCAGGTCCAGTCCTGGCTACTCTGCTTCCAATCCAGCTTCCTGTTAATGCACCCGCAAAGGCATCAGATGATGGTCCAAGTACTTGGATCCCTGTCATTCATGTGGGTGACCTGGATGGAGTTCTCGACTCCTAGCTTTGGCCCGGCCCAGCCCTGACTGTTTCAGCTGTTTGGGAAGTAAACCAGCAGATGGAAGATCTCTGTCTGTCTCTCCATCTCTCCATCTCTCTCTCTCTCTCTCTCTCTCTCTCTCTCTCTCTGAGTGTGTGTGTGTGTGTGTGTGTGTGTGTGTCCCCCTACTTTTCAAACAAATAGATAAAATAAATCTTTGGGGGGAAAAAGATGTTGAACATAATACCTGTCAGCTATTCCATGTATGTGTGATATCACTGTGGTTTGAATGCAGCCTGGCCCCTGAACTCGTGCTATGGTGTTTAGGAGGCGGAGCCCAGAGGCAGGTCCTCGGGTGGCTGCAGGTATGCATTCCACGTGGTTTTCCATGAGAGGCTGGTGATAAATGCCCAAGGGGAACCCAGCATCTCTGCTTCCTGGCTCACCACAGGACCCACTGCATGTACTCCCCCACTCCACCTGCCACCATCACCAAATCCAAGCCAGCGGGGCTGCCTGATCTTGAACTTGAACCTCCCGAACTGTGAGCAGAAGTAACCATCTCTCTATAAAGTCGGTCGTCTGAGGCACCTCCTTGTAGTTATGAAAAGCTGACTCATGCCAAGTTTTCACACGTTATCTATATAAATGCCTGCTCAGGACCGGACTCCCAGGGAAACCAAGATGCACAGCCATCAGGCCCAGGAAGCAGCTGCCCCGTGGGCAGAATGGAGTGACCCCAGGGAGAGCACCTGTCTTAGAGTATCCCCATAGCGGAGCCCCACAAATTCAATCACCCATAGTTAAGCATCACCTGGTCCCTGCAAGACATAAAGGTATTTAAAAGGCCCATCTTGGGGTGAGGCATCTGGTCTTGTGGTTAAGATGCCACATGTCCCCGGGGGTGGGGGCTGTGGCACAGTGGGTAACACCTTCGCTCGGAACACCCGCATGCCTATCAGAGTGCCTGGCTCAAGTCCCAGCAACTCTGCACTTCCCATACAGCTCCCTGCTAGTGTGCCCAGGAAGGCAGCACATGATGGCCCACACGCCTGGGTCCCTGCACCCATGTGGGAGACCCAGATGGAGTTCCAGGCTCTGGCTTTAGCCTGGCCCAGCCCTGAGGGTTGGGGCCATTTGGGGAGTGAATCTGCAAATCAAAGCTCGCTCTCTGCTTTTCCCTCTGTCATGCTGCCTTTCAGATCAACAACAACAGCAAAAAGATGCCACACATCCCAAGTCAGAGTGTCTGGCTTCAAGTCCCAGCTCTGCTCCCAAGTCCACCTTCCTCTTCATGTGCATCCTGGGAGGCAGTGGCCCAAGTGGCTGAGTCCCTGCCCTTCACGTGAGAGACCTGGATTGAGTTCCTGGTTCCTGGCTGCACCCTGGCCCGGACTCAGCTGTTACAGGCATTTGGGAAGTTGAATCAGCAGATGGGAACTCTGTCTCTCTGCCTCTCTAAATAAATAAGAACTTACGAGGTCATCTTTCCTGATACAAGAGGGTGGGCAGTGTGCAGTCCCCTAGATGAGGAAGGGGGGCTCCCTGCAGGTGAATACTGCCGCTGTCATAACTCCACGGTTGCATCCTCTTCTTCACTACAGCAGCGGGAGGCGGGGGGGGGGGGGGCGGCGCTCAGTGCCTGCAGAGATTAGCACAGGAGAGCTGAAGGGCAGGGAGACACTGCTGCCACGGCCGTCCTTTGCCACACATTTGTTTCCTGTCCACGAATCAACTCCTTTCAGCCGCCCGAGGAAGGATGGATTTGGGAGGAAGGACGTGGAGTGAGTCCCTCGGAATCTTTTGCATGCAGCGATGTAGTGGCTTTTTATATTTAGCAGATGACTCACTCCCAGTGCATTAGTCACTGCCTCCCAGCTCTGTTCTGGCAGGCTGGGTGCTGGGGAGCTTGGTGGGGTGAGATCAGACAGGAGATTGGGAGAGAAAGAGCAAAAGAGCTTGAAGGCGGTAAGAACCTGGGAGAAGGCACGCAGGAGGAAGAGAGATTGGGCCTTGAAGCAGAGGGCCCAGAGAAAGAGGACAGCCAAGTCATGCCCAGCAGAGGAGTTCCAGGCTGGCAGGAGCTCTGGCACAGCGTCGCCCTGAGCACCAGCTCCAGGGGATGGAGAGAAGAGGCAGGCGAGGCCCAGAGCACCTGCCTCAAGGCCCAGGGCTGGGCCCGGTTCCCACATCCGTGGATCCTCCCTCTGGCCCCCTGTGGGCCGTGCAAGCAGTTCCGCAGCCTGGGTCTCGTCCTGGGCTGCCAATGACAGTGACAGACGGCCGAGCATCCCAGGCCATGTCTGGCCCAGGGACCCGAGCAGGGCAGAGAAAGGCCATCTGTGAAAGATGCTGCCTGTGGTGAGGTGCGGGGAGGAGGAGCAGATGGGGTCTAGGCAAAGGTCCTCAAACATGGCCCTGGGGCTGCCTGTGTCAGAACACTCTGGAGAGCATGCAGATGAGGAAGACCCCAGCCCCAGTCCAGGCCTGCGCCATCTGACTGCCTGTGGGTGCATCCAGAGAATTGGCTTTTCACAGGGCATGGTGATTCTCAGGTTCGTGCAGGTGCAAAGCCACAGGTCTGCAGCTGGACCAAAGCCCAGTGTCTCTGCACCTCAGTACTTATACAGGTAGCTCGGCACTCTTCTCTGTCCTCAGTCTTCCGTTCACAAAATAAGATGCCATCCCTCAAAGGGGTGTCTCAGTTTTTGAAAAACCAGAAAGCAGGGCAAGTGTTTGGCTTAGTGGTAAAGGCGCCAGATTCCACATCAGAGCGTCGGGTTCAAGTCCCAGTTCTGCTCCTGATTCCAGCCTCTTGCTAATACAGACCCTGGAAGGCACCAATGATGACCCAAGTGGTTGAGTCCCTGCTGCACACGAGAGAGACCTGGATTGAATGAGTCCCCAACTCTTGGCTTCAAGCCCAGCTCACTCCCAGATCTTGTGGGCCTTTGGGGAATGAACCAGCTCTGTCTGTCCATCTCTCTCGGTGTCTCCCTGACTCTCAGATTTTTAGAAATTATTTTTAAAAATAAACAACATAAGCAACCAGAAAGGAATACAACATTGGCTTCTTGGCTCTCTGCTCCATGAGAAATCTACATGCAGGGTTGTTAGAACTGGGTGAGCCGCAGGCTGGGAAAGCCACTCTGAGGGCTCCCCACAGCTCCAGATGTGGCAAAGACCCTTTCCAGGCAACCCCCCTCCTTTCTCACGGTGACCCTCAGGGTGGCTACAGACACCCATTGCCACGGAGAGAAGATTGAGACTGGGAGGTGCATCTGCGTGGCCAGCCCCATGGAAAGGGCCCACATCAGCTTTGATTTGCTTTTCGCTCCTCCCAGCTGGGCTCCACTTTGCCACCAGGACCCCCCCGGTGTCACGTAGCAGACCTGCAGCCCAGCGGGCCTTGTCAATCTACAGTCAGGATGCTACTCTCTCCCTCATGCTGCCACCTGCTTCCTTCCCCCTTCTACCTATTGTGACCCTAATTTTATTTTTTTAATGTTGATTTTTCATTTTCATCTCCTGGACAAGCAGAGCAACAGAGAGAGACAAAGAGAAAGAGAGAGAGAAAGAGATCTTCTGTCTGCTCACAAACAGCCAGGGCTGGGCCAGGCTGAAGTCAGGAGCCGAGAACTCCGTCTTGGTCTCCCACATGGGTAGCAGGCACCCAAGCACTCGGGCTGCCTCTCAGGATGCAGCAGCTGGGAGTAGCTGGGACTCAAACCAGCATTCCAAATGGGATATGGCTGTCCTAAGCAGTGCCTTAACCCTCTATGCCACAAGGCCAGCCCCGGACCCCACGGCTCCTTTCAGTTCTCAATGCAAGATTCTCCTCCCCAACATTTTCGGTTCATTTCCTTCAATTCTAGTGTCGGGTCTTCCAAGGCCCCATGACGCTCACCCTGGAGAACCCCACAGCCCATGACAGCTGTGCACCGCCTGCCCCACTGCACCACAGCTGCTCAGTCTCTTCCTGCAAAGCTTGTCTGGGGGCTGTCTTTGCCATCTTGGCTTTCCTGGGCTTTCAGCTCTCTGAGGGCCAGGATTGGGTCTTTTCGGTTTTCTGCCTCCCTCAGATCTTAGTGTAAAATTGTACCAACAAAAAGTATCCCTGGTTGATAGGCAGATTAGCCATGAGAAGGGACCTTCTGGAACACCCCAGAATAGGCCTGCATATTGCACCTGTTGATGCAGGAATCCACGCTGCCTCTTGACCTGCTGCCTTCTGCTCTCCATAGAGGAGGCTCAGCTGGGCACCTGCCAGGTTAGAGCCCTGCATTGAGTGCTACAGGCAAGAGGCTCCAATGGAAACCAAAAAGCACAGGCCTGGCCTTCAGGCAAGCATGTATCTCTCAGTCTGTCTGTCTGTCTACCTACTTATCTATGCATCACTGTCCCACCAACCAGATTGAGGGAGAAGACCCATGGGCATTCTTTCTATGCACCCCCACCCCCACCGTCACCTCCAAACACACACACACACACACACACACATACACACACACCCTGCTGGTACTCAGTACATTAAAGTGTGTTTCAAAAAGTTCATGGAAAATTGGAATTAAAAGATAAGTCAGGGGCTGGCTCTGTGGCATAGTGGGTAAAATCATTGTCTGCAGTGCCGGCATCCCACATGGGCACCAGTTGGAGTCCCGGTTGCTCCATTTCCGGTCCAGCTCTCTGCTATGGCCTTGGAAAGCAGTGGAAGACAGCCCACATGCTTGGACCCCTGCACCCGCGTGGGAGACCCAGAAGAAGCTCCTGGCTCCTGGCTCCTGGCTTCAGATTGGTGAAGCTCCAGCCATTGCAGCCAACTGGGGAGTGAACCAGCAGACGGAAGACCTCTCTCTCTGTCTCTCTTTCTCTGTCTCTCTCTCCATCTCTCTCTCTCTGCCTCTCCTTCTCTCTCTCTGTGTAACTCTGACTTTCAAATAAATAAATAAATCTTTAAAAAGATAAGTCTATCTTGGTATAAAACTTTGAAATCCATACATAGCTGTTTTCATCATGTGCATTCTCCGGGAAATTTTTGAAGACCATTCGTATGCATGGATTTCCCCCTTTGCTTTGCACCAAAAATAAACGTATTTTTTCACTGCAATTTTCCATGAACTTGCTGAAGTCGCTCGTATGCAAGAGACACCAGCTGGGAATAGACAAGCAAAGCATCAGAACGCAGCTGACAGTGACGATGGACAGGGCTCAAGGAGGCCTGGGAGAACCCGGCTCCACCATCACCGTCCCTGCCCTTGGTTGATCGATGGAGGAAATGATGGAAACAGCATCTCCAGCACAAAAGCAGTGGGGAGGAGTTAAAGAGACAGTGCCTATTACAAAGTGCCAGCTTGCAAAAACACGTTCACGAAGCGTCCGCTCATGAACTAAACTAACTATAAGCCGGTGCAAACTATGCATTTATAAAAAAATGAAAGTGGGTAGTGGTGAGCACTGTGATTCAGAGGGTTAAGCCACCACTTGGCATCCAATATCAGAGTGCCGGTTCCTGTCCTGGCTACTCCACTTCTGATCCAGCTCCCCCCTAACAGATCCAGGGAAACAGCAGAAGGTGGTCCAAGTGCTTGGGCCCCTCCTACGCATGTGGAAGAATAGGATGGGGTTCTTGGCTCCTGGCTTCTGCCTGGCCCAGCCCTGGCTGTCGTGAGCCTGTTAGCAGAGATGGGTAGAACAGAGGTTCTTGTCTTCATGCAAAAGAGAATTCAGGTGTGGGACAGATTGTGGTGGTCAGCAAGGTAGCAACATGTAATGGGGTAGGGCATCTGTTAGAACAGCTGGGCACCTCTCCAGATGGAAGCTGAATGAGTAGCCAGCCATTCAGACTGGGATAAGCAAAGGCACGTAGTTTCATGGAGAGAACACACCTGACAGGCCAGATGGGCATCTCAGCAAAGAGCTGAGGGTGCAGTCTGAATCGAGGCCAGGACTTACAAGACAATGGGGTCCAGCTCTTCCCACCGGTTCTCCTGCCTCCCTCCCTCTTCTCCTGGCCTTGCTGGGTGTGAAACAGGGAGAATTTCTCCCCTGGTTCTCTTACTCAGTGTCATTAGGCTGGGCAGCCCACGTGGCACAGGCAGAGATGATTCTCCTGGGGCAGAAGGCCGGGGCCACCTATAAAATTCTTTGGGTACGGGCAGGACTTTAGAGTAAAGCACTGGGTGCTTCCGAGGCTGCTGGAGGCTGCTCCTTTCCTTTCCTCGGGTGCTCCATTTTCTTTAGGCTCCTTTCACACACAGGCTAATTTTTAACTCCCTTCCTGATAGGACTCAGGGGGGTGAACCAGCAGGTGGATGATCTCTGTGGGATCATTGATGTCCAACCGCCCACCATGCATGGGAACCACACGCAAGGCCATGGTCATTCCACCCTGTAATGCTCCCATCACCCCTGTCTTTCAGGAGCTATTGACACTCAGAGAGGGCACGTTCTCCACCCAAAGTCATCCAGCCAGCAAGGAGCCAAACTCTACTTCGAATGAATGTTTCTGGATCCCCCACGGTGGAGTTCATTCCTTGAAAACAGTGTTCCAAATGCTCGGGAGAGCCAGGGAAGACCGGAAGGAGATGATTTTTTTTTCTTTCAAATAGGGATTTTAAGAAGATTGCAGGTGGGTCAAGGGGTCAGGGAGAAGGAAGGGGGAGCCAAAGCAGCCATAGGACACCACTTTGAGAACAGGTGGCCTAACCTCCACTGTCCGGGCGGAGGCCAAGCTGAGCATAAAAGCAGCAGCCTTGTGAGCGCCAAGCTCATCAGCGGGGGTCAGGAAAAGACAGATGAGAAACGAACAAGGACTGTGGCCAGGAGGGCCCTTTGGTGTCAGCGAGGCCCCTGGCAGGATGGGGGCGGGGGAGGCGGCTGGGGCAGGGTCCTTGGGGAAGCAGAGGGTGGCAGTGCCCAGCTTCCACTGCATCTAGGCGCGAGGTCAGCGCTTCCACATCACAGATGTGAACTTCTCGGGACAGAAGTCACCAGCGTCCTTCTCCCTGTTGAATCTGGGGCCCTGGATTAAAGAGTCAAGAGGGCGGGCTGGGCATTGGCATAGCAGCTAAGACGCTTGTTGAGATGCTCCTACCCCTTAGCGGAGTTCCTGGATTCGAGTCCCAGCTCCACTTCTGATTCCAGCTTCCTATTAATGCCCACCTTGGGAGGCCACAGATGCTGGCTCAGTTAGTTGGAGTTCATTCATCCACTCATATAGGAGACCTGGGTTGAGTTTTTGGCTTCTGGCTTCAACTAGGCCTCAAGCAAATCAGCAGGTGGAAAAACCTCTCCCTCTCTCCTCTCTCCTCTCTCCTCTCTCCTCTCTCCTCTCTCCTCTCTCCTCTCTCCTCTCTCCTCTCTCCTCTCTCCTCTCTCTCTCTCTCTCTCTCTCATTTCCCCTTAATTGATTCAAAAGATTCAAGACGAGAAAAATGACCTCTGTTCCCCCACACTCCTCCTGCCTGCCTTCAAAACTCCTTCCTTAAGGTGTGAAGCTGGTACTGTCTGGAAGACCCAGAATACCCGACTGAGATCTCTCCGACTGACAAGAGCATGGAGAATCACACAAGCAGAAAGATCCCCAGCTCGCGTCTCCTTGGCCGTGGGCATCCTGGCACGTGGCTGGCCTGCCCATCATCTGACACAGGCAGCCCCTGCCTGGAGTGGCCCGTGGCTTTGTCATGACGCCCCTGTTGTCCCCCACTAGACTCTGGGATCCTCTGGAAGAGCTGGGCACACCTCTCTGTGATGCCAGGCCGCCCAGGAGAGCACTTGGTGTGTAGCACGCATTTAACTCTATTTATCGAGAGCCCATTATGGGGATTGCCAGGAGGATTTGTAGAAGCGCTGGAGGACATCACAACACTCTCCTCTCGTTTCTCATTCGTCAGCTACAAATTTGTGATGAATTAATAATTACAAATCCAGCTTTGAAAGAACAGGCCCAGGGGACCGGGAGCCAGGGGCTTCTCCATTCTCGGTCATCGGCATTTGTGCTCCGTGTACCTTGTTAGCGGAAGATGTCTGGACTTGCGTGTACAATGCTCTCTACAAGAGAAGGGGAAGGAGGCAGATTTCTGTGGTCTCGGTTCTTTCCACTGTGGCTTGGCAGATCCAAAGCAGACGGAAAGCAGCTTTGTTCTTAGACAGCTGGAAGAGCTGTGACCTTGGGAGCCACCGTCCTCTTCGTGGTTAATCCCAACCTCCCCAGCCTGCCCCAGGTTTCCAGTGATGTGCAGCCGGGAAGGCAGCTTCCCAACCACAAATTTTGCCAGCCTTTTCCTTATTCAGTGTGCATCTGAGTCACTGCCAGGCCGGGTCCTGCACATGCTTATCCCTTTGCTGAAAAACCATCTTGATATTCTTCACCTTAAAAGCCACAAGCAGCCCTGGATACTCAAACAACCATGTTTTTAGTTGTTTGCTTGCTTGTTTCTCTCTACTCAACAACAGGAAATCCTGCCAGAAATGAACTGGCCCATCCCACTGGGTGCAGAAAGGACCCCCCACCCCCACCCTGTGGCTCAGGGACCAGGCAGCCAACTGTAGGATCTGAGCCCTGGAATCTGGTCTGCCTCCCCTGTGACTCTGCTGTGTGACCAAGGCTACAGGACCCACTTCTACAGGAACTCCTGTGGAGTTTCCTCCACAGTCCAGCAGAGCCGGGGGACAGATAAGGGGGACCCCTCCCCCCATGCTGGCTGCAAAGATCTATATTTACCGTTTACACCATAGGAAACCTTGGGTGGACATGCCACGTGCGAATGTTTTCCACCCTATTTCATCAGTTTGGGTATCAGAATTCAGTTTTCCCAAAGGACTGGCCGACATTTGATTCAAGTTCAGTGTCCTGCCCTTTGCACAACTCAGAAGTTCTTTGACTCTCTCTGAGATTTTTTTAACTCTCACAATAGCTCTGCGAAGTACATATGTTTACCTCTATTTCTATGGAGCAGTAAATAAAGCTGCAGCTCATAAAACCACATGGCCTATAAACGGCCTTCAAGGCCATTATACAACAGCAGAATTGTCTCATTCCAAAAGCCATGGCCTTTACGCCTTCCTGAGCCTGGATCCTCAACTACAATGAGCCTTTGTCAGCCACGGGCCAGCCAGTTATCTGTGACACTCATCAAGGCAGGCAGAAAGGTTAGTGCATCGCAGGGCAACCAAAACACAAAACACACAGAGAAGGATGTTCTGGTTAACATGCAGCCCAGCACAGCTCCTGAAGAATCCAAACACAGCTCCTCGGGTCGTGCCGGCCACGGGCGATGTCACAGGGGCATTTCAGGGCTTAGAGGATGCTTGCACCTGCTCAAAGCCTTTGCTCTGATTTCTGAAGTTTTGGGTCCTCAAAGATCTACAGATGTGAGTAAGTGCGTGTGCATGGATAGGCATGGACCTGAGTGAGTGTGGGTGCATCTGAGCAAGCGTGCACTTCTGAGTGTGTGCGTGGGTGTGTGTGTGTGTGCACTTGCACAAAGGATGGGCGGCGGTGATGACCAGAGCAGAATCTCAGCAGTATCTGGTCACATGATTGGTTTCATCAAGGACAAGGAGATGGGTCACATTGGGTAGAATCCACAGGGCGGATTAGAAGAACCATCAAGCAGTTGATGTGTTTCTTGGCAACTGAATGGCATGGCGCTAAAAACAAAAATTGACTCGTTCCCTCAGAATTGGTTGTACGAACAGGAATGGCTGCAACTACAAATCCGTAACTGAGGACGGAGCACGTGATGAGTTCTCTTGTGAAAGGGCCACCCAGGCCCTTCTGTGCAGCCTGGTCCGCAGTTGCTCCAGTGTACTGCCCAGGTGCTCCCTGGACGGCCTTTCCAATTTTCCTTCTGCAGTTCCACCTCTCCGTGCACCACCTGCAGCTTCTCTGCTGGACAAGGGGGCCCATCCATCTCAGCTGTGTCCCACAGGCCTTTACAATTCCAGGCAAGGACCCAGTCCTTCTCAGGGATGGGGGCGGGGATGGAGGGTGGGGGCCTCCACCTCACTGTCATCCAAACGCATGTAAATAAGCAACATGTCAACCCCCACGTCGGCTCACTCTGTTTTCCAAAAGTAAGAGAAGATGGGAGCGCCGGGCAGAAAGAGCAATGGATGTAAGAACAGATGGGGAAGCCATGAACGAATAAGAGACAGATGCAGTGCGCCAATGCAAGGTCAAGAACGGAGGTGGGCGCTACCGTAGAGCTGTTGTACCAGCTGATGATGGAGACCAGCACCAGGCTCTCAGAGGGTGGCAGCACCTCAAGCTACCTGGAAGTGGCTCCTGGAAAAAAAGGCCCAGCAGGGAACTTATATTTAGGACAGAGAAGATGAGGAGTGGTGGAACCTCTGTCCCTCCAGGCATTCTGTGTTCACCCCACGTGACGCTAAGTCCGGAGCTCTGCAGAGTCGTTATCACTAAACTGTAGTTCAATGCTGCCGTCAAGACGCGTCACCGAAGTGACAGTCACCTTTGCCTCTGTTGCAACACTGTAGTTGGGAAAGTAGTCTAGGTTGTCAGTCAAGGTCACACGTAAAAATGTTGTGTCATTTTCTCCTCTTTCCCTCTTTCCTTTGACTGCTAAGCAGCTCAGGGAGAGACAAGATGACTGAGGCACACACACACACACACACACACACACACACACCCCAGCTCCCTGAGCAGTCCCTGCCACTCCCTCTGCAGGGCAGGGCTCAGTCTGTAAGAGGGAACAGTGGCTCGGTCTCCCTGTCTAATCCGTCCCCCTCGGCGCTGCACTGTGGGCCCGCGCTGTGTCCTGGGCCTGAGGAGTACTGCTTGCTGCTAGAGTCGCCCCCCACCCCAATCATCATCACAGAAGGTCCCGGCCACCCCGGAGGGTGGGGCAGGCCAAGACGGCAGAGATGTGGTGAAGCCCCAAGCACCCCATGTTGCTCGCCCAATGTTTGCTGAGTGACAGCTCATCGCTGGCCGAGGCAACACACGAAAGTGAAATTTCTCAAGCTTCCTCCCTACACCTCGCCAGCCCTCCCTGGGACCCTCTCCCAGGCCCGCCACCTTGCACGGCTCCAGCCCCCACATCCTGCTACACTCTGGGGCTCCCTGGCCTCCCCTGGGAAGGGGTGCAGTGCACAGCCAGTGCAGTGGCAGCTCCTGTGTCCTCCAGGGGCACGCCGGGCTGCCTCACACCTCACCGCTCCCATGACCGAGTATCACCGCTCTACTTCGGCTGTGTCACTCTAGTGGTCGTCCAGGCCTGCTTGAACCAGCACAGCTCTGCCCGGGGCACCCTTTTCAATTTCCACTCCTTGTGGACCAATCAGGTGTTCATCCGCCTTTGACAGCATCCACGGCTTTGCTGCTTGTCCACGTTCACGGCTGTTGCCCATGGAACTGTGTGTCCCTCATGCACGTGACCTTGTCTTGGTCCCTGTGAATTCCCAGTGCCCCAAGTGCCCACCACTGGACAAATCTCCAGTGAATACCCACAAATTGAAGGAATTCGGGTTCCCTTCTGCTGCCCTGGGTCCTACATTGAGACTCCAAAATGTGTATTTGAAAAAGAAAAACAACCCCGAACACAAGAACCTAAAACTCCCTCACCTCGGAAATGGCCTCTGACTGCTGAGTTCTGAAAGCCCGGCTGCTGATGCGGGCTTGGAGAGGACAGCGGGAGTCGTGTGAGGCTGAGTAAGAGAACACAGCATGCGTGTGTGCAGAGAGAACAGGACGGTTGGCTTGGGTTTCCCTGGAAGTATTGATGGCAAGGCCAATGGAGGGGTAAGCAAACCGATGGGAGTAAGCGTGATGGAGCCCAAGCAGGCAGGCAATGCCAAGGGGCGTCCAAGTCCCCCACCCCCTCCCCCTGAAGACAGCCAGGCAGGGAAGCCACTGATAACCTGGATGCACAGCCAGGCCCTCCCCTCACCCAGCCAGGGGCAGCTCATGTTTCTGCTATATCCATCAGAGAGCACAGTTTGCAAGTGAGGGCCACAGGGCTCTGACAGTGTACCCAGTCACACGGACACACCTCTGAGCCTCGCTCAGCCGCTCAGTCCCAGTGCTCTCCACCACCACCGAGCTGCTGGGCTTCCCCAGTTCTTAGGAGGCCCAAGTATGCTCCCCACCCTCTGGATCCCCAAGGTCACAGAGTGAGGAGGTGGGCTGGGGGGCAGACAGCCTCTGAGCCAGTGCAACTAAGAAACATGTCAATCACAGTCCAGGACTGCTTTTCAGAGTCTTACCTTAAGACACAAACTTCACTCTCCACCTCTCCACCCCCAGCTCCTTTCTCTGGGCGCTATGCAATCTCCCTCCGGGACCACTACGTTTTCCCAAGGAGGACTCTCACTGCGGCGCCCTCTGGTGGCCACCGGCTGACTGGCACCCGGTACCTAACTTCTCTTCCAATAGACCAAGAACGAACTCCCTGGGGTGGACAGTGTCCCCAGTGGCTACCCAGGGCCTATGAGATAAGTAATTTAACTTTGCCCTAAACTAGGTCTGGCTTTCCCCCTAAGCCTCTGGGAGGTCACTGTGAAGACCTCAGATAATTGCTTGGGAGTCTTGAGCCAGGCAGAAGTGACAATGAGATTTCCTGCAAGGGTTTTGAGCTATAGCAACAATGTGATGCAAGGGGGTGGGGTGGGGGTGGGGCTTAGCGTCCCAGGCTGTCAGCTGCGCTCCTGAAGGGCTGGAGACTGAAACAAGCCCTGGGAGAGGTTCACTGTGCTTAGGGGATGGAGTTCCAGGAAACCACTGACCACTGAGGCTGGAGCGTGTTCCCCGGCCTGGTGATGCTCCGTGGGCACTGTGTGAGGACCGTGCTGCTGTCTTGACTCCACGGGGTGAGTTGGAAACTGGGAGCTCCACACTGGGAACCCCCCACCCCGACCCCCTGACTCCACTCTCCACACTTGTTCCCCTGCGTGATTCCAGTCTATCTCTTTGCCATGTAGCAAACCCTACAGGGGTGTAACAGCCTTCAGGGAGTTCAGTGAGGCATTTTAGTGAGGACCAGGGCTACAGGTGGTCTCGGGGACCCCTGAAGCTACAGCTGGAGTCAGAAGTGAGGGCAGCTGTGAGGACGGCACTCCCCCAAATGTTGTAGAGCGGCCCCTCATGTGGTCAGAGAAGTAGCCTGGTCTATTCAACTTCACCTTCCCTGAGCAACCTTGTGGGAGGCCCCCACCCCTACTCCCCCTCGGCCCAGGGAATCTTGAATACAGATGTTCTGGGTAGCTGAGGGCAATTTTGTTGGCTTTCAACCACTGGATTGCTTTTTGTTATGTTGTTGTTGTTGTTGTTGTTGTTGGTTTGTTTTTTTTTTTTTTTAATTTTAAAGGAAGAGAGAGTCAGACATACAGAGATCCATTGGTTCACTGCCCAAATGCTCACAACAGCCATAGATGAGCCAAACTGAAGCCAGGAACCTGGAAGTCAATCCAGGTCTCCCAGGGTGGAGGCAGGGACCCGAGCACTTGGGCTATCACCTGCCATTTCCCAGGGTGCTCGTGAGCAGGAGGCTGGAATTGGGAGCCAACCTGGGACTGGAGTGCAAGCACTCTGCTCTGAGATGCAGCTGCATCAAGAAGTACCCTAACCAGCACACCAAACATCCACCCCTCGACTTCCAGATTCTTATTGGGGTCACTGTCTCACAAAGGAGACCCAATCCAGAGCACAGTTTGCCTAGAAGTTTCTAAATCTGCCTCATGAGTGTGAAGTGTTGCAAGGTGGATGCCTCATCTTTGGGCCTGGCCTCAGCAGTCCTAAGCTCAGAGAGTATAGATGACAGCATCCTCAAACAGCTGTAGCCTGTAGGCAGCAGAGCCTCCATCCTGGGCCCATGGTACCCTAATGGCCCCTTTCATCTGAAGGGTAAGAGTTTTAGTAACAGCCATCCTGGAGGCAGTAGCAGCTAAAATTGACCAAGCACTTTCTGCATGCCAGGAACAGCTCTAAGTCCTCTGCACGCATTATCTTAATCTTCAGATCTCTGTGCAGTGGGCATGTTGCTATTCCTGTTCTACCCGTGAGAAGACAAAGTAGCCAACCAGTTAGGAGCTTGTCCAAGGTCACGGCATAGGCAAACGGCAAGACCAAAGATCCAGCCAAGAAACTTTGACTCCAGGGCCCTGCTCTTAACACAACACTTGTCTAACTAGCAGACTCCAGAGGGTGCCTTGGCTGCATGGGTCTGTCCGGGCTGCCTGGAAGCCTGTAGGCCCCTTGAGGGCAGGGCCAGGGCTTATGCCCATTCAGGTAAAGTTTGTCGATGGAGAATCCTGAAGGCACTGATCTACACATGATGCCTGTTGAGTCCTCCAGCCTCACTACCAACCAGTGTTCACGATACACCTGTATTTACAGTGTCAAAATTTTGTATACCAAAACAAATTTATCCTTTTAAAAAAGATTTATTTTTGTTTGTTTGTTTGAAAGGCATAGTGACAGAGAGGGAGAAAGCTTCCATATACTGGTTCACCTCCCCACCGCTGGCCCCCAAATGATTGCAATGGCCAGGGCTGGGCCAGGCCAGAGCCAGGAACCTGGAACTCCGTCTGGGTCTCCTACATGGGTGTCAGGGGGCCAGGGCTTCCCCAGGTGCATCAACAGGAAAAGTGGAGCAGCTGACACTTGAATCGGAGCTCTGATGCGGGATGCTGTGTCACAAGAGGCAATTTACATACTGCACCGCAAAGCCAGCCCCCGAATTTTATCTTTGAGTTCCATTTATTTTCCACAAACTTCTTGAATTACCCTGGTAGTTTGAGGAGGATAGGTCTGCTTGGGAAACACAAACTCTGCACGTTCTAGACTCCTGTGCAATCAAACAACGCATGTTCGTTTGGTGCCCTTGACATGCTAGGGTGAACTGCCGATATATTGCTGGCAAAAAAGTCCATTGCATATGCCTCACCTTAAGATAACGCAGAGGAGTAAATACAGTCAGTCCCGGCAGGTGAGCTGGATGCTAGGGAACGTGCTGATCAGTGAGTGACCGGCCGCCGCAGCCTCAGGGACTGCCCAGTGTTCACTTATCCCTATGAGAGTGTAGCTGGCTCCCAGGGGGCCAGCGTAATGGCCAGTCTCTGTGGGAGCTTGTGACACCCTAAGGGAGGGTTGCAATAAGACAAGCACTCATAGACAAGGGTCCAGGAAAACCAGCACAGGTGTATGGCTTGTGAAACCTCTTATAACCCAAAGATTCAGGGCAGGGGTTTTGGTTCTGCCTTTCAATGTCCATTGAGCGAGTTCCTTAACCTCCCTGAACTCAAATCAATAAAAAACACCGTTTTGTTCCCAGCGCGGCTATGGCAACTTCGAGGATGTGGAACAGCTCTGTACACTCTCAAGGGCTGCCCAAATGTTCTGTGTCACAGGCACCCCCGTGTCAAACCGTCTCAGGCCACGTCATCACCCGTCGGCGGCCTCTGTCGATGGCCCGTCCACGTTTCTCCACCTGACCTACTTTCTGCAGGTAACTTTTCAGGAATGCCTTCCGTCCCAGTGCCCCATCACCTGGACATTTGTGCGCCAATCCTGGTGTCCCGGCGTGCGTGCACCGAGCGGGGGCCAGGGACAGAGGAGGGAACACAGCACCCGGCACTACAGCCTCCACTTCCTTCTCTCCCCAGGGTGCTAGGGGGAGGCAGGGTAGGAACACGGACAGCAGAGCCCCTCCTCCCTGGCCCCCGTCCTCGAGAGAAGGGAGGAACGAGGCCCTCTCGGGGAGCCAAAGGAACAGCTTGCCGAGCGGGAGCAGGCGGGTGCCGGGGGTATGTGAGTCACGCTGACAGCAGAGAGGGCGCCGAGCCAGCCCCGCCACGGAGGCACGGAGGCAGGGAAACACAGTGCAAGCCGAGGCTCCACCTGGCCACGGGGACCGCCAGGGCAAGGACCCTTTCTTGGTCATCACCTCACAACGCAGGGGATCCTGGCTGCTTTCCCAACCTTGAGTGCTGTTGGCAGTGACCCTGCACCTCCCCTCCTTGCTGGTTCCTTTGTCCCCATGGCTGAGCCTGGTGTCCCCAGCCCCATGAGCCAGCTAAGACCCACCTCCCCAGCTCTCCCTCTGTGCCAGCCAACCTGGCTTACTGTCCCGCTCCGCCCCACCCGTAAGCGCACACACAGATCCCTGGTGTCTCTTGTGGACCATTTTGCTGCTGTTTTTCTCTTCCCTCTGAAGTCTGACCCATGCTGGATGACCCAACGCAGGTGCTACCTGTGCCAAAAGCTTCTTCCCTGACTGTCCACTCAGCTGAGGTTTCTGATGCACCTGCTGTTCCTGGATGCTGGGACACAATAGGCACTTAAAAGACTGGATCTTTGTTCTTATGGGACTCTCATCCAGTGGAAGAAGATGGGAAATAAAAAAGGCAGTAAAGAAATAGGATCCTAGTCAAAGTTAAGTAGTGTAAATAGAGTCAGCCAGTGACACATGCCAGGGAGTAAGTGACAGAGGAGGGGACAAGACTTCAAGCCTGTGCTGATAGTGATCTTTGAGTTCAGACAGGCTGACAAGCAGTCAATCAGGCCAAGATGGCGTGGGGAAAGGAACAGCAGGTGCAAAGGCCTTGAGACAGAAATCAGCACTGCTCTGTCTGCCAGTCTGCTTTTCTCTCCCTGGCTGTGTATTGTGTGTATCGCTGGTGGTTCTTGTGTGGCTTCTTTTCGCCTGCATTGCTAATCTCCCTCCCAGTGACACAGCAAGCCCCACGGGGACAGGAAGTACCCTGTGTACTCTCTTTCTCGCCAGCAGCACGTGGGCAGTTGTGCATGGCACTTGATTTCACTTGCCGGCCAGCCCCTGTTCATCCCAGGGAGTGGTTCTTAGGTTCTCAACCCTGGTTCACGTGAGAATCACTCATGAAGGTGGAAAAATGAACTCCCAGGCTCTCCTACCAACCAACCGAGTCAGACTCTCTGGGCAAGAGTGGATTTTCAAGACTCTGCAAGGGGGCTGGTGCTGTGGTACAGTAGGTAATGCCCTGGCCTGAAGCACCTGCATCCCATATAGGCACAGGTTCAAGATCCAGCTGCTCCACTTCCTATCCAGCTCTCTGCTATGGCCTGGGAAGATGGCCCAAGTCCTTGGACCCCTGCACCTGCATGGAAGACCCAGAAGAAGCTCCTGGCTCCTGGCTTCAGATGGGTGCAGCTCTGGCTATTGCGGCTAATTGGGTAATGAACCAGTGGATGGAAGACCTCTCTCTCTCTCTCTCTCTCTCCCTCTCTCTCTCTCTCTGCCTCTCCTTCTCTCTGTGCAACTCTTGCAAATAACTCTTGCAAATAAATAAGTAAATCTTTTAAAAAAAAAAACAAAAAGACTCCACACGGGCAGCGTGGGTGGAAAAGCTGTGACTGGTTGATCATGCACCTTCTGGGATGGGACAAGAAGCTGTCACTGGGCATTCTGATCTGGATTCCAGCTTGACCTGAGGTCCCAGTTAAAGAACTTCCATGAAAGGTCTCCAGCCCAGCCCTTGACCTTGGCCGACCTGTGCATGTCCTCAGGCTGGGACACGTGCCCCTGCTCTGGTTTTGGCCTCAGTCCCTGGTGCTTGCTCAGTGCTTGTCAATGTCTCCTTGAACAACTACAGCAAGCAGGCACTGCCCACAGTTGTCTTAGAGATGTCTGAGTGAAAAGCCCTATTTTCTCCCTCAGTCTCCTTCGTTGCAGGCCAGCTGTAACGGAGGATGGCTTACATTTGAGCACTGGGTGAAGCCACCCTGCACAGGCCAGGAAGAACAGTGACACGCCAGCCGTCCCCACAAACTGTCTGGGATCCTGCAGCTATGGTCCTGTCTGAAGGCAGAGGAGCTGATGAATCACCTGTTTCCAGGCCATTGACAAAATACACCTGATGCTGTTGCAGCCGCATGGAAGGCCCTCGTGTGTTTCCTTCTAAGCCACCACTGTCCTGACTGCGGGGAGAGCTGTGCCAAGGGATACCAGCCCGGAAGGACAGGATGCGGTCGCCACACCAAGATGCTCGCGGGCTCAGATGGCACTCACCCAGCCTGCAGACAGCAGCCTCCCCCTTTCTCCAGCCCCAAGGGCAGCCTGGGAGGAGCCAAGTCCTCTGTTCTGAGAACTTCTGTCTGGCGCCCCCACTGAATTTCAAATCTCTGCAGCTCCTTCAATGTCAAAGCTCAGAAAGAAGGGACGGCTCCTTCCAGTGGCCACGACTCAGAATCAGACACAGCCTGATTGACAGCCGCTGCTTGGGCGAGCTCACATACCCCCTCACCGTAACCTTGACCAGTTCACTTTTCCGGAAAGTTCTGAATATAACTTAACAATGTTAGGCCTTACCATTCACCATATAACTAGCAAATCCCAATAGTGCTTGGGCCCAATCAAAACCAGGCTGGGAAGGAGTGTGATTGAGTGAAAACCGAATACACAGCACAGCCCTACATCTAACTAACGGTGCAAAAAGGCTGAGACAGGCATGAGGTTCAACTCCAGCTCTCTTCCCTCCCATGGGACATTATGAGCACCAGTCTTTTTATTAGTACGATGCCAGCATTGATGTCTAGCTCACAGGTGTGTTGAGGCGGCCAGAATGGAGGGTGCAGCCTATAAGCAATCATTCTTTTTTTTTTTTCTTTTTTTTTTTTTTTTTTTGACAGGCAGAGTGGACAGAGAGAGAGAGAGAGACAGAGAGAAAGGTCTTCCTTTGCCGTTGGTTTACCCTCCAATGGCCGTCGCGGCCGGCGCGCTGCGGCTGGCGCACCGCGCTGATCCGATGGCAGGAGCCAGGAGCTAGGTGCTTTTCCTGGTCTCCCATGGGGTGCAGGGCCCAAGCACCTGGGCCATCCTCCACTGCACTCCCTGGCCACAGCAGAGAGCTGGCCTGGAAGAGGGGCAACCGGGACAGAATCCGGCGCCCCAACTGGGACTAGAACCCGGTGTGCCGGCGCCGCTAGGCGGAGGATTAGCCTAGTGAGCCGCGGTGCCGGCCCTAAGCAATCATTCTTTAATTTATCTAAGTCTTTTCCCTTGACTGGGGAAAACAGAGCTGGGGGTAGGAGGCGAGTTTCCAGGTATAAAACACTTTCCAGCTTTCCTGATCATAAAAGTCTAGCTGGAGCCTCACCTTGACCCAGAGACACTCAAACTTCTCGTTATATTGTTACTCGTCCTCCCAGGCTCAGAGAAGCCAGAGGAAAGTGTTTTGAAGCCATGGTAGAGAGAGGGGCCAGGAGCCCTAGTTGAGGTCCCAGAACAGGCTGAGGGGGCGGTAAGAGTACCCCAGTTTCCCAAATCCGTCACAGTGGTCCCTCAGGCCAGGAAGGACTCCCGCCCAGCCCCCGGACTGCAATGGCTGCAGGCAGCCGCCATCTCGGGGACAGAGCCGCAGAGTCCGAGAGCGGGCACGGCAGGTCCCCTGCCAGGCCTGCAGCACCATGGGCCTCTCCCGGAGAACCAACACAGGCACTTCTAGGGGCCATGGTCTCTCGGCTTTAAATCCATGACCTTCGATGCTCTTAAAGTACTGCTCTCCATTTCACAGGGGTCTGCATATACATGGGCGGCCGTGGAGGCTGTGTCTGCAGACCCTACCTCCAACAGCCTCCCCAGAAAGGACACCTCACCACCAGAGCCTTGGAAGGTTCACGCTGGCTGGGTGCCAGGAGCACCTTCCTTTTTTATTTCATTGGTTTGCTCTTTTCAGAGTTTTATTCTTTTTAGCTGAAAAGCAGAGGAAAACACAGGCAAATTTCCCATCCACTGGTTCACACCCCAAATGCCCACAATAGCCAGGGCTGGGCCAGGTTGAAACCAGAAGCCTTGGCCATGTAGGGAAAGAATAGGGACACTTGACCTCTAAGGGAGGGGACTTGGGCCATCTTCCACTGCTTTCCCAAGCCATGGCAGAGAGGTGGATTGGAAGTGGAGCAGCCAGAACTCGAAGGTGGCACCTATATGGGATGCCGGCACTGCAGGTGGTGACTTTACCCACTATGACACGGCACTGGCCCCACACAATGTATATTTGATTCATATTTTTGGATGGATGGATAGAGGGTACACATCTGTCTATTCAATTAGATGAAATACTTAGACCATCAAAAATAGGAATCATATTATAAAACATAGTGTGGGATACTATCTATATGGAGCATTTATACAATTCTAATGCCTGATAAGTGACTGATGATAATAATAACTCAGACTCGTACCTTACTTTTCTTCCAAGGTGAAGATCAGGCACTTTAGAACTGAGGTTGCAAACTGAAAACTTTGGAATTTGAGAGCCCTTAGGCAGGTCCCCCAGTCTCCCTCACAGTTGGCCACACCTCAGTGATACTTCTCACAATAACAGTGCCCATTTTGTTCCAGAAGGCTCAAGTATCTAGACAGTGTCTCCTCTCTACAGAAGGAGAAGTGGAGGTGGGAGGACTTAAGAGGCTTATTCAAATATGAGAGTGGAATTAATCATCTTCATAGCAGAAGAGTGAGGCCCACTTCCAGGTTGCCTTTTCTTCAGCACCTCAGCACTGCTCTGTGGGACCCATCCACAGTCCAACATTTTCCAAAAGTTATAAAGAACTTGACATTATCAGAGTTGCTTCCCCTTATACAACCTGAGATATGTGCAGATTCTTTTTTTTTTTTTACAGGCAGAGTGGACAGTGAGAGAGAGAGAGACAGAGAGAAAGGTCTTCCTTTTGCCATTGGTTCACCCTCCAATGGCCGCCGCGGCCGGCGTGCTGCGGCCGGCGCACCGTGCTGATCTGAAGCCAGGAGCCAGGTGCTTCTCCTGGTCTCCCATGGGGTGCAGGGCCCAAGCACTTGGGCCATCCTCCACTGCACTCCCTGGCCACAGCAGAGAGCTGGCCTGGAAGAGGGACAACCGGGACAGAATCCGGTGCCCCGACCGGGACTAGAACCCGGTGTGCCGGCGCCACAAGGCGGAGAATTAGCCTAGTGAGCCGTGGCGCTGGCCCGTGTGCAGATTCTTGATACCTGGTACATTCCAGTAAAAACAGTGGTGGACTTTCCTATAGAAAAGAAGCCTTTATAGAAGAAATGGTAGCTTCCCCAGATAGGCACCTACTGTCTACTCTCACATACTCACAGATGATAACAGCTGACTCATCATGTCCCCACACCAAAGTAAATGTTTGTGAGAATTCCTCAGAATTTTAAATTTGCCTTTCAGAGCACCCAAGGTTTTGGGTAATAAAAATCCCAACTCTGCCTAATCAAATCAAGCACTCCCCACTCTCTATCCCCAATCCCCAAGCAATACCAGCTCTGGATGTCCAACTCCATCCATGTCTTTTCTTGGAACGGAGAAGTTCACATCACCTCATTCACACCCTTTCTTTGGAGCATTGGCTGAATTTCTGGGTGTTCTCTTGAAGAAGCCCTTAACACTCACGGAAAACTACCTCTGGAACATGTAGAACCATAACCTCCCAGGTGTACGCAAAGAGTTACTGTGATGTTCCAATCAAAGATTCCAACGGATCACCAATTAGGAAAGTTTCTCCTCACCAAAGGATCTGGAGAATCCAGCAACAGCTAAGATAAGTGGGGAAGAGAAAGGAAATGGAAGACAAGGTATTTAGGGAGATCAGTCCCAATGTTCCCAAGAAGGAGTCTTTGGAAGAGATGAATACTGGCACCCTGGGACCTCAACTTATCAATATTTATCAAGCCCCTTTGATGTATCATGGAATGGGCTAGGTTTGGTAGAGGGTGTAGAGCTTAATACACCATGATCCTCTCACTTTGAGAATGTAGCATTCAAGGTCATGTAGGCATAGGCTCAAAGGCTTGGAATACAAGCAACAGTATGATATGGCAGTTAATTGCAGAGAACACGAAGGAAGGAGGAACAGTTTTGTTCTATCAGGCTGAGACTAGGCCAGCTGGAATTCAACCATCTTTTTCAAGAAGGTTAGGACAAAGGGAGCAAGGGACAACCTTTGTTGCAGTGACTCAGGCTGAAAAGTGACCTGATATAAACTCAATGCACAAACATATTTAAAGGTTTTCTTTTTAGGAACCAATAGAAAGGAAATGCATACATCCAAGAAGTAATTAATATTGAACTAAGGCAAATATTGACCTAGGGCAGGTAATAAACACCAAAAAGTGTGCAGATGAATAAGCAAGAGAGAAATTTCTTTAGGAACTAAAGAATTGGCCCAAGAACTCATGAATTCCTAGTGTTGTTCATTGGATTTTAATGTGAATGAAAACAACAATTATAATTTCAAATAATGAACCAGTACTTGATCTGATCCCTCTTTTATTAGCCTTCTATTCAAGAAGCTTAAAATATTTCACATTTGTATCTTTGAATCTCTACAACCTAACTCAACGGTAGGAATACAGTCAGTAGTCAATGAACATTGAGTGAACGAATAAATGACAATATGAATGAACAAGCAAATGAGTGCCCACATATAAGAACATATCAATTGGGTTCTCATGGCTCCACCTACGCTCATTAATATGAGAGAACTTCAAAAAGTTCATGGAAAATGGAGTTGAAATGTAAGTTTCAAGGCAGGAGTTTAGTCTAGTGGTTAGAATGCCAGTTCAAATGCCTGGGTTCAATTCAAGCTCTAGCTCCTAATTCCAGCTTCCTATCAAAGCAGACCCTGGGAGAAAGCCGCTGATGGCTCAAGTGTTTGGGTCTCTATGATCCACAGAGGAGGCTTGGATTGAGTCAAAGACCAATCAGCATTAACTCAGGCTCAGCATTGTTCATTGAAGATGTTTGGGAAATAAACCAGCAGACAGGTGTGCATCTCTCTCTCTCCTATCTCTATCTCTATCTCTATCTCTATCTCTCTCCTTTCTTTCTTCTTCCTTCATCTCAAATAAGTTTTTTTTTTAATTTAAAAATTAGAAAGAGGATGGCCATTTGCCACAGTAGGAAGACATCACTTGGGATAATTGCATTCCATACCTGAGTGCCTGGTTCAAGTCCTGGCTCTTCTGCTTCCTCTCCAGCTTCCTGCTAATGTGCACCCTGGGAGACAGAGGTTGATGGCTCCAGTGCTTGGGTAACTGCCCCACACGGGAGCGCCAGATCGAGGTCTGTGCTCCTTGCTTCAGCCTCTCCCAACCCTGGTTGTTCTAGCATTTGGGAGGGAGAGAACCAGCAAACGAAAGATCTCTTCCTCTCACTGTGTCTCTATTGCTCTCTTTCTCTCTGCTTTTCAAATAAATAAATGAATGGATAACTTTTTTAAAAAGGTGCTAAAAGATACATTCAGTTTGGTGGCAAAAAAAAAAAAATTGAACTACCCATGCATAGCTTTTAAAGGTATACATTTTCCATGAACTTTTTAAAGACTGTCAAAACTTTTTTGTGCTACAATAAACTTACCCTTTAACTCCATTTTCCATAACCTTCTTGAGGTGCTCCCATACTTCCATAACTTCTGGCCCAGACTGTTGGTGTCTTCAAGCTTTAGTTTCCTTGTCTGCCATATGGATATGATTGTGGAGCCCCCCCCCCCCACCCAGGCCTGTTACGAGGATTAAATGTCTGGAAAATACTTTGTAAACTAGAAAGCACTAATTTTTCTTTAGAAATTAGTTTCTCATTTACACAATAAAGGAATACACTTTATAAGGAAACCAGAGAGTCAGCCTCAAGCCACCCCATTTATTTGCCCTACCCAGCGATTATCCAAGTCCATTACCACTTCTGTCTATGCAGGAGAGCAGCAATGAAACTCCTGATGAAAACTGCTCATGAGGGATGCTGGCATGGCCACTATTGCCACCTGGAGCCAACTACTCACCAACAGGGAGCTTCCTTACCCCTGCTTTGGGTTTTCTGAGCCCCAGAATCAAGACATCAGCTGGCAAGGCAGGCTTGGTTCACATGGAGAAGCTGCTGATTTATCAACAGCGTTATGCACACAGGTACCCAAGCATGCACTGCTGACACTCACTTGCTCCTGACGAGACAACTGGGCCATGTGGTGACAGCATTAATTAGACAATTGCTGCTGAGGAATGCATCTGCAAAACTCTCCCCCTGCTGCCCTGTGAGTTCTCGTTTGTGCAAAGCAAACAGCCAACAGGGTCTGACAGGTGAAATGGTGTGGCAGTAGTTTTACAGAAATTCCAGAAGAAACAGAGGGGATGCATAGAGTGACCCCACACACCTTTCTGTAATGGATGGAACTTGGCTTCTAGAGTCTTCTTGGCAAGCCATTCATGGTCTGCAGGGTGAACATAGAAAACCAAGGTCCAGCAATTTTTTTGGAGGAGTGGCAGGTGGACATTTTCCATGAACTTGACATTCATGTAAGCTTGTTCAAGTCCTGGGTTTGCCTTGTACTAGCTGTGTTATCTTGAACTATTCCATTTTCTTCTGAACTTGTTTTCATATAAAACAGCACTATTACCTTCCTTGTAGCACTATTATGGGAATTCAACAAAATGATAGAGACAGATAAACGTCTCTATATTAGCCATGTTCCCTCTCTCTTATATCCCAAATGCTAGCCACGCCAATCAACTCCCTATGCTCAGAACAGCTGTTTCTCACAATTATGCTTTGCTCCCATACAAACCATTACCTGGAACAGCCTCCCCTTTCCCATTTACCTGATGAGACTCTTCCCATGAGACTCAGCCCCCACCCCCATCTCTGCAAAGCCCCAGCACCTCCCAGCACCTTTTCATCAAATGTCACAGCAGCACTACTATGATCTCTCCAATGTATGTGACAAGATGTCCTAAGGGCTGCATTTGCTTTTTGCATATCTCGATATTCCATTTTGGAGTGACATTGCCTGTCATTTCTTAGATCTTGTCCTGTGCCATCTTTTAACAGAATTTAACACACTGCAAGTGATCAAATCTCAGTTTCCCAACAGCGGATCTACAGAAAAATCCCTCTGCCACTATCTTTAAGAAGTTTGTTAAAAAACAAAAACAAAAAAAACAAAAAAAAAAACAAAAAAAAAAAGTGGGCTGGCGCCGTGGCTCAATAGGCTAATCCTCCGCCTTGCGGCGCCGGCACACCAGGTTCTAGTCCTGGTCGGGGCGCCGGATTCTGTCCCAGTTGCCCCTCTTCCAGGCCAGCCCTCTGCTACGGCAGAGGAGTGCAGTGGAGGATGGCCCAAGTGCTTGGGCCCTGCACCCACACAGGAGACCAAGAGAAGCACATGGCTCCTGGCTTGGGATCAGCATGGTGTGCCGGCCGCAGTGCGCCAGCTGCGGCGGCCACTGGGGGGTGAACTGTCTCTCTCTCTCACTGTCCACTCTGCCTGTCAAAAATAAAAAATTAAAAAAAAAAAAGTGTAACTTCATCAGGGCCTACTGGTGGTAAAAAAGTCACATGTTAAAAAAATACCTCAAAATCAGTCCACTCTGAAATGAATAATATACTCAACTATTTATTCATTGACTGTTTATCCAGTCCTGCTATGTGGCCAAATTCTCACCCACCTCCCCAGTCACTTAACACTGCTTCTCAGATCACGAGCTGGTTTCCACATTTCACCTGCAACCAGAAATCCTGAAGGGGTTGATCTGAGATGCAACCTCCTGGTCTCAACTCCAGAGCTCCCAAGCCAGAGGGCGGTACCTATCGTCTCAGCTTTCACACACTTCCTTCATGGGTTTCAAGTGCATTCAAGGATAAGAGCTAAAGCTCTAGACAAGAGAGCTTAGAGTGGCCATGGTGCTCTAAACATGCACCTGTCATAGGGTCCAAGTGAGGAGACTCTTGAACCAGGGCGGGAGAAGAGAAAGAAAACGAGCAAGCCCTTGGGAAGGGAGCCCTACGAGAATGAGTAGAAAGAAGAGAAGGGCTAGTTATGGAGCTCCCTACTGAACATTCCCATGGCCCCAGAAGTTTCACCAGGAATTTGCTAGTCATAACTGCCATCACTGGTGCGGGCTGTCCAGGGGACTGAGGAGGAAATGGCAGCACTGGTGGTCTGGGCTGGTGCCCCATGGTCCTAGCGCGGAAGGATCAGGTGCAGGAAACAGAGAGAGCTGCCTTCCATCCCTAGGCTTCCATAGGAAGGTCACTAAAGGTCAAAGCATGTGCAAAAGTGATAGGTTCCTGTAGCTCCCTTTCTGCGACTACATTTCAAGAAATAAACGTGTATAAAGACAGACTACTTTTATAGAAAAAAAAAATGGCTCTAAAGAAATTTGAAGTGGAGGCTGAGTGACATCATGATGGGAAGAGCAATGGACTGACAACCTGACCACAGGGGGCAGCATAGCCTCATGGCAAGGATAAGGACTTGGCGTCCAAGAGCTAGGATTTGGGTCCTGGCTTTCTATGTACAAATGTAAAATTTGACAAATAAGGGGAGGGCATTTGGCCTAGCAGATAAGAAGTCTACGTCCTACATTGGACTTTCTGGGTTTGACAGTAGCCTCTGGGTTCTGCCTCCAGTTTCCTGCTGATGCAGTGATGATGGCCCAAGTGATTGGGTCTCTGCCACCCACATGAGAGACCTGGACGGAGTTCCTGGGCTCTCACACCAACCCAGGCATTGCTCAGGCCATTGTGGGCATTTGTCTAGTGAATCACCAAGTGGGTGCTCAATCATTCTCTCTCTCTCTCTTTTGCTGTGTGTGTGTGTGTGCCTCTCAAATAAATAAAGAAATAAAAGGGTTTTTTTTTAAGTGAAGAAAGGGAGATGAAAGGCAGAGAAAGGCAGCTATTTCAGAGAGCTGTGAGAGGTGGCATCTCTGGGAAGTCAGTCATAAGCAATGGCCTGAAAAAAAATGATGTACCAAAGATCAGGGAAGAAAACAAACCCAAGAGGGGACCGCGTGTGCAAAGGTCCTGGGGCAAGAGTGAGTTCTGAGTGCTCCAGCAACCCCAAGATGGGCAGAGTGGCAGAAGCAATGAACCAGGGACCAGAGGTGGAGAAGATGAGACCAGGGAAGAGGACTGGGGTCACCATGAGGAGCCCTGGAGGTGTCTCATTTCTAGTGGGAAACCTTGGGCGGGGGGTTGAAGCAGAGAGAAAAGGAGCCAGTGAACAGTTTCCAATCATCTCTGGCTGCTGTGTGGGGAAATGGCCGTGCATGGTGAGAGGGGAGCACAGGAGGCAGACGGGAAGGAATGTAGGTTGTCTATGGGGCGGTGGGTGTGGCCTGGACACCCTGGACTGGTGGAGGGGCTGAGGCATGACTGAAGTGAAGCAGGTTTTACTGGGATAGGTTGAGTTCTGCAGCACATCAAACTGGGTGGAGGGTGAGAGGCTCCAAGAGGCTCCGGGGCCTGCAGCCTAGGCAGGTGCACCTGGGCTGGAGCCACTGATGGAGCCAGGGATGGACCCTGGGAAGGGGCAGTTTTCCCTGGACGGGCTGCTGTGAATGGAGAGCCTCTTCCTCCATGTGGCAGGAGACTTCAGCCTGCAGGAGAGGCTGGCACGTGCCCAGTCCCACGCGTGACCACAGCACAAGTCTGTTTCCAGGGAGAAGCTCACATACAGCCTCTCTGGGACCACAGCGTGCATCTTGCACTCCAGGGCTACGTGATCTCTGAAGTATGCTGTCTATTAATTTGACCCCCTCCTGTCAGCTGGAAGTCCTATTCCTCAGTTGGCCCCTGGCTGGAAAGGAAAGATCATTGTAAGTTCTCTAAGTTCTCTAAGGCCACAGCACAGGAACTCTTGCCCTGAACACCTGTTGCTGGCTTGTGGGGAGCAACTCAGACTAGACTAAGTTACTGGGATTAAGACTTATTCTATGCATCTGCACTCCCACAATATGGCGCTGGGAGAGGAGAAAACAGCTTCTATGCAGCTGCCTCTTGCCAACTTGAGTGATGACCTGCAGGAGCTGATCCTGCTCCTGATTGGAGGAGAGCAGCGTACTCGGCGTGTGGGCAGCCGAGTTGGGATTGGCGGAAGAGGACTATAAAGGAGGAGAGAGACAACATGCACGAGGAACATCTAAGGGGAACATCTATCCGAATAACACCTGTGCAGCCCCCGAGAGAGCCGGCCGGCGGTGTGCCGCTCCCCCGCGGAAGTGGGGAAAGTGGCAGGGGGAACTGCCCTTCCACGGAGGTGGAAGGGACGATAGCCAACCCGGGAAGAACCAGCAGCAAACCCGGGGAGGGCCGAGCAGACAAAAGAACAGCGCAGGGTCCTGTGTCGTTCCTCCACGAAGAGGGGGAGCGACACTGGATAAGCCCAAACACCCAATGCCATGGCCTGCTCTGGAGAGGCCATATATTAAAATGCTGACTTCCCAACCTGTTGCCCCGGATAATAAATGATGAACCTGCAGAAATATTTACATATTGACTACTTCTGCAAAGTAAATCCATCACACGTGCTTTCCAGCTCCGTAATTCCAGACGGCCAGGAATTCCCCGTGAAAAGGAAGTCTTTTCTGAAGGTCACAGGACATTCCCCTCGTGGCCAAGGTCACCTTGAGAGCTTGTCACTTCCTCTGCCCAGACTTAGTCCACCTAACTGGACCACCCGCTGAGAGTCAGGCCCTCACCCCCACCCCCATGACAGTAACATGGAGCTACGTGGAGGGATCTAACCCGAAACAGGGACCTAAGTCATCCACAGATACAGAGCAGAGAACACAGCAGTCAATGCTGGGGGACCTGGCACTGTGCTGAGTGCTTTATCATCATCGCGTGTCACCCACTCACACTCTGGGGCAGGCATTCTTACTTCCCATCTTACAGATAAGAAATTCTAGGCTAGGAGAAATCAAGCGACCTGTCCCAGGTTATGCGGTCAATAAGGGCGGCACCAGGACTCGAACCCAGGCCGTCCAACAGCACAGCGTAAACCCTTCTCTGCCCTTTTCCCCACTGGGCTCTTCTGGAAGCCTCCACTACGGATGCTCCCTCAGTCACTCTGAGCAAGATGCCTCTGCTTCCTCCGCGCTGATCAACGTCCACCCCCACCCAACTGTCAGTCTCTGTTTTGCACGGAGACAGGTGGGTCTCGACACACGGAAAATGATTGTGCAATTAGGCGGTGTCGGCAGCGATTGCCCTGCCTGCTGTGGGGAGAGCAGCAGCAGAGTGTGGCTTAGCGCCTGCTCTCAGGGTGACGGAGCCCTGGCGTGACTCAGAGCACACTGGGCTGAGCGGAGGAGGGATCTGGAAGCGGCAGCCCAGGAGGCTGCCTGCCCCAGCCAGGATGTGCTGCTGCTCTGCAGGGACGGCTGAACTGGAGCCCGGCCCAGCAACCAGGCACATTAACCTTGGCCCACGGGCCCCAGATTTAAGAGGATCAGGTCCCTGCACGAGTCAGAATTCTGATGCAATCTGAAAATACACACTGCCCGATGGAGCTCTGACCTTAGATGGTACAAGCCGTCTCCTGGGTGGATTTGGGGAAGGGAGTGGAGCAAGGAGACTTCAATACCAGATAATCCCAAACACAGCTCTTTTCAGCCTTAGGAGGTATTATATATTTTTTTCATTGTTTGTATTTGTATTGGAAAGTAGCTTGGGTTTTCAGGTAGTACCTGAAATATACAAGTCTGGCTAAATCTTGTCTCGGCTGAAAACCCTTCTGGGTAGGGCAGGTGTTGGGTGCAGTGGTTGAGATACCACTTAGGGCCCCAACATCCCTTATCGGAGTGCCTGGGTTCAAGTCCTGGTCCTGCCTCTGATCCAGGATCCTGCTTACGAACACACTGGCAGACAGCAGATGATGGGTAAGGAATCTGCATCTCTGCCACCCACATGGGAGACCCAGACTGAGTTGCTGGCTGCCGGCTTCAGCCTGGTCAGCCCTAGCTATTGCAGACATTGGAGGAGTGGACCAGTGGATTGAAGGTCTCCTCTCTCTCTCTCTCTCTCTCTCTCTCTCTCTCTCTCACACACACACACACACACAAATAATAATTTTTTAAAATTCCTTTGGGTATCCCCATTGCTCAAGGGGAAGCCTGTCATTGCCTGGAGTCCGCTCTCATTAGCCCCAGTGAAATGGACTGCAGGAGCTCCATTTTTGGTCTTCCCAGAATGTTTTTCCTTTCACCTCTTCTCTGGGTAATAAAATTCCTCCTTCCTGGAGGAAGCCATCTGCGTGGTCCAGAAGTGCTGACTCTGCCTACACCTGCCCAGGGACAAGCCTAGGCTCCGAACTTGCCAACAAATTTCCTTCCCATCTGCAGGACTAACTTGTCCTAATACTTCTCATCTGTAGACTACAGGAAGTGTCCTCCTTTCTCCAGATTCACGAATTCAATGGGAAACATGAGCCAGTTCCAGTCCCGGCTACCTCACTTCCTATCCAGTCCCCTGCTAATGGCTTGGGAAAGCAGTAGGGGATGGCCCAAGTGCTTGAGCCCCTGCACCCACGTGGGAGACCTGGAAGAAGCTTCTGGCTCCTAGCCCCGGCCATTGTGGCCATCTGGGGAGTGAGCCAGCAGAGTGAATATCTCTCTGTCTATCTCTCCCTTTCTCTCTGTAACTCTGTCTTTCAAATAAATAAATAAGTCTTTAAAAAAGTGGCAGAGGTTGAGGCCCATGGAACATGGTGTGATCACTGGGGACTCTGCCTTCCAGATGGCTTGTCATGGCTCTCATGGGATCCGGGTTAGTCCTGCCAGAGCAAGTGGTGATAAGGGGCCAGCCTGGCCCTGAACTGGCCTGGCTTCCTGTCTTGCCATTGGATCTCTCCCTCTTGCACAACTTCCACCATGATGCCATCTGCCATGCTGCAATGCAGCCAGAAGGCCCTCACTGGAGCTGAACAGATGCTGGCACCGGGCTCTGGAATCATCCATCCTATAAGCCAAATAAAAACCTCTTCTTTATGACGTGCCCAGCCTCAGGTGTCCTGTTATGCAAGCATAACATGAACTGGCACATCCCACCACCAGCAGCCTGCCCCCTAGCAGAGAAAGTTCTGCTTCTCATCTCCTTAGTCCTGAAAAGAGGAGGGGGAGGGGAGATGCCTCCCCAGAGGGACAGCAGTGCAGAGAGGGCCACCCAACAGGAGAGGAATGAGACCAACCGGCAGAGACCCTGAGGGACAGCCAAGAAGACGGGCTCCCCCCCACCCTCCTGCTGCCCTAGCATGAGGCCAGGTGGCCCAGGAGATGTACTCCTCACACCCTTGTCGTTACAGAACAGGTGGAGGAGCCTGGAGAGTGAATCCACAGGAGGAAAGGAAGGTACCCAGCCACAGAGCCTCCTCTCTGGAAGAGATAAGGGGGCCACAAGGGGGAGATTGAAGGTCTCTGAGACCATTAGAAAACCCACCTCCATGGAAAAGACTTCTTTTACTAAACTCTCCTCAATAACTTCATCGGAGTGTGCTGCTCATTTCCTGCCTGGACATGGAACAGTACTTCTAGATGTTCCAGGATCTCTGGACCAAGTAAAGACATCTCATTTAAAGATTTATTTATTTCTATGAATGGCAGAATTGAGAGAGAAAGAATCTTCCATTTGCTTGTTCACTCCTCAAATGGCTGCAACAGCCAGGGCCATGCCAGGCTGAAGTTAGGAACCAGGAGCTTCTTCCAGGTCTCCCACATGGATGCAGGGGACCAAGGACTTGGGCCATCTTCCGCTGCTCTCCAAGGACATAGCAACAGAGAGCTGGATTGGAAGTGGCGCAGTCAGGACTCGAATTAGTGTCCATATGGGATGCCAGCATCACCGGGGTGGCTTAACCCCACTACATCACAGTGCCAGCTCCAGACATCTCACTTTGAGGAGGCACGGCTGGCAATGCCCAGGGCAGGGCACAGGAAGCAGAATGCTGGCAGCTGATTGAGCTCAGAAGACTGAGAAGCCTCAGTGACCTGCCCAGACAGCATCCCACAACAACAGCACTGGGAAAAGCCTGCTGGCCTCCCTCTGCCCATCCACCCAGAGCATCTTCCCCAATCCTTCCGGAAGTACACACAGCACAGGGCACTCCCTCAGAGAGCCCCACTCCCATGCCAAGGTGGTTGCTGCACGTCAGCAAGCTAAGTAACGTTGCTCTGTAATACAGGGGCGACTTTGAGGCATCTTTTGGAAGGAGGAGGAACAGTAGGCAAATCTGTCCCTCCAAAGGAGAGCAGCTCCAAGCCCACCCGGGGCAGCAGTGAGCCTCAGTGGCCATGTATTGGCAGACATGGTCAGCAGCTGTCCCGTGGCCCCTGCAGTCCGTGGGTAGCGAGGTTCCTCCCATAGCTGCAGCACCTCCCCAGCTGTCTGCACCACACTGCGGAAGGTGCACCAGGCTGGGAACCCGAGGCCTGGGCTCCCGTCCAGCTCTGCCGCCAGGTAGCATCGTGACCTTAAACAACCCACTTTCCTATTCTAGGCCAAGATCTTCTCTGTAGAAGAAGGACTTTGGGATCCTGGCTTCCCATCTTTTCCTCTCTCTGCGTCTCCTACTTCCTCGCTGTGTTTCTGGTTTTCATAGTGCAGAGTGCATGCAGAATGGCAGAAGGTTTTGCATTCCTGGCTGCTGGCACCAATGTCACAGTGACAAGCCCAGATCTTCCATTCATTTCCCATTGCTCCTTACAAGGTCAGTTCTGCCCTAAGCGCAGAATTCTTCCAGCAGGGGCATAGAGATTTGAGGAGTGTCAATTTTCTGTATAATCCCATGGCCCTCCTCTCAGGATATCTTTACATGGATAACTCCAGGAAAATGCCCAGGCAATCCAGTCCTGCTGAGATGAGGAAACCGGGCAGGGAGTTAGGCAGGGCTGAGTGAGCCGGAATTCCTGCCAGCCCCGCATCGCAGCTCCACCCCTCTGCCTGTCAATCCACTATACTTTCCCATGGTGCACCTGTGCCTCATCTGGAACCAGGAAGGAGGCGATACCATGATGGCCATGTGGAAGTTAAAAAACTCCATATGGAGGTTCTGTGAACCCACCAGAAAGCCTCACACACACTAAAATCCACCGCATTCGTATATTCAATCAGAGTGCCACCCTCGTCTCATAAAAGAGACTGATAACAGGAGCTGAGCCCTGCTTTGGCTCTGGGCTTTTGCACATTGCTTCTCTGTCTTTCTCTGGCCTCCTCCCCCTCTCTCCCAGTAAGCCATTCTCTGGCCCACACAAGGTGGCTCTCTCTCCTGTGGGGTGGCCCACACTCATGTGTGAATGTATGTTCACCCTCTCTCAAATCTTGCTCTCACTTGTGCACTGTATTTATGCCTCTGCTTTGAGGTCTTATCTCTTCGAGGGGCAGGAAGCTCGAATAAGGATGAAGCTACTTGGGCCCCTAACACTACTGCTACAGATTGGATGCTTCTGCCCATCTCAAATTCCTGTGCAGACAATCTCCAAGGGGACGCTACTTGGGAGGTGGGGTTTGGAAGAGGTGATGCATCTGAGGGCAGAGCCCTTGTTAAGGGCTTTAGTGCTATCATAGCAGAGACCCCAGGGAGCAGGGGGTTAGCCTCATGGTTGAGACACCTGTGTCTTAGTACCTGGGTTCAATTCCTGACTCAGGCTCTAGTTTCCTGCTAATGCAGACCCTGGGAAGCAGAAGTGACAGCTCAAGCAGTGGGGTCCCTGCTGCCCTCATGGGAGACCCAGATTGAGTTCCTGGCTCCACGCTTCAACCCTGACAATCCCTCAGCCCAGCCCAGGTCATTGCAAGCATTTGAACCAGTAGATAACAGAGCTCTCCCTTGCTCTCTCTCACTTTCTGTCTATATAACTGCCTCTCTATTTCTGTCTCTGCTTTCAAATAAAAGTTTTTAAATAAAAACAAAAGAAAAAGACCCCAGACAGCCCTCTCACCCTTGCCTGAGTGTGGGGACACAGTGAGAAGACGGCCATTTGTGAACAAGGGATCAGGCAGGTGGCAGAAACTGACCGTGCTGACACGTTAAACTTGGACTTCCCAATTTCTGTTGTTTGGAAGCCATCTGGCCTATGGTACTTCATGAAGGCAGCCCAAAAAGATTGAGATACCCCCACAGGCAGGCTATCTCAGGAAATCACAGTGAGCCTGGGGAATTAGGTAAATCTGGGATCCTATCCCTGTAAAAAAATAATTTGATTCCACAGCATCCAAGGGCATCACTAACACAAATCAACAAAATATGGGCTGCGGCTACAAGCAGGGTGGCTCTAGGACATTACTGATCAGCCCGAGAGTACAGCCGCAAGCTCAAAGACCTAAAACAGGAGGGCTGTGAAGACCTCTCCTCCTTACGGACTTTTCAAGACAACTATGTGTACATTTGCAAAACCAAGCCCTGCAGTGAGGTAGGGAAAGTTGGTCTTAGCCTCACTGTAAAATAGACAGCAAGGCTCCTGTCCTGGGGAGGGAAACTTAGTCCTTTGCGTCCTCTCTTTGTGCTTTGTCCATGGTTCAAAATCAGAAGAGCTGCAAGGGAACAGCAGGGGACACCGGGCGTCAGGCTAACATGGGCATCCTGCTACCTCTTTGGCCAGCACAGGGACACACAGACAGGACAGGGAGAAAACTGCCCCAGGGAGGGAACTTTATTTGGTGTCCTGGTTGCCCTCAGCAGTGGCTCAGCCAAGGCACAGTTGGAAAGAAGAGGTGGAAAAGTGTGTGAGTGGGGGTGGAGGCGCCAGGTCCACGGAAGTTGCTACACAGGAACCCTGAGAGAGGGCAGAATCCTGGGCAACACCAGGTGTGCATGAGGTGGTGGACCAGGGAGGAAAGAGGCCAGGGCTTCAGTGGCATTAGGCTTCCCAGCTGTGTCCGGTCGGCAGAGAAGCCGCCTCTGAGAAGTCCTCACCAGTGGGACACCATCCTGGCCCCATTAGGTAAGAAGTTCTTGGGCGGAGCTCAGAGCAGCAAGCCCTTCTTCTCATCACTCCGAACACCTCTGCCTGGCACTCCCAGGCCTCAGCAGCCAGCCCAACCCCACAGTCTGGGGCTCAAGCCCTGATCATCCCTTAGACTCAAACCTTAGCCCCTAGATTCCTGACTGATGCACATGGTACTGTCTTCCTACTGGCAAAATCACCATAATCCGACATGGGCAGGCAGTGCCAAGAAGGGGAACTGATATCAGCAGAGAGCCAGCAAGCTCCTGACAGAGCCGTGGTGAGCACACGTCACTGCAGTCATCAACACTCCATGAGGCGCCCACCTGGCAAAGCAGGCTGCCGCTCCCCTCCCACGGTGGCTTCCCCATGCCCTGTCCAGTTCCCAGGAACACGCCAATCAGGTGAGAAAGCTCCACGTCGCAGTGTTCAGAGAGAAGAAAGTGAGGAAACACAGGGATCCCAGCCTCCTTCTTTCTCCATAAGGCAAAATTTCAAATAATAACCAGATCCACAGCAGATGCACTGGCTTTTAGCACTCCTGAGGGGGAGAGGATGGAGCCAGTCTGTCTCTGTCTCTCTAAATCTAGAGAGCGCAGGAGCCAGCAGGAGTGCAAGCATGACCGCCTGTGTGTGAGAGAGAATGAGAGAGAGATATGGGGAGATGGGTATGGGAGAAGGAGGATCAAAGGGAGAAAAAGAAATAGAGCCACCACCTAGGAGAGGGACCAGAGACCAGAGGATTGGGACCAGGGACTGGAGGATTGGGAGGCCAAACATAGCCGAAACCAGATGCGGAAAGGTAGAGAGGAAAAGGGGACAGAGATGGAGGGAGCATAGCAAACGCACAGGAAACAGCAACTACAAGAATTCACCCATAATGAATTAAGCCGTGAATGATAGCCAACCACTGAACTGGCCATAGGAAGCGAGCTCTTTGTGAAAGGTGAGCCACGGTACAATGAGCTCTTGCAAGGGCACTGGGCAGGCCTCGGAGCACTGCGGACCCCCCTCTGGCCCTGCTCCCCATCAGCTGCATGGCCGTGTCCAGCCCCTGCATGCTGAGATCATTTCTGGGTCCATGACATGTGGGTGCCGGGCCAGCAGAGGTCCAAGGTCTTTTCCAACTTGCATTGTCTATGAAGCGGCGAGCAAACAAGATCAGACACCCCAAGCATTTACACCAACCGCAGACCAGGAAAAGGCTCTGGGACCATACTCGCCCCAACTCTGCTGGGCCAACATGGAGCTGATCCTGCACACACTCAGGATCCTGGTCGTAGGGCAGAGTCCTGAAGACAGAGCTTGGGCATGCCACACAGCAGTGTCCCTGTGCCGCTCTGGGCTTTGTGTCTCCTGCTGGGGTGTAACCGGCGAAGACTGCTCTCCCTGGACAGCTCTCTTCCAGACAGGCAAATGGCTTCTGCCTCCCCGCCCCCGGGCCCAGCCTCTGCTGCCCACACTTCGATGCCCAGTCGCCCTGCCCCCAGCAAGGTTCACGGCGCAGTTTGCATGTTTGGCTTTCAGATTTCTTGTTTGTTTTTCTTGTGATTTTACCCCTTAACTCTGCTATCCTAAATGCAGTCAAAATGTTCAGATGCTGCCCACGAACCACTCAGGCCGGCATGCCCATCTAGTTCCACATGAGCTAAGCAGTTGACCTTGATTGACCAGTTCTCATTCTGACAGAAGGCATGGTAGGACAGTTTAGAAGGACTCTGGTACCTGGCTGTGAGACTGTACACAAATCACCTAAGGGCTGTGTCTCACTTTGTCACCTATAAAATGGGACGTCAAGCATAAGACCTTGCTTCAGGGGTTGCTGTCGGGGTAGAGGAGCAACACACAAAGCTTCAGAACAGGGCCTGTCATATCCTAAGTGCTTCGTAATCGGCAGCCACGGGGACCACACTTGGACACTGTGCTCAGGCCAAGGCGACAGCAGAGAGACTTATTTTGACATTAGGAGCCGAGTTCCCACTTGAATCACCACTGTTGGTGACAATGGATATCTCAACAATCTCTCTATCCTCTGGTCAAATCCTTTATATAAACCTTAACATGTAGCCTAGTTCCATTAAGGACACTGACATGAATTCAAGTTAGATCATTCAAGTTCTGTACCCATTTTTGTAAAGATTGGTTTATTTATTTGAAAATCAGAATTGCAGAGAGACAGAGAGAGATAAGTTTTCCAGCTCCAAGTGGCTACAACAGCCAGGGCTGAGCCAGGCCAAAGCCGGGAGCTGGGAGCTTCATTGAGGTCTCCCAAATGAATGACTGGCACTCATTCACTGGGTCATTTCTGCTGCTTTTCTCAGGCCATTATCAGGGGGCTGGACAGAAGCAGAGTGGCCGGGACATGAACTGGCACTAATATGAGATGCTGGCATTGTAGGCGGTGGCTTTACCCATTACTCTACAATACCTGTCCTCCAGTACATATTTGTTTACCATTTTAAAGGCAGACAGAGAGATCTCCCACCCACTGATTCACTCTCCAATGTCCATGATGGTTGGGGCTGCACCATGCCAAAACTGGGATCTGTCACTCAATCCAGGTCTCCCCCACGGGTAGTAGGGACTCAAGTAGTTGAGCCGTCACCTGCTACCTCCCAGGATGCACACTTGCAGGAAGATGGAATTGGAAGCCGGAGCCAGGATTGGAACCCAGGTACTGCAATATGGGATGGGGCATCCCAAGCTGTGTGTTAGCCACTCCCCCCAACTCCCTGCTCCAGGACCTTTCTCGTTGGCAGGCAGCCACCAAGTGCCCCTCTGCTTGGTGCCTGGTTGCAGAGTGAGTCACGCACACCCTCTCAAATGAGAGTTCACATTTTTGCTGTGATCCATTGTTACTCTGCATATTTTTCCTCCTCTGCTCTCTGCCTGAGATTTTTCTGGCTGCTTTCGTTCGCAAGATCTTTCATATAGCACGTAGCTGAAGTTCTGTCGCTTTTCTCAGTGTGTTAACCCATCCAGGGAGGCATCCAAGAGAAAGAGCAGAGGGCCAGCTCCCTCTGGACCGTGGGGATCAAGCAGCCTGGGTTTGGTGCCCCATCCGTCATCAACAGTCCTATTCGGCGCAGAAAGGTGTATTCCTATCCCTGTGGGAACAAGGACCCCTGCTTCCTCTTGCTAAACAACCTTGCCCACCTTACAGCGAAAGTGGTCAATGGATCGGCTTCTTTCCCAGCTCCCAATCCTTGCTTCCCCTGGTAGCCACAAGGGCTTTGTGAAATCACAGAGGAGCCACTGGCTCCTACACCTTAAAAGACCTCTGGCCCAGGAGTAGCTTCAAGATCTGCCCGGCACTTGCTTCTTTTGGCTCATCTCTTGCCGTTTCTTCTTATCTTCCCACCAGACTCCCTGCCCCAGCTCAACACTACTCAGGTGGAATTATCAGCCACTCTGCAAATGTCCCAGGGCCTCTTACACAGGATCACCCTCATCCCAGGATGTGTCGCTCCTATTTGTGTTTTGGCTTTGCATCACCCCCGAGAGGCCTTCTTGGCCCTTTTTGTCCTGCTCCATCAAGCCCACCTCATGGCAGCCCAAGTGGGCATCTCTCCTCCATCTCCTCGGAGCTCCTGTGCAGGCCCCTGCCTGGGAACAGGGAGTTTCACCTGCACTCTCCCCTCCACTTGGAGCTTTGTGAGGGCTGAAACTGCCTTCTCCATCTCTGAGACTCTGTGAAACATTTCCTGACTTCAGTTATGAAGGAACGGAGTCACACAGAGCTGGACTTTTCTGCTGGCCTAAGAACTAATACAAAAACCCCTTAGGCAAAGCAAACTTCAAAGGAATGGGAGTCAGCAGGTGCAGATGGTAACATCCAACACCTGACTCTCGGTCCTGTCCCTGGTGGCCTTGAGAGGGACAGCTGCCGAGGGAGCAAACAGACTCCACTCTGCTGAGAGTCCCTGCTTATGGAGAAGCATCAGTACAGGCAGTTGGGGAGGAAACAAGAGCCCGATGTCCACTCACATCAGGTTGGCGGACGCTTTTGTGGGCCAGCAGAAGTCCCGGGATTATCTGCAAGTTTAGGTTAAGATTGGGGTTTGGATGCTATGCAGCCTAGAGGCCTCCCTAGGGCAGCCTGCTGACTCCCTGCCAGCTCTTCCCACTTTCCACAGATCTCGGTCCTGGCCGGTCTCATCTGTATTTGGCTTTTGCTTCCTGGCCAAATGCAAGAACCGGGGCTGTGGACATCTGTAAGTTCTTCTTCTGCATCCTCAGCATTTCTTTGGACCCTTGAGATCCCAAAATCCCCCTATTGGGATGAAAGGAGAACTCGCACACCATTGGCTGCCAGCCAAATGAGCCTCTGCAGATATGCACAACCTTGTGTAGACAGAGACAGGTGTGCATGAAAACACACACACACAATCTAAGCAAAATTTGAAAAAAACAACACACATACACAGTAAGTATTCCTAACTGAGGCACATTTCCTTAGATATGCTATTTAGAGAGCCCCAGTTCATAAATCATCTAGATAAGGAAGTAAGACAGGCACTAAAGGCATAGATCGCATCCACAGTGAAATTCTAAGGACCTGCTGATGAGGCTCCCAACCAGCGCATGTGAAACACTGCAAGCCTTTGGAGCCGAGGAGAAAGGGTCTTCTCCCTGGCCTTGGGGGAGGCTGATATCCAACCACAAGTGCGTTTCTCAGGAATTAGAAGAGGCCAGACAACACCAGCCACCTTGATCTCAAAAGGAACGAATAGAAGGTTCCTATACCACATCTGCAAACACAGCATACCAAACTGAGCCTGATAAATCAACAGAGACTTGGAGGGAAGAATGACACGACCTGCTGGAAGAAACGTAGCCATGAGCTCTAGCAAGAGGTGACAGTGGAGGGAAAGAATGATGGCAGGGATGTCACCCATTGTGCCAGGACCCTCTCCCGGTGCCCGTGGTCTCCCAAAGTGGGCATCAACTCCAGAACACACTGGGCCTGTTAGGGATGGGGAGATGGATTGGAGGTGAGATCTCAGCTTCAGCCTAGTGTTCACAGTCAGGAATTCCCAAGGATCCGTGACACCTGAGCTTCCAGCAAGTGTCTTCTTGCTTCAGGCCCCTCTGGGTAATCGTTGTGCACAGTTAGCATTTGTCCCGGGCTTGTTCCAGGTCCTGTTGTCATCTTAATCTCATCTGAGCCTCTGCTGTCAATATCATTCAACCCATTTCTCAGATGAGGAAAGGTTAAGGAACAGGCCTAAGGTCAGAGTGGGTGACAGAGCAAGGATTAGAAACCAGGTCAGGACGACTTCAAAGCCTGCACTCTTTTTATTTTTTTTAATGTTTGTCTATTTATTTGAAAGTCAGAGTTACAGAGAGAGACAGAGACAGAGAGAAGGAAAGAGATCTTCCATCCACTGGTTCATTCCCCAAATGGCTACAAAGGCTGGGGCCAGGCCAGGCCAAAGCCAGGCACCTGGAACTCCACTCGGGTCTCCCATATGAGTGGCAAGGAGCTAAACCCTGGACCATCTTCCTCTACTTTCCCAGGCCATTAACAGGGAGCTTGATGGAAGTGGAGCATCCGGTTCCCATATGAGATGCCTTCGTGGTCACAGGTGGCGGCCTTACCTGCTCCATCACGACAGTGGCCCCAAACCCTACACTCCTAACAAGTAGGGTTGGGAGCAAATGCCTAGCACAAGGAGCCACCTCCAAGAAGACACGCATTCTAAAGGAGAGCATATACAAATTTATCCAAACTCTTCAACTTTTGCCAACCCAAAATTTGCACGGTGGTTGGCCTAAGGAATGGTACAGCCTGTGGTGGTGAAATAGAATCTTCCTCTAGATGAATACAACTGGCCCACACAGCGACATGGTACTGTACCCTGGATGTTTGCAGCTTGTCCACTAGCTGAAGAGTAGGGCATAAGTTGGAGAGGAAAGCAAAGACATCTATAGTCTCTGTTCTTTCTCGCGAAATCTTTGTGGACAGAGTTGCAACAAATAATTCCCTCCCTCCTCTGTACCAAACATGGGGCAAAGACCACAAGAAACTGAATCCATCTGGAAAAGACTTTCCTAGCGAAATAATCATCCCCGTCATAGAACTTTGGCAGGCGGGCGAGATTTGGAGGAACATCAAGAAAGATCTGTGGATAATGACACTGGTCAGCAAATTAGGTGCAGCACTGCAATCCAATAAGGCAGCACAATTCAATGCTAATGTGACTTCCAAAGCCCCCGAGCCAAGGCATCCATCACCTTGTGGGCTAGAAGAGTGATGAGCTCCTCGCTTAACACCCTGGTGGCTCAGGATGGCAGCGCTGCCTTCAATGTAAGCAACCAGAAGTGCCAATCCCAGGGCCTGGGGATGAGGAGCAGAGGCTGCGTGGCTGGTGGTGGGCAGCTACCTCCAGGGCTGTCAGCACAGACAGTGGGAGAGGTGAGCAGGCCAAGCAGACAAGTGGAGGGTTAAGTGAAAACTAGCAGTCCTGAAATTTCTGCCCGTGGAATACATACATACAGGTTAAAGCCAACGCTGCCAAGAGTGACTAGGATCTACCCCTGCTGCTCAGCCCATTGGCTACTCTAAAGGCTACACCCGCATCATGTGGGCATCCCATATTGGAGCTCTGGCCGGGCTGTTCCGCTTCTGATCTAGCCAGTTTGTTATGGCAGGAAAAAGAATCAAAGAGCTAGGAAGGAACTTGAAAATCTTGTGTTCCAGGCCGGCGCCGCGGCTCAATAGGCTAATCCTCCTCCTAGCGGCGCCGGCACACCGGGTTCTAGTCCCGGTCGGGGCGCCGGATTCTGTCCCGGTTGCCCCTCTTCCAGGCCAGCCCTCTGCTGTGGCCAGGGAGTGCAGTGGAGGATGGCCCAGGTGCTTGGGCCCTGCACCCCATGGGAGACCAGGAAAAGCACCTGGCTCCTGGCTCCTGCCATCGGATCAGCGCGGTGCGCCGGCCGCGGCGGCCATTGGAGGGTAAACCAACGGCAAAGGAAGACCTTTCTCTCTGTCTCTCTCTCACTGTCCACTCTGCCTGTCAAAAAAAAAAAAAAAAAAAAAAAAAAAAAAGAAAATCTTGTGTTCCTCAAGTGACGCCCCACTGTGGTTTCTCAACCTTGAAGCTTTTCATGTTGTGGACCAGAAAGTTCTTTAGGGGGTGGAGAGAGCTGGCATTTGGCAGCACCTCTGGCCTCTACCTACTAAATGCCCACAGCATCGCCACCACCCCAGCTGTTAGAACCAAAAGACTAAGGATGTCAAGTATCCCCCGAGGAGCCAAAATCTGCTCTGGCGACCTTATCTAGTGAAATCCATCTTTTTCCACTGACTGTGGGGCAAGGATGGAACCACAGGGCAAAGTCCCCAGAGTGCGCACCTCAGAGCTCCAGGCAGTCGGGCTGGCCTCTTCTGCATCCTTGCACAGCCCACCTGGGGGCTCCCAGCTTGGATCGCACCGCGCTGTGGCTAGAAAGAGAACCCAATGGAGCCCAGGGCCAGATTAATTATTCTCTTTCAGGGGTCTTGTGTTTTCTGGAAACAACAAACAGGGAACACAAGCTCACTTGCGGAGTTCCTGTGTGTCTGAGTCAGGAGGGAAGCTCCTCCCCGCCCCAGCCTGGCACTTGGCCTATCAGCCGCATCAGCTGCTTGGAGCACCGGCCACAGTCGCACAGCTCTCTGCTCTTAGGAGCGCTATGGGTCCAACACTCACTGCAATTAAGTTAGTTAAAACAGGTTGGGTGAGCCTTTTTTGTACCTCTAATGCACTCCTCTCATCCATCTCCACGGGCTGCGCAGTTTACTAAGCTCTACTCAAAAGCATGGGTGCTGCAGGCTTTGCAGAAGCACCAAAGGCTCCTGCCCCTGCTCAGGAGACACCTGCTGCCCAGCACACCAGGACAAACAGCAGAAGCAAATCAATCGCGCTCTACACAAGAGCCACACCGCTCTGGCCTCTCCATATCCTGTCCATGGCAAGAGCAGAAAGGAGAGAATTCCTGCCCCACTGTCTTACCAGCTCAAATGCCTCCCTCCAAGACTGCCAACTGAGGATGCCCCATCTCAACAGGAACCCGAGACGTCAAATTCAAACACAGCCACATCCCACACCTCCATCCGATGCTAAGATGATCCACATTTCCTGGCTGTTATTACTAATTATTCATTCTGCTTGGTAATGTGCTGTTCATACCAACTTTTAAGAATTGCCACCCAGGCCACTCATTCACACAGAGTGAGGAGGAGCTGTATTAACTACCATGTTGAGGGGCCGGCATTGTTTTTAAGGGGCTGGCATGTTGCGCAGCTGGTCAGCCCGCACCTGTGGCACTGGCATCCCATATCGGAGCACTGGTTCAAGTCCCAGCTGCTCTGCTTCTGATCCAGCTCCCTGCTCACGCTCCTGGGAAGGCCGCGGAGGATGAGGCATCCTGCATGTTGTTTCTCGCCCCAAAGGCTCTGCAACCCCAGTGAGGATGTCCCATGCCTGTCCCATGCCAAGGAACGTGTGCCCTGCATTTCCAGGGGAAAGTGACCACCAGGCTAAACAAGCACCCGGTCCCAAGGCAAACCCCTGCTCAATGTGAATTCTCTTCCCGGCCCAGAGCCTTCAGCCTCGGTTTGCAGAAGCTAGTTTTCTTTTATTATATATGAACTAATTTTGACAAATAGATCATTTTCAACCAACCACAAACTAAATTTGCCATCATTTTCCTAGTGGGAAAAATTAATCCATGTGTTTTTGCTTCATTTACAAGTTAATCACCAAACAGTGTTTTGTAAACTCTCATTTAGTGATGATGAGCTGGTTTAGCTTTAATGAGCTTTGGGAAAACTCAGGTTGTTTACACACACACACACAAATTCTGTCTTAAAGGAACATACCAATGGAACATAAAATTTTGAAAGTGAAGAGATGCACCCATAATCCACCCCCCCCCAACCATAACCAAACCTTTGGGGTTATCCCATCCCCTTGGTGGAAAAGCAGTTTTTAATGAGAAGCAGCTGCAGGCTGCTAATCCAATCAGAGTTGCAGGAGGAGGGCTGGGTGCTGAGCCCCAAGATGAAAGCAAGCGGCAGCCCAATTTGGAAAATGCCTCTTGATGGATTTAGTTAAAACTCACTCCCGCCCAATCTGGAGAGCCAACAGCACAGTAAGAAAGTTTCTCCTACCTCTGGCTGTCCGCTCTCTTCTCTGCTCTCACCTCCATCCTGTCACGTGAGACTTTACCCTGCCACAGCACCCAGAACACGCCGGAGTCAGAATCACTCTGCTTCTGGCCGCTGCTGCCATTGCTACAGCTGAGAGAGCACCAAAGCCGGAAGAACAGCTGAGTCCCCAGGCTACGCGGCACAGCGGCCCGGCAGAGCGTTCTACCTTCTCAGGATGCAGAATAGTACCTCCCAGAAGCCTCTTCTACCCAGTACTGGATGGTGCTGTGGCTACTCCTTGCCTATCAAGTTCACTCTAAAGGACTGTTGGGAAAATGGAATCATCTGGCACGAGGGTACACAGTGCAGACAGGAGTTCAGAGTTCTGTGGCTCTTTAAATCTAACAAGACAACCAAATCCAATGCTTTCACTGGAAAAGTCCTTTGCTGAGACCCCGAGACCAGCATCTGCCGTGTTGTTTATCAGCCCTGCCTGCAGATGTGCACGGGCTGAGCTGAACACGGACAGGTGCAGAAAGAGAAGCATGCCCACGTCCAGCCTGATGCGCATCTTCAGTGTTAAGACAAACCCATCTCAGACGCATGGACTTTCTTCTGCCGTCTTCAATTCCAGAGTCCCCCATCTTCATTCCACAAATTGGAAAGGATGATATACAATGCAAGAAAATAAGAATAATCTGGCCCATCTCGGAGGTGTTTTAGATCCATACGTGTGTCATTACACACAGAAGCAGTGACCCCAAATATATTTGGGAGGATGGGCTCAGACTAGTTGCCTCCATAGAGCTAATCTCTCTCTCTCTCTCTCTCTCTCTCTCTCTCTCCAAAATACCATCTGACTTTCTACTCTGAAAAGAGATTGGAAATGCCAAAATGCCAATGTGTCAGTACAATGTAAACCTAAAAATATTTGTAGACTTGAAATTTACAACAGAGCGAGTTACCCGGTATTTTAATAAAGTGAAACACTATAATAACTCAGCTCCCTGAAGATGATAAAGGATATCGTGAGATTTTCAGGTTTTGTTCCTTCAAAACACACTATCAGATACACCTTTCTGGTCTCCAACCTGTGTCTCGGAGTACATTCCCCAGGCCTTTCTCTCTGGGCACTTCCCCTCTGAAAATGTCACAGACCCTGTGTTCTTGGAGATCCTGTCTCCTGTTGTCTCTGGTGGTCCCAGGCTAATCACTCAATCACAATATTTTTCATATGGACAGGAGGGAGGGAGTGAAGGAGGGAGGGAAGGAGAGAGGAGGAAAGCTTCCCTTCCTCTCTTCTCTCCCCTACTGCAAACCTTCTAGAGTTTTCTCTCACCTTTCATTATCCATCCTTTTAGTCTCATGCCTCATGGAAGCCGTGAGCACAGATCCAGAACCCCCTTTCCAACAAGGAGACATGTCACGCACAGCGCCCCCTACCGCCCGCAGCCACCATCCGCACGCCTCCTCCCTGCCTCGCCCTCCTGCCCAGGGCTTCCCCGCGGCCTTCCTGCCCTGGCTTCATGAACCTGAGCCCCACAGGTGCAGCGCCGGGTCACTTAGACCGCATTTGCAGCCGGTCCCAGAGCCACCGGAAAGGAGACTGCCCTGTCCTAACACATCCTAAAATAAGCCGATGTGTCCCAGGGTGTCCAGCTGGAGAAGATCCCGCAACGTGGCAGTAGAGCTGCGCTTGTGTGCAGGGCTCCCAGGCAACCGGAAGCTGGGTTCGCGACCTTGAACATTTCCTAGCAGGCACATATGGGGTGTGTGTGTGTGTGTTTTTTCTTATCAGGAATCCACATCAGCAGGTCATTGGGGGAACACACTCCTACATCAGATGGAGTGCAAGCGCCCCGCCACTCGGACTGCTCCGAGGGAAACCCAGGGCGCTGGCGGGAGGGAGCATGAGTGAGCAGGCAGGGCCACTGGCATCAGAGACGGAGCTATCGATCCCTAAAGAAAAAAGGCAGGTACCGGCAGCGGAGCTGCAGAAGGGGCTCACGGCAGCCTTTCTTTCTGCTGCCTTTGCAAGAACCGCCGCGAGCTGCTTTTCCCAAAGGCCCCGGGTGGGAGAAATAAGGAAGAGGAGAAGCTCCGAGGATGAAGTGATGATGAAAAACTGGATGCTGAGTGACTCTGCCCGGCAGAGAGGCACTGGGAGGAATCGATCGCTGGCGAGGGCCCTGTCCAGCCTTCTCCGTGTTCCCACACCCATGAGGAACCCGCAGAGCCATGGCCGCCGCCCGGACTCCCTGTCTCCCAGCTTTGCAAATATTCCCATAGGACCACCATTCCCATTTTCAAGTTCAGCCCGGCTCTGGCTACAACTTCACACCCACACTGATGTGCCGCATGGCAGGTCGCCATGGGGGTGACCTCCCACAAAACACTCCCCAGCTGTGAGTACAGCAGTGAAACCTTGTGCCGGTGTTGGGAAGACAAAGGGCTAGAGAGACTGCTGGGCTTCCAGGCCTTCTTGGCCTTGCCAATGGCCCCATCAGGTCACTGCCACAGGGGCCAAACCACAGCCCAGGCAGAGCAATAATTGGCTACTCTCCCTATGGGGAGCCCTGGATGCAAAGGAAGAATTCATTGGAAGCCACCATAATAACTGGCTCCCATGCATTGAATACTCACAACAGGTCCACAGCATCAATGGCCTTGAGCCCATTCCATCCCCACCATGACCCTATGAGCTAGAAGTTATTAGTCTATGGCCATGGTCACCAAAGTTTAAAGAATATCTCCAACGACAAAGGCAAAATAAGCCAAGTCATTTTCTACAAAGAGGTATAAGGCAGTAGTAAGGAAGAAGAGCCTGAACCACTAAGATGTGCAGAAATTGAATGTTGATATTACCAGTGATGCAGCCACTTTGGAAATCAGTTAGACAATTCCTCCAAAAGTTAAACCTAAAGGTTTCATATGACCCAGCAGTTCCACCCCTAGGTACATACCTAACAGAAATGAAAACAGATGCTCACACAAAAATGTATACATAGCTTCTCATAACACAGTGATTTGTAATAACCCAAAGGTGGAAATAACCCAGTTGCCCAACCATCCACTAATGAGTGGAAAGACAAAATGTGATGTCTTGCTACAATTGAATATTTTTCAGCCAAACGTCTGAACTTTGAATATATTATGTTAAGTGAAAGCAACCAGACACAGAAGGCAACATGTTTCACAGGGCTTCTGTTTCCATGAAATGTCCATTATAGGAAACTCCATGTAGACAGAAAGTAGATCAGTGACTGTGACATGTGGGGAGAAGGCAGAATAAGAAGTGACTGCTGGTGAGTACAGGGCTTCTTTTCCAATGAGATAGTAGCCTTGGTTGTACAACCTTGTTAATATACTAAAAGCCGCTGACTGCACACTGAAAAAGGGTGATTTTTGTGGTGTGTGAGTTGCATTTGGGTACAAACTATCTGAATAAAAATGAGTGAGAACAAAATAAAAGGTTTGATCTTGAGCTATCTCCAGGGTTTCTTCCTGATCTATAAAAAGCAATGCATTACAACACTATAAAGCATCATGCGATGGTTCTCTTACTCAGTGACCATTCCACGTGTGCTTGCTCTGTGCCAAGGGGAGACCTGAGCATACAGAGGGGATTGAAACAGATGTGTTCCCAAAGCTCCCAGCATGCACAGCTGAAGGAACTGCACAAGAGTGCAAGAAATGCAAACGAGGGTATCTAACCCCCATTGAGAAGGGAGTCTGGCAAATTCTGGAGGAGGAAGTAGTGCTTTCCCTTGTTCTCTGAATGATAGGAAAGAACTAGGCAAAGATAATGCAGGAAAAGAATCTTGTGCAGAAGAACCAACTGGTATACAGTAGGTGCTTAAGGAAAATGTATTGAGAAAATGTATTGCCTGAGTGAATGCCTTGCTTGGAGAAAACGCCCTGACATAAGAACAGAACACTTAAGCAGAGCCAAATACAAGTTTTGGTGGCTGAAGCTGAAAATTTAAGAACATAAATGAGAGGGCAGAGCGAGCCTGCTTAGGACAAGTGAGTAGGTCAAGGCAGGTAGAACGAGACTGGCTGTGAGCTGAAGGTGTGCAATTCCGGCTAGTCACCTCTGGCAGGAGCTTTCTGTAGGATGAGGTCTAATCAAAGAAGGTAAAAAGAAAGCCCTCAGGAAAGTCTGTGTGAGTTTGGGAGCCATCCCGGGCTGGCTGGATCAGGACACTGAGAAGCAATGAAGACAATCAGAGGACCAGGAGCAGTGTCACCCTGCCCCGATGCCCTGACTCTCAGGCTGCAGAGGGGCCAGGTGCCCGGGGAGACCAGCACTCATTTACTCCCCATGAGCTAAAGTCTCATGGGACCTTGAAGGTGGCTCTCCTGGATTCTGGCCCAGGACAACCTGTCTCTCCAACCATAGGACTCGGTGTTGGACCAGAGGGCCCACTGATGGAGAAAGACGTGGGAGAAAGAAAACCCTGGGCAAAAGGAAGACCATCTACTGTGTGGCAAGCAAGGTGCATTCACTTTCTCAATTCATACCGACGACACCCTTCTGGGAAGTTATTTATTATTTCATTTCACTTGACAGTGGTCATGTGCATTAGGGCCAGGCAGGACCAGGCTCAGATGGAAAATGGAAACCCTCTGACTCCAGCTGCTATGGCTTTTTCTCTTTTCTTTGTTTTCAGGTCTCGGGTTCTCAGGGGAGAACACAACACCCCGCTCAGTTCCCAGTATGCAACAGTCAAGATCATTGCAAGGCATTGCTTTCATACTGTTAGTTTTTCCTTCTCCTCCCTCATCCTGACCCATTTCCCACTTCCCAGCCCAACAGGACTCATTCTACTTTGAGGCATATATGTCCTAGGCTACATTGGTAAATTTCCTTGTGGAATAGACTGTGGTCTACCTACAGTGTGAGTGCATGGTTTTTCTACCTTACATTAATACATATGCATTAGAGTTCATGGCCACCGCAGGCCAGCATTTTGAAGACCCATCCTCCTCTGCTTGGTACACAGTATTCCACAATGTGCATGCACCCCCTTATAGCTTGTCTGTTCCCACTGCAATGACACCCGGGCTGCATCCCACTGCCAGTCCTCACAAACAACACACAATGGACATTCTTATAGAGGTTTCCAGATAGGGCTGTTCTGAGGTCAGTGCACAGGGACAGGTGTGGACTGCTGAGTCATGGGGTGTTCACTTAACAAACTACTCTCAAATGATGTGCAACAATTCTGACATGCACCACTTGAGTATGGCAGTCTGTGTTTCCCTACACTCTCAGAACTACTAAATACCATCACACTTCTTTTAAATGAAGTCAATACACCAGGGCTAAGGTCACATCTCATTCTTTAATTAGCAGTTCTTTGATTGCCAATAAGGCAGTGCCGTTCTCCAAATATTTGCTGGTTGTCTTAGTTGATTTGCTGTTGCTATAACAAAATACCTGAGGCTGCACACTTTATTTTTAAAAATGGAATTGTTTGGCTCATGCTTCTAGTGGCTGGGCAGTCAAAACCACATGGTGCCACCATCTGGCAAGGGGCCCTGGCTGTGTCACCATGTGCCAAGATGTAGAAGAAGTGGACACAAATAGATTGAGGAGAGGTGCTGGGCTCACTTCACAAAAACCCACTCCCACAGTAATGAATACATCCCACCAGAGAGCCATTAACCTCTCTTAAAGCCTCCACGTCTATCAAAGGCGCCACCTCCCAACACCGCCACACTGGGGACCAAGCCTCAGCATGAGTTCTCCTGGGACAAACCGCATTGTGACCGCAGCACTGGCTATTAACCTGTCTCACACTTTCCATTTCTTTTTGTTGACTTAACTTTTTCTGGATAAATTTCCTCATCGATTTGATTTTTTAACTCGTGTAGTGTCTTTTGAAATTAATGAATTAGAGAAACAGAGAGAGCGAATTCCCACCCAATAGTTTACTCCCAAAATGCCCATCAGGGCCGCAGCAGGGGCTGACGCTGGCAGCTAGGGACTCAATCCAGGTGCCCCACGTTGTGTAGCAAGAACCCGGTTACTTGAGCCGTCACTGCTGCCTGCCTCCCACAGTCTGCATTAACAGAGAGCAGGAGTAGGCAGCAGAGTTGGGTACAAAACCCAGGCACTCTGGTAGGAGACACAAATATCTCAACTACTAAGCCAAACATCTAGCCCCTCATTGATTTTAGATGTTGGAAATGGCCTCATAGCTGTCGATGATCTGTTCAGTAGTCATGGGCTATTTCACTGAACAGAAATGCTTCATTCTGATCTATACCCAAGCCTGCCTATTGTAACTAACCTGCTAATATAAAGGTTCAGAAGCCAGTGGCTGTATATTGTGGTCCTTTGGGTGTTGAGAATGCAGTGTAATATTAGCTAAGTGTTGACTTATGAGTTCCATTCAAATACTTCAGTTGGCTTCAACATACCAAGGTCAATATCCTGTCTGCTTTTATGTCTCTACACTGACTATCAGCAGAGAATTGGGACAAGAGCAGGTATAGACAAACACATCCAACATGCTCTCCAAAACTGCCTTTGGAAAAGTTTTTAAGTTTTCATTCCAATAATTTTCATTAATATTATTTGCAGAAAATACACTTGTGGTAGTTCAATGTATAGGTGCCCCAAAGTGCATAGGCAAGTAAGTCCACGGATGTGTTTTATAAGAGTACGTGAGCAAAGGAAAACTGTGGAAACACTAGAATATGGGTTCAAGTTCGAGTCCAGGTCCTGGCTGACACTTGCTTATTGCTTGTTTTGGAATCCATCTCTGAGCGTCAGTTTTCATATCTTGATGTAAAATGGGTGTTCAGTGTTTTCATGTCTGTAAAATGAAGATTCTATGTAGAGGGCCAGAGAAGAACACTGGATTCAAGAAATATTCATAGAACCCGAATCTGACCTGTATCCATTTAAAGGGAACTTACTAATTCTCCACTTTCTCTAACCTTCATACATCTGGAAAAATGATTGAAGTCAGTCTGATTCGGGTGAGGAAGAGGGAGGAAGCAGATGAGGAAAATTCTCTTCCGACTCCCTTAATAATGATACAAAAAAAGTTTTTTTTCTGGTTCAAAAGAGAAGGCCTAATGGATTGTACCTGGTTGAAGGAACAACTTCAACAATCTCTTAAAGACAGGACCCATGGGGCCAGCGCTATGGCACAGCGGGTTAAAGCCCCAACCTGCAGCTCTGGCTCCAGTCCCGGCTGCTCCACTTCTGATCCAGCTCTCTGCTAATGTGCCTGGAAAGGCAGTGGAGGATGGCTCAGGTCCTTGGGTCCCTGCATCCATGTGGGAGGCCCGAAAAGGTCTCCTGGCTCCTGGCTTTGGATCGGTTCAGCTCCGGCCATTGTGGCCATCTGGGGAATGAACCAGCAGATGGAAGACCTCTCTCTGTCTCTGTTTCTACTTCTCCCTGTAACTCTTTCAAAAAAAAAAAAAAATGACAGGACCCAGAGCTGGGAACAACAGCAGCAAATAAAAGCCACCCCTTTCTAGTCTAGATTTCAAAGACACTACACTGTCCTGGCTTTCCAAGGACTGCTCTGAGCATCAGCAACAGTGTGGCCATTACCTAGGGTGACCCTGGAACCCTGTCTCAGCCCTCTTCCCCCACCTTCAGATCCAAGGCATCTGGTGTGGTCTACGTGCCGGGACTTCCAGATACCTATCTCTGGTACACAGCACAGCCCCTTTGCCTCAGTACACATGTGCCCAATTGCTTGCTTGCACCACGAGTCTTGCAGACGCTTCCCAACTGTCGAGAGTCGGCTCCTGCTTCTCACCAAAGCTGCCCATCCTCCTGTTGTCTGTGGTCAAAATGACACAATGAAGGATCTACTCAAACTGTGAGCCTTATCGTGGCAGCTGGCGACTTCCTGACGCCCTTATAATCAATCCCTGCAGGACGCTTCTTGATTTGACCTCCCCTACCTGTCCAGCTTCAGTTCATGGCTCTGCGTCCATCCCCCCACCATGTCCTGTGTTCCCTTCACCCTGGCCACCCTGGCTGCTCACATGCCCAGGGCTGAGAAGGTGCACGCTTGCTCCAGCCTCAGACTCTTCACACAGGCAGACTCTTCAGCCTGAAATGTTCTCCTGCCTCTCCTGCCCTGCCTGCCCCTCTCAGCCATCAGACTTCAGCATGGACGCTCCTTCCTCTAGGAAGGTGTCTCTGTGCTCAGAGGCGAGGAGAGAGATGCGCTGTAACAAGCTCCTGGCGCGTCCTCCTCTGTGTCGCACAACGGCCTTCCGTCGATTTATCTCACATCGGTCTTCCCCATTATAGCGCAAACTCTATAAAAATGAGGATGGCAGGCCGGCGCCACGGCTCAATAGGCTAATCCTCCGCCTAGCGGCGCCGGCACACCGGGTTCTAGTCCCGGTCGGGGCGCCAGATTCTGTCCCAGTTGCCCCTTCCAGGCCAGCTCTCTGCTGTGGCCCGGGAGTGCAGGTGGAGGATGGCCCAAGTGCTTGGGCCCTGCACCCCATGGGAGACCAGGAGAAGTACCTGGCTCCTGCCTTCGGATCAGCGCGGTGCGCCGGCAGCAGCGTGCCAGCCGCGGCGGCCACTGGAGGGTGAACCAACGGCAAAGGAAGACCTTTCTCTCTGTCTCTCTCTCACTGTCCTCTCTGCCTGTCAAAAAAAAAAAAAAAAAAAATGAGGATGGCATCCTCTTAGGGGCCAGAACAAAAAAAAGCTTTTAATGAAGGTTTATTGAGTGAAAAGGAGGAAGGCCTGGCACAGCTGGAGACTAGAAGTAACACAGGTTCTGCACTATGACATTGTGACATTTGGCTTAGTCTTGTCTTCATCCAGGAAATCCCTAGCTGGAATGCATACCCTCCAGGTCTCTGCCCGGCTCACTGCTTCCCCATTGTCAGCTTTCATCTACATAACACCATCTCACTGTTGCTTCTCCCAGTCTCTCTATTTAAAATCACCATCCCTGATACTCCCTTGTGTCCTTCTCTTTCTTACTGTTCTCCGTAACAGTTAGCACTGTCCAAAATTCTATACATTTTACTCATTTCCTGTTAATTGTCTGCCTCCCTGGGGGGAAGAGAATTCTTTCCTGTATCACTCATTGTAGTGTTCCCAATGTTCTGAATAGCCACAGAGTTAAATGAATGTTGGTGGAATGAATGAATGCATTCCCCGGGCAAAGCACGTCATGTTTGACTGTGTTTGCCTTGGTTCCAGAGCATTCTGTGGATTCTATCTGTGAGCCCTTTTAGAATATTTTACCATCTGCCCTGTCTGCGGCGGATCTCACGAGTGATTGAAAGTTTGAGCCGAATATAATCTATCAGTCATATTTACTGCCCCCACAACAGGCTCTGGCTGCTCCCAATTTAGCAAGTCCCATTATATAGAGAATCTAATTATAGGCGGGTGTAACAAAGGAGCTTCATGTTGCAATCACATCCACGTGCACTCCTGAGAGCTATTTAAATGTATATGGCAGGTGGCACACGGGATAGTGCAGGCTCTTCGAGAGAGATGGTCGATTTTCTACCGGGCACCATTCAACTGAACTGAGGAGGTAATGGAACACTTCAGCTAGAGGGGCACGGACAGGACGCCCTTCTAAGAAACAGAAACATTCCCCAGACACCCACCAGGAAGTGGCCCTCCTCATTCTTGGGTTCATTCATTCCTCCTATGCATGCTGTTTAACCTCCTTTATGTACCATACCGTGGGGAGTCTAGATAAAAATAGCTCATCACTTAAAAGAGAGGACGGACTTGGAAGCAGGTAGATGACACGACCACATGGTATGGATTGTTGCAGAAATACTCAGAACAGCAAAGTCTGCCTAACTGGGTCTGAAAGTTTTCATCAAGGAAGTGATGTTTGACAGGGAGGGTCTTGACAAAGGTTGTCCAGGCAAAGGAGAGGGTCCTGAGCGGAGGCCCAGGGAGTGTAAGGAGATGGCCTTCAGCGGAGGCTCTGTCTGAATAGTGCAAGAAGCTCCGAGTGCCAAGGACTCAGAGCTGTAGAACCAAGAGAGGTGCTGAGGGCCACAGTGAGGGTTCCCTTTGGGTCATCTGAGAAACGGAGGAAGAGCAAGCAGGCGGCAAGATAATGAGTTACACTCTGGCTCCTCTGTTTTCAAACAGAGACTTGGGACAGATAGATAGACACATAAAAATGTCTTCTTCCCACCTCCAGTGTCCCTAGAGTTGGATACAAGGAAATCGTGAATACTTCCACTCTCCAAATACCTCTCCCATTCAAAAGCGAGAGATTGATTCGAGTTAATTAAATGCTTCCTTCAGCTTAAAAAAAAGCACTCTAGGAACTTAAACATTGAAGGTCATTTTGTTGTAGTTTCTTTTTTAAAAATAAAATGTTTATTTTATTTATTTGAGAGGCAGAGTTATAGAGAGAAGAGAAACAGAGAGATATCTTCCATTTGCTGGTTCACTCCCCAAATAACTACAATAGCCAGGGCAGGGCAGGGCCGGAGCCAGGAGCTAGGAGCTTCCTCTGGTCTCTCATGTGGGTGCCAGGGCCCAAGCACTTGGGCCATTCTCTGCTGCCTTCCAGGCACATTATCAGGGAGCTGAATCAGAAGTGGAGCAGCCAGGACTCCAACCAGCACCCAGATGGGATGCCAGCACTTCGGGCAGCGGTTTAAGCCACCACACCACAGAGCTGGCCACTGAAGGTCATTTTCACCCAAGTGTAACTCAATCAATGACTAATCATTCCCGAAAGGTTTAGTAAGCATCTACTATGAACCAGACCTCAGAGGTAGTCAGACGCTGATGAATACAATGTTGACCCTATTCTCAAAGAGCAAATGTGAATAAAACTGAGAGCTGAGAAAATCAGCATTTTGTCAAAGGAAGCCAGAGGGAGGAGACCTTTCTCAGCGTGCAGGTCTGGCTTGCGGGGAGAAGACTGCAGTTGGCTGAGCCAGGTAATCCACATGTCTCAGTGCAGGTGCCCGTAAGGAACATCACAAGCAAGAAAGAAAAGGACAAAGGCACTTCCGGGTGGGTGAGGAGAGCGGACTCTCCCCCCACCCATGCGTGGACGGCACCGTTCTCTGTCCACATCCCCCCACTGAGACTCTTCAGGACATTGTCTATGCACCAGGGCCTCCTCCGGAACCCTCAAGCCACTGCTCTCAGGCCTCCCGACCATTCCACCCATCCTGCTCTCAACACTGTCACTGTCAACCTCTCTGGTGACAAAACCCATGAGAGAAAGTAAGTTTATCTTACCAACTATGGCTTTTCTGGGACTTTCACAGTCCAGCGCCTGTATGGCACCTCCATCCTTAGCCTTGGCCATCTCCACTTTGTTTCCCAATAGCTTTCCAACACACTGTAAACTGTGACGCTGACCCTATCACTCCCCTCTTTACAATCTTCCTTCATTGTCTTGGGGATCAGCTACAACACGGAGACTTGGCCGGCAAAGCTTGCCACAATCCACCACTGCCTGCTTCCTGTCTCCCTTTGCCGGCCTCTGCATTCTACCTGCACTGGCCCTCCCGGGTGCCTGAACTCAGCACTCTGTCTCTCCATGTCCTCTTCGTTGATCTTTGCCTGGCTAAGCTTTCCTTTGCCTTCGGATCTCAGCTTAGATGTCTCTTCTTCCAGGTAGAAGTTCCAGATCCTGAGTGTACTCTAGATGCCTCCATTGTATACTGTCAGAAGACCTTGTATTTATCCTATCAAGCACTTAGCATGCAATCATGCAATAAGCGATTACTTGTCTTCCGTATACAATCTCCTCAGGAGCAAGGCACTTCGAACTCAGGGTCTACCACAGTGGAGGTTTCAGAGGTGCTTAGCAAATTAGTTCATTATTTTCGTGCCCCCATTAGTCAGTCACAATAGCCTAACACTGCCTGAGGTATCTGCACACGGGGCAGGTGTCTCATGAGTAGGATCACCACATGAAAGGACAATAGAACAAAGCACCAAAATGGGAGATCTGGAACGATGCACCAGGCTAACGAGCTAAGTTACCTCGGGTCAATTAGTTATGTTTTCTTTGCTTCACTCTCCTCTTAACAGAGTAGAAGTAATAATTGCATCAAGTGTGGGGGTGGGCACAGTACTGCTGGTAAGTATTCAACAACTAGCTCTTCCAAAAATTAAAAAAAAAGAGCCTGTGTTAAGCAATGTCTCTGTTAGTCATAATCTATGGGTGGTGTAAATACTCCCCGTGGCCAGCTTCTAGCCAGCAACTCCACATCACTGAGCAGGCTGCTTTTCCACCATACAGACACAACAGGCCAGTACAGGAAACAGCAAAATGTAATAGTGAGGGGCTGGTGCTGTGGCACAGCGGGTTAATGCTCTGGCCTGAAGCACCAGCATCCCATATGTGTTCCGGTTCTAGCCCCGGCTGCTCCTCTTCCCATCCAGCTCTCTGCTTTGACCTGGGATAGCAGTAGAAGATGGCCCCGGTCCTTGGGCCCCTGAATCCTCGTGGGAGACCCGGAAGAAGCTCCTGGCTCCTGGCTTTGGATCAATGCAGCTTCTGCTGTTGCAGCCATCTGGGGAGTGAACCAGCAGATGGAAGACCTCTCTCTCTGTCTCTACATCTCTCTGTAACTCTGTCTTTCAAATAAATAAAATAAATCTTTTTAAAAAAAAAGTAATAGTGAATCAGAAGTGCTGGCTTGTTAATATCACCTTGTTTTTAGCACAGCTTCCTTCATTCCATATTTGTCAAACGTGCTGTTTTATGGTGACTGTGTTTTACAATAGGCTTGCAAAGTTCCTGAAAACCCAACAACCACCTCTCTCAGGCTAACGGTGGTAGGCTCAGCACAGCTATGCCAGGTGAAGTCCGTGTGGTGAAGCTGAGGGGCAGTTCCTGGCCTTTCTGCTTCCTAGCCTGTGCCTGGGCGGGCAGGTTCAGCTTGCGGAGATGAGAAGGAGGAAGCCTCACTTGGATTTCAGACTGAAATCGTGTCCTATTATACGATTTAGCAGGAACTTGGATAATAAGCTAACATTGTGATCCCTACCAGGCTCAGCGCTTTCTGGCCTTACCTTCCCTACTCAAAGCACCTAGAGAAGCAGAGGGCTCTACAAACTCAAACCTAAGCCCTAACAATTGCAAACTAGCATCAAATAGAAGCTCAGATCTTTGAAGACTGCCAGTCTATGTTATGTGTCATGTCTTCTTGTGTTAACATATCTTTACATTAGTCAATGTTTATTGTACATTAAACATATGAATCAAGTTTTGATCATTTCTTACAATGATTAATTCATCTGTGATAGCACATTTTTCATCATCTCTATACTTCGTAAGTTCCTACTGGAAGTCTACTAATAGATTGTAAGTAAAAAAGAGTCTCATCGCTCAATGAATTTGTAATACACTACATCATAGTCACATCTGCGGACTTTAAAAATCAATTTTTGTACTCAGAGTTGTATCCCATGTGAAAAAGCTATGCCATTTAGACGCCTAAATGGTTGTCCTTTAACTGTCCAAACCTAGCCCCCACCTGAAATCTTTGTGGCCCACTTCACTCACACAGAGTGGATTTCTAAAGGGTCGGCAAACAATAGCGTTGCTCCCCCTCTTCGCAGAGGAACAACACTAAACCCTGCGCTGTTCTTTGTCTGCTCGGCCCTCCCCGGGTTTGCTGCTGGTTCCTCCCAGGTTGGCTACCGTCCTTCCACCTCCGTGGAAAGGCGGTTCCCCCTGCCACTTTCCCCACTTCCGCGGGGGAGCGGCACACTGCCAGCCAGCTCTCTTGGGGGCTGCACAGGTGTTCCTTCAGATAGATGTTCCTCGTGCATGTTGTCTCTCTCCTCCTTTATAGTCCTCTTCCACCAATCCCACCTCAGCTGCCCACACGCCGAGCACGCTGCTCTCCTCCAATCAGGGGCAGGATCCGCTCCCGCAGGTCATCACCCAAGTTGGCGAGAGGCAGCTGCGTAGAAGTTGTTACTCTCTTCTCAGCGCCATATTGTGGGAGAGCAGATGCATAGAATAAGTCTTAATTCCAGTAACTTAGTCTAGTCCGAATTGCTCCCCACAGTTCCCCCTTTCTTTTTATTTTTTGGCGTTGATACGTGCCTGTCTTCGGTGCCCCGCGGCACACACTCTGCGCTGCTTGCTGGAGTTGCCCACAGGTGCTTACAAGCCCTACCAATCAGGCAAACCGAATCCGGGTCCTCTCTTCGCCATGTTGTGAGGAGGTTTTTAGGCGCTGATGCGTGCCTGTGTTCGGTGCCCTGCAGCGCGTGCTCTGCTCGGCTAGAACTGCCTGCAGGTGCTTACAAGCCCTAGCAATCAGGCAAACCGAATCCAAGCCTTCTCATTGCCGTATTGTGGGGAGACTTATTGGTGTTGATAACGTGCCTGTCTTCGGTGACCTGCAGCAGGTAAGCTGCTAGCCACCCACAGGTGCTCACCACCTCCCTAATCAGGCAGACCGAATCCAAGCCCTCTCATTGCCGTGTTGTGGGGAGGCCTTATTTTTCTCTATTTCTCTATCTCCGGGCATTCCTATTTCTCCTATTTTACTTCTATCTGCCAGCATTCCTATTTCTCTCATTTTACTTCTAAACTTCTGTTTCTCTTATCCCCGCGGCTTCCCGGCGCCCGCCCCGAGGCTGCTTCTCGGCGCCTCGCCCCGCGGCGGCTTCCCGGCTCTGCGCGGCTTCCCGGCTTCACGCGCTCCGCGGTCTCGCGCCCCTTCGCGCCCACACCACGGCCCCGCGCCAGCCCCGTGTTCCCTATCTACTTGCGCCCCGTGCGCTTTCCCCGCTTGTGCCCCGCGCACTCTCTCTGCGCGTGGCGGCTTCCGCGAGTCACACAGCCTAGCTCACATTTCCGCCACCGGTATTCAGTCTAAGTTCCCTGGGCTAACCTGGCGAATTCAACCTAGCTCACGTCTCCGCTTCGGTTTGGCTTCCCGTCTTTTGCTCCTCGGGCTAATCTGATGGATTCCAACCTAGTTTATGCGTCTCCGCCTCTGGTTTGAGCTTTTCGCCTTTTGCTCCCCGGGCTGACTTGACGAATCCCAAGCTAGCTTACGTCTCTGCCTCAGCCTGCCCCCGCAGCTTCATTTTCCCTAACATTTTTCTCTACCCGGTATGTTTCCTAACTTTTCTTCCAACAATATTCCCCTCTCATTTCTCCTGGCTTCTCCCCACAGTCCGCATCCGAGTCTAAGTTTCTTCTTACTTTCACTTTCACTTTCAATCCTAGCTTTCAATCCTAACTTCTTTCCCACAGTCCATATCCGAGTCTATGCCTAAGCTTTCAATAGCTTCTTCCGGCACCTTTTCCGTCCGGCTTTTCCCTAGGCTCTTTGCTAGTCTCTCTCTCCGGTATTTTCCCACTTCTTCCCACTTCTTCCCGCTTCTTCCCTCCTAGGTTTCCTATCCGAGTCACGGCACCATTATGTCGCTCCCCCTCTTCGCGGAGGAACGACACTAAACCCTGTGCTGTTCTTTGTCTGCTCGGCCCTCCACAGGTTTGCTGCTGGTTCTTCCCGGGTGGGCTACCGTCCTTCCACCTCCGTGGAAAGGCGGTTCCCCCTGCCACTTTCCCCACTTCCGCGGGGGAGCGGCACACTGCCAGCCGGCTCTCTCAGGGGCTGCACAGGTGTTCCTTCAGATAGATGTTCCTCGTGCATGTTGTCTCTCTCCTCCTTTATAGTCCTCTTCCACCAATCCCAACTCTGCTACCCACACGCCGAGTACGCTGCTCTCCTCCAATCAGGGGCAGGATCCGCTCCCGCAGGTCATCACCCAAGTTGGCGAGAGGCAGCTGCGTAGAAGTTGATACTCCCTTCTCAGCGCCATATTGTGGGAGAGCAGATGCATAGAATAAGTCTTAATTCCAGTAACTTAGTCTAGTCCGAGTTGCTCACCACACAACAGGAATTTTTTCAGTTCACAGCAAAATGTTGACCTTGCTGCCAACCTGCCCTGTAGAGTAAGTATTTGGGTACCTTCTCCATGAACAGCTGCACTTGAACATGCTTGGCACTGTTAGCAAACTGTTCAGATTCTGCTGAAAACTAGCAGGAACCATAAATCTTTGAGATAAATAAGGAACATGATAACAGTTCAATCTCCCGATTTTCTAAGCTCTGTAATTGTATCAAGAACAACTTTTACAAAAAAAAAAAAAAAAACACTTAAAATAGAAAAATTTAAAAATAAACTACCCAAATCACAAAACAAATGCAGGTATAATTGGGCTATTACACCCAAGTAGAAATTTGTTCATAATTATAATTTAGTATACCTCCAGATTCATTTAAAAGTCATAATAAAATAGTTTTATGAAATAAAAATTCTACACCTGTTTGGAAAAACCCTCTTGGGTATGAAAATAATATCTATTAGCATAATAATATTAGACGGTCTCACCCCAGCTTATAGCATGCTTATTCGCCAGATGGTAAGAGCCGTGCAGTTCATTATCTTTCCCTTGTCTCCTTGGCTCTCAGGAATCCCAGAGGGAAAGCATGTGGTCAGCTGAAGGGAGGACCTTGCACTCTGGTTTTCTTGAACAATTATCCCTGCTTCCATTATTCCGTGGCTTTTTGAACTTTTCCTTTAGGGTCCTATTGAAACTGTTTCTATTGTATACCCCTCTACACCACCTTTGGAAGAAGTCTGAGGATGAATAATGAACAAGTGAGTCAGTGTGGCTCAGTAGGTTTGGCTTAGTTTGCTACTGCATCATCACCACATCTAAGTGCCAGCAAAATCATTCTATTAAGCGTCACGAAAAGTCCTTATCGTCATTGCTGAAAGATTTCCACATCTTCAGATGAATGGGAAATGAGTATAAAACCTTAAAATCAAATCCACAAAGAATTAATCTGGCTTGGTTAAGAAACTAGTTTCAATCTTCCCTCCCCCGAATGGTACAAAAAGGGCCTGGAAGTAGCATTTGAGTCTCTCTCCCCATTTAGAAGATATGGGAAGTCTACATGAAGCACTGGTGCTTGATAACACAGGTTGACCATGCTTTGAAATTGCAGCACTGTGCTGAGAAATGCGGAATTCTTCACAAGAATTAACTTGCTCTCTTTGTCGTACACTGAATGGCATCCACACAGCTGGAAGGATGCCTGGAGATCAGGACTGAGAGTGAAACTGGGGTCCAGAGAGAGGACCTGGCTTGCCCAGGATTCTACCTCCTATCAGGGTTGCAAAGACAGCCAGATGTGTAATGTCTCATCCAGCTTGCTTCTACTGCACTTGCTCCACAAATGTCACACCTATGCACTCAGTTGTCTACCTTTCCTTTGTGTTTTCATCTCAAACTAGAATCATAGACCTGGTCATACCCGGGTGAACCATCGGTTTAGGAGAGCCAGCTGGGTTTGGAACAGATGTACTCATATCACTCAGGATATAAGTGATGTGAATGTGCTAAGACGGAAAAAGGACTGAGGAAGGAGTGAGAATTAGAGGGCAGAGGGATTTGAAAAAGATTAAAAATTATATGCATGTTAACAATGTCCTTTCAAGTTTTAGATGAGTGGTTTAAGCATTGTATACATCTATAGGAAAAAGTACACAGACACCAAATTTCCATTGGAACCCAGCAATCCCTGGCAGACCACCAGAGTGCTGAGGCTGATACACAGGAAGTGTGGGCAGGTCAGATAAACAGAAAAGGCAGAGCCAGGAGGATAAAACACACTGATTTTTTTCAAGTCAAATTGCCTATTCCTCTAAACCCACGTTATACTGGAGTTGAATTTGCTGTGATTTTAAAGTAGAAAAGGGGGAGAGAAAGACTGCAAGAAGATAAAGTTTCCTTGATACTTAGATCTCTCTGCTCTGGACTGGGAAAGTAGCAGAGGATGGCCCAAGTCCTTGGGCCCCTGCACCCACGTGGGAGACCAGGAAGAAGCTCCTGGCTCCTAGCTTCAGATAGGCTCAGCTCCAGACATTGCTGCCACTTGGGGAGTGAACCAGTGGATGGAAGACCTCTCTCTCTCTCTCTCTCTCTCTTTCTTTCTCTGCCTTTCTGTGTAACTCTGACTTGCAAATAAATAAATAAATCTTAAAAAAATTAGTGCTCAGGGAGTTCAGAGACTAGGGAAAAGGTACTTGGCTGGAATGAGCTTTAAGATTTACTTCAACCGGCCGGTGCCGTGGCTCACTAGGCTAATCCTCCGCCTTGCGGCGCCGGCACACCGGGTTCTAGTCCCGGTCGGGGCACCGGATTCTGTCCCGGTTGCTCCTCTTCCAGGCCAGCTCTCTGCTGTGGCCCGGGAGTGCAGTGGAGGATAGCCCAAGTCCTTGGGCCCTGCGCCTGTGTGGGAGACCAGGAGAAGCACCTGACTCCTGGCTTCGGATTAGCACGGTGCGCTGACCGCAGCTCACCAGCCACAGAGGCCATTGGGGAGTGAACCAACAGAAAAGGAAGACCTTTCTCTCTGACTCTCTCTCTCACTGTCCACTCTGTTAAAAAAAAAAAATTACTTCAACCACGCATGCATTACAACAAAGAAAAGACTTCTCTACTTTCTGGAGGACACGCATGCCTGAACGCCAAGAAGCAGTTCTGTTGACTGTAAATGGACAGACACACCACGGTGGCCAACGAGAACAGCTAGAAAGAAAATCATGTCTAATAACAAAATGTTGCGGTGCTTGCTAAGTTAGGGTGGGTGCTCACCCAACAGGGGGTCTCCTTTTAGACACTGACACCCAGAGAGAAGACAAACCCAGGAAGATAGAGGCCGAGCTGGGAGGGATGCGGCGACGAGCTGAGAAACTCCAAGGAGTGCCAGCAACCGCAGAGGCCAGCAGGTGCAGGGATGAGTCGCCGCCACTGCCGCTCCAGGCTCTCAGAGAGCCCACAGCCTTGCCGACACCCTGATTTCACTGTTTCACCCTACAGAATCGTGAGGAAATCAACATCTGCTGTTTCCAGCCCTAGCTTAGTGTCCTCCCTCTCAGAGCTCCTCCAGAGGCTCCCTCCAGAGCCAGTGGTTTCCTGTTTTGGGCTCCCTGTGCCTGGTGTTCCCGCTCCGTTGCATTGTCAAGGATTCTGCTCATCTTCCTTCACCAGGCGCCTGTGGACAGCAAACACACCTTGTTCCTCTCACCCTCCCCAGCATCTAGTATGTCAGGGTCAGACACAGTCCAGTCCCAAGAAAGGCTCAAGGGAATCTGCTCCCCATCCGACATTTAGGAGCCCCGGGTACCTTTGAGCCTATTTTTAAGCCACAGGAAAATGAGTGTGGGGCAGTGCTGTGGTGCCATGGATAAGCTGCCACCTGGGACACCCACAGTCCATTTCTCAGTGCCTGGGGTCACCTCCTGCCTGCACTTCTGATCCAGTTGCCTGCTAATGTGCACCCTGGGGAAGCAGCAGCGGATGGCTCAAGCACTTAGCTCCCTGCCACCTACGTGTGGATGCAGTTCCTGACTCCTGTCTTTGGCCCAGCCCAGCCCCGGCTATGGGGGCATTTGGGCAGTGAACCAGAGGATGGAAAATATCTCTCTCTGTTTCTCTTCCTCCCCTCCCTCCCCTCTCTCTCTGTTGTTCTGTCTTTCAAATAAAATAAACTTTTTTAAAAAGAACATTAAGTGTGTATATATGTGTGTGTCCTCCATCAAGTCTCTACATACATTCTAGAGCTGGCCAAAGCTGTTGGCAAAGCACAGGCTACATTTGCCATATTCTTGGCATTTGGCTCCTATGTCAGCTCTCAGAGAATGGTCTGTTTCTTCCCTAGAAACAATTACACACACACACACACACACACACACACACATGCACACGGACAATCAGACCTCAAGCAGTGTGTATTCTCTCTTCATCAAATTCTTTACTGCTCACCTAATAACTCTTCCACCCAAAAGCAGCTCCCGCTCTTCCTCTACCCCTACCCCCGCCACTGATTATAATGTGGCTGGAAAGTACGGGATCTTCTGTCTCTCCGGTAAAACAACTGCAAGTTAGCTGGGATATAAGCATTGCCACACAGATTAGAAACAGTTGAAAGGATTGTAAACAAAGGGTAATGATAAATGGTTATGTGCAAGTGGGTGGGAGGTGTTTAGTGGGGTGTTCCACGGATTGGTGATGGGCCCAGCTTCCCTTAACATCTTTATTAATGATGAAGTAGGAGGGGAAACACGCACAGCACATTCATTAAAGGCAGGAGGATGCTAAATCGGGAGGTGTTGCAAACATCGCAAAGGACAAAGCAGCAGCCCGAGATGGGGATGGTGGAGGCAGCCTCGGCAGAGAGGAGCATCATGGGACTCCACGGAGCACAGGGACCTGGAGAGCCCTGATCCTCAACCGGGAAAACACGACACTGCTTTCGCCCAGAGTCCTGTTCTCAAAAACTCTACTACTGCTATAGTAGGATGATACAGTGTGCCCCTCCCCCCACTCACCTTGGGCTGGGTTCATCCCGGAAGCATTCAGAGAGTTAATGTGTTTCCAGGAGCCCTGAAAACCAAAAGACCTAACTGGAAAACCTCACCCCACTCTGGGACTGGAGCGAGAGCCGAAAGGCAAAAAACAGTCCCCAGCGCACTATGAATAGTCAGAGTCTGACTTGTGGGCGGGAGAATATTTCAAGCCCGTGGGGCCTGCTGGTTTCTGGCCCTCGGTCTGCCATTAATTTCATGTCATTGTCCCAAGTTCTCTGCCTTTTCTGGGCTTGTTTCGTTACCTCATCCTGAAGGTCTCCCTGTCTCCTTCCTCTCTCCCAGGGATGCTGAGGGGACGGTGGGCATTGGCCCCATGGTGTGGTTTTCAATTTACGGTGTCAAAGCACAGAATTGCTAAGGAAGACATCCACAGGTTGTGCACAGAAGAGAAGTCTGTTTCCTACCCACAGCAATACCAGATGGAGAACTATTTACCCTATTTCCAAAAGTCGAACGGTCAATCTGGAAGGATGAAATGAGGCTGACGACTTGAGAACATTAAGCGCTGTGAAGAAAGCTGCTGTATAAATAATACATTTATAAGCACTTAAATTCTTACCTGCTTGCAAAATTTTGAGTCCTCTCTACAGCGTCCACTATCACAAAACAGTATCTCTTTTTTCAATCAATCAGTGCTTACTGAATACCTTCTGTGTGTCAAACGTGATCCCAAGCCTAGAGAAACTCAGTGTAATGGAGGTGACAGATACAAATCAGGATGAGTTTAAATACACTTCTCAAAGAGTGGTGATGGTGGCGTCTGAGTCTTTGCGGATCCAGTAACTGTCTAGCGCAAATCAAAGTGGGCGGGAAGACAAGGTCCTAGCACACAAAGGCCAAAGCAAGCAAAGATACAAGGGCAATCATATGAGAGTGCTTCAAAATGTTCATGGAATATGGAATTAAGAGATTTTATTTTGGGGGCCATTGTTGTGGCACGGTGTATTAAGTTGCTGCTTGCAATGTTGGCATCCCATATCAGAATGCCTGTTTTAGCTCCAGCTGCTCCGTTTCCAATCCAGCTCCCTGTTAATGACACTGGAGAAGCAGCATAAGATGGCTCAAGTACTTGAGCCTCTGTCACCATGTGGGAGATCCATATGGAATTCCTGGTTCCTAGCTTCAGCCTGGCCCAGCACCAGCTGTTACAGCCATTTGGGGAGTGAATCAGCAGATAAAGTTCTCTCTCTCTCTCTCTCTCTCTCTCTCTCATCACTCTTTCAAATAAGTAAAATACATCTTCAAAGAAAAAACATAAAATATTTTATTTTGGTGCAAAACATTTTGAAACCCGTGCATAATTCTTTGTGATACACCTTTTGCATGAACTTTTTGAGGATTTCTCATGTGCATAGATCTCAAGCTTTTTTGCACAACATGAACTTACCTTTTAATTCCATGTTCCACAAACTTTTTAAAGCACCCTTGTGTACCATTAGTAGAATTGCTTAAAACAGCGAGCAGTGCCATGAAGCTGCAATGAATACAGGGCGCACAAAGCCGAGTAACAGAAGATGACATTGTGAAATGAAAACGTCTTCGGTGCCAGCTACTTAGGGGAGAAGAAAGGAAGGTTGGATTTTTAGAGTCCTTCTTTCCCATGCCAACGAGTTTGAGCTTTGCCCTCTACATAAAGGAAAGCATTCATATTCTTAAAGCAGAGAATAATGATATCAAAAAACAGTGATCATTCTTCAGTTTCTGCTAAAAATTCTGTTTTTATACATTTATTTTTTACTTTTAAGGTTTAACAATTTTGAACATCTTCCTGCATTCACTTCATATGTAGATATTGTATGAATTTTATATATGTACATACACATGTATGCTACTTTTTCTCGAAATCAAGGATATTAATATTACAAATGTGGAGATCATGACAATGATCATAACATGAGGAAAGGAAGGCATAGTGTCATGTACATGATGTAATTCAATGAGGCAATATTTATAACTATATACCAAAAGATATGACATCCACACAGCTTTTATAGTCTTTATACATTAACATCCATGAATAAGAGAAAATGTGTTATTTGTCTTTCTAGGTGGTAAAAATTCTTAGTCAGCCAAAGCCTGCTTTTACTGAATTCAGGCTTAAATGCTTGGGTTGATAAAATAATGTTTGTTAGGCTAAAAAAAAAAACTCTTTTAACACTACAATAGACAGCACCGTAAAATATGCAGTCATGTACGATCTTGTAGTAGGAGACCTGAACAGAGGCATTTAAGATGAGTTTGAACAGATTACAAACATGTCCATTTGTAAAAGCAAATGCATTCTGAATTTGGCTTAAATCAATTTTTTAAGACTTTCTTCTAGCTCCCTTGCCCACTGTCCATAGAGCATAGAGCTAGATATGAGTCTTTTTTTTTTTTTTTTTTTCTGAGAGGTAGAGTTACAGACAGTGAGAGGGAGAGACAGAGAGAAAGGTCTTCCTTCCCCTGGTTCACTCCCAAATTGGCCGCAACAGCCCGAGCTGTGCCGATTCGAAACCAGGAGCCAGGAGCTTCCTCTGGTCTCTCACATGGGTGCAGGGGCCCAAGGACTTGAGCCATGTTCTACTTTTTTCCCAGGCCATAGCAGAGAGCTGGATCGGAAGTGGAGCAGCCGGGACTAGAACCAGTGCCCATATGGGGTGCCAGTGCCGCAGGGGGAAGATTAGCCTACTGCACCACAGTGCCGGCCCCTAAATCGATGTTTCTTACTGGACACTGGGCAGCCAGTGTGTCTGGGTCAGCTGACTTCGCCCAGCACGAGCAGCCTGGTGGAGTCCTTGGGTTTGACTCCCAGCCCCAGCGGCTGCATCCAGCTTCCTGATAATGCAGTCTGTGGTTCAAGTAGCTGGGTTTGTGCCACTCCCATGGGAGACCTGGACTGAATTTCTGGCTCCCAGGTCCAGCCCTGGCCATTGCGGATATTTGGAGAGTGAACCAGCAGATGGGAGCTCTCTCTCTCTCTGTCTGCCTCTCAAAGAAATTCATTAAAATTTGTAAAAACAATAAAATACCAGAATCACTATTTTCATCATCTTTCTACACTTGCATTAGACCCCTCATCTTCATGTCTGCAGCATGAGACCCTGTGAGCTTCATGCCGGTGGGCGAATCAGAATTCCTGACTTCATGTCTTCTTCCGCCTAGCAGTCTCACTTGAGCAGTCCATTGCGCTTCCCTTCCTTGTCAGCAAAATTAAATTTACAATACATTAGTATAATACCAAACACCCAGATTTACAAATAATGAATTGCTGGGCTGATCTAACACAGCCCAGAAGAGAGGAGGACCTGTGGAAGATGCTGTTAAGACAATTCAAATACAGAACAGGAGATAGAAAGAGATGGCTTTGAAGGCCCAAGTCAATTCTGAGACTGAAATTCCATGGTGGGTGTCCCAGGCACTGAGTGTCAGAGCTGACTGGCACGGCTTACAGGCAAGAGGCATGTAACAATCTCAGCTGCCATTCATCCAAAGAGCTCGTGCTTGTAACCCTTCATACACAAGAACGCCCACGGGGAGGTGTCAGGCTTGCTGGCTACCATGCTGGGTCACATAGCTGGGATGCCTGCATTTTAGTCCCAGCTACGACTCCTGACCCCAACTTCCTGCTAACGCAGACTCCAAGAAGCAGTGGTGATGGTCCAAGCGATTGGGTCCCTGCCACCCACGTTGGAGATAGAATTTGTCTACAGCTTTCTGGGTCAGCCCAGCCCAGCCCCAGCCGCAGCCATCACAGGCATTTGAGCAGTGAACCAATGGGTGTGAGTTTCTCTCTCTCTCTCTCTCTCTCTCTCTCTTTCCCTGATTCTCAAAACAATTTTTTAAAAGTTTCTTTATTTATTTGAAAGGCAGAGTTACAGAGAGAGGAGACAGAGAGAGAGATCTTCCATCTGCTTCTTCACTCCCTAAATGACTGCAATAGTCAGGCCTTGGCCAAGCCAAAGCCAGGGACCAGGAGCTCCATCTGGGTCTCCCCCGTGGATGGCAGGGGCCCAAGCACTTGAGTCACCTTCCACTGCTTTTCCAAACACATTAGCAGGGGGCTGAATTATAAGGGCAGCCGCAGGGACCTGAACTAGTCCCCATATGGGATGCCGGCATTGCAGGTGGTAGCTTAACATGCTACGCCACAATGCCAACCACTTGAAATAATTTTTTAAAAAGGAAAAATATATTATAACCCTAACCCCACCCCAAAAATCTTCTGACAGCACCTGCATCTCTATGAGGCTTCTGGGTTAGGAATGTTTTCATTGAAACGTTGCCCAAGACACTCTGATCGACCCAGGGCTGCCACTGACCGGAGGCTCTAGAGACCCAGAGAGTAAGCTCCCGCAGTAAGGCCATGCTCATCTCCTCTCCTCGACGGCCAGCACTCAGGAAGCACCCAGAGGAACCAGTAGTACCATAGTAACTAGAAATAGTCCAGGTCTTGGATGCTTCTAGAATTTTTTTTTTTTTTTTTTGGTCTGTTACATCTCTGTTCTGATCAGGGCTGGCTCCATGGCGAAGTAGGTTAATCCTCCGCCTGCCATGCTAGTGTCCTGTATGGGTGCCGGTTCTAGTCCTGCCTGCTCTACTTCCAATCCAGCTCTCTGCTATGGCCTGGAAAGCAGAAGAGGATGGCCCAAGTCCTTGGGCCCTGCACCCACATGGGAGACCCGGGGGGAGGCACCTGGCTCCTGGCTTCGGATCAGTGCAGCTCCGGCCGTTGCAGCCAATTGGGGAGTGAACCAGCGGATGGAAGACCTCTCTCTCTATCTCTCTCTCTCACTGTCTGTAACTCTACCTGTCAAATAAATAAAATCTTTCAAAAAAAAAAAAAAACTGTTCCAATCAATATAGTACTAACTATTAGTTTTCTTGGGGTTTTGTTGTTGTTGTTGTTGTTGTTTTTTACAGGCAGAGTGGACAGTGAGAGAGAGAGACAGAGAGAAAGGTCTTCCTTTTCTGTTGGTTCCCCCCTCCAATGGCCGCTGTGGCCGGCGCACCGCACTGATCCGAAGGCAGGAGCCAGGTGCCTCTCCTGGTCTCCCATGCGGGCGCAGGGCCCAAGGACTTGAGCCATCCTCCACTGCACTCCCGGGCCACAGCAGAGAGCTGGACGGGAAGAGGAGCGACCAGGACAAAATCCGGCGCCCCGACTGGGACTAGAACCCAGTGTGCCGGCACCGCAGGCGGAGGATCAGCCTATTGAGCCGCGGTGCTGGCCTAAATATTAGTTTTAATTTGTACTATTACATACTGCTTCTTATCCCAAGTGCCATATACTTAGATACTATATAATGCATACAATATCACTTGGTAGCTCGTATTCAAGATTTCAGACTTTGTTGCATTCTGAAAGGAAAAAAAATTATACTAGCCTTCTAATGCTCCATCCTGAACTGTGGATGAAGCGAAATTCTGTCTACAGCCGAAGCAAGGCTGGATAATGATGAAGAAGTCTTGGCTGAGTTTTGCTCCTGGAAGTAATTTGTCCACTTTGCACGAAGTAAAAGTGATCATGGACTATGCTCCTAATGCCCCCTCTTCATGCATGCTCACACAGGCACACACACATGCGTGACTTTGGACACAAGAGGATTCAGCAAGAGGACCGGAGACTCAGCGCCTCACATCGCTGCACATGTCCGAGAGTCTACCGAATAATCCTCTCTGGAAGATCTAGTGGATCCCCTCGACTCCGTACGTCTCCAGCTTACTTCCTAGAAGTGACCTCCTCCCTCACCTCCTGCACCACAAGATGCCTTTTCACGAACGCCCTCTCTTGCAGGCCTTGCTGTCTGGCCCTGAGGGGAGCAGAAGCCTCACCTGTGAGCGTGGCTCATTTTCCTAGGAAGCATGAGCTAGCAGCTGCGAGTTCTCCAGAGTGCTGGAAAGAAAGGGACGCTTCTGTTCCAACTCAGCTTTCCCCAGGGGATCACTCTTCTAGGAGACTCTGAGTCCGAAATGAGGTCATCATTGGTTACTTTTTTGTACTGGTAGGCAGAAAAACTTAACCAAAAAGAAGAAAGTAAAGGCCAGGGCACTACAAAGAGAAACGTGTGCATCCACAGACAGCACTTCCTGCATGGAGGTGCCAGAGTCCATCCTACTGAGGGGCCAGCTGTCCCTGTCTTCTCCCTGCTTGCTGGCAGAGCCCCACTGGTTTCCAGCAATCACATAGCTCAGTGATTCAGGCTATGGTTAAATATCATAGTGTCTTGGACACCTCTGAAACTGGCTTGCTTCAAATATAGGGAAGGAAATTAATTATGTAAAAGATGACTTTCTGGGGCCAGCGTTGTGGCATAGCAGGCTGAGCTGCAAACTGACACTCCTAATGGGTGTCCCTAACAGGTGTCCCTAATGGGCATCCCATAAGGGTGTCCCAGCTGCTGTACTTCCCACCCCTGCTCATGCACCTGAGACAGCAGCAGAAGATGGCCCAAGTCCTTGGGCTCCTGCACCCACGTGCGGGACCCAGATGGAGTTCCAGGCTCCTAGCTTCAGCCTGGCCCATCCTAGCTGGTGTGACCATTAGGGGAGTAAGCTAACAGATGGAAGATTCTCTCTCTTTCTCTTTCTCTCACTCTGCCTTTCAAATAAGTCATCTTTTTAAAAAAGATGACTTTTTAAACTTCAGGGACCTGTAAACGTTAAGTGATGACTCCATAAGCCAAGGCAAGCTGGCATTTTTTTTCTAAACTTTAATTATGAGAATTCTTATAGTCAGGATTTGAACTATAAAATGTAGATTTCCAACACAACTGTGATTCAATCCTGCACAATGGCAGAATTTTGAGAATCATATAATCATACTTTTTCTCTGAATGGCTTCACATCTACTCACGACCAGATTTGTTTCTGGTGCAACAAGCTGGACTTTTTTGCAAAATGCAAATTTCCTGCTAACAGGTTGCTTGCTGACAAAGTAACAGGAGTCACTGTTAATCACGTAGCTTTGTGTGTGTGTGTGTGTGTGCTTGGTTGGGGGGTTCAGATCCAAGTACAAAGCTGCCCCAAAATTAGTTTCCCTGAGGTCTCTTTTCAGTTGAAAAAAAATTTAAATAATTCTGTCATTTCTGGACCAAATGCCAAGCAAATTCTCTTCACAAAGAATGCAAATGTATGGATTCCATGCTGAGTACCTCTAAATTGGCCACAAAACCACTTAGGGGCACAGTGCTAGAGCCGCAAGCTCTGAGAGTTTGCTTTTAAATGAAAGCACCTTTCCCACCAGCTCTTCTCCAGGCACTTCTTTATCATTCCTGTGACACGTTAAGAGGAAGCGCTAATGCTCTGCAGATGCATTAAGTCACACAAGGGGTTTGGAGCCTTGCACTGGGACCCCAGAGTGCTACCCCACAAAGGGGTCCAGACACAGGGAGGAGCAGTCCATGTCGATCTGCCTGGGCCTGTACTCTGAACATGCATCCCCAAGCAACAAAATGACCCAGCCCGTGCCATTAGGCAGCATTAGCCAGCATCGCCCACCACTTCTGATGAATAATTGAACTCGATCCATACAGGAGACTCGGGCTGGTCTGGAGGTTGCCTTCTAGTGTGCATTAGGAAGGAGCCTCCGCACACTTTGTCCATTTAACAAGTCAATCTATAAACGACAGTCAACTCGCGCTTATTCAAAACTGATGATCCCGCTTCCAAACCGTCCTCCTGCTTTCTCGTTCATCTTTCCTCCTGTCCAAGGCTCCCTCTGGTCGCATGCAAGCTTGTTACCCCTCCATGGTGGGTGCTCTGATGCACGCCACAGGAGTCCTTCACCCCTGGAGAACGTAGTCCCCACCACCACCACCACCACCCCAGCTTCTGGAAGTGCCCTCAGCTATCAGTTGTCTGTGGAACTGCCTACGGTAAGAGAGTGACCTTCCTATCCAAGGTCATGTTCCTTCCTGGAGCAGTTGAATGCAAAGAGGCGTCATGGAGAAAATCGACAGGCTTGGCCACCATGTCCTGACTTGGGACCTGATAGGGCAGGGCCTCTGTTGCAACACAAGGCACCCTTTCTCTCCCTAGGTGCCGCACCAAGAACACGCCCTACGAACCCACCTGCCATAACTCCCATCTTCAGTCTGATTCCCAAGGAACTCAGCATGCACGGGGCGGGGGGTGGGGGGGGGGGTGGCGTGTACACCTTACCTGCCACTAAAAGAGGCTAATGTGAGAGTTAAATAAGATAAGGTAATGTTTGTGAGGACAGGCTTTTGGTGCAGTGGATTAAGCCACTGCTTGGGATGCTGACATGCCATATCAGAATTGCTTGGATCAAGTCCCATCTCTGCTTCCAATAAAACTCCCTGCAAGTGTGCCTGGGAGGCAGCAGGCGATGGCTCAAGTATGGGTGTCCCTGCCACCCACATGGGAGACCCAGACAGAGTCCCTGGCTCCCAGCTTTGGCCTGAACCTGCCCTGGCTACAGGGGAGTAAACCCAGCAGAGGGAAGATCTCTCTTTCTTTCCCTCTCTGTGCTGCTCTGTCTTTTAAATAAAAATAAACTTCAGGGAGCCGGCACTGTACTACAGAGGGTAAAGCCACCACCTGCAGTGCCGGCATCCCATATGGGTACCAGTTCGAGTCCCGGCTGCTCCACATCCCAATTCAGCTCTCTGCTAATGCACCTGGGAAAATAGTGGAGAAGGGTCCAAGTGCTTGGGCCTCTGCACCCACATGGGAGACCCAGAAGAAGCTCCTGGCTCCTGGCTTCAAATCAACACAGCCCCAGCCACTGCAGTCATTTGGGGAGTGAACCAGCTGGTGAAAACCTCTCTCTCCTTTTCTCTGTAACTCTAACTTCCAAATAAATAAATAAATCTTTAAATAAATAAATAAACTTCAGAAAAAAAGATAATATCTGTGAAAGTTCTTTGTAAATGTGAAAGATGTTAAAGAAGCACTTAAGACACTTCCCCTTCAACTAAGCCACCATTAAATCATGCGGTATTCCTGAGGCAGATCAAAGTACACCTTCCCTGCTGTCTGCAAATCTAGAGTTTCAACAAGCCCAAGCTTAGAGGCATGAATTTAAACAATGTTTCAGAATATTCCTGTGCAAGGATTTTCATCCATTTAAGACAAGTCTTCCATTGTCTAAATTTGAGAAGTGTTGCCGTGGTTGGTGAGGGGTAAAGCACTTTCTTTCAAAAAGTATCAAAATAGCCCAGCACTAGAAAGCTAGTTAAAGAGGCCTACTGACACAGATGTCCTCCTTATCTTCTGCGTTTGTAAAGCAACAGACAGCATCTTGGTGCAGTACAGAGACATAAAACCAGCCTGAATTTGCAGCTTTCAGGCAAGAATTTACAGCTGCAGCCAGTCAGGGTTCACTTCGGAATGCCACTCCTTCAGCAGAAAAGAACAGAAAACGCTCACTTTTTGAACTTAATGAAGGAGAAGGAAATGACCCAGACATAGAGCGATGTTCAGAGATGGCCCTGTCGCCAGCTTTGCCAGAGTTCCACAGATGAAGGAACTTCCAGAAGTTTGTGAGTGCTTGGGGTAGCAGCTTGGACCACCTGCATTCTACACTGGAAGTCCTGGGTTTGCTCTGGCTGCACTCCAGATTCCAGAATCCTGCTCATGCAGCACAGACGGTTCAAGGACTTGGGTCCCTGCCACCCATGTGGGAGACTCAGATTGAGTTTTGGGCCCCTGGCTTTTGCCTAGGCCAGCCCTGGCTGTTTTGAGAGCATTTGGGGAGTGAGCTAGCACATAGAAGATCTCTATCTGTCTTTCTCCCTCTGTCTTTCCCTTATCTCCCTGACTTGGAAAATAAATAAAGCCCTTCTAAAAAAAATTAAAAAGATCATTTTATTTTGTGGTGAAAAATTTTAAAAACCATCCATAGTTTTCTCATAACATGCATTTTTTTCATTGGCTTCTCATACACATGGATTTCAAGAATTTTCTGCACCAAAATAAACCCATCATTTCCAAGAGCATTCTGAAGCACCCTCATCCATAGGAAGCCCCAGGCTCACTGTCTGTCACTACGGAGCAGAGGGAGCACAAACCCAGGCAGGAAAGAGGCCAGGTGAACCTTACCACGTTAACTGTAGTGTACCCAGGGCCCAAGGGAAAACACCCCAGCATCCTCAACTACTGCTGTTTGCTGTTGTTGCTGTTGCTTTCATTTGAATGACAGCTTCTCTAATTGCAAGATGGAAAATTGCATCATGACATCTTTCTGATATTTTTAACAAAGAGGAAGCAGTAACAAATCTTTAGTATCAACTGAGAGGGGCTAACATACACCTGCTCTATGTCGCACAATTGACACCCACAGGTTCATGGCCAGGTGGATGAGGAGAGGTCAGAGCATACAGGTGTGTGTGTGTGTGTGTGTCCATGAACACATGTGTATTTGTGAATATACAAATGTATACATGGAACTAGGGTCAGGAATAAGCATTTTCCTGTAGATACAGGTGTCAGGGCCCCGAAATAAGAGATATATGGGCATTTAGTAGCACAAGTCAGGGATGAAACACATATGGGATATAATCCCCCATTCTAGAGACTTCTCCACCAGCATTTTCTCAGTAGAGTCCTGTTTCTCCAACTTCAAGTTAACTGCTCAGTCCCCTGTTCCAGCTTTAACGCACCAGTATATCAATTTTTAAGACTTAAGAAAGAATAGAATACCTACAACCAGCAATCCAAAAAGTAATGCTCTAACAGAGCACAGCCTACACGACCTAACAATAAAAGCAACCATTTTCTAGCAACATTAACTGCCAGCCTCTGACCTCAGAAAGAAGCAGGGATGGTGTGGAAAACGCCCCCTCCAGTCCTAGGCAGAATGGGCACAGATACATCTCGTTGTCTCTCTGGAAATGTCCAGGCAACAAAGCTTGTGAAGGGGACTCAGTTGCTAATGAACTATGTTCATGAATATCACAACCCCCTCAAAGTGAATCCCAGTGAAACTTCCTCTGTGAAGAGAACACACAGCACAGTTTTCATTGGCAATCTGAACTATTTACTACTTTTCTGAGCTGAGGAATTGAACCAGTACCATGAAGGTTCAATTCCAGCTGAGAAGTTAGGTATCGCTTCAACAGGCTGAGAAACTCACAATATTCATTCACAGTGTAATCGTTTATTTTCATGTGAATGGTGGAGATTGCATCTAATATATCACCAGGAATAAAGGGAATGTACAGAATGGGCACTTGGCCTAGCAGTTAAGCCATCCGCTGGGATGCCGGCATCCTGTGCCGCAGTGCCTTGATCACACGCCCAGTTCCACTGCCACTTCCACCATTCTGCTCACGTGCACCCTGTGTGGCAGTGACAGGGTCCCCACCACCCCTGGGGGAGATCTCCACTGATTTCCCAACTCCCAGCTTTGGTCTGGTCCAGTCTCAGCTCTTGTGGGCATTTGAGGAGTAAGCAAACAGATGGGATACCTCTCTGTCTCTCTGCCTCTCAAATAATATTTATTATTATATATTGTTATATTAATTATGTGAAATTAACATGTAACATATTATAAATATATACAAAAGAAATACAATTAAACAAAACACATTTATTCTCACTTTGATAGCCTTTACAAAAGTCTTTTATTTTTTAAGAATTTTTTTTTTTAATTTGAATGGCAGAGTTACAGGGAGAGCAACTGGGAGAGACAGAGCAAGGTCTTCTACTAGTTTACTCGGTAAATGTCCACAATGGTCAGCCCTAGCTGAAGCCAGGAGCCTGGAGCTTCTTCTTAGTCTCCCACAAGGGTGCAGGGGCCCTCTGCTGCTTTCTCAGGTGCATTAGCAGAGAGCTGGATCAGAAGTGGAGCAGCCAAAAGTCAAACTGGCGCCTTTTAAAAATCATCTTTAGAGGGTCATCATTGTGACGCAGTGAGTTAAGCCAACTCCTGCAATGTTGGCATCCCATATGAGCACCTGTTTGATTCCATCTGCTCTTCTTCCACTCCAGCTCCCTGCTAATGCACCTGGGAAGCAGTGGATGATGGCCCAAGTGCTTGGGAGCCTGGCATTCATGTGGGAGATCCAAATGAAATTTCAGGCTCCTGGCTGTTGTGGTCATTTGGGAAGTGAATTAGCAGATGGAAACTTTCTCTCTCTCTCTCTCTCTCTCTCTCTCTCTGCCTGTGTGTGTGTGTGTGTGTCTGTCTGTCTGTCTGTCTCTCCATCTCTCTATCATTCTGCCTTTCAAAAAAACAGATAAATCAATCTTTTAAAAATAAAAATTGCCTTTAATCATGTTCCCTTTGGACTGCTATGTTGGTTTGGGTCCTAAGGCAATGGTACTCTTCAGGCTTCAAAACTAGAATTCTAGACTGTGAGGAGCCTGAAGGACCCAGAGGAGGCTGGGTCCATGGCAAGGCTCTGACAGACACCCGCGCTTCTGTGCCCGAGGTCCTCCTGCCCCTTCTTCTCTGTAGCTGCTCCTCTCCCTGCCTCCTACAGTGAATTTCCCCATGGGTTTCACCAGACTCTGTGTAGCAAGTCACCTTGTGTCCTTTCTGGATATAGACAGGATCATAAATAATAAGGAAATACATGGATACAGTCTCTAAAAGGAAGAGAAAGAAAGAAGGGAGGAGGAAAGAGAGGGAGGGAAGAAAGGAGACAAGAATTTTGATGCTTCCCAAGATCATTTCTGAAAGCCCTCTAATGTATTCCTGTTCCTCTCCACAAGACTGTGTCTACATAATCTGTGATAACTGAGGTTCTGTCTTACTGAATGCCATCAAATTGCCTATAGAATTCAGTCCAAAGTCCAATAACCATTTCCATCACAGTTTGGCTGACCATTGAGCATACTAAATTGACCCATAAGATGATTTATATGATTTATTTTAAAAAACAGCCTAATGGTCCATTACTTAACAACAAGTAGCATTGACTAATGAGTCATTACTTTAGTCACCATAATAAGCATGGGTAATGAATGAATGACTTGCCACATTGCTCATTTCTCACAGGTGAGCCAGGATCTCAAGCACTCCCTGGTCAACCCCAGCCCATTTCCTAATCAACCATCCTAAAACTGAAGACTTGAAAGTCGTCTTGGCCAAACTTGCACCTTCAGGCCGGTAAGCCTTATGACCTGTCACCTTGCTGCAAACTCTTGTGAATTAAAATAAAATTCATCTATTTGACTTTTACATACTAAGCAACCTCCTTTTGGCCTTTGCCATATGTCCAAAGGGTATTTTTGCCTTACCAGGTTCTGCTGTAATGCACTTCCTGGAAATTCTCACAATGAACACACATCTTCTTTTAGCACACAAATCACTACATAGATACTAAAACGACACCACTTTGTTTTCTAAATTATCAACACTGCGATTAAAGGATGTTTATGGTACTCATTTTTGTCTATGAAGAGAGAACATTATTTTTTTTTAAATGCTAGCAAGTATGAACTTCATCCTGTGGAACTGAAAAGGCAGCTATTCCATCTTCCCTAGAAATACCCTTTAACAATAAACTAAAATCCTGCAGCCTTTCAAAAACTGCGTTGGGCATCTCATCTTCCAGAGCTGACATATGCACAACTTTCTCTAAGATTAAAAAATGCTTTGCCTGTTAATGAAGGGAGAACATACTGTACGGTACGGTGAATCTTAGACTCAGAAAGGTTCCCTTTGAAATCCATATAAAGCACAATCATTTCCTTTCTGAAGCAGTGAAATAATGTTATTGCACAGAATGAAAAAAAAAGTACTCATCACTATAGACATAATTAAAGTAGCGTGGATTTCCAAATACTCTTAACTCACTTCATTAAAGAATAAGGATTTTTGATAAAAGTTGGATTTGGACTGAGCTCAAAATGTAATTTATCTTAAGCTCTGCATTGATCATCCTCTGATTTTAACTCTTTTTTAACAAATATTTGTTTTATTTATTGAAAGGCAGGTTGAGAGAGAAAGAGAGATGGAGAGAAAGAGTTGTATGTTCCATCTGCTGGTTTTACTCCCCAAAAGGCTGCAGTGGCCGGGACTGGGCAAGGTTGAAGCCAGCAGCCAGAAACTCCATCCTGTGCTCCCGCGTGGGTGGCAGATGTCCAAGCACTTGGTCATCATTGCCTGTCCTCCCAGGCACATTAGCAGGAAGCTAGATTGGAAGCAGCACATCCAGGACTTGAACTGGTACTCAGATATGGGATGCTGGTATCACAGGCAGCAGATAAACTCACTGCTCCACAATGCTGGCTTCTACTTTCAATTCTGAAAAAATACATTTTAGGGTCTGGTGCAGTAATTTAGCAGGTAAAGCTGCTGCCTATAGTGCTGGCATCCCATATGGGCACCCATTTGAGTTCTGGCTGCTCCACTAGCGATTCATCTCTCTGTTGTGGCCTAGAAAAGCAGTAGAAGATGGCCCAAGTCCTTGGGTCCCTGCACCCACGTGGGGAACCTGGAAGAAGCTCCTTGCTTCTGGCTTTGGATCAGCACAGCTCCAGCCATTGCAGCCATTTAGGGAGTGCACCAGTGGATTGAAGACCTCTCTCTCTCTCTCTCTCTGCCTCTCTATAACTCTGCCTTTCAAATAAATAAATAAATCTTTTTTAAAAAAGAAATATAATTTATAAAATTTTATAACCATATGTATAGCACATGATATTCAAGAAAAGACTTATATTGACTCTCCTATGCTTGTGAAAGTCATCTTAATTCCCACAAGGACAGTTATGAATAGTTTCTTTGATATATTTATTTATAAGACATTGCTCAGACAAGCATATGAGAAAGCTTCCCAAACAACATCTTGCTTTATTTCTCAGTATTCACAGGTGCAGAGGAAAATCAAATCAGACAATATTTTGCACATGGGGGAAATGAGGCGATCAGAAGTGATAGAATCCTGGAAGATACCTTCTGGCTCCTCAACATATTGCGGCAGGATTTACCCTTGATATTTAGGGTCTGAAGATGCAAAATAGGATTCATGTATCACCATAAGCAAGGAACAAGACTAGCAATAATGGCTCAGCATCGCATGTGGGTGCTGAACGCCTGGTCTCATGTGGCATCTCTGCCCCCAAGTCTTGAGAGTCCTCCACCATGCAGTCAGTCCTTGGAATTAAACATCTGCTCTCCCCAGAGACCTCCTTGACAACACATCTCCTCCCACTGGAAGAAATGACCCAGTGGCCTCCTCCTCTTGCTTGTCCCTTCATCATCATAATTAATAACATACCTATTAGTATCTTCCATCTATACAACATACTAGAATTGACCAACAAGTGGACCTATAGTATCTCATCTCTACACAGACTTTGAACCGTTATATTCCTGTCTTAGAAATGAATGACTGAAAGACTCAAAGAAGCCAAGTGCCCTGCACTGCATCTATCAGTCATCCCTTGCCATGTGACATGGCACTTTGCAGCACTCAGCTCAGCAAATGTGCAGAGTCTCTACCTCGCACCAGACACCTGGGTCATGGAATCAGCAATAAACACAGGGGTGCAGCCTCCACCCAAAAAGCAAGCATGGGTTCCTTCACCAACAAAATAAGGGTACTGATATCAACCTTACCCGGCCCATCAAGTAGAACAAAGCAATGTAATTAATGGAGAAGTGATCTGAAAACTGCAAAGAGCTACCCAAAGCAGAAGTGTTGTGAGTAGCACCTGACTGTGCATGAGCACCTGTGGGATTGCCTTGTATTTAAATGCAGTGATGGGTAGGGGTGCTGGAGGTCTGAGAAGGGAGCGGGTGCTATCAGGAGGCAAAGGAGGGAAGGACGGGGAGCCCAACTTCACTTCACTTCGTCCATCACAATTAAGTCTAAGGCCCCCACTGCATCAAGAATCTCTAGGGCACATGGCTTTAATGCATCCCAAAGCCTTAGTCAGGGGCAGGGCTTGCCAAAATACCATAAAGTAAAAATAGAGTTTAAAAGAAGACCTAAAGGATCTAGCAGGTTCAGGGTTGAAGGAAATTGCCAAATTTGAAGCATTCAGAATTCAAACTTTTTATCACTATGGTTCATCAGTTCTAGGATTTTTTTAAAAACATATTTTCTGTCTCTAAATGAAGACGATGAATCAATGCAACCGTGAGTCATAACTGTCCCTGTTCTCTCTTTCTTACAAATATGTCAAACAGCAGCACATCTTACAAGTTATGGTATCTTTGACTCAATTAATTATATGGGAAATTTTGAATTCTCTGTTTCTAGGCTACTTCAAAGGGCTGCTTTCCACTTGGGCAGGCTGACCATGCTGCGTCTCATCTGCATCAGACTTTGCAACCAGGCACCTCTGCTCCACACCACGGCTAGTTCTCCCTGCACGTTCAAACCTGGTCCGGCTCCAGAAATCTGGACTGACCGTAGCAGGCAGCTCTCCTTGCCAGGGTGGAGCGACTGGGATCAGGTCTCATCCACAGTCTATTCTTGAATATTCTGGTTGGTTTCCTTTAACACTGGCTTGACTTCTTTTTTAAAGCTCTATAAACAATAAGGCTTCCGGCTGTAGCCCTACCATTGGTGGCTATCGAGTCTGACTGCTCTGCTTTGAGACCCTTCTAAAGCTGAGCTTTAAAAAACACATTCAGTGCTGCGTACGCCTTGGCTCAAGTGCCCACTGCCACTGATAAATTTCTCTGTCTCACCTTCTCCATTAGAACTTAGTTTGGCCAGTTTTCTGAAAACAACAAAAGTACAAGCAACAAGAAAAGCCTCAGATGACTTGCAGTGGCAAATCCCATAGTAAAAAATTCGTGTCTGAATCTTTCAACATGAGCCTATCACAATGCATGACAACACTACGATGATGCACCAGCCACTCGTGCATTTAGGACCCAAACCAGAGGCCTGCCATGAAGCATACAACCTGTTTTCGCTGGTCTCAAAGAGCGGTATAAAATGTGATAGTCTCAAGGAACAAATGGAAGACCAGGAAGAACAACCTGAGTGGTTCCGAATCATTCCCAACAACTCAAATCAAAACAAAACAAGAAAGCAACGTTTATCGTGCATGTGTAAAAATTCCATACAAAGAACAACCAGGAATTGATTTGGTTTTCCACATCAAAGTCATTTCCGCACTGTGCTGTAACTATGACGTCATCTCATGCCAGATCATAGCACCACTGCACACACATACCCAAACACCACACACACACACACACACACACACACACATTCACTCCTTCCTGGGGAACTTCTCAGACTGTGGATGAAAAACAGTTTCCAATCAGAAACAATTTAAGTGCATAAAACCAATGACTTCATTCCTTCAAGTCTCACTTCTTATTCTTGTTTTCAAAGTTTGACCTCCCACTAACTTTCACAGGCCAAATTCCAATGGGTTCCTTTTGGGATCTTACCTGACATCAAACTGTGAGTTTATCATCAAAATTCAAAACAAGCTCCAAAGGAAAAAAAAAAAAAAAAGCTGTTTGTGATTTGATCTTGGCTTCATGATGTCATGTAGAAAAACTCCATAGCATATGGTGTGAGGAAAGGGCCCCCAAAGACCAATTAGACGAGAGACAAATAAAGTAACCAAGAAATTCCATGATAAGATCCTTAAAAATTATCTTTAATTAATGCCAAATATGAACAGATCATAAAGTGACAGAAGCGAGTAAGATTGCATAGATGAAAACTATGCGCATCGGTTAGGTTCTCAATTCATAACATTCAGCGTCCTCTACCTGCTGTTTTAGACAGGGCAGGGGAAATGCACAGGAGGTGAAAATGAGACACATCTGTAACTCAAGGTGTAAGCAACTGGCAAACTCGAGAAATGAAATAGAGCTTTGCAGCTTAAATGGTTTGTTGTCCTGATGGTGCACTTTAAATTAATACTACTCAATTTTTATAACAACCTCAGCGATACTTCAATACTAGAGGTATGTCACATAGAGCCCATGTGGTTGAACACCTATTTCCTAAACTGGTCTCAAAACAGTGCCCTGAAGAGGAACTAGGTGCTTCTGCAGGTTCGGGAGCAGAGACAACTTGTGACCTGGAATATTCTGCAAGGGAGATTTCTCATTCTCTTTTCCTTCCTGACACCATTTCCTCTTCTCTCTAACTTCAGAACAAGACTTTTCCACACTCTTGGAAGGCTTGACTTACCAAAGTACTCTCTTTGTAAGTTCCTACATAAAAATCACCAGGACTAGGGTTAATCTCCTTAAAGCTAATAGTCCTGAGGTCAGCAGGGCCTCCCTGTTAATATGCACCCTGGACTTCCAAGAAAGTGCATGGTCATTTCAACTGCGCAAAGAGACTGGCATTTGAACCCCTAGGCTTCTAACCCTTATGCCTACACCCTGAATAAGTTTGCACAGTAACCCTAGGCAATGGAAAGTTTTGGTTGATAATTCAGCTCCTGTCTGCTCCTTTACAAAAAATGTTAGGTAATGTACATTCTTTTAAGATGTACCTGAGTCATGCTACATGTGTTCGAATATACCCTGAAATCCCATAGTATAAATACAAGTACCAATACACCGCAGGACGGATGAGAAGACACCTCCTGAGATGGCAATTCCACTTAGGCTGTGTCTGGTCGTAACGTCATAGTCTGTTTTCCTCCTTAAAATGAACATGAACGTCAGAAGGCTTCATTCTTGCTTGGAAAAGCTGGAAGATAAAATGGCTGTTTGGCAGTTGACCTTTCTAACAATGTCACACATTGGGTGGCTACCACCCACCAACTCTCGGCACTCCCAGGAGTAAAGCACTCCAGGAAGAAAATGGGAAGCTGCCTTCTGCCACTGCTCTCTTTCTCCTTTCTGCTCAATCCAACCTACCAAACAAGGGATTCAAATTTAAAATGGTTACAAAGCATGTGTTGTGAGGTCTCCTTATATTAACAGGAGGGTTAGGGAAATCACTTTTACTGACTTTGTAACATATCAGCTAATCTGAATAAATTGCAACTAGGCACAACATGAATAAGACCCTTTACTAACTGATCCAAACTTCTTCTTAAAGAAACGTATTGCTCACGTACCATCTACATGTAACTTGGCAATTCTCAAGGGAATCCAGGTTGTGATGTCACTCTGTGCTTGAGTTCCATGGTCATAGACTCTAAACCTATCGTACAGCTCCAATTTAGAAAAATGACTGTCCATCACCCATAACCCAAGAGAACAACTTGCTACTGGTTTATCTTATTTTGTTAGGCTAACCCGCTAACACACTCTCAACGAACAGCTTTAACTGATCATCAAAACTCTAGACTCAAAGGGAGCCCGAGGGAGGGGCTGCGCACAGATACGGAGGGGATGCAGAAACAAAAGCTCTCCTGGCCACGGTCCATCTCCTACACATCTGAGGACAAAGGAAATTAACATCTTTGGTCTCTCTGAGTTAGATCACTAGAGGTGAGTTATTCACTTCAGAGATTCTGGGATGGCTAACAGCCCTGGTATGACCCAGCCCTTCCATGGCCACCCTATTGAACTAGGGTCCCCATATCCTGGAAGAACTGAGCTATGGCTATCAGCAAATCAGAAGTCTTCTCCTCCTGGAGAAAACACGAGCCATGGGAGGTCAATTCCTAGGAAGGGGCTGGAAAGGCTTTTACAAAGCCTGATAAAGCCAATATAACTAAGTAAGCCAAAAGACAGTCACTCCTTAATAGGCAGTTTTGTTAAGTGCACCTTCAGGTCTACAAAGACATTTCAGCACATGACAGTGCAAGGGGTAAGAGCTTTGTTAAAGGTTGCATGCCTATGCTACACAGCTAATCCCTGTACTCCGTCCTGCCTGAACTCACTGCAGCGAGCTACAGGTGGATAAGCCATTTTCGTTTTCCCCATATCACCCCAAATCCTTAGCACTTCATCCCCCAGGCCCAGGCCTACAGGTTCACCACATGCAGCACTTTTTCCTGTAACACATGCAGAAGAATCCACCAGTCCAGGGGACAGCTAACAAGAAACATGCCGTGTAGCCATCAGCCGGTCTCATCAGTCTTGGTCCTGATTTCTCTATCCCATCCAGCCCACAGTACAAAGTGGATTATTGCTGTTGACAGAGGGCAGCAGTTTAAGTTCTGTGTGTCCTAGACCACAAAGTGGATAGAAAAGCTCACAAGATCCCTGGCGGGGGTGAGGGAGGGCCATAGACATGTTTGCCTAACTGGGAACAGTTAAGCAAGTAGGAGAGGAGTAGCCAGGAGGAGAACAGGTTCCAACGTCAAGGACACAGCACCCAGAAGGGTTTAATGCCCTGTAGCCAGAGGCTGTGCAGTTACCGGCCCCTTGTCTTCCCATGAGGTGTGTGGTATTCATCCTACAGAGTCACAGATGTCCCACAGAAAAGGCAAAGATCCAAGTTCTCTGTCAGTCAGCCAGCCTGGGTGTAACTCAAGTTGCTTGATCGGTTGCCTCACTGCTGTCCCCACCACGGCGTCCTCCAAAGGCTGCGAGTGCCTCTCCATGGGTGGACAGCTGCTGGACATCAGAGGCCTGTGGTAGGCTGGGCACAGGGTCCCCACCACTCTCTCTGGGCTGAGTGACCAGGATGGCAGAAGTCAGAGGTTCAGCCTGTCAAGTGACTGCCAGGTGGGAAGATCACAGGAGCATCCTGGGAAATCTCTGAAGGGGGTGGGCCAGGAGGGAGGGTGAGCTGAGTGTTCCCATCTCCACAAGGCTGCCTGAGAAGTTCAGACAGGGATTTGCAAAGTGCTGTCGCCAACAGAGAGATCAGAAGGAAATGTGCCAGGAACCCTGTGGCGGACCTGAGGAAGCTTTGCATGTCCAGAGTGGCCCTCCGTAGGAAATAACTGCCCAAAAAGTTTATCTTAGCTTCTGGTGCAGAAGAGGAATAGACAAGTTCATGGTTCAAGTCCAGTTTCAGAGATTGGGTCTCAGTTCACACCCAGAGCCAGCACCTTCCTGCACCTCTCCCTCTCCCTCTCCCTATCTCTCTCCCTCTCCCTTCCCCTCTCCTTCTTCTTCTCCCTCTCCTTTTCCCTCTCCAGCATCTAGGGTGGTATGGTCTCCTCACACTGGTGAAGTGAGAAAGCATGAATGGCAAATGAAAAAGCAAAGGATCTGTGCCCAACCCTCCCTCCCTTCCTTTACATAACTCCTCAGCCATGTCACGGAGGCACTTTCTGCATTTCACTGTGGGTACAGGATAAAGGCACTAAGCAACTATTAAATCAATTGGTTGAGTTTCTTCAGGGAGCCTCGAGGGGAGGGTCGAAGTCTCTACAGACTTCAAATCATGACTGCAAAAAAGAAGTCAGCTCTGCTTTGGATGCATACAAGAGATAAACATTTTCATTTACATCCTAAGAATGCACCAAAAAACATGCAATATTGCACCTTTTTTTGTTTGTTTGTTTTGCTTGTGTTTTATCTTCAGCTAGAAAGAATACTTGTTCTTAGGTGTTTTTCTATATACTTTGATGACTTATCTAGTTTTCCATGAATTTCCCTTTAAGGGATGAGCGTATTGGTCCTTTCTCTGCAGAAACCTGACATTTCCCTGAGCAAAGGCAGGAAAATTGACTGAGTGTCCCCCACCCCACCCCCACCCCCCGTTATTTCTTTTGGGCCTCTCATCCCGCAGACTTGTAATTTTTATTATGTAAAATTTTTTTATTACTGAAATCATGCATTAATTAATTCAAGGTACATCTTAGTCAAATAGGTCATAATGCTGAGTAAGAGAACATGCTTTGAGCTCCAAAATGTAATTGTTCCCATCTGACTAACATATGCACTTAAATACAGTACTGTATTTACTAATAAAGGAGTTGATAAATGAAGGAGTGCACTTTTGGTGAATGCAAATGAAAAAAAATCTATTTTTAGAAGAGTTGATTTCAACGTAAGCTTATCCCCTATTGTCTGGGTTGATGTTCTTGGCATGCGATTATAAAGTAAATGTTATCAGGTTCAAACATGCTTGCATTTAACTCCATTTGTGCTCTCTTGCAATAAGGAGGCTTGGGTTTTAACATCCAGTTCTGAAGGCCAGGGATCAGGGTGCAGGACTGGTGAGAAAAGACCTGCATTGGGCTCACCTGCAGTTGAGAAAACTTAGCAGCACCGCAGATGATTCAGTTAGCTTAATTCGCTCATCTTTCTCTTAGAGAATGATCCAGATTGGAAGGATGGAGCAGAGGGAAATCCCTCATGGGTCAGGACCAGTATCTGATCTGTAAGGTGCTGTGTGAACCAGTCCTAAGTTATGTTGGAGGTTTGTGTTTTGTTTTGTTTTGTTTTTCTTTTTTTTTTTTTCACCTAGTCATATGCAGTTCAGTTGATCCAAATAGAAGCATTTGTTCACTGTCCCGGGGGCTGGGGTATCGTGTTAACTGCAACACAGTTAATGCACAGTCTTATTGTGCACTTTGCAAAGGTTTTACATCGGAGTCCCATGCAAATGCTAGTTTTTTAAGTGATCGTTTGGCTTTTAGTTTAAGTTTTTTAAAAAAATGTTAAACAAGCCAAAGGGTTAAAAATGTTTCAGAATGGGGGTGGCATCTAAATCATATTTCACCTAGACTAGTTCATGGACTGCATTTTTTAAAGCCAGTTTTAGAAAATACCCTTTCTCTTCCCAACTTTATTTTTCAATAAAATGAAAATAGTCTCTTTTTTCAGGAATCTCAAAAAGTGTCTGGTAGGCCACCTCCAGAATCCACAATGCAACAATGCATTGACGGTGAAACAGAGCGTTCAGAGATTATCTAGGAAAGTATCTACAAAGTGTGCGCTCTGTTTTCTGCGTCTGGTAAGCGGGGGGGCGGCTTTGCGTGCACCTGCACCTTTCTCTAAACATCGGTCAGGAGCTTGCTCTTATTAACGCAGTTTTGGTTAGCGGTGGTGCAGTTCCCAGTTCTGAGGTTGGCCTGTCTATAATGGGCTATGCTGTTACTCATTTCCTCCTCGATCTCCATGTACTCAGACTTGCTCACAGTGGAGGAACTGCGGCGGCTGAGGTCACTGTCAGAGGCTAAATTCGGGGCGCTAACGTGGAGCAGCTGAGCTTGCTCCTCCCCCTCAGTTTCTCGGTGGTAGAAATAGTTGAAATTGGACACAATGACAGGTACGGGCAGGGCAATTGTCAGCACACCAGCGATGGCACACAAGGAGCCCACGATCTTGCCTCCAATTGTCACAGGGTACATGTCACCGTATCCCACGGTGGTCATGGACACCACCGCCCACCAGAAAGCATCGGGGATACTGGAGAAGTGCGACTCAGCTTCCTCCGCCTCGGCAAAGTACACTGCGCTAGAAAACAGGATGACGCCGATGAAGAGGAAGAAGATGAGCAGCCCTAGCTCTCTCATGCTAGCCTTGAGGGTCTGGCCCAGAATCTGCAGGCCCTTGGAGTGGCGGGAGAGTTTGAAGATCCTAAACACCCTGACCAGGCGGATGACCCGCAGGATGGCCAGCGAGGTGGCCTGCTCGCCTTTCTGGTTGCCCTCCTGCTCCGCTATCTCCGTGCCCAACGTGATGAAGTAGGGGATGATGGCCACGATGTCGATGAAGTTCATGATGTTCTTGAAGAAGTCTGTCTTGCTGGGGCAGGCGAAGAAGCGCACCACCAGCTCGAAGGAGAACCAGATGATACACAGCGTCTCCACGATGAAGAAGGGGTCCGTGAAGATGTTGGCGCTGTAGACCACGGTGGTGTTGTCGACGCGGCGGAAGGTGCCCGCCAGGTCCTTGTCGTCTTTCAGCTCGGGCAGGGTCTCCAGGCAGAAGATGACGATGGAGATGAGGATGACCATGACCGAGACAATGGCGATGACGCGCGCAGGGCCCGAGCTCTCGGGGTACTCGAAGAGCAGCCACACCTGGCGCTGGTACTCCTTCTCGGGCAGGGGGCGCTCCTCCTCCTTGATGAAGCCCTCGTCCTCCCGGAACTTCTCCATGGCCTCCTCACCCAGCTCGTAGAACTTAATTTCCTCGGAGAACATGTCCAGGGGCACGTTGACCGGCCGGCGCAGGCGGCCCCCGGACTGGTAGTAGTACAGGATGGCGTCGAAGCTTGGCCGGTTGCGGTCGAAGAAGTACTCGTTCCTCAGCGGGTCGAAGTAGCGCATGCGCTTCTTCGGGTTGCCCAGCAGCGTGTTGGGGAACTGCGCCAGGGTCTTGAGCTGCGTCTCGAAGCGCAGCCCTGAGATGTTGATCACCACGCGCTCACAGCACTCGTGCTCGTCGTGCTCGGCCGGCCGCGGGTAGCCGCCCTCCTGGGGGTGGCCCGGGGCGGCCGAGGCCTCGTCCACGTTCTCCCCTGACACCACCGTCATGATGGAAGCCGGCCGGGCTTAAGGGTGGGAGGCCTGGGGTGGGGGTGAGGGTGGCGAGGAGCCTGGGGCTGGGGAAGCGTGAGCGCGGAGGGGCTGGGGGGACCCAGGCGCAGCCACCGCGCCGCCGCAGCCACCACCACCGCCACCCGCGTGCGGGTCTCCCCAGCGCTCAGGGGGCTGGGCTTCCGAGCGAGCAGGTGAGCGGACCTGCGATTTGGCTCCCGGTTGCCTGGCCCTGCACCTTGTCTGTTTCTGGAATGGGAATCCCCCTCGTCGGCGCGGACCAGGATTTTGTGCCGACGGCCGAGTTTGGAGGATGTGCTTGTTTCGTTTTGTTTTGTTCTAAAAGTTGTTTATTTTTTTCTTTTTCTTTTATTTTGTATTCCTTCCTGCCCCGCGGTGCCTTAACGCAGAGCCGCTCCAGTGGATCGGGCCATGGCTTCGGGGCGCGCCCCGGCCTCCCCGCCCCGCCGCCAGCCCTCCCTGGACCGCGGGGCGCTGCCAGCTCAGCGGAGCCCCACGCCTGCCACCCCCTCCGCTGCTCCTCGGCTCGCCCCCCTCCTAGCCCTCTTCGCCTGCCGCCTTCTAAGCTCCCACCAAGGGCGATCGATGCACGCTGCAGAGAAATAGAAAGTGATACGGGGGGCAGAGAATCAGAAGCGTTCCGATGGGACGGACCGACAGACACCGAAGAGCACGGACGTGCAGCTTGTGGGGAACGCACTGGACTCGGACCAAGGACAGCACACACACGCAGACAGACACACACGCAGACACCCCGAAATCCAAGTTTGGGGCTCTTCCGTCCCACTTTCCCCGGTGCCCAACGGCCGAGCTGTTTACAACTCCGCTACACTGGAGATCGCTAAAGCGCCAAGAGACCCCAGGAGGGGGAGCTCCGGATCCCGAGCAGCGTCTCTGCAACCCTCCCCCCAACGTACACACACCCGCCGTCCCCACCCCGTCACCCCAACACCCGGGTCCCGCAGCCCCGGGCTGCGGAGCCCCCTACCTGGACTGCTGGCTTGGCGCAGGGCGGTGCGGAGTCTGCCGGGAGCCCGGGTCGGGGTGCGGCAGGTCGTCTTAGCTGCAGCCGGACGCGAGTCTCCGCGCCGCCGCCGCAGCAGCCGAGAGGCACCCGGCACCCCAGCCGTCCTGGTCCGTCCGCTCGTCCTGTGCGGCTCTCAGTCGGACTATCGCTTCAGCGAGCAGCTGCGGCGGAGACCTCGGCTCCCTGCCCCCATGCTCCCCGGGCGCCGGCAACCTGGAGACGCCGTTCTCTCGCCAGTGCAGGGAGCTCCGGAGGATGCGGGGCGGAAATGCCAAATGCCACCCTCTCCCGAAGCTGGGAGGCAAAAGACGATCGCCAACACTCTCGCCGCCTCCCAACCCCGTGGGAGCCCTTGACTCGGTCCCGAGGAGGCGGGCGGGCTGCGGCTGGGGTCTACATGGCTCTGCGCACTCCCAGCGTGGAGCTGGCCCGAGGCTGCGCCGCGCGCCGGGAGCCTTCAGCAGCGCGGAGTGGGGCAGGGCGCGTGCGGCAGCGGGTCCGCTCGGTCCATTTCTGGGCGCTGCAAGATCAGCAGAAACATGAGAAAGCGCCTGGGATGCGGAGCAGCGATTGGCCCACCCGGGCGTGGGTTGGGAGGGCGGGGGAGGGCAGCCTCGAGGAGGTAGATGGAAAATAGCAGGGGGTGGTTTGGCAGGCGGGGGTTGGCGTTCGGTTCCCACCCTTGCCAGCACGGCTTTTTCCTCTCGTGCCAGAAACGCCGACCACCAACCCAACTTCCCTCGTAGCCCACAGCCCAGCCCACGCCCGGGCCCTGACCGCGCGCGACCTTCCCCGCGAATTTCACATTGGGAAGAGTCAGGTCCGACGCAATGCAGGCTGTGATGTTCCTGGCAGAACTCCGCGCACAGGGTTGCGTTTGTGCAGTCCCGCAAGGATCCCCTTGGAACACAGTGCTCTGCGCGCCAACCCGCCCCTACTCCGGCAGGGAGAAGGGGGGGGGGGGCGCCCTGCGGAGCGCAGCCAGCGGCAGACACGCAGGCTTTGGGTGCAGCCCTGCGGCCGAGGGTCGCTAGGCTGGGGTCTATGTGGCGGTGCTGAGAGCCTGTCCCTCCCTTTGACTTACCGCGGGAGTTGAAGTTTCCTCGCGAGCAGATTGCTCTGAAATGCGGGGAGTGTGACTTGTGGGGGACGGAAGGTTTCGTGGGTTTGTGGGGTTGTCTGCCAACTTGGTGCTAATTGGGACGCATCTGAGAAGCAAGTCGCCTACTCGCCTCCCACTCTCTGCCCCTCCTCCCGCAGCATCCTTCCCCGGCCCCGTGCCTCCGCCGGGCCACTTATACGGCTTGTCACTTATACGGACAAGGTCCCCCAGCAAGACGCGTGGCTGCTCGAGCCGGGGGATTGGAAGGGGGCGTGCGCGGCGCCCCCACGAGTGCTGCTTGGGCTGCGGCCCCCCGCCGGGGGGGAGTGGGGGGGGGGGGCTCTGCGCGCTGGCGCCTGCAGCTCGCGAGCAGGCGGCCGGCAGCTCCCGCACTTGAGCTGCGGTGGAGTCTCGGAGGAGGCTGCAAGAGCCCGGAGTCGCCGCTGATTGGCTCCGCAGCGACCTTGGGCCCGCCCCTTCGCGCCACCGCGGCTTGCGTTGCCTCCCGCCTACACCACCCACCTCTTTAATCAAAGCCAATGATTGCACCCTCCCGGCTCTATTGTGGCTAGTGAAAGGCGGGGGCCTCTGCGGGGCTGCCCAGGCGCAGCAGCAAGCCTGGGTATGGAGCTGGTTAAGTCCCTCCTCCAGACTCAGTCCCTGGCGTTCCTTTCCGACAAATCAAAGTGTTCCCTCTCCTCCTCCGGATCCAAACCCCGGCCTCTCTCCTGTGAACAGACGGTCCTCTAACACTCCTCCTTCCCAGGGTAAGCTCTGTCCTTTCCCCCTCTCCACTCGCCTGTCCTGCAGTCCCAGCAACTCCCTTCTGGCACTGCTGCTTTGCTGTAACAGCTCGCTCTGGCTCCCTCCCGTTCACGACTGTGAAATTGTGCTGCACTACTGGCGACTCCCTTGGATTTCGTTGCTGCCGCCGCCGCCGCCGCTATCAAAGTCCTGTCGGAGATAACCCTGCGAGACTGAATCAACGTCTTCCGAGCACGTCCTAGCAATGCTGGGCTCCCCTAGTTTCCCTGCTCCTGAGCCTCTCTTTTCCTATGACCTCTGTACTTCCTTTAGATACTCCTAAGAGTGTCATCGTCCTGGCTTCATGTGCTTGCACCTGCTCAGATTCAGCATTTGCCTTGCTAAAAGATTCACAGGCTCCATGGGATTCTAAGTTCTGGAACTCAGAGTTTCTTTAGGAGGTGTAAGAGGTGTCATCAAGTCCCTAAAACAGGTGTTTGGAACAGGACTGGGTTGGGAGGGGTCTGAAGATACTTATCCATTCAACAACTATGTACTCAACCATTCTAGCACCAGATACAACATCGCAGCCCTAGTGCAGCTCACATTCCAGTGGGAATTGGAGACAGTAGCAAATAAGCCATGTGCTATGATGTTAGGTGAAGAAAAAAGGGGGGTTGGGGTATAACAAATGCAGATTTGCCAACAGGGGGGCCTGTCTGCAGAGGTCACATTTGATTCCAGCACTTCAAGAGGAGATAGCCTCTTCCGGTAGACCAGAAGTCTGCTAGCTGTGAGAGCAAATGTCCAGGACCTACAGCAAGGACACGCTTAGCAGCATCCTCAGAGACAAAAGAGGGCCAGTGTAGTGACCAAGGAGGGATGTCCCCAGAGGAGGGTCAGAAAGGCAGGCAGGAGCCAGATCATGCGGGGGCCTCTTGAGCCACAGGGAGACGATTTGTTTAATTCTGAGTGTGATGGGGAGATACTGGAAGACTTGCACCAATATTTAGGTAACATCACTTGCACATTGCAGAGATGCCTCTGGATGCTAGAAACAAACCATGGATTTGGAGGTCATTGAGTAGCACAGGTAAGAAAGATGCTTTGACTAGGGAGATACTGGTAAGCTTGTGAAGAGTGGTGGAATAGAATTGCATTCCATTGAAGAGATGGCAGGGTTCGGGATATGAAAAAAAAAAAAGAAGTTTCAAGGACAGGTCCTAGGCTTGTGACCTTAGACACTAGATGGATGGTGGCTTTATTTGCTGGAGGAATACAGCTTCTCTCCTGCCAGAATGAATTCTGGAACCTTGGGTGTCTCAGTCATGCCTGTTGTTGGGCACTGTAGGCCTCTCCCCAGGTTCTTTCCACTCTTCTTGCCCTGTGGTCACTTGCCCTGCATTGCCCTACCACTTATGCTGCTGGAAAAACCAACTCTGTGTGGGCAGCAGAGTTCTGCCTCCTGAGATTGACCGCACCACAATGAGTGGAAACTGGATTCCTTAAGCTGCAATGCTATAAGGAGGTGCTTGTTGGCTCAATAGACTGAGAGGCACGCATGCAGTGGGAGACAGAAGCTAGAATAGCACTCATAGATTAATCTCTACTATCTGTGTTCTTCTCATGGTCAAGCAATCACGTGGTCTGGTGATGGGGCTGTGTCTGTGTGTGGCTCATGGAGAAGTGGCCAGTTGTATAGCATATCTCCTTGTATCTGCACCCAGGCCTTTGCTGTATGCCTCCCCTTTCCTCTTACTGTCACTGCCCTAGGTTTCCACCCTGCATGAAAGCACTAGCACATGAGTCCTGCCTCAGGTAGAACCCGAGCTGGAGCAGAGGCGATCGAAGCTTCAACATGTGAAGTTTGAGATACCTATTATGCATCCAAATAACTATGTGCATAGGAAGTTGGACATATATACCTAGGGCTCAGAACTGAAGTCTGGGTACATCAAGGTTTCTCCACCTCAACCCTGTTGACAATTGAGCTGGATGCTTTTTGTTGTAGTGGGCTGTCCTGGATATTGTAGGGTATTCACCAGCATCCCTGGTGAGGCCAGTAGCACCTGCCCCTTACTTTTCCCATTATGACAACCAAAAATGTCTCCAGACATTATTAGAGTCACCCTCAGCTGAGAAGCACTGGTATAGATGGTGGTTAAAGCCAGGGTACTGGATTAGAGCTCTTAAACATGATGGTAGAAAAGAGGAAACAGTCAGAGATTGTTTCAAGACAGTCTAATGTTTAGAGGCTAGTAAAAGAAGAAAGGGCCAGCGAAAGGAACAGGGGAAGAAAGATTGGTGATCCAAGCAAACCAAGAGAGTGTAGGTCTATGATACCTCTGGAAACAGTGTTTCAGAAAGGAAGAAAAGCACAGCTTTGCTGAATGGTGCTCATTGGCTGCATAGAAGGAGGAATTCAGGACCAACCATCAGATTTGCAACAACTGAGCTGAGAAGAGATTGGGGGAGAACTGATGGTGCTGGCTAACAAAACTCTTGGAATTTCAGGGTCAAGTGGAATTGAAGAATGGAGTAGTAGCTTCAGGAAGATGAAGGGTGATGGGATTTCTTTCTTTGAAAAGATGAAAGCTATTACAATATCTTTGTATGCTAATGGGGATGATTCAGTAGAAAGGGAAAATTGTTGATGCAGGAGAAAGAAAAATTAGAGCAGTGTTCTTGAGAAGGCAAAAGAAAAATGTATTGGCCTTGAAAAAGGACAGTTAATCTCTAAAAAGAGGGAGAGAGGAGAAGGAGAGGAAGAAAAGAGAGGGGAAGAGAGCTCAGACGCTAGTTGAGTAGAAGTGGTTGTGGGGAATTTGTGTGGACATTCACTAATGCAATAAGAAGAAATTTTCTCAATAAAAATGGAAGCAAAGTCATCAACTGAAAGATGGAATGGGGAAGAAAGGCATGAACATTGCAGTGGAAACCTGGAAAGTAGAATAGGAAAGTGAGTGGATGAGAGAGTAGAGCAGAGTTGCCTGGTAGCACCAAGGACTCACCAGTGGTAAGGATCACGCATTTGAGCAGTCAGGCCCTGGTTGTTTGAGATACGCTTGGAAGTGAGTCATAATGGAATTAGCCCTGATGATCTTTTATGGAAATATGTGTAACTAGTTCTAAATATAGCATTTTTCTTGGGATCGGTCTCTTAAGTGTTATGTAGTTGAAAGGCAAGAGATGCATGGGATACATGCAGGCAGGGATGTGGACTCACCTCTGAGCCTGCTCATAGCTGTATCACAAAAGGGGAATGCAAGGCTTACAAGGCTTGAGGTATTATTGCAACAGGTAACACAGAAGCACTAGGAGTTAAGAAGGAAAGCACAGAAGTTACCAGGGATTTAAGATGACAGTGAGTAGAATGGATGATTGTGTTAATCAGGGTCCCTCTTGCTGGCTTGTGTGATTGGGTTCATCCATGGAAGGACTCTAGGGGTCTGTAGACCTTGTAAAATTATACATATACTTTGTAGTGAGTATTTTGTACTTTTAAAATTTATTTGAGAGGCAGAGAGAAAGACACAGACAGGAAGAGTTCCCATCCACTGGTTCATTTCCCAACTGCCTTCAATGGCCGGGGGTGGATGGGGCCAGAGCCAGAAGCCAGGAACACAACCCAGATGCCCTGTGTGGATGGCAAGAAGTTAATTACTTGACCCATCACTGTTACCTGCCAGGGTCTGCATTAGTAGAAAGCTTGAGTCAGGAGCTGGAGCTGCGACTCAAATGCAGGCACTCTGATGTGAGACAGAGCGTCTCAGCTGCTAGGCTAAATGCTCACTCCTATGCACATTTTTGTTTTTACGTACCTATTATGCTATTTCCTTTTCTTCCTTTTTAGAAAAGTATTTATTTTATTAGAAAGACAGAGTGAGAGGGAAAGAGAGAGAGAGAGAGAGAGAGAGAGAGAGAGAGAGAGAGAGAGAGAGAGAAATCTTTAATCCACTGGTTTACTCCCCAAACAGCCACAACAGCTGGAGCAGGACAGAGAGAAGCCAGGAACCAAGAACTTCTTCCAGGTCTCCCATGTAGGTACAGGGGCCCAAGTTCTTGGGCCATCTTCCACTTCTTTCCCAGGCACATTAGGAGGGATCTGGATTGGAAGCAGAACAGCCAGGAATCCAACTGGTGCCCATATAAGATTGTTGCAGGCATTGGCTTAACCTGCTATGCCACAGCACCAACCCTATTATACCATTTCTGAGAACAGGATCCCTAAGTGATATGAATAAAATCTTAAAGGGAGATTATTGTGGAGGAGCTAAAATCCTAAGCTCTTACTTCAGAGATGAATTGTAATTCAATCACTCAGATCTTAGATAGGTTCCCTCCTCACTTTACATATTCATTCAGGAATAAGGAGATGAAACTTTGCATGTATAAAATGTATTACTTGTATAATAGGCTGCTTAGAGACTATAACACAAATCAAATACTGGCATGGAATTAATCTTCAATAAAGTATTAGCTTCAAAAATAAAATCAGGATCCATTCCATTATAGACAGATATTTAATAAACATACACTGAGACAAAAGAGTTGCTAGAAGCTCAAGATTCAAAGAAAAGAATAAATGCCATCCCTGTCATCCAGAATCTTGACCGGTAGCGTCAGCATTCAACCACATCAGAATAATTGGTATTGAACCTTTCCACTGCCATCTAAGACAGGAGTGGATACCTGAGGCAGCACCTGCACAGAAGCAGATTAGAAAAATGACCTTCCTCAAGACGGGAATGAGGGAAGTGGGCCTCATGGTCACCCTGGCTTTTTGCTTGGAAGTACTTCTCAGAAGATCTGCAGTGAGGAGCAGCCTGAGCAGAGTCCAGAGACCTCCTGGGCCGGGAATTGGCAGTCAGGTGGTGCTGAGATAACTGGAAGACATGAGGCAAAACACTGGAGGGGAAGGAGCCACGCATACAAAAGCCATGAGAAATCCTCACAGGGGCCCCTTGAGTTTGTTGTTGAACACGAAACTGCACGTGGGTAGCTCAAACTCTGTGAGGCTCAGTTGGTTTGATAATGCAAAAATCAGTCCATACAATTCACTCTATTAGAATAGAGAATCATGGGGGATTCTCAGTAGATTCAGAAAAGCTGTTGGACAAAACTCAATACCCCATTCATCATGGAAACACAACGAACCTTTCAGCACGCTAGGAATAGAAGAAACTGCTTCAATGTGATTAATGAAGCTACAAAAAGCCCTACAGCAAACATCACAGGGAATCCTTTGCCCCTAGTGTGAGAAGGCTGAACACTTCCCTCCCAGGATCCGGAACATGGCAAGGAAGTGCACTCTTATCACTTCCATTTGGCATGGCACCAGAGGCTCTAGACAGTGCAATAAAGCAATAACAAAAAATAAGATGCACAAGGATTGGAAAGGAAGCCGTAAAACTGTCCTTATTCATAACACGATTGTGTATGTGGAAACCCCTAAAAATATACAAGAAAGCTATTATATAGATCAAGTGAGATCTACAGGACTGAAGGCCATTTACAATACCATTAACAAGCAAAATAGTTAGATTAAGGTAAAAAACCATAAGATCTATACATGGAAACCCACAGAACACTGCTGAAAAAATTAGAGAAGATCTAAACAAATGGAAAGTTACACTATAATTATGCATTGGAAGATAATATCACTGGAATATCAATTCTACCTAAACTGATCTAAAACTTCAATATCACCTCAATCAAAACACCAGCAGTGTTTATTTTATAGGAATCAATTTTCAAATCAAGCCAATTCTAAAACTTACATAATGGGGCCAGCATTGTGGCACAGTGGGTTAGGCAGCCAGCTGTGACACCATCAACCCTAATATGGGAGAGCCAGTTGGTGTCTTAGCTGCTCTACTTCCTATCCAGCTCCCTGCTAATGCACCTAGGCTAGCAGTGGAAGATGGCCTGAGTGCTTGGGCTCCTGCCACCCTCCAACATGGAATTCCAGGCTTCCAACTTCAGCCTGGCCCAGACTTGACTATTGTAGCCATTTGGGGAGTGAACCAGAAGATGAAAGATGGATCTCTCTCTCTCTCTCTATCTCTCTCTCCCCTCTTTCCCCCTCTTACTCCCTCTCCCTTTCTCTCTCTCCCCCCTCCCTCTCTCTGTCTCTGTAACTCTGCCTTTCAAATAAATATATAAATAAATCTTTTTTGAAAAACTTACGAAAACACGAAGGACTCAAACTGAAAGAAGTTTTAAAAAGAGCTAAGTTGTAGGACTTACTCATCCCCATTTTAATTCTTACTGTAAAGCTACCATAATCAAGACCGTGTGATATCAGTACAAGGAGAGGCATACAGATGCATAAATCAGACTAGAGAGTCCAGAAATAGACACACACATATATGGGCAGTTGATTTTTCACAAAGGTGCCCAAATAATCCAATGGATAAAAAACAATCTTGACAACTGGACCTGCAACTGGATGTCCATAAACATTTATCTCACACCATGCACAAAAAGTACTCAGCATGTACCAGAGACCTAGATCTAAAATCTAAAGCTATGTGCCTTCTAGAAGATAACACAGAACAAAATGTGTATCTCATAGAACACAAACCATAAAAGAAAAAGTTGAGACATTGAACATCCTAAAAATTTGAAATTTCTGCTCTTCAAAAGACACTGTTCAGAAAATGAGAGGAGTGTGAGTGATGCAGCAGTTAAAATGCATCCCACACTGCAGTGCCTGATTTGGAGCAAGTACTCCACTTCTGATGCAGATTCTTGCTAATGGGCACACTAGGAGGCAGCAGATGATGGCCCCAGTACTTGGGTCCCCACCACTCATCAGGGACACCCCTCTGGAGTTCTGGACTCCTGGCCTCAGCCTGGCCTATCCCTAGCTGTTGTGGTCGTTTAGGGAGTGGACAAGTGGATGGAAAATGTACCTCTGTCCTTGTCTTTCTCTCTTTCTCTTTCAAAAAAAATGAAATTAAATACATAAATTATTGTTTTTTAAAAAGGAAATGAAGAGGCAAGCTATACACTGGGAGGAAATGTTCACAGTGTTAGAAAGGGCTCATATTCATACACATAAAACAATCTTGCAATTCAGTAATAAGAAAAACAATACAATTTATTTGTTTTTTTTTTAAAGATTTTCTTTATTTATTTGAGAGGTAGAGTTACAGACAGTGAGAGGGAGAGACAGAGAGAGAGGTCTTCCCTCCACTGATTCACTCCCCAGATGGCCACAATGGCCAGAGCTGCGCCGATCCGAAGCCAGGAGCCAGGTGCTTCTTCCCAGTCTCCCATGCAGGTGCAGGGGCCCAAGCACTTGGGCCATCTTGCACTGCTTTCCCAAGCCATAGCAAAGAGCTGGATTGGAAGAAGGGCAGCCAGGGTTAGAACCTGTGCCCAAATGGGATGCCAGTGCCGCAGGAGGAGGATTAACCTACTGTGCCATGGAGCTGGCCCCAACAATGAAATTTAAAATGGCCCAAAGATTTGGATAAGCATTTCACAAATGAATGTAAACTATGTGATTCCATTCATATGAAATTCTAAAATAAGCCAACATAGACCAGTGGCTTACTGGTGCCAGGGATAGGGAGGTTGACCGCCAAGGGGCCTGAGGGGATTGTGAAGGTTCTGTGTCTTGATGGTGGTGATGGTTCCATGGCTGTCTAATTTAGCTGAAGCACCAGAATGGTGAATTTTAAATGGGTACATTTCATTGCATGTAATTTTCACCTAAATAAAACTTATTTTAAAAATTACCTTGTCAAAAAGAACACCTTGAGCTGACAAAAGAAGTTTAGAAACTTGAGTATTTTTCAGAGTTTAACCTGTGCAGTTTTCCTAAAGGAATTGCTCTTAGTTGACCTTGGAAGGAAGAATCGATGTCCTACTATGGTTTGGATATCCATTTGGATGTTGGATTCCCACCCTCCCCCCACCCAGTTCATGTGTTCAAGATTTGTTCCCCAAAGTGTTGTGTTAATGGGACTAAGGATGTGGAAATTGATCCAATTATTGTGCTTGGAGGTAGAGCTTTGGGAGGTGATTGGACTAGATGGGGTTATTAGGGTGGAACACCCACCCCATTGAATCCTACTGACTTTATAAGGGACCAAATAGACATGGACAGGACAGGCACACTCCCTCCTTCCCAGTGCTGTCCTGTGCTGTCCAGGGGCTCTTCCAGGAAGAACACCATTACCAGTGGCTGAACCAATGTGACACAGCTGGACTGTGACCTTCTAAAGCTGTGAGCTGAAATGTACCTTCTTTCTGTATAAAGTGTATTACCTCCAGGATTTGGTTGTAGTAACTAAAGGCTGATTAGTACATGTAGTATTAATACAGTTATATGAATATATGAAAACCTGGAGGAACGGTCTACCTTACTAGGACTATTTGGGAAGGCTCAGAGCTTGGAGAAGGGTAACATTTAGAAATTTACTAAAAACATGATTACTGAGCACTACTCTGCCTTGATCATTGTGTAATACCAGAGACCAAGACAGAAATTCCTTCCCTCAAGGTCATTTTCCAGTTGTGGAAGCCAAGCAGCAAACAGGAAGTTACAGTGCAACATGATGGATGCTTTAATGACACAGATCCATGGAGATGTGCAAGGAACCCAAACAAGTGGCCTATGGTCTCAAGGGAATTAACAAGGTGACAGGTAAGGTGAACCCTAAAAGTGCATGGACAGAATGGGCATGGAGAACAAAGGTGGAAGTGCCCTTTAAGGAACTAGATGTGCAGTTGAGTGTGCAGCATGCTCAGAAGAAGCAGAACTTAGGTCAGCAGAGCTGGAGGGTTGAGTACCAGAAGGTGAGTGATAAAAGAAGACTGGAGTTGACAGGAGCTAGGTCATGAAGCCCCCTGCTGGTCACAGTAGCAGACACCACTGGCTTCCTCTCAGGCTTCCTAACAGAACTCCCTTCTACATAGCTAAGTGCCTGGAGAAAATCCCACTGCTCAAGGCTCTGAGCCCTGAGCTAATTCTAGCCAAAGAGAGTAAGGGGACATCTGCTGGAGAGCTTTCCTCATTGACGGAAGAAAGCCACAGAAAATGCATTTTCTGATCATTCCCTAGATGTCACAGCTGGATGAGTCATTGCTGTATCCATCCTGTTACCAACCCAAATGATTAAGCCAATTCCAAAGAAGTCACTGGAGAGAGGGAAAGAAAACCTAGAATCTGATGACATCATTGAGCTGCTGAAACCTTCTTGCCATGGAACTTCCTGTTGGGAAATTCAGTAGATTTCCTCACTGTTAAGTTAGAGTTGAGCTTGCTCATTAAATTTCCTTAAAGAACCTCTCACTAAAAAATTTACACAGACTTGTGAAATATTGTAATGGATAATACTAGAAGAAATTATTTATGCAAGTGCCTGTGTCTAGAACAGCAGGTGATAGAGCGAGGGTTAAGAATGGCTCCCAGGCCGGCGCCATGGCTCACTAGGCTAATCCTCCGCCTTGCGGCACCTGCACACCGTGTTCTAGTCCCGGTCGGAGCACCGGATTCTGTCCCGGTTCCCCCTCTTCCAGGCCAGCTCTCTGCTGTGGCCAGGGAGTGCAGTGGAGGATGGCCCAAGTGCTTGGGCCCTGCACCCCATGGGAGACCAGGATAAGTACCTGGCTCGTGCCATTGGATCAGCGTGGTGCGCCAGCCACAGCGCACCTGCCGTGGCGGCCATTGGAGGGTGAACCAACGGCAAAGGAAGACCTTTCTCTCTGTCTCTCTTTCTCACTGTCCACTCTGCCTGTCAAAAAAAAAAAAATGGCTCCCAGATCTCTGGCTGAAGTGGATCAAGGAAAAATGCATAGAGAGAAGGTGATCAGTTAAGGTATGAAAAATATGAGATGCAGCTCCCAAGTAGTCATTTGGTTGTCTTGCTTGGAAACAATGATTTCACTGAAGCAGTGGGAACAGACGCCAGATCACAAAGGTAAAGCAATGACTGGGGAAAGCAAGTGGTGTTAGGGCAAGTTAGCATCCTTTGAACAAACTCAGGGCCAGAGGCAGGAGAGAGACAGAGGTAATATTTAAAGAGGTCTATAATATCAAGGGGATATTTTTCTTTTTTGAGTAGGAGACATTGGAGCATGCCCACCTGCTGAAGAGGATAAGTGGGAGAACATGAGGAAGAACAAGGCTGAAGGTGTAAGAGAGATGGAGGATATATAATGGAGCAAGTTTACTAGGAATAATGAGTAGAGAAATCAAGCTAAATAATTAAGCCTGCAGAAGAACACGGTCCTTTTGTCCCTGTGATGGAATGGAAAGAAGCAAGGACTGGTGGGAACATATTACTGCATCTGCAATGGGAAAGTGAATTCAAGAAACAGGGAGAGTTCACAGATGGCTTCTAGTTTCTCAGTGAGGTGGATGTTATCTGCAGATGTTCAAATGAAAGGGGACCACGAAAGGTGAGATAGTCCCTAGGAAGAACAGCAGAGAAAGGGGATTAGGAACACGAAAGCTTGCCATCTTGCCCTGCATCATGTAGAAGGCATGTAGTCTATTACCATGAAGACCTACTCTTCCTACTCATACTCAATCTCATGTTAATCAAAGTCCAATGTCTAGCACTATGTACTTCTTGACTGTTGTCCATTAGATGACCTTCCCACCCACTCAGACAACCCCAGGTGGAAGCTCAGTAGCGTTTTCTTCCCTGGTCATCCCTATTATTTGTGGTCCACTCCTCTGCCCTCCTTTCATGGTCCCACCTCTATCCTGCCCTTCCCTACAGCGGACTGGAGAACCCCTTCATTGTTGCTATGTCTGATCCTGGAGGACAGGATTATTGTGATTGTCCCAGTCGGGCAATGATAGGACCCTTGGAAAGGACCCCTGGAAGAAAAGCCCACTTCATTCTTGCTGATGTTGATTGCCTCTCACTGTAGCAACCAAATGTGTGATTCTGAGAAAGGTTCTCTCTCCATCAGAAGTCATGCTGGGGAGAATGAAGGGCAGCAAAGGGCACACACAGGAGGATCACAAGAAAATGTTGAAGGCATAATTCAGATCAGAAACCTGAGATTTGAAGAAATGTAGTTTGCATATTTGTGTGATTTTTTTCCTCCAAAAAATTTCAGCACCTCAGATGTTAAATAGAAAATGAGATTGACAGTACTGGTTTTTAAAAGTTGGTAAAAAGACATGTATGTCTATAAGATTCAAAATAGACTGGAGCACCAGAACAAAGATTGTAATTTGTAGCTAAAAATACACCCCTTGGGAGCCCATCAACCCAATGACATTGAGTTTTGAGGGTTTTATTGCCTGATATTTTCTGTGTTGCAGCAGACCCAAGTGTTTTCAGAGGTAAATTTTTAAACTTCAGAAATCCTTCCTGACATAAAAGCAAAATATAAATAAATAGAATCATTGCATGTTTGGAGCAAGGTCTGACCTACACTGGGGTGGTTGCAATATGCCTATATTAATATCATAGTTATCTTTAATCTCAGCCTTTGAGAAGCAAAATGCTACTTCTCTGACTTCTCAACACACGTTTTACTCACACAATGTATTAAGTGACAAATAAATACTATGCTTCATCATCCAACAGGATTAGCAAGAGATATCACAGAAAAATTAAATAGAATTCAGTTCATAGAATTTCTGGGAGCCAGCATTGTGGTTCACTGGGTTAAGCCATTGCCTGCAACAGTTATCCCATACGAATGCCCGTTGAAGTCCCAGCTGTTCCACGTCCAATCCAGCAGCCTGCTGTGAAATGCAGCTGAGAAAGCAGCGGAAGACGGCCCAAGTACTTTGGCTCCTGCCACCCACATGGGTGATCCAAATGGAGTTCTGGGCTCCTGGCTTCAGCCAGGCACAGCTCTGTCCAGTGTGGCCATTTGGAGCATGAACCAGCAGATGGAAACTCTCTCTCTCTCTCTCTCTTCTTCCCCCCCTCTTTACCTCCTCCCCCCATCCTGTGGGGGGGGGGGCGCACACACGTGTAACAATTCCTTTCAAATAAATAAGCAAATCTTTAAAAAAATAATTTCTAAACCAATATTGGTCATTCTTTCACAAAATTAATGTCTTAATTTTTTCTTCCTTTATACTCTTTAAATGTCTTAGTATTTAGAAGGCAACTGCATTTTTATTGTGGAAAAGATAAAGAAAAATCATTGCCCATTTCCTTAATAAATTTTGAGTCTTTATTGAGGAACCAGGACCCATATGAGCCTAAAATAGTGGCCAGCAAAGGCAGAGCAATGAGCAGTGATGCACTCTATCCTGTCCCAGTAGACAATGGGGACAGGGAAGGGCAGGTGTTGCCCCAGGATGGCCCTGCAGGGGCAGCTTTGCAGGAGTCAGGATCTTCCGAGGACCTGCAGAGGGGCAGAGAAGGGCAGACAGTTCACAAGGGAGCAAAGGCAAAGGGGAGCAATGTTGCAGACACGGAGATCGCCAGATCTTCCAGGGGGCAGGGAGCAGGTCAGTGTTCTGTGCAAGTGCACTCAAGTGGAGCTGCTAATGAGCAGTGAAATGACAGAACCAGGTGGGAGGGAGATGGGAGATGGAGGGAGGAACTGTGAAACCCTTCACATTCAGGAATCCATCCTTGAGCAGGGAAGCATTACCCATAGGATACCAGATGGAAAAGTAAGAGCCAATTTGTAGTCAGTTTCCAGTGATGAAGTAAAATAAGGCAAGCTCCTGACGGCAGTCACCACCCAACACATGGGAATGAGCTGTTAAGGCTTGACTGATGCGCCACATTTTGTACTTTTCAAAAACCCCTATGTATAACGGTTTAATCTTCGGATAAACCCCTGGATGTAAGGGAAACAAGCATTTATCGCCCTCAAATGCTGCAGGCATTTGTTAAGATTGACAAGTCCTTCGCTCACCCAGATTCACACAGACAGTGGTGGAGCCAGGCAGCGACCACACACCCTGACTTCTCCCTCATTCAATGTTTTTACCCCTTTGCAGCACACAGCTTTGAGTTGCTCCACATCCTTTCCTTTCCTTTCCTTTCCTTTCCTTTCCTTTCCTTTCCTTTCCTTTCCTTTCCTTTCCTTTCCTTTCCTTTCCTTTCCTTTCCTTTCCTCTTTCTTTCTTTCTTTCTTTCTTTCTTTCTTTCTTTCTTCCTTCCTTCCTTCCTTCCTTCCTTCCTTCCTTCCTTCCTTCCTTCCTTCCTTCCTTTCTTTTTTGACAGGCAGAGTGGACAGTGAGAGAGAGAGACAGAGAGAAAGGTCTTCCTTTGCCGTTGGTTCACCCTCCAATGGCCGCTCCAGTGGCACGCTGCAGCCGGCGCACCTTGCTGATCCGAAGCCAGGAGTCAGGTGTTTTTCCTGGTCTCCCATGCGGGTGCAGGGCCCAACGACTTGGGCCACCCTCCACTGCACTCCCGGGCCACAGCAGAGAGCTGGCCTGGAAGAGGAGCAACCAGGACAGAATGCAGCGCCCCAAATGGGACTAGAACCGGGGGTGCTGGCGCCGCAGGTGGAGGATTAGCCTATTGAGCCGGGGCAATGGCCCCACCTCATTTTCACACATGTAGAACTCAGAGTCCAGTGTGGGTGACATGGGGATTTTCTCTTGGAATATCGCATTTTAACAACCACATAAATTACAAGAGCAGGAAAGTGGATTCTTCACAGTTTTCTGATTTTGAGGGGGACACGTGGAAATTGAGAAAGATTGCCCGTTCTGCCTTCCTGGATCTCGCATCCTTGGAGACAGACCACTCTGATTGGGCTGGTTTGGGTTCTCCCTGCCTGGAGACAACGGACTAGATGAACTGATGTCTCAGGGGTTCTGTGAGCTGCAGGGATTCCGTGATTCATTGCCCTGAGTGTTGACTTGGATGGCACTGTCAGGAGTCCAAATCTTATTTGAAGTGCATCAGAGAAGAATGCGTGTGCATGTAAGCAATTGTGTATATGTAGAATAGCAATGTAAATATTTTATAGACTGCAGCACAGCAGAATTAAATACTTTTTCTTGGACAAATGAATTCTATCTCCAAAGCCACTGCGGAGAAGCTTATGTGTGGGGCATAAACATTTGATTGATTCCCAAGTAACCGCTGTAATTCTCCAAAATCTTCGCACCTTCTCAGCACTGTTGGGAACAGTCTTACCTATTGTTCTTAGGAATAAAGCTTTTCTCTTGGCTGCCTGATAGATTATGCAACTCATCTTGTTCAGTAATTAACTTATTGAGCCATATGTGTTTGTTCCTTCCAAGCTGCTGAGGCTCTTTCCTGCCTTTACTGTCTGAGCAATGGACGGCCAGCTGCCTCCCCAACCCAGAGCAATGGCACTTTAGACCATGACCCAATTCCTAAGGGTCCCCTCATCAACACTTCCTCGACCAATGCCAACACTTACCCTACCCAGCTCGCTTTCATCCCTCCCTGCAGCCTTTGACCCATGGTGCTTTCAGATCTCAGAGGGCAGAAATATCTCAGACCTCAGGAATAACCAGGAAGGTAATACTGACCACCTTGGAGCAGGGGCTTAGCCTTGCAGTTAAGACACACGTGTTGCATACCCGAGTGTCTCGGTTCAAATCCAGGCTCTGGCTCCTGAATCCACTTTTCCAACAATGCAGACCCTGGGAGGCAGCAGCAAGTGCTCAAGTAGTTGGATTCCTGCCATGCTTGTGGGAGATACAGATGGAATTCCTGGCTCCCAGCTTTGACCTGACCCATACCTAGTTGTTGTGGAAAACTGGGGAGTGAACCAAAGACAGGGATTTCCTCTTTCTCTCTCTTCTTCTCAAATACATACAAATAAACTTCTGGGGCCAGCATGGCGGTGTAGCATGTTAAGCCTCTGCCTCCAGTACCAGCATCCCATATGGGCGCCAGTTCAAGACCTGGCTGCTCCACTTCTGATCTAGCTCTCTGCTATGGCTTGGGAAAGCGGTAGAAGATGGCCCAAGTCCTTGGGCCCCTGCACCCATGTGAGAGACCTGAAAGGAGCTCCTGGCTCCTGCCTTCGGATCGGTGCAGCTCCAGCTATTGTTGCCATTTGGGGAGTGAACAAGCAAGTGGAAGACCTTTCTCTCACTGTCTCTCCCTCTCTCTGTCCATAACTCTGTCTCTCAAATAAATAAATTTTTAAAAGGGTTGGGGCTTCAAAGCATTAGTGAAAAAATTTAATTAAGTTAATTATGATACAAAATATTCTGGAATCATGTAGAGGAGGGTTTGCAATAGCAGGAAGCTGGATCAAATGCCACAATCGGAAGTCAAAACCCATTCGGCTGACTCGGAAGGCAGGCATGCTAACTGACAGCTTGCCCTCCAGGCTAAATGCCCATCTCCCTGATGGTTTCTTAATTGGAAGATTGTTAACTATCAGTTTGACTATTAGCTAAAAGCAGTGTGCTTAATGAAAGTTATCTATTTCTTTTTTGAATAGAAGTGGAATGCTATGGATTCCCTAAGAAGTCTAGATTTCCAATTTCTTGAATTAGAGTTGCTAATGGTTTTATCTTTTTAACCCTATAGCAACTGTAATTCTTTTAAAGGTTTATTTATTTATTCTAAAGTCAGAGTTACACAGAGAGAGAGGTCTTCCATCCACCGGTTCACTATCCAATTGGCCGCAACAGCCAGAGCTGTGCCGTTATGAAGCCAGGAGTCAGGAGCTTCTTCTGGGTCTCCCACCTGGGTGCAGGGGCCCAAGGACTTGGGCCATCTTCTACTGCTTTCCCAGGCCATAGCAGAGAGCTGGATGGGAAGTGGAGCAGCCAGAACTCAACCCTGCACCCATAAGGGATGCTGGCACTGCAGGCAGTGGCTTTTAACCTCTATGCCCCAGGTAGCAATTGTAATTATAATCCCCTTCTTTTACTTCCAAATGCTGTTTATCTGCACCTTCACTTCTTGGTTGTCCATCAGATCAGCAATTTTGTCAGACTTTTCAGAGAATAGGTTTTGTATTTGTTAAACCAGTTCACTATGTAGATTCTTTTTATTTTGTTTATTTTTGCCCTCCATTCCTTCTTGAATATTCTACTTTCCAGTAGAAGTCATTTTTCCTTCTTTCTAAAACCAGTATTTAGAACAGATCTTCTGGAATTGAACTTAATATTTTTGTTTGAAAATATTACTCTTTATCCTTTTTGAAACTATCATTACCTTTGTCCTTTTTTATGATTTATTTGAAAGGCAGAGTGACACAGAGAGATGGAGAGACAGAGATCTTCCATCTGCTGGTTCAATCCTCAAATGCTCACAACAGCCAGGACTGGGACAAGCCAAAGCCCAGATCTAGGAGCTCCATCCAGGTCTCCCACATGGATGGCAGAGGCCCAGGTCCCTGAGCTCTCATCTACTGATGCACATTAGCAGAAATATGGATCAGAAGCAGAGGTGGGGCTCAATCCCAGCCACTTCAGTATGGAATGCAGGGGCATTCCAGGTGCTGGTTTAAACCCTTGTGCTACAACACCTACCCATACCTCCTGTTCTTGAATGTGTTCTGGTGTTGTATAAAATTCTAGGTAAGCAGTTATTTTTCTTTTGGCTTCCATTCTGCCTATTGGAAAATCTAATGTTAGTTTTATTATTGCTCATTTAAAGGTAATTTGTCTTTTTTTTTTCTTTTGATGCATTTCAAATTCTGTAGTTGTCCTTAGTTCTTTGCAGATTTCCTCTGATGAATCAAGGTGTGGTTTAATTAGGTGACTCATCCTGCAGAAGGCTTTGGGAATTTTGAATATCAGGCTGATGTCCTTAATTGGACTTTTCTCTCCAGATGTTGTCTCTGCCTCCCTCTCTCCCTGCCTATTCTGGAACTACAACATTCACATTTCTTTAGTTCTCTTCTAACGTTTCCATATGTTTGTTCCACTGTGTTATGTTTTAGATAACTTCTTTTCATCTATTCTCTGACTCACAAATCCCCTATCCATTCCATTTCATTTCTAGTTGTTGTGGTTTTTAATTCTAGAAATAGTCCTTTTCAATCTGATACATCAGTTTTTAAAATTTTCATTTCTTATAGACAATTTCATGCTTTTATATGTTGATCCACATATATGTTTTATATGTTGATCCATAGTTCCTTATAACTTGTGTCTGATAATTCCCATATCTATAATATTGTGTCTAATAATTCACATATAACTTTTCCAATCATCTTGTGGAGATTCCTTTTTTACTCTTGTGTTCTACCGTGTGCTGCTTACCACTCTGTTTATGGAGGGTTCTTTGAAGCCTTGGATAAAAGTTATCTTCATCCAGAAAGCATTTTTATGTGTTATTTCCTGGGCCGCAGAAGCACTATCCTTTTAGATCAATTTCAAGCAGGTTCCTTGGACCACATAGATAATATCAGTCATACAGGCAGATTTCTGATAGGGTGATCAATGTCCAAAACCTCCTAAGAATGGGCATTTCTCCTGCCTTTTTTCCTCTGCCTTCTTCAGCATCAGCACAACTCTCCCTGGAATTTGAACTTGGGGCTAGGTTGGCTTCTCAGTCTTCCTCTTCCAATGGTGAATCATTTTAGGTCCTGGCTCAAGGAAGGGAGGGCTTCCTGGTAGACTTTCCACCTTGAGAGACACCAAGCCTAGACTTCCATCCCCTTTCCCCCTCATGGAAGCCAAAAGTGAAGTCCAATTGCCTAGGACCAAGAACACTCAAGGCAACTTTGGAACTCTGCTTATCTATTTCTCTTTCCCTTAGATTGTTTCCTGATGCTTATTACTATCATGTCAGAAATTATGGACTTTCAGAACACTTTTTTAAATTATAGCCAAATTTTTCATTGTATATAAAGGAAGCACAATTCACATAATCTAGCATGCCATAAATATTGCATTTAACTTCCATGTCTTTTCTCACCATGCTCAAAGAACAGAATTGACAGATTTCTTAGATGTCCCTTCAGAAAGATTATTGCTCTAAAAATTGATTCTAGAGAATACAAGAGAAAATAAATGTCTTAAAAGAGGAATTAGGAAAAGTAAAAAGAGCTAGGTTAGAAAATCTCTGATTTTGAACTTGTCCTTATTAATACCCATATGACTGGGGCTGGCACTGTTGCATAGCGAGTAAAGCCGCTGCCTGCAGTGCTGGCATCCCTAATGGACACTAGTTCAAGTCCTGGCTGCTCCACTTCCCACCAAGCTCTCTGCTATGGCCTGGGAAAGCAGTAGAAGATGGCCCAAGTCCTTGGGCCGCTACACCTGCGTGGGAGACCCAGAAGAAAATCCTGGCCCCTGGCTTCAGATAGGTGCAGCTCCAGCTGTTGCGCCCATCCGGAGAGTGAACCAGCAGATGGAAGACCTCTCTCTCTTTTTCTCTCTCTCTCTCTGTCTCTGCCTTTCAAATAAATTAATAAATCTTTTAAAAAAATCAAAAAGCACCAAGTAAGAAGTTACTAAGACAGAAAGTACTTAAAAAAAATCTGTGATTGACAGGTGTCAATGACAGGGGACAAAGGAAGAAGGAATGAAAGAAAAACAAAAGAAACCAATGAAGAAAGGAAACCAAAACATTTGGTGGAATCTCCTTCACATACAACATTTAAACTTTTCCATGATTCTGTGTTCTTCCTCTCTCTCTTCCCTCTCTCTCTCCCTCTCTCCCTCTCTCTCTCCTTCTCAGTGTTCTGCAGCAAGACTGAAAATAGACAAGGCACCCCTAGTGTTTCATTCCAGCCTAATGGTTCTAATGCTTAGGTCTTAATTTGAGTCAAGAGGGAATCTTCCTAAGAGGTCGTGAAATTGTTTTTTTGTTTTGTTTTGTTTTGTTTTGTTTTGTTTTGTTTTGTTTTGTTTTTGACAGGCAGAGTTAGACAGTGAGAGAGAGAGACATAGATAAAGGTCTTCCTTCTGTTGGTTCACCCCCCAAATGGCCACTACAGCCAGCGCACAGCACCAATCCAAAGCCAGGAGCCAGGTGCTTCTCCTGGTCTCCTACATGGGTGCAGGGCCCAAGGACTTTGGCCATCCTCCACTGCCTTCCCAGGCCACAGCAGAGAGCTGGACTGGAAGAGGAGCAACTGGGACAGAACCAGCGCCCCAACCGGGACTAGAACCTGGAGTTCCAGCGCCGCAGGCAGAGGATTAGCCTAGTGAGCCATGGCACCAGCCATGACATTGTTTTAATAGCCATGGAAAACAGAATGAACTCCTGACATCATCATCAACTTAAATTTCATCATCCCTAAAGCTGCTCTCCAAAATGACACTTCAAGAATATTAAAATCTATGCCTATCTGAGATTCTCAGATCTCCTTGGGTCTTTGGGTTAATTTAGTATAATACACAGTGTCTCCTTTGCATATTTTTGCTGGCATATTCTTTTGGCAATACCTTCTTCATCCATCACTGCTCCTGTCTGCAGTTGCTGGTGGAAAGGATTTTGGCTTTGATCAATGAGTTCCTTCTGTAAAGGGGCCATGATTGGTCAAGGTGTTTTTGGACATGTAGAATGCATCTTCTCTGTAGGCATGAACACTTTACTATCAGTACATTATAATTCTATGCTCCAAATAGGCTTCAAAGATCTATGGCAGGAGACATTTTTAATGCACCTTGAAATTCATGTTCATCCAAAGACCTTGAGACCTCCTTTAGGATCTTAACATCTGTGCAGGTGTCCCTGCCTCCTAGTCAGCTTACCACAGTCAGGTTCATGTTTCCAAAGGAGTTCTGAGCAAATCTTTTTCTGGATTAAGAATATCTCAGGATGGAAAATAAAGCAGTGGTGGATGAAGGTTGAGGTGGGGGGAGCAAACGGAAAATGTATCAAAGGCTACAAAACAACAGATGTGGAGCTGGCACTATGGCACAGCAGGTTAAAGCCCTGGCCTGAAGTGCCGGCATTCCATATGGGCACCGGTTCTAGTCCTGGCTGCTCCTCTTCCCACCCAACTCTCTGCTGTGGCCTGGGAAAGCAGTAGGAGATGGCCCAAGTCCTTGGGCCCCTGCACCCATGTGGGAGACATGGAAGAAGCTCATGGCTCCTGGCTTCAGATTGGCACCACTCCAGCCATTGCAGCCATCTGGGGAGTGAGCCAGCAGATGGAAGACCTTTCTCTCTACTCTACCTCTCTCTGTAACTCTGTCTTTCAAATAAAATAAAATAAAATAAATCTTAAAAAAAGAAAAAGAAAATTGAACAACATGCCATGATTAAAAAAAAAAAAAAAGATGTAAGATTAGCAGGTCTAGAGGGCTAACATACAACCTGAGGACTAGAGTTTATAAAATTGTACTTTATTAGATCTCTGCAAGTGAGATCCCAGTGGAAAGAACGGGTCATCAAAGAAGGAGGTACCTTTCTCTGAAGGGAGGAGAGAACTTCCACTTTGACCATGGCCTTGTCTAAATATGATCAGAGTCGGTGAACTCAGGGGGCTTCCATAGCCTTGGCAGCTCATGACAAGAGCCTCGGATGATTACTGATGCCATAAACAAGAGTGTCAATTTGTTAAGTCAACAACAGGAGTCACTGTGCACTTACTCCTCATGTAGGATCTCTGTCCTTAGTGTGCTGTACATTGAAATTTAATGCTATAACTAGTACTCAAACAGTATTTTTCACTTTATGTTTCTGTGTGGGAGAAAACTGTTGAAATCTTTACTTAATGTATGCTAAACTGATCTTCTGTATATAATGAGAATCGAAAATGAATCTTGATGTGAATGGAAGGGGAGAGGGAGTGGGAAAGGGGATAGTTGCAGGTGGGAGGGGCGTTATGGGGGGGAAGCCACTGTAATCCATAAGCTGTACTTTGGACATTTATATTCATTAAATAAAAGTTAAAAATAAAAAAAATAAAAAAATAAAAAAATTGCCGGCGCCGTGGCTCAATAGGCTAATCCCCCACCTTGCGGCGCCGGCACACTGGGTTCTAGTCCCGGTCGGGGCGCCGGATTCTGTCCCGGTTGCTCCTCTTCCAGGCCAGCTCTCTGCTATGGCCAGGGAGTGCAGTGGAGGATGGCCCAGGTGCTTGGGCCCTGCACCCCATGGGAGACCAGGAAAAGCACCTGGATCCTGGCTCCTGCCATCGGATCAGCGCGGTGCGCCGGCTGCAGCGGCGGCCATTGGAGGGTGAACCAACGGCAAAAGGAAGACCTTTCTCTCTCTGTCTCTCTCTCTCTCACTGTCCACTCTGCCTGTCAAAAAATAAAAATAAAAAATAAAAAAATAAATAAATAAATTGTACTTTATTAAGAATTTCTGCTATGTAAGTAGATTTCATCTGCTCTTGCCACAAAAAAAAAAAAAAAGAGTGTGGGGGTAACTATGTGAGACAATGGTTGCATTCATTTGCTTCACCATAGTAACCATCTTACAATCTATCTGAATCCCATAACATCACGGTGTATACCTTAAATACTCACAATAAAATTCATTTAAAAGAAAGAAGAGTCGGCCGGCGCCGCAGCTCACTAGGCTAATCCCCCACCTTGCGGCGCCGGCACACCGGGTTCTAGTCCCGGTCGGGGTGCCGGATTCTGTCCCGGTTGCCCCTCTTCCAGGCCAGCTCTCTGCTGTGGCCAGGGAGTGCAGTGGAGGATGGCCCAAGTCTTGGGCCCTGCACCCCATGGGAGACCAGGAGAAGTACCTGGCTCCTGCCATCGGATCAGCGCGGTGCGCTGGGTGCAGCGCGCCGGCCGCGGCGGCCATTGGAAGGTGAACCAATGGAAAAGGAAGACCTTTCTCTCTGTCTCTCTCTCTCACTGTCCACTCTGCCTGTCAAAAGAAAGAAAGAAAGAAAGAAAGAAAGAAAGAAAGAAAGAAAGAAAGAAAGAAAGAAAGAGTCTCTCTCAGTCATCTCCAAATTCTTGAAGTTCCATCCATTCAATCATTCTCCCCACTTCTGCTGCTCATCCCTCACTAGCTACATGGCCTGGCTTGATCTTCCAACTTGCCCACTCACAAATCTTCACTTGCCACCTGTGAGCCCGTGTTTGAAAGTGGATTGGCCACTGGGTCACTCTCAAAATGACCACAACTGCCAGGGCTGGGCCAGGCCGAAGCCAGGAGCCCTGAATTTCTTTCAGGTCTTCCGTGTAGGTGCAGGGACACAAGCACTTGTCCATCTTCTTCCCTGCTTTCTCAGGTGCATCAACAGGGAGCTGGATCAGAAGTGCAGTAGCTGTGTCTCGAACCAGTGTCCATATGGGATGCCAGTATCAAGGCAAAGGCTTAACCTGCTAGCCCACAACACTAGCCCCCTTTATATTCTTATGATAGCATAAAATTAGTACCAACTTCATAATGTTATGTGACTCAATCTGTAAGAAATGATTAATTGAACTTCCAGCATATAATAGTAACTTTATGTTAGTTATAGTTTTAAAAATATGTGATACTCCATGAAACCAATAAAAATGGTAGCTTTCTGGAAAAAAAAAAAAAAGTGGATTGGCACTGGCCGGACTTCCTGGTCCCTGCTTCCTCTCGTCCTCTTGTAACCCCATCTCAGATCAAGTAGCAAGTGCTACAAGGGGACAACTAGGGAGATTTGAAGACTAGATGCTTTTATACAACAGAGCGACTAAAATTTTACATATGATAATGGTCTCATAGTTATAGGTTTTTTTTTAAAGATTTATTTGTTTATTCGAAAGTCAGAGTTACACAGAGAGAGGAGAGCCAGAAAGAGAGAGTAGTCTTCCATCCGATGGTTCACTCTCCAGATGGCCACAAAGGCCGAGGCTGCACCTATCCGAAGCCAGGAAGCCAGGAGCCTCTTCCAGGTCTCCCATGTGGGTGCAGGGGCTCAAGGAGTTGGGCCATCTTCTACTGCTTTTCCAGGCCATAGCAGAGAGTTGGGTGGGAAGAGGAGCAGCCTGGACTAGAACCGGCATCCATATGTGGCTGCGCCACAGAGCCGGCCCCAGTTATAGTTTTTAAAGTGCTCTTATTTTCAGAGGTGCATACTGAAGTATTTATGGTTGCTGTGATAGTGTCTAAGATTTGCTTCAACAAAACTGTGAGCTTGAGAGTTGGGAAACAGGAATGGGTATGGATATGGTGGATGGAGATTGGCTCTGAGCTGTTTATTGTTGAAGCTCAGTGATTGCTACATGAAGACTTATTTTACTATGTCTCTATGTTGGTGTATATTTGAAATTTTCCAAAGTAAAACATTTTACTCTATCTGATATTTTCTTTACTTCTATTTATTTATTTTTAAATCTTATGTATTTTATTTTATTTGAAACACAGAGGATTAGAGAGAGCTATCTCCCATCCACTGATTCACCCCTGGTTCACTCCCCACAAACCCACAACAGCCAGGGTTGAAACTCTGAAATCAAACATAGGCGGCAAGGCACCCAACTACTTGGGCCATCACCTGCTGCCTGCTACATGATACATTAGCAGGAGGCTGGAATCCAAAGAGGCGAGCTGGGGTCAGACTCAGGCACTCTGACTTGGGATGCAGACACTCCAAGAGGCGTCTTACCCGCTACATCAGATACCCACCCCCAAATAAGACATTTCCTAAAATGTCCAATGCAAAAGCCTCAAGCCTCAGAATCTTCCCAAGAACGCAACTCGCCTGGAAACATTCTGGGCAGCTCTTCTCCTCGCCTTCCCCAGTGCCTGCTGGGCTCTTTCAGACTCCATGCCAACAGAGCACATACCCGCAACTGGCATTGGAACAAAAATCTTTTCCTGACCCCAGATGGCATCACAGCTTCCTGGGTCTGCTCCTGTCAGCAGTTTTTTTCAGGCACCTGATTCCTGGTTGTGGCAGCAATAAAACCCAACTGACATTGTTTGGCTGTCTCCCCACCCCCACCCAGCGAGGTGTTTCCCATTCTGACACCGTCGGCCATCTGAGCGTGCTGCTTCCGAGAGCCCCGCAAGAATTTCACAGATGGCAGGTTTTTAGATCTCTGGCCAGGGTGTTCCTGAGGTAAGAAAAGCCACTCAGATAGAAGATACCCTAGTATCACTGATGGTTAATGCAAAAGTTGGTGCAAATAAGCAATTGCATTGATCGTATTTTATTGAGAAGCTGACATGACCCAGGGGGAGAAAGCAAAGAGAAAACACACCCAGGATTTATTTACTCTGCTGTGTGTCACGCCACATGTACTCTTTGAGTTCAATGTGTATTGGCCTCACTCTCACTGAAATAGAAAGAATGAGCTATCCTGCTCTTTGCTAGTTTGATGAGGGACAAAGCAGAAATGGGAAGCAAGATAGATCAGGCCAGGTTTGCATGAGCAAGGCTGGCCCTGTGACGTCAGTGGGTGGTCCCAGGGTGCTTCAAGTGGGGGCCTTTGAGAGTCATGGGTGCTTTCTGTGGTGTCATAAGTCTACTGTGTAGTTGATGCACAAAGTCCTTCCTTTTGACAGCAATTTATGCCTCAGGCCAGCTCAGTAGGATAGAAGATGCACTAATACTACTCATCACTAATGGAAAAGTTGGTACAAATAAGCAATTTAGTGAGTTGCATTTTACTGGTAAGCTGGCATGAGCAAGATAAAATCTGATGCCAGGCTTGGGAGGTAGACTCTCCAGTTATTTTTTCCAAGGTGAAAATTTTGCTCTTGCTTCCCCTGTCATGCATCACTTCATACTTTCAGTTTATTATTATTTTTATTTATTTAATAGGCAGAGTTACACATAGAGATGAAGACAGGGAGGGGCCGGCGCCGCGGCTCAATAGGCTAATCCTCCGCCTAGCGGCGCCGGCACACCGGGTTCTAGTCCCGGTCGGGGCGCCGGATTCTGTCCCAGTTGCCCCTCTTCCAGGCCAGCTCTCTGCTGTGGCCCAGGAGTGCAGTGGAGGATGGCCCAAGTGCTTGGGCCCTGCACCCCATGGGAGACCAGGAGAAGTACCTGGCTCCTGGCTTCGGATCAGCGCGATGCGCCGGTGACAGCGCGCTGGCCGGGGCAGCCATTGGGAGGGTGAACCAACAGCAAAGGAAGATCTTTCTCTCTGTCTCTCTCTCTCTCACTGTCCACTCTGCTTGTCAAAAAAAAAAAAAGACAGGGAGAAAGAGAGAATCTTCCATATGCTGGTTTGCTGGTTTCTGGCTGAAGCCAGGAGCCTAGAACTCCACCCAGATGTCCCACATAGGTGGCACGTGCCTAAGGACTTGGGCCATCCTTTTCTACCTTTCCCAGGCACACCAACGGGGAACTGGATCAGAAGTGGAGCAGCCAAGACTCAAACCAATGCCCACATGGGATGCCAACATCCACCGTGCCACAACGATGACCCCCATTCTTTCAAAGTACTTCAAATCCATTCTGTCACCGGTGTCCCACAATGCATGAGGTTACAAAGGTATTAAATGATGCCTGCCTGACAACCTAGGAAACCAAGGCTAAGAGATAAGGCAATAGGGTGACTTGTCCAAGGACACACAGTCTCAAGCACGCATCTGGGACAAGAACCCAAGTCTCTTGCCCTCTATGCCACATTTGTGTGTGTGTAATTCTACTCCAAAGCCACTAGAATCTCCAAGGAAATAGACTAGGCAGAGTGGCTGAGCAGCATACAAAGTACACTTCCATGAGGCTCTTGCATGCAGGCAACATTTACCACTGCTACTCACATGGGATCATGAGGACATCAGTAAAGATACAGCCCTTGAGAGCTCTAACCCCTCAGTGCTGAGTGGAGCACAATCTTCCTCTCAGACAGAGAACGACTTATTGTGCGTGAAATCAAGATGATTGATTACCAATCAAGTGTGTTTCCACCACAGGCCTGGCAATTGCTGTGCTTTTTCATGCTGCAATATTCCTGTTCCAAAGCTTCCTGTTTTCCCGTCTACCTTCCCTTCTTCAGTGAACACACAGGCATACTTGCTCTGGGCCACACTCTGAGCGAGGCTAAGAGGATGGTGAAAATGCTGTCCACCTGCATACTGCAGTACGTTCATTGTCACTCTTACCCTACTCCTTCCTCTGAATCTATCCCCTCCACTCTGACAACACTGCACCAAAGCAGCTTTCTCCGAGGAGTTGATCCCAACTTATGACCTCACAATTCAGGCCACTCTATTCCCAGGTGAACCCCATAACTTCTGATTACAGGTGCCACGGTTTTCATTTTGATGTTGAGTAAAAGAACTCAGTCAAGGAGTTCTTTCATATTGTTTCTTAATCCCATCTCCGTGTACCTCTGTAGTCTTAGGCAAGTCACTTACATTTCCTGAGTGTCAGTTTCACATGCTGGGAAAAAAAATAGATGATAAAAACCACCTGCTTTGCATATAAATGATTCTGGGTGGTAAAGCCAATTGAAAAATGCAAAGAACAGTACACAGCCAGTTGTTGAATGTTTATGGCATTTCTGTTAAACGTGAATTGCTGATGTAGACACTAGATAGGCTATAAAATTGTCCCCTCAAAAACTTACAAGATAGATTGGGAAACAAAGATTTATAAATAATAACAATACAAGTCCATGAGAGGGCTAGAGAAGCTTAGAGAGTTAGAAATAAATTCTGATGAGGGAGCTCAGCAATGGTGTCATGAAGGCAGTGGTGCCAGAGCTGGACAAAGAGAGAGGAGAGTGACTGAGCCATGTGATTCTAGAGAGAAAGATGGCATATGCAGAAGGAACCACTGTTGGAGAATGACCGGGTTTGGAGAAGGGGGTGTTGTGCATGACACTGAGAAGCATTTGGTGCACAAAGAAGAATCCAAGATAAACCCAGACATGCAGCTTTGCAACTGATGATCATATACTGGGCTTTGGCATAGAGACTTTATTTGAGAAGCTACTTAGAGTCATTGAAGCTATTTGAATATGAAGCTCCCAAGTACAAAGGGATGCATGGAAGAGATTCCTTGAACAGCAAAGTGAGGATGGACTAGAGATGATGTTAGATGCAAGTCATACTGTGCAGTAACCGTCATCTACTCCAGTTCAGCTGGATTAACATCTGTGCCTTCTTGACCTGGGTACCTTGTTTGTATCTTCTTACAAACCCCTCTACTTGCTTCAGCACATGGTAGGAGGCTGCTGGTCCTAATTGGATGGTGGCTGAGTTCTGGTTCTGTGTTTGCACTACTGGAGTTCAGTGCAGTACTGTCCATTGTGCTGGTGAAGGACTGGAGGAAGGAGACTTGAACACTTGTAAAGTGCACATGCATCTCCTCCCTGCACATTTTCTACTCAGATTTGACTCACAGAGCCTAACAGCTTCTCAGTCACTTGTGACAGGGGTGGCAGAGGCAGCTGCCAGACAGTACCTCTGGCAGCTCCCTGAGCAGACGTTCTAACCACTGGGATATGGAGCTTGAGATCCCAAAAGGTATCAGAGCACTGGAAAGCTGAGCCTTCCCCACTGTTTAATAAAAGTATATTGTAGACTAAGGGCAAAATGGAAATGATCAAAACTGCCCAATTTACATGTAAGACCGCAGAAGATCACAATTGTTAGAGTAACCCACTGTGGGGGGGAGAGAACAGAATGGATGCTTAGCTGCAAACGTTCTTCCTCTCTCAATGGGAGGCTGCAGAGAATAGGAACAGGTACAGATCAACAGTTTGTTGTTCACTTGGTTGTGGTACCCACAATTATGATGCCCATAATTGTGAGAATCCCAGTAATCAGTAGACTAAGGACAGAGTCATTAGAACACCATCTACTTAATAAAGACTTCTTTTATTCCTCACATTATGCCTCATTTGGAAGCCCCAAAGCTATCTTCAATGCATCCCAACATCCTGAGTTTCCTCATTCCCTGATCAAATTGCTAACTGGGGGAGAAGTCAGGGAATACAGCGTGATGTCTGTATCCAACATCAGAGTCTCCAGCCCCAGCTCCTGACATCAGCTTCCTGCTGATGTGCACACTGGAAGGCATCAGACACACTGAAGTAACTGTGTCCCTGCCACCCACAAACAAGACCTGGAGGAGTTCCTGGCTCCTGCCAGGCCCAACCCCACCCATTGCAGGCATTTGGGGAGTGAACCAGTGGATAGAGCTTTCTCTCTCTGTCTCTCTCTCTCTCTACCTCTCAAATAAATTAAAATTTTAAACAAATAAATACCATTTATTGAGCCCTTACTATTATCAACTAATGAGCTAGACACTTGGCAAATGTGACTTTCTTAAATATTTATGACATTCAATATCTATTTTTATTCCCATTTTGAAGAAAGGAAAACCAAGGCTCAGTAAGCTTGGCCATCATCCTTAATATCAGAAAAAGTGAATTAAAGGGAGAAATTAAAAGAAAATATCACATAACAGAAGCAAAAACATTTCTGCAATAATTTACTTACAAGTCCTTCCACATGGCAGAAGAAAAAAAGAAGAATCAAAAAGTGTGATCAGCAGGAAACTAAGATGTGCTGAAGGATTTCCATGTGCCAGACTCTCGCAGTCCCTCATTTAATTATCAGGTGTCACTCTTCACTTTGCAAAAAGAGTAAGCTCAAGTTCAGAAGAAGTAAGTAACTTGTGTAGCCCTTATCATTCGGAAGCGAGAGTCTGGTTTGAATTTGGGATTGGATTTAATTAAACATGAGATCGATCAGGCCTGAGATGAGAGAGAATCACCTTCTGCATCCCAATGAGTTCTCGAGTGTTGTGGTTTTAAACCACAATCAACCAAGTATCTATTCAGTGCAACTCCTGGTACCAAAGAGTTGCTGGGTTGAACACCTGTATTTCCAGTTTGCTGAAGGGAAATATCCATGCAGATTCCTAAGGAATGATGAGCAAGAGCTCTGGAAAGCAGTAGTAATGAGTTTTGTTGCTATTGTTGTTTTCTCAAACATCTTATATTCTCAGGATCAGGACTTAAGAATTATGGTTCTGTGCCGATGCCCCTCCTGCCATTGTCAACAGTGCCCACAGCATGTGGACCCTGAGCCTGTGCTGCAGACTAACTCTGCCCAGGGAGCTGCCACCATCTGTGCACCCCAGGGCTCCCCGCAGCGGGTGAAAGCTGGAGGAGCCAGCTTAGATTCCGTGCTGTCCTAGGTGGGCACAGGTGCATCTGATCAGTCTCCATGGTACTGTGCCTGGGACAGGGGCCCATTCACGGAGCCAGAGCAGGCCATGGAGCAGGGTGGGGGGCTCTGAAGAGGCAGGGGGATAGGACGGGGAGAGCAGGAGTCAGACCCACGGAGCTGGGGCCAACCCCGATTTTATTTCATTTCACAAGAGAGATGTTCCCCGAAGGCCGCCAGGAGCTCAGGTTTCAACCCCCACAGCTCAGAGATCCCACCAGCAGATCAGGAGGGTGGGCGGCCCCAGCTCACACTCGTTCAAGAGGTGCTCATCCGCCAACAGCTTCTGCCCTCCTGAGTCCGGCAGCTCAACAGGCAGAGGATCGGCCTCCAGTGCCTCACGGAGGGATCCGCACTGCTCAGCCCAAGGCTCCCAGGCGTAGGCGGTGTCCCGAAGCACATGGCCCTAGGGCAGGCGCACACGCAGCGCACTAATTCTCCTCTGCCTCAGCTAGCGCTCAGCCGCTTCCGCCATGAAGTTAAAGAAATCAGAGGGTAAGTGCAAGTTGGAGAGCAGGGACAGTGGCGGGAAGAGCCGGTGCTGTGGGGCCAGTGTGGCCCGCACAGGCCCGGAAGCCGGCAGCTACCCCTTGGGCCTGTCTGGGCTCTGGGGCTGGACCAGCACGGGCCCTCCTGATCAGGGACTGGCAGCAGTGTCTTCTGGAACCTAATGGCCTCAAAAACCTCAGGGGTCCTTTCTGGGTGGTTGGTGAGCTCCTGGACACCTGGTTCTGCAGCTTGGGCTTCCGGTCTTTCTCCTCCTTGGGGTGCAGGTGGATGCTGTCCAGGTACTCGGTGATGGTGTCCATGCCTAGATTCCGGTGTTGGCTGGAAGTGTGGATTTTCATTCGGACGCAGCCAGGGGTCTGCAAAGAATGGCGAGAGAATGGCCACCTTGAAGCCGGCTGCCCTCTGGTTCCTGCCTAGGGTGGCGCCCATGAGTGGGCAGGTGCAGTGCAGGCACAGGCACCACCAGTGGGGCTGAGCTTTCTTCTTTGGTCTCAGGGGCCGCGCTAGCCCTTACCCATCCTGGGCCCTGGACTGCTTACCCTCCCGCAAGGCTGCAGGAGCAGCGCAGCCCCCCTCTGCAGCTTCTCAGTGCATCCCCGGTGCGGCTGCCTGGGAGCCAGACAGTTGAGGCTCTCTTGGGGGTCTTCTCTCCTACAGACTCTGTGAGTTTCATACGGGGCCCTACGCTCTCGGACTTGATGTCTACCTTGATGTCCTGAAAGGGTTTCTTCTTTGGGGGGCAGGGGAGGCACAGTCAGGGAGTGCCAGGAACCCTTGAACGTGACCTGGCGGGGACGTGCGTGGCACAAGGCGTGAGAAAGAGTGGAAAGCACCAGGATGTGGCGATAAAAAGGTAAAGACTGGGAATCAGCGTAAGTACTTAGACCTGAGCTCCAGAAAAGTGCACTGACCATGCGTAATAGCAGTGTCCGAGTGAGATAGCAGAAAAACACTTCAGTTCTGCAAGGATGCTAATCAAAAGCAGAACCACATAATTAATTATCAAAAGCTTGAGAGAGGCTCCTAGGAAAGTTAACAAAGCCATTTATTATTTTTGAAAAATTCACACCTTTTGTGATGCTGCTGAGACAGTCAAATACAAAGGATGGAATATTGTGCCGTTATTCAATTTTAGTGGGAAAGTTTCAATAAATAACAAAAACAAGCAAAAGCCATCAATACTTGATCTGTCCTTAATTTATTCTCAGTAGGAGCATAGTAGTGATTATTCCATGAGTATCATTAAATGTGAAATCAAATAAACACATCTTGATGCTTAGTAAAAAAGAGGTACTCATTAATTTTTCTGAAGAAATGAATAAATTGCCCCAGACACGTGGGAAAGAGAGGAGAGATCTGTAGATTTGCTGTAACGGTTTTCCCAGCTGAACCAGGAAAAAGGACTGTCGCTATTTGCTCTGTGAAGGACTGCCACGGGGCCCAGTTGCACTGCAGTCCAAGGGTTATGCAGATGGGCACTTGATCAGTAAAATCGCCCCCTACCACCGCCAACTCTAGCCCTGTCCCTTTAAGGTACTTTTCTTAAGGAACTTGAAGTAGAGCTGCAAATTAAGAAGAAGGGTTCCTGCCATGGAAACCCAAAATTGTATATCCTTTCCTTTTAAATGGAAGAAATGGAGGTTTGCATTTGTTATACACACATTTTTTATTTTCCTTTAGGAGAGAGAATAAAATAGAAACTTGTACAGCTGTTACCCATGGAATTGCATGGGATGATACACAAGGTAACGGTTCTTTTGCAAATCATCGATCCACATGAAGCCTCTCTTGCCAGTTGACAGAGCATCTTATCACTCGCCAGAGAGCTGCAGCACCTTCTCTGCCACACAGTTAGCAGGAATTTGTGTTCAGGATAGAGTTTTTATTATCATTTTCTATGGTTTCCTGCTAATGTTCCTTATATCTCCCATCCAACGGGGCTCTAGTCTACTGTGTTAGAACTGCATCTTCCACAGCTGCATTTATGACAAGAGAGAGAGAGAGAGAGAGAGAGCGCGCACTTGGTACCCTCTGGGATGACAGGAGCTCTGCCTTCTCTGTTCAAACATCGCCATCCTTCATTTCGTCTCGTCTTGACCCCACGGCTGTCAATTCCAGGAGTCGAGATAAGAGGTGTCTCTCCTCCCCACCCCCTTCCTCCCCAGTGGCTCCTGTTGTTCAGGGCAGCAGCTGCAGAACTGCTGAAGTTTGAAAATAATCCGCGAAGGAGTCCCAGATGGCAGGTTCTTTGGAAGGCTGAGCAACGGGCTGCTGCTCACCGCGGTGCCGCAGTGCTGCGGGAGCGCGCTCCGCCGACCAGCGCACGCACGGGCCTCAGGCTTGAAGGAAACGAATTTCAGAAAAATCCCCCCGTGGGATGCGGGCGGATCAGTTTGAGAAGTTCTGGCCTAGCGTGTGCACTTTAGAAGCGGCTGGAATTGGAGTCCCCTGTTCCATCACTTCCTCCCTGTGTGACACTGGACCAGTGCCTCAGTTTCACAAAACTTGGGTAACAACGAAGCAACCTGTGACGTGATAGTTGAAGAATAAGAAGCAAGATGACAAACTCCATATAGAGAATGATACCTCTGCATACAAGTGGGAACACAAATCTAAATTCATATTCACTTGTCTATTCCTAAAAAAGAAACTGGTTGATTGTGAAACAGATTCCCCACAAAATGACCATGCTATCACACGTTGTAGTAGGAGAAGCAATGGATTTAGGGCTGCTAGGTGTGGGTTCCAACCCAAGCGCCACCATTGACTCGCTGCTTAATTTCTGGCACTCAGCTCATCTCTGACGTTGTCTTACTTGTAAAATTCCTTCTCCCCAAGGTGTGGTGAGAAGCTGGTGTGTTTTCAGATGTAGATTTTATTATTATGGAGGTGTGGAAAAGCCCACAGACCAGGGGATAGCGACCATTGAGAAAAGAGAAGGGGGTACCACATGCCACAGAGGCCACAGGGAATGGCACCAGGATTGGTTGTGGGGAAGAGGGAGAGGCAGGAACTGTAGTAAGACACTGTATTGTGGTTTGCAGCAGGGTGGAAATGTTGAGGATCAGCTTCCCTGATATTTCCGTGGGTCCTGGACGACTGTCTGATCCCTGACCCTGGCATGTTCAGAGCAGGTGGAAAGTGGGCTGGAGTGTGAGGGTCCAATAAAGGAGGTGGGTGGAGGAACACACTCTGGATTGATTAGTTTGCATTTTTTAAAAGGTTGATTGATTGACTTGAAAGGCAGAGTGACAGAGTGACCAAATTTTCTATTTGGTGGTTCATTCCCCCAAAAGGTTGCAAAAGCCAGAGCTGGGCCAGGCTAAAATCAGAAGCCAGAAACTCCATTCTGATCTCCCATGTGGATGGCAGGAGCCTAAGTACTTCCGCCATCTTCTGCTGCTATCCCAGGTGCATTAGCAGGGAACTGGATTAGAAGTGGAGCAGCTGGGAGTCAAGCTGGTGCTCATACAGAATGCTAGTGGCATTGCAGGCTATTGCTTAACCTATGGTTGGTTTGCATTTGACAAGTACTTGGGCTAATCTTAGGAGGAACAGTCTCTCCATGGTTAGCAAGTCCCCAAATGTCAAAGCATCAAAATACAGAAAATAAAAGACATGGCTAATATAATATGATACCACCTCCTGAAGCCCCTAGTGCTGGTGAATGAATAATTAATGACCTACTTCCTAGGAATTGCTCTTATCAAAGAGAAGAGAGGCCTTGAAGTTCAAGTACACAATCAAGGACCCAGAAATCCATGAACACTATGAAAAACTCCAAGGACTAGGAGAGTTCTCTTCTCTACACTCGGGGCAGTGCCCTGGCAACACCACCAGAGCAGTGTCTGTGTTAAACATAACCCAGAGCATGTTAAATGAATAACATCTGGCTCTTCATTCACAAATGCAAGACATTCATCAGCACTAGTCATGTGCTAGGCCAAGTACTTGGTCTTGAGGATACGAAGATGGTCAGGGTGTACGCTGGGTCTCACAGTCCTGGGACTTCTGTTCTGATCCTCCCCCATCACCTACTGTTTCTGCAGAAATGTTCAGAAGAAAAATCTTACACTGTGACGTGGATCTTGCCCATCTGTTGGAAGTCAGGGCTTCTTGAAAATGAGGGATGCATCTGCAGTCATGGAAAATCAGACTGCAAAACCCCCAGAGCACAGTAGGGGACAAAACAAAGTCAACTCTAGAGCCGGATAAAGGTTTGCAGCCACTGGGTCCTACACTTGCCTTTTACTCGCTGGTACCCACTCCCTCAGTAGTCAGAGGCAGGGCCAGAGCTGAGCAGGTCTCCACTCTGGAGCCGAAGTCCTCACTGCACTGTGCTATCCTGCCCTCTTCCTTGCTCCCCCCTCTCCAAGGGTCTGGACAATGGTTTAGGGACATTAAGGAACTATCACTTGTAGAGGCAGAAGAGCAGGGACGCAGAATTGTACTCAGCAGGTGGAAGGGGGCCTCTAAAGCAACAATCAGGTTTGCCAAGTCAATGTCCCAGGCTCACCTTCAAGGCCAGACTCAACAGTTACAGACAGGAGCACAGTCATGTCCTACTTGCCTTTCTCCTTCCTCCTCAGCCATTCTTCTCTCCACATGTTAGTCTGCATAAGCTAGCATCAATCCTATCATTTCTCTTTGAGTCTCCCCCTCTGTGGCCAAGTCACTCCCAGCCACCAGCGTTTCACTTTGTTGCATGGTGTCCACCAGCGTCCCTCTTAAGTGTGGTTACTGTCTCTGCACACTCTTGTTTTGGGTGTCCATCTCAAAGGGTCTTCCACAGATCCAGACACACACAATACTCTGGATATGACCTAAGTAGTATTAGTCCTCTTCCCTATTTCTATGGTTGAGTTATTTCAGAACGATTGAAGCTTCGAAGTGATTACTCTGTATGGTATCAGGCTTGTCTGCTATAGGAAGATTGACTCTCAGTGGAATTTCCATTCCATTCCATTTGGGAACCAACAGGACAGCAACATGAAGAAACGAAGTTTTGCTGGAGGAAGAATGTTCCAGAGAAGAGAGACCTTTCAGACCTGGAATGAGTGTTTAGCATCTGACTTTTTTAATATTTATTTTATTTATTTTAAATACAGAGTTACAAAGAGAGGTAGAGCCAGAGAGAGAGAGAGAGAGAGAGAGAGATTTTCCATTTGCTGGTTCACTCCCCAGATGACCACAACAGCCAGAGCTGAGCTGATCTGAAGCCAGGAGCCAGGAGCTTCTTCCAGGTCTCCCACATGGATGCATGGGCCCAACGACTTGGGCCATCTTCTACTGCTTTCCCAGGCCATAGCAGGGAGCTGAATCAGAAGTGGAGCAGCCAGGACTTGAACCGGCCCCCATATGGGTTGTGGGCGCTGCAGGCTGCAGCTTTAATTCACTGGGCCACAGTGTTGGCCCTGCATCTTTTCTTTTGAAAAGAAAATGGACCTGCCTCAGTCTGACTCGGTGCTGTGGATGGTGGCCCTGCCAGGGGGCATGTGGCTGGGTCAGATGACCTGTGCACATTGCCTGCAAAGATAAGAAAGACCAAGATTACATTCAAGCATTCATCATTTGCAACAGGTATTCCAACAAAGCGGAAAAGGGGAAACCAATCACCTTTAAGTAGAAGAGAAGGAGCTCCTGGAACAAACAAACCTCATCAGAAATCCAGAGAACAAGGGTGCAGCTTGTCTGGTCTGCAACACTTGGCATTTTCTCTCCATTGTTCTGGCTTCCCGGAGGCTCCGTGCAGTGCTCCCAAGACACCAGCTCACGTGTCTTCTTGAAGCTGCCTTTTATTACAGGAAGGACATTTCAAGGGATATTTACAAGCAAGAGAATCCACTCTTTCCCCTCCACCTCCTAATGCAGGTTTTGTCACATCAACCTTTTCAACTCCAAAGTGATAATGTAGAAATCAAACTGTGAACTTAAAATTCCTTTCTTTGCTTTTTACGTTCATTTTCTCTTTGTGAGACTTTGGCACTCCCTCCCCTGGGTGGCTTCCATCCTATAATCTGTGCCTTGGACTGTGTTCGACAGCACTGATCTGAATTTAAATTAGATTCAAGGTCTTCTCTGGCTACAGAACACAGGATACAGTCGCTTTGCTTATAAAGCATGGGTGCCTGGGGGTGGGAGGGGCGGGTAACTGGGGTAAGGGGTGGTGGTGAGCAACTCTGCTTCAAGTCAGAGACACTCGCCCTGTCTGTCTCACATGTGGAAGATTGCCAGGATGTCCACCTGACCTCTTCTGTACGTCTTCTTCTTTCTAGGAGATGCCCAAGAAACAGGCCAGGGTAGCCACCCCATGAGAGGATGTGACAGCCAACCTACCCTGGGACCCCCGGGCCACTGTGCCTTCAGTCTTGTCCCTGGAGATTCCTTCCTTCTTAACACTGCATGCTGGAATATTTACCATGGACAAGAAGCTAATGAAACAATAAAATGAGAACTGAAACGAAACAGGTGTTAACATTGTGCTATGTTCATTTCAAATCTGTGTCTTTCAAAGTTATGGGGCGGATGTTTGGCCTGGCAGTTATGACACCTGCATCCCGCATCAGCGTGCCTGGATCTGATCCCCAGCTGCACTCCTCACTGCAGCATCCTGCTAATGCAAACCCGGGAGGCAGCAATGACTGCTCAAGCGATTGCCTCTCTGAGGTCTAGAGTTCCTGATTCCTGGCGTCAGCCCCAGGCGAGGATCGCTGTAGGCATTGGGAAGTGAACCAGTGGATGGGAGCTCTTGCTCGCTCTCTCTCTCTCTCTTGTTCTCTCCCCCTTTCTCTTTCTCCCAAATAAGTAGCTATTAAAATTTAATAAAATAAAATAATATGAGAATTCTGCAGGATCTTCACCTTTCTTCTCCTTGTTCTTTTGTCCTCAGAGTTGCCCCAAAGGTGTCTATCGCTCCTAAGCATGTTTTTATGTTTTTGCTACATTGATGTCATGCTGTACATATTGGTTTGCCACTCACTTTTCTGAACTCACCTTGTTTCGTTTATGGATTCATTTATTAATGTTGATGCAGACTGATCTAGCTCATTTCTTTCAATTTATGCCATTGCATAAATAAACCATCATTTAGGGGTCGGCACTGTGGCATAGTGGGTAAAGCTGCTGCCTGCAGTGCCGACATCCCATATGGGCGCCAGTTCGAGTCCTGGCTGCTCCACTTCAGGTCCAGCTCTCTGCCATGGCCTGGGAAAGCAGTAGAAGATGGCCCAACTCCTTAGGCCCCTGCACCTGTGTGGAAGACCTGGAGGAGGCCCCTGATTCCTGGCTTCGGATTGGCCCAGCTCCAGCCATTGTGGTCAACTGGAGAGTGAACCAGAGGATGGAAGAGCTCCCTCCTCTGCCTCTCCTTCTTATGTAACTCTGAGTTTCAAATAAATAATCTTAAAAAAATTTTTAAAAAATAAACCATCATTTATTCATCATTTATTGTTAATTGGATATAAATGCTAGTGGTTTGTGAATTGATTTTATGCCCACTAATCTCAATATATTTTCACTGCTTGCAATTATTGGTCTACAGATTTTTTTATTTTCTATGCTGAAAATTCTTTCATCTGTTTTTGACAGACTTTTTCTTTCTTTTTTATAAAATATTTACTTATGTGGAAAGCAGAGTTACAGACGGAGAGATCTTCCATCTGCTGGTTCACTCCCCACATGACCCCAAAGGCCAGGACTGGGCCAGGTAGAAGCCAGGAATCTGGAACTCTCGTCCAGGTCTCCCACATGGGTTACAGAGGCCTAAGCACTTGGGCCATCCTGTGCTTCTTTCCCAGGCACATTAGCAGGGAGCTGGATCAGAAGTGGAGCAGCCGGGACACAAGCCAGCACCCATGTGAGATGCTGGCATCACAGGCAGCAGCTTAACCTGCTGCATGGGCAATGCTGGCCCCTTTTTTCCATATTGAATAGAAGAGTAATGGCAGGCATCCTCATCTTATTCCTGACTTTCAAGATAATGATTCTTTATCTGGACACCAGGTAAGATTTTCTGTAGATTTGGGGTGGACACTCTTTATCAAGCCCATACCCCACGTAGGGCTGGGGATCTTGTCCCCTTGAGATCCTGCTTAGGACATCTACAGCCCACAACAGAGTGTCTGGGTTTGACTCCCAGCTCTGCTCCCAGTGAGAGCTTCCTGTTGGCACAGGCCCTTGGAGATGGCAGGAGATGGCTCAAATTGTTGGGTCCTGGCCACCCATTTTGAAGACCCAGATTGAATTTCTCTGGCTTCTGGCTTTGGTCTGGCCCAGCCCTGGCTGTTGCAGGCATTTGAGGAGTGAACCAGAGGATGGAAGATATCTCTCTCTCTCTCTCTCTCTCTTTCTCTGTGTGTGTGTGTCTTTCAAATGAATAAATTAAAAATTTTTTTTAATCTTCAGTTCTTAGTTTGTTACCATAATTATTTTTTTTTTTGACAGGCAGAGTGGATAGTGAGAGAGAGAGACAGAGAGAAAGGTCTTCCTTTGCCTTTCTTGGTTCACCCTCCAATGGCCGCCGCGGCCGGCGCACTGCGGCCGCACACCACACTGATCCAAAGGCAGGAGCCAGGTGCTTCTCCTGGTCTCCCATGGGGTGCAGGGCCCAAGCACTTGGGCCATCCTCCACTGCACTCCCGGGCCACAGCAGAGAGCTGGCTTGGAAGAGGGGCAACCGGAACAGAATCCGGCGCCCCAACCGGGACTAGAACCCAGTGTGCCGGCGCCGCAAGCCAGAGAATTAGCCTATTGAGCGGCGGCACCGGCCTGTTACCATTATTTTTAAAAATCAAGAATGAGGTAACATTTTTGAAATACTATTGTTTCTATATCTCTGAGATCATGTTATTAATTTGTTAATGTGACCAATTACATGAATAATGTTTGAACTGAACTCTTCTTGAGTTCCTGGGATAAGTTCAACTTTAAATGCACTGATAGATTTGACTTGAGAATATCTTGTTTAGGCTGTGTAAATGTGTAGGCCTGCAATGCCTCATGCTGGCTTGGTCAGTGACAGTGTACATGTGATGGTGATCCCATGAGACGGTAATAAAGCTGAAAATTCCCTACTACCTGTCATGTAGTAGCTTTGTGATATTACAGCACAGCAATGACTTCTGCGTTTATGGTGACACAGATGTAAAAAAACAAACAAACAAACAAACAAAAAAACACCACAAGCCAGTCTTATAAAAGTATAGCACAGAACTTGGCATAGTGTTTAATAGTTACTAGGGGTAATATATGGCTATGCTACTGTTGTGTCTTTACTATAATTTTCCTTGTTATGTTAGGGTGTTCTCCTTCTGCATCCTAACACAGCCTCGAGCAGGCCCCTCAGGAGGTGGCCAGAAGGCAATGAGATCATAGACGATGACAGCTCGGAGTGTGTCATTGTCCCCTGAGGACCTTCCACTGGGACAAGCCGCGTGGGCGGAAGCTGATCACATGGATGCTCCTGACCCTGTGCAGGCCTCATGTGTGTGTTTGGGCCTTAGTTTTTTTCTTTTTTTTTTTTTAAGATTTATTCATTTATTTGAAAGTCAGAGTCACACATAGAGAGGAGAGAGAGAGAGGGAGAGAGAGAGAGATAGGTCGTTCACTCCCCAATTGGCCGCGACAGCCAGAGCTGCGCCGATCCGAAGCCAGGAGCCAGGAGCCTCCTCCGGGTCTCCCACTTGGGTGCAAGGGCCCAAGGACTTGGGCCATCCTCCACTGCTATCCCAGGCCACAGCAGAGAGCTGAACTAGAAGTGGAGCAGCCAGGACCAGAACCAGCACTCACATGGGATGCGTGTGCTTCAGGCCAGGGTGTTAACCCACTCACCACAGCGCCGTGGGCCTTAGTTTTTACCAGCTATAAAAGCCTTAAAAAGTAAAAGAAAATTAGAACGTTTGAAATAGGAAAAAGATGAAAGAATTAGGATATACAGAGAGACTATCTTTGTATAGTTGTGCTGTGTGTTTGTGTTTTAAGCTAAGTGTTATCACAAAAAAAACCCAAAAGTTCTTAAAAATTTATTAAAAAAAAAGTAAAGTATTCTAAGGTTAATTTATTATTGGAGAAAAAATTTAATAAATGGAAAGTGGCCTTTGTGTGCTTATGAGGTCTGCAGCAATGGCCAGGGATGTCCCAGGCCCTCACAACCACTCACTCACCACTCACCCACCCAAAGCAACTTCCAGTCCTGTGAGCTCCATTCTTAGTAAGTGCTGTCTGCTGGTGTAGCGTGTTTTATATTTTATATTGTATTTCTACTGTGCACAAGTACTTGCCATTGTGTTAAAGTTGCCTGCAATGGGGGTGGACATGTGACCAAGCCATTAAGATGCCTACATCCCACAGAGAGCGTAGGTTAAGCGCGTAGATTAGACTGGCCGCATCTCCTGACTCCAGCCTCCTGGAGTGCACACCCTGCGAGGCAGCAGAGACAGCTCAAGGGATTGGGCTCCTGCCACCCACGCGGGAGACCTGGATGGAGTTCACTGGGAGCTCTGAGGACATCTGGGGAGTGAAGCAGCAGATAGGAACTCCCTCTCTCTGTCTCTCTGTCTCTGTCTCTCTCTGTCTCTCTCTCTCTCTGTCTCTGCCTCTCAAATAAATAACAGAATTTTTTTTAGAAATTACCTATGGTGTTTCGTACCTTTACCTACTGTCCCAGTAGCCTAGGCATATAGTAGGCTATGCCATCAAGGTTTGCTTAGGTGCGTTCTGCTTGTGTGATTTTTGCATAACAATGACAGCACATAAGGATGTGCTTCTCAGAGCGTTTTGGCATTGTTATGTGCTGAGTGACTTTTTTTTTAAAGATTTATTTATTTATTTCAAAGTCAGAGTTACACAGAGAGAGAGGAGAGAGAGAGAGAGAGAGAGGTCTTCCATCCGATGTTTCACTCATCAGTTGGCCTCAATAGCCGGAGCTGGGCTGATCCGAAGCCAGGAGCCAGGAGCTTCTTCCAGGTCTCCCACATGGGTGCAGGAGCCCAAGGACTTGAGCGATCTTCTACTGCTTTCCCAGGCCACAGCAGAGAACTGGCTCGGAAGTAGAGAAGCTGGGACTCAAATTGGAGCCCATATGGGATATTGGCATTGTAGTGTGGGGCTTCAACCCACTGCGCCCAGCAACGTCCCCCTTTGGTGGAATTTGTCTGACTTTCATATCAAGGTTGTATCATTCCCCCTCTTTGATCTCTGAATATATTTATGTAAGCTAAGAATTGCTTGTTCCGTGAGGATTGGATAGAATTCGTTGTTAAACTGAGGACAGAGTTTGGTTGTTTTTCTGTTTCATGGGTAGCTTTTTAACTATAAATGTACTTTTTTTAAAAAGAGTTTTAGGTCTGCCCATGCCATCTCCATGTTTATTTGCTCAGTCTTGGTAAGTTATATTTTTTTCAAAGTTCCTGAATATATTGGCATGAAGACAGTCACAGCTATCTGAGAATTTCAAAATCTACACGTGCTTCTTCCTCCCCTTATGAAGTTAGTGTTCCATCCTATCAGGCTGTTCTTTTCTTGGTTCATTCTTCTGCACCAGAGTCTTTCAACGTCTTGAGTTTTCTTAGTGCTCGTGTATCTGCACAACACATACATCCAAATACCCGCACTGATACTGGAAACTTGAAGAAAAGCTTGGTTGTCCATTAAAGCAAGCTGGCGGCCCCTGGTCTGCACTTGGAGACGGTGGATTGGCCAGCAGGAGCCCTGAACACCCCTGCCGGCTGCAGGAGTCTAGGTACTTGTAGCGTGGAGTGGTTAAGCAGCCCCAGGAAGATCCTGGCTCTGAAGCTCCAGCACACACAGTTCTTCTGCCTCGTGGTATTTATAGCTGCATGTAGGTGGAGATGATGCTCCCTGGGACAGAGAGAGAAGGTCTCAGCCTCAGGGAGCTGCGTCGCTTATCTAGCACCTTCCTCCAGAGGATGCTAGAGAGATGTCACCCAGTCTCAGCTCCTGGCGGTGGTGGTGGAGAAGGAGGCTGAGGACCTCGGGCGAGCAGCCCTGCGGAAGCTGGGGATGTGGCATGACAGCCTCTGAGTTCTGCCTGCACACGCTGCTCTTCCTGAAACGAGGGGGCACAAATCTTTGCTTTAGCCAAAGCATCCAGCCAATGCTGTGGGTCCAGAGGCCCCCAGAAACCCTGGCCACATCCCATACTGCAGGACAGCAGATGTGTGTCTGCAGAAGGGAAGCTGGGTGTCCCCGGCCTTCAGTGGGAAGAGGGGACTGGACTGCAGTTCCCAGGTATTGACTGGACCTCAGTCCCTGGCTGTGGGCCTCAGGGAGAAATGACTCTGGTAGGCATCCCTAGGGACCGGGTGGCACCTCAGTGCTAGTCCTGGATCAACCATGTCTTTTGAGGAAGGGGGCTGAGTTTCTCCACCTGTAAAACATCAGGGGTACACATACACCAGATCAGAGCCTTCTGAACTTCATGTATTGGTATCACTTGGACAGTTCTTTCGACAAGGCCATGTACCAACTTCAATATTATTGGCATTTCTCTTTAACTTTGCTTTCCTAACCGCTTGTCTTGATCACGTTTGACACTGTGAACTAATAGGTTTAGTGTGGTTGTTGTGCATTTCTTTCTAAGCTACATCTAACCAAACACACAAGTCAAATGTATATTTGAAATCATGTAGGTCCGGCATCTCCTTGCTTACCATCAGAGATACAATACATCTTCTTTGGAAATGGTTGGGTGCCCTCTAAAGTACTTTCTAAAGACTCTGTGTTTCCATGAAACAAGCTTTGCCCTACAACCCTAGGCCCGAAGAAATCAGGCAGGAAGGGGGCCAGCGTCATGGCTCACTTGGTTAATCCTCCGCCTGCGGTGCCAGCATCCCATATGGGTACCAGGTTCCAGTCCCGGTTGCTCCTCTTCCAGTCCAGCTCTCTGCTGTGGCCCAGGAAGGCAGTGGAGGATGGCCCAGGTCCTTGGGCCCTGCACTAGCATGGGAGACCAGGAGGAAGCACCTGGCTCCTGGCTTTGGATCGGCGCAGCTCCGGTCATAGCGGCCATTTGGGGAGTGAACCAACGGAAGGAAGACCTTACTCTCTGTCTCTCTCTCTCACTGTCTAACTCTATCTGTGAAATAAAAAAAAAATTTTTTTAAAGATAAATAAAAATAAAAAAAAAGAAATCAGGCAGGAGGATGAGAGGATTACAGCCTGTAGGCCCCGGGGTCTGGATGGTTTTATTTTCCAGTTCTACCTGCTCATTTCTTCCCTAGAAACTCTACAGGGAAAAGGCTCCAGGGTGCTGAAAGCACCCTCTATTCTAGGAGATCCAAAGCTGAAACTTGCGGTTCCAAACCAGAGTTAGGAGATGGCTCAGCCAAACTCAACATAAAACCCACCAACACAGGGGCTGGAAATTTGGACAGTTCAATTTAGATAACATGTGGGAGTGGAGGTAGCATTCATCTCTAGCAGATTCCATACAATTGCTTATCTGCTTACCATCAAGTGGGACTAATATTCTGGACTCTCCTGGGTGGTGATTTTCCACTAATGAAGAGTTTATATTTCACTCATGCAGCCAAAAATGCCATCCTCATCTACAGAGAGGTAACTGTGAGCCTTTCAGTGACTGATCACTTTCAGAGCTGGGAACATGTGTGGTCCAAGTGTATGACTCCATGCAGACAAGGTGTTTGGTGACAATGATGTATTACTCAGAACCAGGATCCAGAAAGCGATGACAATATGTATAAATTAAGCATGGTGTGCATCCTTGTTGTTGCTGCTGTTCCTCTGACTCTTTTGGGTCCTCCTGTGGAATTCTGCCTGCTGTGGTCTAGGTTGAACCTTCTACTAGGTACCTGACCTCACATCTGATGTGCAGAGAAGCCTGGACAGGTAGGCTCAGTTGGAACTAGAGTTTGAGTTCCATGTGACTTTGGAAATGTCACCTATCTCCATGGTTCTTAATCTTCATGATCCTAGAAACTAGAACTAATAAGCCACGCTTTAGCAACTACCAAGGCACGCTGTGTGTTGTTTTGTTGTCTGCTTACTTAATTCTGCTTGGGTACAGACTGCAACTCTAAGGCTTCCATCAAAGGATGCCAGGATCCTGTGGAACCTGGAGGTCCCAGGGGACATTGACAAGGGCATTCATACTGCAGGCCCAACTCCAGGTCATCACAGAGTCGTCGGGCTGCAGGTACCGTTGAAGAGACATCTGACCTCAGAGTCAGAATGGAGTCCAGGTGCTGAGGCTCCTCCAAGTGGGGTGACTATGTGACTTACTATCCAGATAGAGATGATTTTGAGAGCAAAAGCATGCACTGTGGATAAGTAGGCTTGGACCACAAATATAAACCTGAGTTGTTCTGGCCAACCAGAATGGGTAGTCATCCCACCCATCAGTTGAAGAAATAGTTTGAGGCATTTTACCCTTCACATCTATGAACTTTTCTATGTAGAATTTAGTAGAAAGTTAGACCATTAACATTGGGGACAGGTGTTTGGCCGAGTGGTTAAGACATTTGGGACACCCGTGTCCCATATCAGAGTGCCTAGCCTTGAATCCCAGCTCTGCTCCTGACTCCAGCCTCCTGCTAATGTGGACCCTGGGAGACAGCAGGTGACTCTTTAAGTGGTTGGATCCTTGCCACCCACACGGGAGACCTGGATTGGGTTCTAGGCTCCTAGCTATGACCTGGCCCAGCTCAGGCTGTTGTAGGTGTTTGGAGAGTAAACAAATGGATGGAAGTGCACTCGCTTTCTCTCTCTCTCTCTGCCTCCCTCCATCCTTCCTTCATAAATAAAATAAAGAAAAATATTAAAAACTAATGCATAAGGAAAATCCACATTGGACAGGCCTGGATGTCCTGCAAGAAATGAGAAGATTGAGAATCTACTGATATGCTACTTTAGCTCCTCGGCCTGAGACCCAGCGCCTGCAGTGTGCCATCCAGCTCAAAGGCCCCACGAGACCAACAAAGCCCTCTGCATGCTTGGAGCTCAGCTCCGAAATTTCCCAGCCCTGATTCCTGAGTCGCTTGGATGAGTGACTACCATGGAGCTCCTGGGACAGGCTCAATTCCTCTGAAGTCCCAGATTCACAATCTGTGCCCCAAATGATGAGGACAGAGCCTCCACCACTACCACGTGCCTCCACGGGGCAGGAGTCAGAGTCCGTCTTCAGGGCTGGAGAATGCCTTAGGAGAAGGCTTCAGCAACCTCTTAACACAGTTCTGGGCTCTCCATGGGTGCTTATGTCAGCCTTGTGTCTGCAAGGGACACCAGAGCCTCGCGCCTTACAATCAACTCCCCAAAAACGTGGCCCAGAAACACTGCTTTGAGTTCATGAAAGCCAGTTTCCTTCGCCTCCTAAGCACTTGGTTTCCTATGTTGCTTGCTGGTGGTGGGACCACGTGACTGGTTTTGCCCAGTGGATTATGGTCAAGAGCAATTGAGGTCACTTCTAAGATTAACCCCTAAAAACTCAGGTAATCTTATTCTGTCTCTCCCTCCATCCCTTCCCTGCCCCCATAAGCAGTGGAAACAGCCAGTACTGGGGACTGGAGGCCTGGGGCCCTGAGTGACTACGTGGAACAGATCCCCATGCCCTATGTTTCCGCAACAGAGGAACTATGATGTGAATGACTACGCCTTATGTGTTAAGCCGCTGGGATTTCTTCTTCTTGTTGTTTGGTACAACTTTATCCTGACCATTACAGAGCTCAAGCACTTTTTCAAATTAGCTCAACTCAAAGCAGTAAAGAGAGTGAGCTGACAGCCAATGAAAACCAGGTGTACTGCTCACAGCTCTGGGTTTTCAGGACTGCTGCGCTCCTTGGTGAGCAGGGATGGCTCGGGGCAAGGACCTGTGACCTACACTCACACCCCACCTCTAAGATGATTTGAGCATCCAGTCTCTCCCCAGCTTTCTTAGTTCTGTTGAGTGGGGCTTACCGATGCCTCCCAAATTGTAGGGGCCAGGCTGGGAGAAAGTTGCCAGACTCAGTGTCTCATCCCTGCTGCTCCCAGCCTTCCCCCAACCCTGACCAAACCCAGAAGCACTTCATGGGTGGCCTGATTAACATGTGGCACTGTGTCCCCACTCTTCTGGGGGGAGGGAAGGAAGTTCTCCCCTTGTCTGAGCTCAATTTCTCCTTCAACAGGAAAAGATCTTTCAGGCTTACACGTCCTCCTCAGAGGGGCACACTCAACCTCTCACCTGCAGGTATTTGCACTCACACCCCTCTCCCACACCAGTGTCCCCAGGCTGCCCCCTGTAGGAACCGCCAGCGGACACTCTCCACCTTGCACACCATCCATCCGGGTACCTGGGTGGAAAGAAACCCAAGTCCTTTGGAGCAGCCAGAGAGGCAGCCTCGGAGCATTCAGTTGCAGCCATTGCCTTGGACTTTGCTTCATTTGTCTGGACGGTGAGTGGGGTAAACAAGAAGTCCCTGTTCTCCGTCAGCATGTCAGGCACACTGCGCTCTTGGGTCTCTGTCGAGCTGGGGCCACGAGTTCCGTTTACAGTTTGGCCCTCCCCGGGGTGCCAGAAATGTGGCCTTGTGTAAACACTCAGATGGACAAGTGAATGCTTGGGAAGTGGGGAGAAGAAAAGCATCACACTCCCTCCTCCAGCCCCGTCCCCATCCACCCCAGCCCACGCACAGCCAAGGAGCTGCTGCTCCCTTCTCACCCCCGTCAGCTCTGTCACTCACTAGCTGTGTGGCCACAAGCAACTCCCTGGCGCTCTCTGAGCATCAGTGTTCTCAAGTGAACAGTGGAATACAGCCACCTCTCTCTCAAGAGGCCATGTGCGTTCCCAGCCCCTGGCCTGATCCCTCCTTGTGCAACACCTCCCCTGGCCTTCTCTCTTGACCCCAGTGTCTCTTGCCCAATGTCAGATCTGCTTCAAGCTCAGCACCTGCCTCCTATCTACAGGCCCTGATCAGCCCACTTGGTTCCCCAAAGCCTAGTGATGGCTGGCCTTTGGTTATTCTCTCCTATACCAAGACTCTGGATCAAAGGGTGCTCCTGCCTTGGACCCCTAGCCCCGACCCCATCCTGCCAACCACCCTTGCCTTTTGATCAGTATCTAATCAAAAGAACTTTCTCTCCATAATTCCCCATGTCTGGGTTCCCAATTCATGTCAGCTAAATGATTGAATGAATGAGCCAATGGATATAAGCACTCTAGGAAATGAAAAATGATAGATAATTTTCTAGCCGACTCACTGGACTTGAATCTCCATCCATCACTGTAGGGTTTTTGTACTCACTATTGAAAATACTCTGGGGGGTTGGTGCTGTGGTATAGCAGGTTAAGCCTCCGCCTGTGGCACTGGCATCCCATATGGGCGCCAGTTTGTGTCCTGGCTGCTACACTTCCTATCTAGTTCTCTGCTGTGGTCTGGGAAAACCGGGGAAGATGGCCCAAGTGCTTGGGCCCCTGCACCCACATGGGAGACCTGGAAGAAGCTCCTGGATCCTGGCTTCAAATCAGCCCCGCTCCAGCTGTGTGGCCATCTGGGGAGTGAACCGGCGGATGGAAGTTCTCTCTCCTTAACTCTGCCTTTCAAACAAATAAATCTTTAAAAAAAGAAAATACTCCGTGATGTTATTTTTTCCAGTCCTGGTAGGAGGTTGTGACTGACACATTCCTAAGAGCCAGAGAAAAATTTTGCTACCATGTCTCTTGCAAAGGGGAACCAGGCAGACATCAAACTTTGCCTTCCTGCCTGGAGCTGGAGTGAGCCTAGCAGTCAAGATCCTGGTTCCTAGCCCTCCCTCAATCAAGTCCCGAGCCTCTGAGTCCTTGGGCTGGGCCTGGGCAAGTCCTTTGGCCTCTCTCTTCAGTCCAGCTGGGAGCTCCCTCTGTGTCTGCAGGAACTTGGGCTGGGGGTCACCCCCTGGCTGCATGCACAGGTGTGTTGGAGCCAGTTAGTTCTGACTTGCTGAATGGTTGGGTTTTCAGGGATTCTAGAACTCAGCTGACAGCATGTGGGGAGCTTGAAGCCTGGCCACAGTGGTGATTCGCAAACGCTTCCAAACTGGGCATTTTCCACCCTGGAGGCCCAACACTGAGCTTCTACTGACACACCTGGTTGCTGGGGCCACTCCCCCACCTCTGAGGGCTTCGGGACGTGAACATCACTTGGAAACTCTATCAGAGGGTGCTTCAGAAAGTTCGTGGAGAGGCCGGCACCGCGGCTCAATAGGCTAATCCTCCGCCTGCGGCGCCGGCACACCAGGTTCTAGTCCTGGTCGGGGCGCCGGATTCTGTCCTGGTTGCCCCTCTTCCAGGCCAGCTCTCTGCTGTGGCCCGGGAGTGCAGTGGAGGATGGCCCAAGTACTTGGGCCCTGCGCCCCATGGGAGACCAGGATAAGTACCTGGCTCCTGCCATCGGATCAGCGCGGTGCGCCCGCTGCAGCGCGCCAGCCGAGGCAGCCATTGGAGGGTGAACCAACGGCAAAGGAAGACCTTCCTCTCTGTCTCTCTCTCTCACTGTCCACTCTGCCTGTCAAAAAATAAAATAAAAAAAAAAAAATAAAAAAATCTAAAAAAAAAGAAAGTTCGTGGAGAGACAGAATTAAAGATGTATTAGGATGCCAACCAAATTGAAATGCATGCGTGATTTTTTTCATGCTATTTTCTGTGAATTTTTGAAGGCCCCTTCGATCCATGATTTCACCATGCTTTGCACCAAAGTGAACTTGTATTTCACGTTTCCATGGACTTCTTGAAGTCCCCTCAACTCCCTTCTCTGTGAACTGGAGAGACTCACCACGGCTTTCCAGCTCACCGCAAGGCACAGTCTCCTTCGTGGGAAGAAGAGAGGTCTAAGAAAGAGCACCCTGCCTGCAGATCCCAGTCTTCCTAAACGACCAGTTTGGTCTTGGCCATGGCCTGGCTCAGGAACCTGCAATGACTCCCCCATCGCCTCCAGGCCACAGCCGAGCCAGCATGGTTCTACCCAGCCCAGCTCCGCAGTTGTCTCTCCTCCTACTCCTTCCTGTGCCACCGCCTCCCTTGTCACAAATTCTGTTTGCGCTTTTCTCCACTGTGGACAGCTATAGTCATTTAGGCATTTTCACCCATGACCTCCCCCACCCCGCCTTTTTGAGTAAGTGTATCATAACTTTTCCTGGGCAATAGTTAAGCTCTGTCTGCATGAAAGGTTTGAAATGTGAAAGGGGCAACCAGGAATGGGAAACATGGTGGCAGGCCCTGCTTCGGGGCTGGCGATTTGGAAGCAGATCTGCATATATGAAGCGCAGCCCTGCCACTTAACCCGGGATGTGACCTGTCCTGTGTCCCTTAGCCTCGCGGCTTCCTTATCTGCTGACTGTGCAGACCAGTAGTACCTGCCCCATGGGACTCCGTAGGGATTAAATGAGATAGCTCATGTCAAGGGCAAAGCACGACGCTCAGTACAGAGTCGGCATCCAATAAGCATTAGCCCAGACTAGTGTCATCATCACTCTAATTATCACCAAATTCAGATCACCATGCCCCCATTATTTTTCCCACAAGCAACATAGACTATAAGGAGGTCTCTGCCCACGCCCCCCTCTCAGTCTTCTGCTCTTATGGGACTCTCTTTGGACCAAGGAAATCTCAGGAGAACAGCCAGTGCCATCCACCCCCGCTCCCCGGCTGCTGGTAAGGTTGGACCTGGAAGAGCCCCAGAGCTCAGTTAACAACCCTGACTTCTCAAGTCCCTTTATGAAACCCCCAGACACTGACCAGACACACAAACTACAGGGGTAGCCAGGCAAGAAAATGATCTGAACCATACAGAGGCAGAAGGAATTCTGTACAAACAAGACTTGGACTAAGGCTCTCATGCCCCATGTGGTTCGGTGTCCATGCAGCCAGAGTTCACTGCTGTCAGCACTTCCTCCGGGAGACCGATCTGAAGGTTCAGGTGGCCACAGCCACCCTGCTCCCAGACCTTGCTGGGACAGCCAAAGTACCCTGTTGGGGTGTTTTAGGAGCCCAAAGGGGAGAGGACGACCCAGTAAAAGCACACATCGTGTGCTAGAAAATGCTCTCTGGTTTCTCACCCGGTGCTCCTGCCACCTTCAACAACCCCCGCACCCTGGCACATGACCTTCGAAGGCCCTAGCTTTGCCAACTCTCGCCCCAACTGGATTCATCTCAAAGCATCAGCCTGAAACCCAAACCTGCGTTCACCATGAAGTCAGACGCATCGGCAGGAATCTGAGGGAGAGGTGAGCGGAGGGGAAGCTGAGAGAGCAGCCGGTCTGTGCAGGGCACCAAAGCTTGCAGGGAATAAACTGATTCTGGAGATAGAGCACCTGCCCATCCAGGAGCAGCCGGCTCAGCAGTAGCGGGGGAGACAGGGCTCTGGGGTGTGGTCCTGCGTGCGTCACTCCCCACCTCCAAGCCATGTGGACTTGCTGCTGGGTGGAGGGTAGGGGTGAAGGGAGCGGCAAGAAAGTGTCGATGAAGCTGCTTTCCATTCAGGCGACCTGCGGGATATTTTTAAGCAAGGAAGAGAGAGAAGCTCCCTGCCAGAACCTGAAGCAGGACCTGGGACAAGACTTGTGATTGCTGGGCCAGGGTCTGTGGGCACTGCCTATGAGCTGCCGGACAAATTGCTAGGGCCTGGGAGGCCCCTGTGGGAGGAGATCTGATGGAACAGAGGGTGTAGAGCAGGTGGAAGCAGAGTCTGGGAAGCTGGGGCTTTTGAACCTCATTGTGCTATGATGCACACCCAGGCGGGCACTCAGTCTTGGAACAGCAGGACTAGCACCCCATCACACACATCCTGCTCCACCCCTACGAATGGGCGGCAGTCACCTGAGCAAATAACCCAAGTACCCCACGGGTTCAGCTTTCTCACCACACCAGTGCCTGCCCCTAGAGTGGCTGTGAGGCTTAGCTGCAATCATTCATGCAACAGGCTTGGGACGCGTGTGGCACACAGGACATACCCCCGACGTGTCGCAGCCAGCACCACCATCATCCAAGGAGCGTTGCACAACGGTCCTGAGCCCATATTGTCTGGGCTCAAAGCCGAGCACCCCCTCCCCCTTATTAATTAGGAGGCACTGAGCAACGTATTAACTCCCCTGTGACGGTGCTCTCCCAGACAGAAGTGAGGGTACTGGAAATAGCCCTTCCCTTAGGGTTGTCCCGAAATTCAGCAGCCCACAAAAATGGCCTGGGCTGGTGACAGAGGGCACTCAGTACTCATGGGCAGACTTGCTAGCCTTGGTCCAATGTGGCTGGTCCTGCGGACCCTATGACCCCCCATCCTGGGACCCAGCCACGTGACAATGCACAGGCACACTGCCTGGCATCTGCCCCTGCTGGCTCCTGCCTGCAATAGTTTCCCTTCTCCCTTTTGTCCCTCCAAATTCTTCTTCTAAGACCCAATTGAAATTCCACTTTGTCCAGAATGATCTCTCACTTCTCTGACCTAACGTGCCCCTGCACACCCAAGCATGGAGGTGCCCTTTGGCTCAGCTACATGCAACTCAGGACCTCGCCAGTCCTGCACACTGTGAAGGGAATAAGGTAGAAAGGGACAGGTCTCTGCCCTCGAGGCTCAGGGTGGGAGAAGCACTTGCATCTCACTGGACAAATGTGACAGCCAGGGGTGTGGGATGTGGCAAAGGAAGGCCAAGAAGGAGAGGCTTCTGGGAGGATGAAAGCCTTGTCCTAAAGGTGGAGGAGCTGCCCAAGGCCAAGGTCAAGGTTGGTCAGGGGAAGGGGCAGGGGAGGTGGTTCGTGGGAAGGAGGGCATTCCTGGCTGGTCTCAGCACTAGGGGCTACTGTGAACATGACCACGGACTTGGCTGCTGAAAACAGTAGAAATGTTCTCTCTCACATTTCTGGAGGCCAGAAGTCTAAAATCAAGGTGAGCAGGGCCATGCGCCCCACCAGGCCTCCAGGAGCAAGTGCCATCCCCGCCCCCAGCTCCCCACCAGCTTGCGACTCCAGTCTGTCTCTGCCTCCACGGGGTTTCCTCTTCCTGTGTATCTGTCCTCTGTGTCTCCTGTCACAGGACCTGGGGCCCACCTGGATACTACAAGACCATTGCACCTCCAGACTGTTCACCTCATGACATCTGCAAAGACTCTGCTTCTGAATAACATATGACATTTATGTAATGTACAACTGTCGACCCACGGCACAGACAGCAAGGGGGTGATGGTCAAGTGCATGGTACTGTTTCCACCCTCCCCCAGCCCCTTGGGACTCAGAGCCCAAGGCTGCATTGATCATAGACCCTGCCACCCCTTCAGGGTCCTTGAACTTAGCTCTCAGGCTTGCCAATTGCAGGTGCTCTCCCATCATTGCCATCAACACATACTCCCTACACAGGAGCATGGGTTCGAGTCCCAGCTGCTCCACTTCTAATCCAGCTCCCTGCTAATGTACCTGGGGAAGCAGCAGATGATGAACCAAAGTGCTTGGGCCCCTGCCACCCTTGTAGGAGACGCTGATGGAGTTCCAGGCTCCTGGCTTCAGCTTGGCTCAGCCATAGCCATTTTGGCCACTTAGGGAGTGAACCAGCAGATGGAAGATCTCTTTCTTTCTGTCTCTTCCCCTCTCTTCTGTTCGTCTGCCTTTCAAATACATAAAATAAATCTTAAAAAGAAAAATATAATTTGCACAGGAGCCAGTGGCAGTTAAGACACCACTTAGAATGCCTGTGTCCCACATGAGAGCCCCTGGGTTCGGGTGCTGCTCTGCTTCTGATTCCAGCTTCTTGCCTTATGGGAGGCAGCAGGTGATGGCTCAGATGGTGGGGATTCTACTACCAATGTGGGAGACCCAGATGGCATTTCCAGCCCCCAGTCATTTGCAACTGGGGAGTGAATGAATGGATGGAGTGGAGCTCTCCCAGTCTGTCTCTATCTCTGCCTCTCAGTCTATCTGTCTGTCTGTCTCTCTCTGCCACTGAAATGTAAAAGAAAAAAAAAAGAAGGTTTGTGGAAAAATGGAATGAAAAGACAAGTTTATTTTCATGCAAAAAATTTGAATTCATTCATAGCTTTTTTTTTTTTTTGACAGGCAGAATTAGACAGTGAGAGAGAGAGAGAAACAGAGAGAAAGGTCTTCCTTTCATTGGTTCACCCCCAAAATGGCCACTACGGGCAGCGTGCTATCCTGGTCTCCCATGCAGGTAACAGGGCCCAATCACTTGGGCCATCCTCCACTGCCTTCCCGGGCCACAGCAGAGAGCTGGACTGGAAGAGGAGCAACAGGGACAGAACCGGCTCCCCAACCAGGACTAGAACCCAGGGTACTGGCGCTGCAGGCGGAGGATTGGCCTAGTGAGCCATGGCGCTGGCCATTCATAGCTTTTCTGTAACATGCATTTGCCCCAATTTTTTGACCTCGGCTATGCATGAATTTCAAAAAACTTTGCATCAAAATTCCACACTGGGCCCCTCCCCTCACTCAGGCCTTGGGACTTTTCCTGTCCAGCCCGTTGTCCACACCTTCCCGCAGGTCAGTTTGTCTGAACAAGGTAACACCAGCAACAGAGAGGAGAGGAAGAGATCTCTATGTAGACACTCGGGGAAAAAAAAGGCAGATGTCATGGGAAATTAAACCGAGGGCCACATCTGAAGGCAATGTCCTTGCCTCTGCTAAGAGGACAGTCAGGCTGCACTGGCCCCAAAGCCTTGAGTGACTGAGGAAGAGGTAAGGTGGGGGTTTCCATGTGCCCCCAGCACAGGGAAGCAGCCCACTCCCTCCCTGCCGGGGGACGCAGCTTCTCCCTGCCTTCTGTAGGCCTGTTCAGACCGAACCTCTCATCTTTAACAGGGTGCTCTCCAGCCCCACCCCACCTGCACCCCACCCCCACCCCACCCCCACCATTGCCCTGGCTCATCCCATCTAACTCTCTGCGAAGTCCCTAGGAGGGATGCTGGGTGATTTGGCCTTCGTAAGGGCTTTAAAAATAGACTGTGGATCCCCTGCAAAAAAAAAAAAAAAAAAAAAATCCCTGGCTAAAAATAGCTCTCAGCATCTAGCGGAGGAAAAAAAGAAACTGCAGCAAAATCCAGTTGGAGCAGCGACTTTCCTGCCTGCGATGTTCCGGGCCAGTGACAGCTCGGAGGGCGGGGAGGAGGAGGGGGCCTTCAAGGACAGGGAATGATCAGAATCACAAACCACAGCAAACCCTTCCCAGGGCTCCTCGGCGGCCCGGCCGTGGGTCGTGGGACCCCTCCTGGTGGGAGCAGCCAGTGAAACTCATCAGCAGCAGGGGACAGAGGGGCCTGAAGGCTCAGGAGGCTGCTAGCGCTAGTGCAGGCAGCGCCGTGGGCTTCCATGAGCTGTGCATTCATGGGGAGTCGCAGGTCAGGCCAGGATCCCGGGATCAGCTGAGGGGGAAGGGCAGGCTTGCAGAGCTCTGCTTCTGCACGCAACCAAGGCTCCATTGGGAAAGTCAGGGTTGATATCCAAGACTTGCCTCCTGCAGAGGGTGGGGAGGTGGCAGGGACACTGTGGTCTTCCGTGTGAGCCCTTTCTGCAGGGGACAGTGGGGAGAGCAAAGCACAAAGTCGCACAGAGGAGCCGTGCAGAGTGTGTCTGTGGTGGGAACGGAGTTCACTCACACACTCGCACACACATGTATACATATGCGCGCACACACACACACACACACACACACCGCAGCCACGTATGCCTTTCTAAGAAGGAGTCGGCCCACCTGCTGTGCCAGAAGCCGTCACAGGGAAGCGTACAGAACCAGGCTGCCGGTCCTTCCACTGAGCTGCCCTGGGGCTCTGCCTGAGCAAGTGGTGGACCTGTGTGGGTCACAGGGATGGGAGACTACAGAGGGTTCATGGCCGTCAAGGGAAGTAAGGGCAGGGCTGAAAAGCATGCACCAAGCTCCCAGCATGTACAGCTGACCACTGGGTACCATCATTTGTCCTCCGAGTGAATTAAGGTTCAAGATAGACACAGCCGGTTCACCAAGGACCCTGCAGATCCCCACGGCACCTGCACTCACATGTGTTGTCTCCAAAACCATTAGCTGGCCCCTGGCATGGCCAGAAAGGGGATTTAGTGACAGGAATGCAAGCCCCTTCCCAAGAATTTGGGGGAGAAGCTACTCCCAGGGTGCATCTGTGCTGTGGGGAAGGGCTCTGTGCCTAGGAAGAAGCGGGCTGCCCCGGAAGTGTCCTGTGGGGAGTTTGGGGTGAGCACACATCAAGATGGTTTCTCTGACCCTGTGTGCTCAGACACACAGGTGTCCTGAAGAGGTCCCCACAGCCAGGACCCATGCCAGTCCAGGGACCACGCTTCCTAGTAAGTCCAGGGCAGGCCACTTGGTCTTCTTAGCTTCGAGATGTGCCTTGCTTGGTCTTTTTCCATTCCCAAAGAATTCCTCGGCCTCCACCACCCCAAGAGAGACATCTGAGCAGCCCCATGACACTCAGGGTTGACCGAGACCCCAGCACTCCCAGCCCACCCCACAGGCTGACACACCTGGGCAGAGAACACTCGGGGCCAGCAAACCCGGCTCTCCCCACGGTCTTCTTGCACAAGCACCCTTCTCTGCCTGCTTTGCCTTGCTCCATCGGCAGAGCAGCGATAGAGAACTTGCTCCTTCTCATACCACAAGCCACCTCTTGCATAATGAGGTCAACAGGAATGCATTTGGGGGACGGGAGGGAAATCAAACGATTTACAAAATAAACTCCTTCTTGTCCGCCAAGCCTGTGGTTCTGGGTGGTGTCTGTGCACCTCAGGGCTGCAGCGCTGCGCTCGGCCTCCTGCACGCCGCGTTGCAGTCTTTTCTCAAGGGTTTCGCTCACTCCTCAGTACTTTTCCTCTCCTCCTACCCTCAGGCCTGTCAAGAAGTAGCCCTGGCTCCCCCTAGTGGCCAGAAGCTCACTAGCGCTAAGCAGGCAGGCTTCTCACCATCACCTTGATGAACCAATAGCTCAGTTACAGCTTTGCTTCATTTAAGGGAAGAGATTGTCCTTGTTGCTTTAGAGATTTAGCTACACATGCATCCATGGACGGACTGTTCCTGATGATCACAAAAATTTTCAGGTAATCTACATCACGACTGCCTCAGTGGACACAGACAAGTAGCTGGTGTCACCATTGCGTCCCTGGCCAGAGCTACTCATGGTGTGTCTGCCTGAACTAGCGCATCAGCATTAGCCAGGAGCTTGATAGCCATCTTTTTTGAAAACAAAAGACTCTTTTTTTTTTTTTGACAGGCAGAGTGGATAGTGAGAGAGAGAGAGAGAGAGAGAGAGACAGAGAAAAAGGTCTTCCTTTTTGCCGTTGGTTCATCCTCCAATGGCCGCCACGGCTGGCACACCGCGGCCAGCGCATCACGCTGATCCGAAGCCAGGAGCCAGGTGCTTCCCCTGGTCTCCCATGCGGGTGCAGGGCCCAAGTACTTGGGCCATCCTCCACTGCACTCCTTGGCCACAGCAGAGAGCTGGCCTGGAAGAGGGGCAACCGGGCAGAATCCAGCGCCCCGACCGGGACTAGAACCCAGTGTGCCAGCGCCGCAAGGTGGAGGATTAGCCTAGGGAGCCCCGGCACCATCCAAGACTCTTATTTGTTTGAAAGGCAGAGAGAGAGAGAAAGAGAGAGAGAGAGAGAGATCTTCCCTCCGCTGGTTTATTCCCCAAATGGCTACAACAGCTGAAGTCAGGATCCCAGAACTCCATACAGGTCTCCCCTGTGAGTGGCAGAGACTCAGTATGTGGGCTGTCTCCCACTGTCTTCACAGATACATGAGCAGGGAGCTGGGTAGGAAACAGCTCAGTCTGATGAGCCACAATGCCACACCTTCTTGAGCCCCTTCTCAGACCTACGAATCAGTAACTCCGGGGGGGGGGGGGCAGGAGCCTGTGGACCTGCCTTTTAGCAAGTTCTCCAAAAGATTATGACCAGCAGAAGTCTGCAGCTTTTCTTGATGGCTGAAGAACTGAGCAAGAAGGAACTGAGACCCCCTTTCCCTAATCCAGTCGCTGAGACATGATTGACATGATTGTCACAGGGAACGAGCACACTCTCCCCCAGGGTTGCCTCTAAGGAGATACTCACCCTTACCATTGCCACCTACTGTCTTTCTCCTCATACCCCAGCTTGGAAGAGAGTTAGGGGCATTTGGGAATCTCTGGGAGACAAAGCTGGGAAAGGAAGAGTGGCAAAGCCCCTGTTGCCAGCATATGAGGCACCTCCCAGAGCCCCCAAGACCTAGCACTGGCCCAGCACAAGTCAGCGGCGGGAGGTGGAGAGGGAGAGCAACTAAGTGGCAGCCAAGTGACGATGACACAGAAAGCAGAAGTCTCTGCCCCGATTCTGGACGTCCCCCGCCCGTGGCTATGAAATGCACCCATTACTGCCCACCCCGGTAAGCACAGGAGGGCTTAGAATCACTTTGATGAGTCGACTGGTTTTAAGAGGCCAATCTAATTTTATTTCACCGGGATCTTTCAAAGATGAATACGTGGCGGGGGGGGGGGGGACTTTGAACAGGCATCAGACCACGGAGAGCAGAGCACCAGTGACAAGCGAGCCGCCACACCAGAGGACAAAGTGGACACACGGCTGCCGGCTGCCAGGGGAATCCTGGAGTTCGTCTGAATCAACTTCCTGCTTCGCAGAGGAGGAAGCTGAGGCCGGGGGCTTGACCTGCCCTGGAGGGGAAAAGCTCTGTGTGCAAGGTCACCTTTCCAGCTGGCCCCTCCGACTCCAGCTAAAAATTGCCAGGTAGGAGTTCAAAATAATTTGGCCTAATTCTTACCCTGGTAGGATTCCAGAAAATCTCCATGACCAACTGATATTTGAACTGGAAAATCACTTTTCCAAAACACACCTGATCTCTCTGCTATGGCCTCTCCTGGTCCCTACAGATAGCTTCCCTCCGCAGAGTGCAAACTGGGCCAGCGTTCCCAGGATGTCAGGCCTCGGAGTGGACCAGCCACGGCAGACTCCGGCTGCTCGGTTGCTCCTGCCAGGAAACCGGGGACACCGCACAGGCAAGGGCTCCTGAGGTTGCACACCTGCCTGGGGATCAGGGAGCCTCGCCCCACATCTGCATGGGTCCCCAGCAGCCACATCTACAGCTGCTCATAGCTCCTCCGGGAGGCGCCTCTCCTGACCCATCCGTCCCTGAACATCCCTCTCCACCAGGACAGCTCACCCCGCCGCCCCAGGGGCCAAGCAGCGCAGTCTCAACCCTGCGTGGACTCACAGCTTAGGCTTTTCCTTCCTGGAAAGCGCCCCCATCAGGAGGTGCCGTGAACCGCGAAGGGCAGGTGGGTGTTTGGGAGAAATAGAGGTGGTGGTGGCTCCCTCTAGTGGAGATTGTTAGAAACTGAAGTGGCTCTGAACCTTTCAGGGAAAAAGCGCCAGGGGATTCAGGGTTTCTGCTGGGCCACACAGAGGCAGCGTCGGTGGCCCCCAAGCTCCCACACGTGTCACCTCAAGTACTAAAACTTGTTGCCTGGGGAGGCCTGGGCTGCAGAGACAGCCTCTCCTGATCTCTGTCTCCGGCCTCTTGGACAGGAACAAGCCAGAAGCCAGAGCGACCAGCAGTATGGGCCACCTGCCCAGGAAGCTTCTTGCAGCCATGGACTCCCCACTGCCACCCATGGGCTCGTTCCCCTCCATCTGTTAGGGGCGTGGTGTGCAGGGCGATGGGCACAATGACCCTGGAGCTACGACCCTCAACTGAGCTCACTGTCTATTGGAAGCCAATGGAGATGCCCACGGCTCCTATACAGGATTGGGGTGGGGGGGGGACTTCCAGGCACCAAGCACATTCATGAATGTCACCACTCTTTGCTCTCACAACGACCATCAGATGCACTTTATTCTGTCTCTCGCACTCTGCCCTGACACGCAGGTGGCTTCGTGTTCTGAGATTGAGCTGAGAGAGACAGAACCTCCCTTGGAGCCCATGGAGCGGTAGATTCCAGGCCAAGTTTCTATCGGGGCTGTCGGCTTGGCCACAGAGCCCTGTGAAAGTGAGGCTGGGGGACTCTGCTCTTTCCCAGCAGCAGAGAAAGCTGTGTTGCCCATGCCATCACAGTAATGACAGCCATTACAATGGCTAACACGGCCACGAGCCTCCAGCCAGCCAGGCTCAGGAAGCACCCTGCTCCGAACACATCATTTACTAATCAGAACAGCCCTACGTCGTGAGTCAGACAAGCCTGCTCCCCTTGCCTGGATACCAGAATCAGGTAAGAGCCAAAGTCACCTGGCTCACTGCACCTGCCGGCTGCACAGCAGAGATGCCTGTTGAGAGCTGAGACAAGGTGGCTCTCCCTAGGCAAGAAGGGTCTTCCACTTCCTGCCAGCCGCATGGCCAGTCCACCCTCAGTTCTCCGTGAACTTGCAGGAAGCTCCCTGGTCATCCCAACGGAGCTCAGAGAGCAGACGCCCCCCAGGAGCGTCCTGGTAAATCAGTTGTCTGCCACTTCACCCTGAAAACAAAGACAGGAGTTCACCCTTGGAACAGTCACTCCAAAGACAGCCCGATGGCAGCTGCAGGATTGGCACTCGAAGTAGCCGCGTCCTCTCTCCAACAAGACCTCGCTGGTCCTCCCCAGGAGCCGGGCAGCTGTCCGCTGCCTCCTGCTGACTTGATGGTACTCGCCATGCCTCCCCACTTTTCCTCCCTCCACTGCCTCTGCCCAGGGTGATTTAGTCTCCTGCTTCCTATTTTGGTACCGCATCTACCAGATGGGACATCCTCCTGCCTGTCACTTGCCAGCTGGAGTCTGTGCCAGTCCCACCGTCACCTTTCCTGGGGCAGGGCGGGGGGAGCCGGGGGGAAAGAGAGCCTTCCGGCTGATCTCACTCTCCTGCTCTGTGCTCATACATGGCGGGGCTGGAGGGTCCTCTGGCTACTTTGCTTCTGGGTGCTCTGTCGCTTGGCCAGGAAGCAGACTTCGAGTGGGGAGGGAGAACAGGACAAGGGTGGAGAGTAGAGTCAGGGGGTGGATATGTGGAGGGGGAGAAGGGTGAGAGACGAGAATGAATCATGGAGACGAGGATACAGCTCATCCTAGACGCAGGGTCAGGGAGACAGATGGGGCAGGGGTGACAACAGCTGCCCCCCCCCCACCAGCTTCCTCGAGAGACGGCTGTGGTGCTGGGACGTGGAGCCAGGCTCTGGTGGAGCTGCTCTGGAACGCAGGGAAGGGCAGGGCAGGGCGGAACCTGCCCAGCAGATGGAGGCTCATCGTGCAGGTCCATCCCGGGAAGGGGTTGTCTGGCCTCCAGCAGCAGCTGGGGAGGGGGACCCAGCCTCCAGGCTCCAGCTGTGGGTTCAGGTGCCTTCCACACATCCCTCGAACCCGCAGCCTTGGAGTCAACTTTGCCATCACACTTTCTCTCCCCTCCACCCCCAAGGCCTCCGTGTTGTGTTCTGAACGGGATTTAGCTCCCCTGACTCACACAGACAGGGAAACCCCAAAGGCTTATGTTAACAGTTATCAGGCTGATGCTGATGGATGAGGGGTGGAGGCTGGATCTGATTACAGCATCTGGGAGGGAGGCCCAGTGGGAGGTCTGAGGCCTCTGGGCACTTGCTCTCAGGAGGCTGTACTCATGGGAAGCTTGGTTGTACAAAGACAGTGTGCTCCCTGGGTCTCTATGCTTGGTCATCTCTCCACCATCCCCCAGCCTCATCAGATACCTGAACCAGTGGGGCTACCTGACCTTGGGCTGTGAACCTCCAAAACCATGAGCCCAAATCAACCTCCTTCCTCCCTAAGGGGCTCATCTAGGGGATTTTAGTTAAAGCAATGAAAAGCTGACTCATGGACCCTGTTGGCACTCCTTACAGAATCATCTAGAATCTGTCCATTCTCACTGCTTCTACTGCTCAAGCCTGCTCCCAATCACCATCAGCTCTGTCCTGAATGACTTGAACTCCTGACTGGGAGCTGAAATTTTAAGTCTAATCATGCCAGCTCTCTGCTCAAACCCTGGAGGAACAGCCTCCCTTCCAACTTGCAGTGCAAATTCTACAGAAGGTCCCACTGAGCTGCCCCACCCACCACCACCAGGCATCTCCGGCCACATCTCCTGCTACTCTTCTGGTCACGCACTGCTCTCCAGCCACAACAGCCTCCTCACTATTCCCAGGAAATGCCAGCCATACTCCCACCTCAGGGCATTTGCACTTGCTGTTCCCTCTGAGTGAGATGTTTCTCCCCAGGTATCCATGTGGCTCAGTCTTGGACCTCCCTCTGCTCTTCACCCAGACAATACTTTCTAGTTCAGTGCTCTGATTCGGATATTAGTTTGGGTGCTCCTCAAAGACCCATGTACTAACGAGTGGGTCCCCAAAGTCTTTATGTTAATGGTTTAAGGACTGAAACTGGATTCAATTATGGCATTTACGGGTTGGGCCCAGGGGAAGTCCTTAGGCTATTGAATGCATGCCCTTGAAAAGCAGCTGTCTCAATAAGGCTGGTTGTATAAGCCAAGTCTGGCCTAGCCTCCTCGCTCTCTCCCTCTCCCTCTGCTTCCTGACTATGTGATCTGCCCTCCACACACTGCCCTGCCCTGGTCCCAGCAGACAACCAGACCAAAGTAGGACTTCCACACCAAATCTTGGATCCAAAACCATGATCCAAAGTCAACCTCTTTCCTTCACAAACAGCTTCTCTCAGGCATTTGTGATGGTGACAAACAGCTGATGGATACAGTACCCCCCACCGCCACCTTAAGCTATGGTTTCCCTCCTTTGCATGCATACTCACCTACCACACAGTCTTAATTATTTCTGCATGGATTCTTTCTCTCTTCCCACCAGAACCTAACCCTCATAAAGGCAAAGGCTCGGTTGCTTTTGTTGATTGCTGCATCTTCAGTATCTAGAAAGACGTGGGACCCAGAGCAGGTACCCTGGGAACACTGGTTTGTGAGTGAACAAATGAATATTAGACACAGTTGGGGGAACGCCCTTCCCGGGAGACATCAGTGGTACTGGGCTTATTCAGTAGGAGAAGAGGCCTGGCAGAGAAGAGGGGGCGAGTGTTGTAAGGATGACTGACAGCCACCTTCACTTGCAGTGAGCACTGTGAGTTGTGTGGAAGTGCTGTAACTGTGTACAGTAACTGCAGCCAGCACTTCGCTCACTCCCTCTCCCTCACACATTCACTGGATGTTTTAGGAGGGACAGTCCCATGTCTCGTGCACACATGGTCAAGTGCCCTCAGTACAGAAGTGAAGCCCCATCGCTCAGAGCAGAACCAGCAGGGCCTTGGCATTCAAGCAGCCCACACCCCAGGAGTGCCGAGCTAAGGAAAGTAAGTTCAGTGTGAGAAAATCATCCTAATGTGCTTCGTCACAAAGAGACACAGACACCCGGGTGAGTGGCTGCTGGTGGCAATGTCCCCCTCCAGAGACCCCGGAAGAGGGACAAGACCGGGATCAAGAACTTTCCACTGGTAATGAGGCTCTCCTTCCAGGAGGACAGGCTGTGAGTGAACACCTCTCACCTTCAAGAAGAACAATGGGGGTTCCTAGAGAGAACTCTCACTTCACCCGGGAGAGCCCACACACAGCATCATCGGGTCCCTGGGAAATACAGGAGAAAGACAACTCTGACCTTGGCATTGGCACACTCATGAGACCGTGACCTTAGACCATGGGTTCCACATCTTGCCTTCTTAGAGAATGACCCCATGACCCCTGCCTGAGCTCTGGGTCCCTGTGGAGGGTGACAAAGGGTTTTCCTGGTGATCGTGGAAGTCCAGTACACCCCCATGTGCAGTGAGGACACTTGGAAGGCTGCAGGTGTTCTGGCATCTTCTGTACCTCCCTGCTCTTGTCAAGACCACCGATCTGCCAAACTGAGTTGCCAAAGTCTTCACGTAGCATACACAGCGTTGGAGACTCTGCCATACATGTATTTGGGATTCTTCCACAGCCACCCTTCTGGGTGGATCTGAGGCACAGCCATGCACGTTCTGGAACCCCCTGGCTTCCCCATGCTTTGTCTCTTTTGCCCACACCACCAGCCTTCACCCTCCCACCACAGCCTCACCCCAACATTCTGGACCCCATCTTTCATGCCAGTGGGTCCAGCTTCAGCTTTTGCTCTTCCGGTTGCTGCTTGTGGAGGCCACCAGGGCAGGTGTCAGGCCAACCACACAAATAAGGCTCTTGTCTTCCAAGGAAGTTGGAGCTTCGAGTCTTCTCTGCCCAGCCACTCACTATCAGAAGGGTGTGTGCCGGTCTCCTTGCGCAGAGCAGCATGCCGGCATTTCCCCTGCCAGGGAGGAACCAGAACACGGGAAGTTAGCCACATGGGGGGGGGGGTGCAGGGGGGCATGCATGAGGGATGACACGGAGACCCCTGCGAACTCCAGCTTCCTTCCTCAGCTCCTCTGTCCGAGCTCTCTACTGTGCTCAAATCGTATCTCCCACAACCCACATGGGTCTTGCAAGCTGCGTACCTGCAAACTGAGCCATTTCTGCATACATTGTCTTTGGGTGCTGTCCTTATTTCTCCACCTTCAGTGGCCCTCTATCCCAAACAAGCAAGTCCTAGTAATTTGTTTGACTTCCAAGCCCCAAAAAGGGCAGCCCTTCTCCCTCTCACTTCCTAAGGCCCCAATCTCCGATCCTCATAGTTCAGTGACCTCAAGCGCCTGCCTCCCTCCAAGGAAAAGCTCTTGACACCTGTGGCTCTTCCCTTACCTGCCAGGATGCCTCATTCCATAGTCCTAACTCCTTTTTTAAAAAAAATATTTTATTTATTTGAAAGACAGAGTTACAGAGAAAAGTAGAGACAGAGAGAGAAGACTTCTATCCACTGGTACACTCCCCAGATGGCTGCAACGGCAGGAACTGTGCCGATGTGAAACCAGGAGGCAGGAATCCCCTCCAGGTTTCCCACATGGGTGCAGAGGCCCAAGGACCAGGGCCGTCTTCCACTGCTATCCCAGGCCACAACAGAGAGCTGGATCGGAAGAGGAGCATCCGGGACTAGAATCAGCGCCCAAATGGGATGCCAGCACCTCAAGCCAGGGCTTTAACCCGCTGCACCACAGCGCCGGCTCCCAGTCCTAACTCCTATCATCCATCCAGGCCCTGCCGAGCCCCACCACCTTCAGCCCTCATTGGTTGGAGACTGAGCTCTCTCTTCTCTGATCTCCTGCTGCCTTTACGCTTGCTTTCTATTGGAAGGTGCGAAATTTGCAGCCTAGAGCCCTGTGTTCCACATCTGCCTCTACCATGGCCTGTGCCAAGAAAATTAAACTCGGTGCTCATCAGCCCTGATGCAAGATGTCCCCACAACTACCACAGCACTGCAGGAGCAAAGCAGCATCCGGCTAGACACAGCAAAGCAGCAACTGCTCGCGATGTCTGTGACTGCACATGTGAGTCGATGACGAGGTGCTCCAGACTTCTTAGGGCTACCACGGGAACCAGGTGTTTGTGAAACGGCTTTGGAAAGGGAAGGATTGACAAATATTCCAGCTGATGTTATTCTCCTGCCTGTGCAGATTTTTGCAGAATGGAAAGATGTAATATCTGTCATTTCAATTATTCAAGAGCAAATCCAAAGACCCATGGCATAAAACAACTAGTAACTACAAGTTTTACAAATTTCACAGTTTTACTCATTTAACGCAAAAGCACATGGCAAGCCTGGCATTCCAGGGGCAGGAGTTTACCCTGTGACTTGGTGATAACTGGCCATTAGCTCATTAGCATGAGATTCACGGAGATAGCACCTGGCTGCTTTCTCCTGGCCTCGTCAGCATGCAATAGCTTCTACAAAGGGGTTGAAAGTTGGGGGAAGGGCTGGAGCTGTGGCACAGCACGTTAAGCCACACGGGAGAGCCGGTTCAAGTCCCAGCTGCTACAGTTCTGATCCAGCTTCCTGCTAATGCACCTAGGAAAACAGCAGAAGATGCCCAAGTGCTTGGGCCCCTGCACCCATATGGGTGCATTGGAAACAGGGAAGATTAAGCATAGCATGAGTGGTGAGCCTGCAGGCCGCCTGCCCCGCCACCAGAATGCTCGCAGACAAGCCACTGGAGAAGACTTTCTTAAAGGGGCCACAGGAGTCTAAGAAAAAGGCCACCTGGAGACAAGGAGGCAGACCGATCCCAGACTCGTCCACCCGCAGGGAGCTCACGGCTCAGCGAGCCCCGCGGACTCAGAGCACTCCAGCGCTTCACTCTGAAGATGACCAGATCGCCGCAAATACACACCTCTGGGGAAGACCTCCCACAGATTGGAACGGGAGAAACTCAAAGGCCACGCAAAATTCCAAGGACCGTCACTGTAGCCCCAGCGTCTCATGTATATGAGGATGCTTCAAAACGTTGATGGAAAAACAGAACAGAACCAGCCGCCACGGGCTAAGCCTCCACCTGCAGCACAGGTTCCTGACCTCCTGTCCCAGTGGCTCCACTTCTGGTCCAGCTCTCTGCTGTGGCCTGGGAAAGCAGTAGAAGATGACCCAAGTCCTTGGGCCCCTGCACCCGTGTGGGAGACCTGGAAGAAGCTCCTGGCTCCTGGCTTTGGATTGGCTCAGCTCCAGACATTGTGGCCATTTGGAGAGTGAAGCAGTGGATGGAAGACCTCTCTCCCTGTCTCTCCTTCTCTCTGTAACTCTAATTCTCAAGTTAATAAATAAATCCTTAAAAAAATGAAAGAACGAAAAAAGTTCATTTTGGTGTAAATTAATTTGGAAGTCCATGCATAGCTTTGTTTTCTTAATAGATTCAGTTTTTTATTCTCTAGCAAGAATTATTTTAACTTTTGGTCTCAGAATAGTTTTACAAAACAAAAGAAAATTATGACGCCATACAAAGAATCCCCATATCCCTACACTCAGCTTCTCCCATTGTTAGCATCTCATATACATATATTTGTCCTAACTTCCCTTATTGGTTAAGTCAAAACTCCCTCTATCCCTCTTGCCCCTACCACCCAAGCAGTCATCAATCTGTGTTCATATCCAGGTTTGTTTGTTTTTTTTTTAAGGATTTATTTATTTATTTGAAAGGTAGAGTTACAGGGAGGCAGAGGCAGAGAGAGAGAGAGAGTCTTCCACAGAGCTTCTTCCAGGTCACCCACACGGGTGCAGACACTCAAGGGTTGGGCTACCTTCTACTGCTTTCCCAGGCCATAGCAGAGAGCTGGATCAGAAGTGGAGCAGCCGGGACTTGAACCGGTGCCCATATGGGATGCCAGCACTGCAGTCGGGGGTTTTAAGCTGCTGTGCCTCAGCGCTGACCCCAGGTTTTTTTTTTTTTTGTTTGTTTTTTAAGCTTCCACGTATGAGGGAGAACATCTGGCATTTGTCTTTCTGTGTCTGACTTATTTCACTTAACATAATGCACACATAGCTTTTTGTGGAAGTATGCATTTTCATAATGTATTTTGAGTGAAAAAAGCTTTGAAATCCATGTGCATTTTTCTCCTAAAACTCATTTTTCATGACACATTTTCCACGAACTTTTTGAAGACCCCCCTCACGATAGGAGCTCAGTGAATGTGTGTTGAATAATCTGTTTGAAACTGTTGCAGCAGCCAATCTGAGAGTACTTCAGAAAGCTCATGGAAATGGAATTAAAAGCTTTGAGACAGAGCAGGTTCAGCTGTTGCCTATAATGCCCGCATCCCATATGGGCGCCCATCTGAGCCCCAGCTGCTCCACTTCCAATCCAGCTCCCTGCTAGTGCACCTGGAAAAGTAGCAGAAAATGGCCCAAGATCTCAGACCCCGGACACGGATGTGGGAGATCCAGATGGAATCTCCAGGCTTCAGCCTGGCCCAGCCCCGGCCTTCACAGCCATCTGGGGAGTGAACTAGCAGAGGGAAGACCCCTCTCCATCTCTCCCTCCCTCCCCCTTCCTCTCTATAATTCTACCCTTCAAATAAATTTGAAAAATCTTTTTTTAAAAAGCTTTGATTTTAAAAACTTTTGAGATCTATAGTTTTTTTCATACTGCATATTTTGAAGAACCACATGGACTGCCTGAATTTAAATAACATTTAATCATTCATCTCATCTCTATCCCAAAACTCTAGGGCTTGGAGAGGGCGTGTTTTCTGTGAAAGCCCTGCCTCCCTCTCCTTTCTACACTACAGGCCCGTCATCACACACGTTTTCTGGAAACATCTACTGAGACAAAGTGTGCAAAAGCTTATGAGCTGCAAGGAGTCTCTGCCTGAGGAAGCCAACACGATGTCTTCCCTTTCACTTGGCCTTCTTAGATGTAATTGCCAACGACACATATGAGCTTCACATACAGTACAACATGACCATCACATGTAATACATACGACCTTCACACGGGTCTTTAAATACTTGTGCAGCTCCGGCTGTGTGGTCAACTGGGGAGTGAACCAGCGGATGGAAGACGTCTCCTCTGTGTGTAACTCTGACTTTCAAATAAATAAATCTTTTTTAAAAAATAGCATTATAAGACACAGTGTTCAGAAGCTAGTACTCTTTAACATTGTTAGTGTTACACTTCCTGTCTTTTTGTATGCATATATACATGGATACTGATTTGTACTTTTAAAAATGTTTAATTATTTGAAGACAGAGTGAGAGAGAGAGCGGGTGAGACACAGAGAGAGTTCTTCCATCTACTGGTTCACTCCCAAAAGCCAGGGTGAAGCCAGGAGTCCTTTGGGTCTCTCACATTGCCGGCAGGGACCCAAGGACTTGGGCCATCATCTGCTGCCTTCCAGGTGCAGTAGCAGGAAGCTGGATTGGAAGCAGGTATCCGGGACTCAAACAGGCACTCCGGTGTGGAATACAGCTGTCCCAGGCAGCATTTAACCTGCGGCACCACCACACTGCCCCGATGTGCACCTTTATGTTTCCACAAGGTGGCTTTTGTGTACTGAAAGATGACTTTTGGAGACAGATTGCTTTGATAAAGAAAATATTCCATTTACTAAGGATATAAATCTTTAAATCAAGTTCTTCCTTAAGCTTTGGAGTTCAACTTATACATTTCGTTTAAGCAGAGCTTACCTGCCTTTTTTTTCCCCCCCAAAAGCTCTGAATTCCTTGAGAGCCTCTGGAAGCAATCAGAAGAGGAGAACACCTGTGAATGAACTGAATGTTTGTGTCCCCACTTCCTCAAACTCACGTGCTGAAGCCCTAACCCCCCACGTGGCTTACGGAAGGTCACGGGGTGGAGTGCATGCGCAGTGGGACGGCTGCTCTCAGAGAAGACACAGGGATGCCGGGGACCCTTCTCTCTGCTGCCCACAAAGGAAAGGCCGGGTGAGGGTGCAGTGAGAAGGCGGCTATCAAGAGCCCTCACTAGAAACCAAACTGCTAGCACCTTGGTGGTGGGCTTCCCGCCACCGGAATCGTTAGAAAATTAGTGTCTGTTGTCGACAGCTCTCTGTCTATGGCAATTGGTCATGGCTCGTCTGAGCAGGTTAATACACTGAGTAGCCAAGAGTCCTCCCCACATCCAGAAGAAAATGAAGATCAGAGTCAGGGACGGGGAAGAGAAGGAACCCACGCACGGCTAGATGATAGCCTCCCAGGAGATGGGCGGGGGCTCGAGGCGGTGCTCTGGGGTGCACAAGGTCACTGGACCGAGGCATGAGGCTCCCCACCTGGAAGCTGCAGAAGCACCGCTGGGTTTGTAGAGCGAGGTTAATGCACTGCCTCAGGGTGAGGAAACCTGGCAAGCAGAAATGCAGAGTCTCCACTTACATCTGAATTTCAAACAATTTTGTAATATTTGGGACATCCTTATCCTACAAAAACTATGTTATTTATTCAAAATTCAAATATAACTGGACAGCTTGTATTTTATCTGGCAATCCCACCCAGGACAGGTATACTCTTTTGAGGAACGTTGAGCAAAACATGTCAAAATCTTTAAGGCATACAAAATCTGTAGCGTAACAATTCCACTTCCAAAAATTTATTCACAGGAAATCACAAGACAGAAGATAAACACGCACAGATAAGGGAGGATGGCTAAATACCAATGGCATTTCCATTCAAATGTACACAGATTGTCATCTTCACAATCAATATTTATTAACCAGAAGCAACATCCAGAATAAGCTAAAAGGTAATGAAATAATCAAACTAAGATAATGAATATATCGAACTAAGGATTTTACATGTACAAGACAGACACGCCGAATCTGGAATAGCTATCCCAAGGTGCTGGCAGGAGTTACCTTAGGTCTGGTAACTTTTTACTCTGCTTTATACATCTTTATGCACATATGACTCCAATAATCAGAACTAAAAAATAGAACTGTTACATTTTGGGGAAAAAATACCAGTAACTTTTAGAAAAAGAATTATGGAAAACATTCTTTGGTAATTCTTTAATCTCATCATCTGAAGGCGCAAGCCCATGTGTGGATGAGGAATTTCTGAAGTGTTGGGGATATGTTCCTCATCCTATTTTGGTGCTGATTTCTCTAAGCTATGATATCTTTCTCACGCTACAGAGCCACAGGAGGATCTGCTGACAGTGGATATTTGCTACTTTTGTTTGTCTGTTGTTTGCGGAGTATGGCACTTTCTCGGCTGCCCAACATCCATGTTCACCCTTCTTCCCACTACAGAGCCCAGATTTTCCTCTGGACAAATCATCTCCACATCCCATGCTCAATCCAAGTTCTTTGGAGAAAGCGACTCCACTCTTGGCTCCAAGGGTGTGCAGGTTTCCCAGATATGTCGATAGAGAGCATGCCATTCCCTTGGCCTAATTATTCACCCACATATGAGCATAAGGTGGAATTCTGACCAACAGAAACCAAATCTTAGACTGGGTCAACAGAAACACGTTTTAATTGAATCAGAATTCAGAGAGTCTATGCCTGAGTCACTGGTCATTGTGCCACCATTGGAATCCAACATGGAGAGAAAATTCCATTAACACAAAGGAAAACATTTTACCCCCTGGATCATAACTGTCCCTGAAATCTAGTTTTAGATGCAGTGATACGAGTTACTCTGTTTCCCTTTTATTGTTTTTTTTTTTTTTGACAGGCAGAGTGGACAGTGAGACAGAGAGAGAGAGAGAGAAAGGTCTTCCTTTGCCATTGGTTCACCCTCCAATGGCCGCTGCGGCCGGCGCGCGGTGGCAGGTGCACTGCGCTGATCCGAAGCCAGGAGCCAGGTGCTTCTCCTGGTCTCCCATGCGGGTGCAAGGCCCAAGTACTTGGGACATCCTCCACTGCACTCCCTGGCCACAGCAGAGAGCTGGACTGGAAGAGGGGCAACCGGGACAGAATCCGGCGCCCTGACCAGGACTAGAACCCAGTGTGCCAGCACCGCAGGCGGAGGATTAACCTATTGAGCCGCGGTGCTGGCCCCTTTTTATCTTTTTTAATATTTACTTTTTTATTTGATTCAGTAGCTGAAGGAACCACTGAGCTAAAGCCAGCCCATAGTATTTACTTATTTATTTGAAAGACAGAATGATAGAGAGGGACAGACAGAAAGAGGAGATCTTCCATCTGCTGGTTCACTTCCCCCAAATGGCTGCAATTGGGCCAAAGCCAGGAGCCTAGAATTCCATCTGCTTTTCTCACATGGGTGGCAGGGACCCAAGGACTTGAGCCATCTTCTGCTGCTTTCCCAGAATCATTAGCAGGGAGCTCGATCAGGAGTGTTGCAAGGGCCGGCGCTGTGGCACCTGCAGTGCTGGCATCCCATATGGGCGCCAGTTCGAGAACCGGCTGCTCTGCTTCCTATCTAGCTCTCTGCTATGGCTTGGGAAAGCAGTGGAGGATGACCCAAGTCCTTGGGTTTCTGTATCCACGTGGGAGACCTGACAAAAGCTCCTGGCTCCTGGCTTTGGATTGGTGCAGCTTTGGATCAGTGCAGCTCTGGCTGTTGCGGCCAATTGGGTGTGAACCAGAGGAGGGAAGACCTCTCTCTCTCTCTCTCTCTCTCTCTCTCTCTCTGCCTCTCCTTCTCTCTGTGTGTAACTCTGACTTTCAAAGAAATAAATAAATCTTGAAGAAGAAGAAGAAGAAGAGGAGCAGGAGGAGGAGGAGGAGGAAGAGGAAGAGGAAGAAGAAGAAGTGGTGTAGCAGCTGGGACCTGAACTGCATTCCCATGTGGCTTAATGTGCTGTGCCATAACTCCAGCCCTTCCCCCAACTTTCAACCACTTTGTGGAGCTATTGCATGCTGAGGAGGCCAGGAGATCTGAAACAGAGCATCCAGGACTTGATCCAACACTTGAACGTGGGATGCTGGTGTCAGGCAGGTGCTTAACCTGCTGCACCACAACACCAACCTCTACGTCTTCCCTTTATGACTACTGTTATATCCAGAACTTTAGCAATTTCTCACCAAAACAAAGCTAGCTAGACCCAATTAACTACAGAAGATCTAAGTTCTATAGCCTAGTTAAAATAATAGTGACATTTTTATCAATCACTTTCTGTGTTCAAAACCCTTTAATTTCCTGATCTCAGGAAGAAGCCCACCCATTCTTGCAGGTAGGCATTATTTTCTCTATTTCCCAGATGAGAAAATTGAGGTTCTGCAAGGTTAAATAACACCCAAAGTCACAGAGCGAGATGGCTGCAACCAAGACACCAAACTGCCGAAGTCTACATGCTTCCACAGTGTACTGCGTTCCGCTCCAGTCTAGACTTTGGAATCCTGAGCGCCAGTCTCCCATCACAGAGAACCCTTTGAGCGAGCTTGGGTTCACTGCCAGTGAAAGCACCACCAGAAACCCTAACCTCCCACGAACTGAAGCCAAGCACACGAAAAGTGCACAAGCAGATCCCAGGCTTAAGGCAGGAAAGGGAGGTCATCTTAGGACTAGCATTTTCTCTGATTTCCAAGCAAGGAGCAAGATGTGAAAGCAGGCTCTCAGCTCACGGGGGAAGTTCAAGTGTCACTCCACATGGTGTGATCCCAAACTGTTGTTCAGAATTGGTTCTGTTGTTGAAAGTCACTGGGTAACAGCAAACTCTCCACTTCACAGGGACACTGCCTAAAATGCTATCAGCTGAACGTGAACTAGGTGGGCCTGACTCAAAAGAATCACTGGTTTTGCAATGAATCATCTCTGGTTTCTTGTAGTAAATATATGGGTACTTCGAAGAGTTAATAGAAAATGGAGTTAGGGGCTGGCACTGTGGCACAGTAGGTTAATCCTCCGCCTGCAGTGCCTGCATCCCATATGGGTGCCGGTTCTAGTCTCAGCTGCTCCTCTTCTGATCCAGCTCTCTGTTATGGCCTGGGAAAGCAGTGGAAGATGGCCTAAGTGCTTGGGCCCCTGCACCCATGTGGGAGACCTGGAGGAAGCTCCTGGCTCCTGGCTTCAGATAGGCACAGCTCCGGCTGGCCATTGCAGCCATTTGAGGAGTGAATCAGCAGATGCAAGACCTCTCTCTCTGTTTCTCCCTCTCACTGTCTGTAACTCTATCTCTCAAATAAATAAACAAAATCTGTTTAAAAAAAAGAAGAAGAAGAAAATGGAGTTAAAAGATAAGCTTATTTTGGTGTTAAAAATGTTGAAACCCAGGGTGGGTGTTGTGGTACAGACAGTTAAGCTGCCGCTTAGGACAAACAATTCCATATCACTGGGCCAGTTACAGTCCCAGCTACTCTGCTTCCAATCCAGCTTCCCGCTAAAAACTGGGAAGGCAGCAGAAGATGCGCCAAGTACTTAGATCCCTGCTCTTCATGTGGGAAACCAGACTGAGTTCTGAACTCACCCAGCCCCAGATTTTGCAGACATTTGGCAAATGAACCTGGGAGGGGTGGAAGAGCCATCTTTCTCTTTCTCTCCCTCTTTCTCTGTCCCTCTGCCTTTCAAATAAATAAATAAAATTCGTTTTTTTAAATTAACTCACTTTTTAAAAAGTTGAAACCCACACATAATTTTTTATAATACTCATCTTCCATGCAGACTTGGTAACCAGAGCCCGTGTACTTATAAACATAGGAATAAAATGGTTTGCACACACCTACCCATGAGCTGCTCTTCCGTGTACAACTCATTTTGTGTTTCCTATTTCTCACAGTGGTCCAATATCCCTCTCAAGAAAAGGGGGTACAGACAGGCTATACTCTCTGTGCAAAGTCAGGTAGCAAGTCAACAGCAAAGAGCTCAAGCAAGCTTCTCAGACCTTCCCAGAGCCTGGGGACCCTGGGCCGTCACAGCACACTGCACGTAGGCTGCCCTGGAAAAGCCATCCCCGGTCAAAGAAGGACCCTCGCCTCGCCAACCTTCACCACCCAGTGTGTGGAAGACAAGGCCCCGCCGATGCCAACGACAGGGAGCCAGGCTGGAGCGCTGCACTGCACCCTGGCAGACAATGCCCCGGCTTTTGTTTCTGAGTAAACCTGTTGGTCCAATCCCTCCACCTGACCACTTCCTGGCAGCCCTGATAGTATGGAGAATGCTCAACAAAAGAGCTGTTCCCTGCCGCCCCCTCCAGGCCACCAGAGGAACTGTTTCTCAGGCTCCCGGAGAGAGCCAAGGGGAGGCCTAGGTCCCTGAGGTCATCAGACGACGATAACCAACCCCACCCTGTGAATGCCTATTTTCCACCGTGGAGAAATCCTGGAGACGTCCTCCCAGCCTGGCGTGGCAGCCCCTCAACGCAAAGGGCCTTTCCAACCCAGCTCTCGACTGCAGAGGCCACGCTGGACCCGCTGCCCAGAGCTCCCAGCAGAGGCTCAGCAAGTGCCTGCAGCCTCCTCCACCTGGATCCTAGAGGAGCTTCCCGGAGGGGGGGGGGGGGGGCTGCAGGGGTGATCCGCGCATGCGTCAGGCCTGCAGGGTTTCCAAAAATGATAGTCAAACTGGTGAGTCAGGCGGGGCTAGGGCACTTGCTGCAAAGGTTACACAAGACGCCACACGGGACACCCACATCCTGAACCACGTGCCTGCGACTGAGTCCCAGCGCCACTCTGATGCCAGCTTCCTGCAAACGTGCACCCTGGGAAGCTGCAGGAGACGGCCCAAGTGCTTGAGTCACTGCCACCCACGTGGGAGACCTGGACTGAGTTTCAGGTTCCTGGCCTTGGCCTTGGCTAGCCCTGTTGTTGCAGACATTTAGTGAGCAAACCAGAGGATGGGAGACCTTAGTCTCTCTTCCTACACTTCCTCTCCTCTTCTCTTCTCTCTCTCTCTCTCTCTCTCTCTCTGCCTTCAAGGAAATAAAAATAAAACAATAATTTTTTAAAAAATCTTAGGCTGTTCCCTTACAATGTTTATTTATTAGAGAGAGAGCAGGCACGAGTTTCCACCCCCCAGTTCACTCCTCAAATGCCTGCAACAGCCAGGACTGGCCCTGGCCAAAGCTAGGAGCCAGAACTCCATAAACATCTCCCACATGGGTACCATGAACCCAAACATTTGAGCCATCACCTACTGCCGCCGAGGGTGCACGTTAGCAGGGAGCTGAGGTCAAGAGCCAGAGCCAGGTATAAAACCAGGCACTCCGATGTGGGATCCTAACGGGTATCTTAACTCTAAGCCAAACGCCCATCCTTAGACTGCATTTCATTTTCACATGCCAGAGATTGCAAGCATTGTCCATGATAAAATATTCCTCCCAACAGAGTGAGCTGCCCCTACCACCTCTGGCTCTGCCTGCTACTGCCCCTACCAGCCCCTACCCCTGGTCTCCATTCCACCCTTGCCTGCATTCCAAGCATGGCATCAGCCCCAAATGCCTCCGACCCAAAACCCTCACCTCCAGGAAGACTCTACCTCGCAGCAGCTCCACGGCCATTCATGATTTGAGCCCAGCTTGTTTTTCCAGCCTCCCCTTTCTCCAAGTTCCTCAAACACACCATCCCCCCATGCTTTTCCTCAAGCCAATCCTTTGATTAAGAATTTTCTTTCCAACCTTGAACATTCCAAGTCATCTCCCAAGGCCCAGCTGATACATCCACTTCACTCGGAAGCCTCCCCCGACCCTGCCAGCCCCCACGGAAGAATTCATTGCAGAGTGCACGCTTTGCACCTCTACTACTTGCACCTGCTCTGCTTGCACTGCCAGTATCCCCACTTACGGCCCTCAATCAGGACCCGGTAGCAATAAGGGGAGAACATAGGACAGGACCTGGGCAGGTGTTAGTGTAGCTGTTAAGGTACTGCTTGGGACACCTGCACCCACCACCAGAGTCCCTGGGTTCATGTCCTCCCTCTGCTTACATTTCTAGCTCCTGGCTAATGCGCACCCTGGGAAGCAGCAGGCAATGCCTCAAGTATTAGCATCCCTGACAACTACATGAGAGACAGATTGAGATCTGGGCTCCTGGCTTCAGGCTGGCCCCGCATGGCTGTTGTGTGTGTTTGCAAAATAAATCACCAGGTCTCTCTCTCTCTCTCTCTCTCTCTCTCTCTCTCTGCCTTCAAGTAAATAAAATAAAATAAATAAGATATTTTAAGGGAGTAACAAAATAATAGAAAGAAGAAAAGGAAAGGAGGGAGGAAGCCAAGCAAGGAGGGCAGGAAAATTTATTTTGGTACAAAAAAATTTTGAAATATGTATAGTTGTTTTGGTAATACACATTTCCCATGAAAGTTTGGGAAACCTTGGGTAGGAGATTAAAAAAAAAGTTCTTCTTTGTTTCATGTCTCTTTAAGTGCCACTGTTAGATGCAGCCAAGAGGTCTCTGACACAATACTGCTGAGGAATGAAAAAGATGAAGCCAGCCCTAAATAATTCCAAACGTGAAAGCTTTAGATCATTCCAGAAGCTTACCAGCTTCACAGCCGGAGCTCAGGGAAGGAGAAGCTCTGGTTTTCTTTGAGCAGAAAGCCTTTCTCTTACTGAGCAGTAATTCTGGGAGAACTACACCTCTTTTTTTATCATTATTTTTTCACTTATTTCAGAAGTGGAGAGACAGAAAAAGCTCTCATCCACTGGTTCATTCCACAAATGCCCTCAACAGCCAGGACTGAAGCCAGGAGTCAGGAACTCCACCTGGGTCTCCCACAGGAGTGACAGGGAGCAAACCACTCGAGCCACCGCTGCCTCCCAGGGTCTGCATTAGCAGGAAGCTGCAAGCAGGAGCCAGAGCCGGGGGCTGAACCCTGGGACTCCAATATGGGCTGCAGGCACCTCAACTGCCAGGCTGAACGCCTGCTGTCCTGCTCAGCCCACCTTGTCCTGATGGGAACCCTCCACGGTGTGCGAGAACGAGCCCATTTCACAGCTGCGGAGCACAAGGCCCAAGTTCCATAGGAGATGATGTGCAGAGACATTGTGTCTTAGCCACAGGAGTACGTGAGTTGACATGCTGGACTCTGATCCCCAGCTGTCATCACAGCCTGTGGCCTTGGGCCACTCCAGTGATCTCCAGGACCTCAGAGTCCTTGCAGCTCCCACACTGGGAGGTCTTCCACCGAGTCCAGCCCTGTTGAACTGGGACCTTTCGTCCCAGCTAACGGTATCTAGGAAAGAAGCTCAGACTGGCCCAGGTGGGGATGAGCCAGCTAACGCTGGGGTTCTGGGTGAGGGGCAGGGAAGGGGTTGCTGTGCACACGCCTGGACCCTCTGATGCCTGTCTGCTGACGCTGGACCCTGTCCTGGGCCGCGTGCAACTCAAGGACCCCATTGGGTATCTGCTATAGGAGGGAGGGGGAGAGAGGAGTTTGCCAGCCACATCCTCTTCTCCTCCTCTCCCCTCCATAGAAACCCTCCCCTCGCCCCACCCCCCGCAGAAAAGCTGATCTGCTATCTGGATGAGGGGCAGACTGGGGCCTGACCCTGCCAGCAGCGGCCCCGTAGGATACAGGAGTGCGCCTTTCCCTGGAGCCAGCGCTGGCAATCAGAAGTCCCCCAGGACGGTGACTGCCCCTCCCCACTAAGTCAACAGCAAGCCACGGTGTGCAGGCCTCAGGACAGGGCGAGGATGACACGGCTGCAGGAGACTCAGTTACCGGCTACCGGCTACGGAACAGGAGGTCAAGGGGACAGGGAGACTCAGCATTGGCTACTGTCCCCAGGTGCAGCTCTGCTGCCTGCATTGCCTGGCACAGCCAAAACCCCGCCTCCTCTGCCCTCCTGCCCCTCCCCCTGAGCATCCCTGGGGTAGAGGCTGAAAGATCAGACACAGAGAGGCTGCAGTCGTGGGAGCCTCTTCAGCATGCAGCCGGTGCAAGGGAAAGGGATTGGACAAGGGCAAGAGGAGGAAAGAGAAACCAAAGGCCCGTTTTGAATGGGAAGCGATTGCTGAGCCCCTCACGGGTCGCGGGAAGGACGGCTGCAGTGGCTGGGGTCGGACTGCAGATCCCTGGCCGGCCCCAACAGGCCCCCTGGGCAGGGGGCCCCAGTGGGATGTACCACTGCAGGGGCCCCAGCCCCACAGGGTGGCCTTGCAAGAAGCACTCAGGTGGGCTCTGGGGCTATTCTGGGAAGGGAGTGGGAGGAGGCAGTGAGCACAGGGGTGAGGGAAGCACTGGGGGTGGGGTGTGTGAGAATCCTCGGCAGGTTGACAATTGGGGGGAGGGGTCTGTGGCTGGGGGAGCTGCAGTTTGGGTGGGACTGTCCTGGTTCCTTGCGACCACTGTGCTCTCTGCAGAGAGACAGCAGCGAAGGGGCTGGGGCTGCGGACTGCGGGTCAGCATGTCAGGGTTCTGGGACCACGGGGGGTGAGGTGGATGGCCCAGGCCCTAGGGATTTGTGTCCCTCGGTGCCACCCCGTGTATAATGGGCTGGGAGACTGCAACTGCATGTTTCACCCGGAGCGCTTGAAGGAGCCACGGTGGCAGGAGAAGGGCATGGGTGGGCATGAGATGACAGAGCCCCCTGCACATCGGCGCCAGGAGAGGCACCAGGTGCAGGCCAAGTGTTTCCTTCTGGGTGGTGGGGAGGGAGACTGCCCGTTCCCAGGCTGCCTGAGGACTGGAGAACAGCTGCTGCCAGTCACGGGAGAAGCTGGGCCACCCCGGGCCACCCAGTCAACCTCTCTGAGCCATGAGCAATCCTAGGAGAGCCTCTGTGCTAATGTGCATGGCTGGCTGGGAGGCTCAGTGGTGACGGAGGACCGGAAAACGTGAAAGGTGATTACATGGAGAGGTGTCCCGTTGCTGCTCGCATACACCTGCTGGGGGTACCCCAGACTCTCCTGAGTGGCCCAGGGTCCCCCTGCCAGCTCCACGATTCCAGTTACCACTGGCAGACCCCAAAGAGGCAGCAAGTGGTTCTTCAAGAAGTGAACTTAGACGGCTCTGCCCCCGAGCTCCCCCAAACTCACTGAAGGTAGTGCTCACCGTGCAGGCTTCTCCCAGATCTAGTGAGTCAGAATGCCAAGGAGGCCTGGCAGCCTCTGTGTTTGGCCACCAGAGCAGCCCGGGCCCCGGCATCCAGTGAAGATGCCACTGAGATCCCCTGTCTTGCTGGACCCACAGTGGGATCCAGCCAAGCTTCTGCACAGCCACGCAGATGGGCTCAGGGACGGGACACTGTCTCCGCAGGCGCGAGCTTCAGGGATGGACCTAGGCTAGCCGGCCAAATCCGGTCCCTTTCCTGCTCCACCAGGCTCATTATGAAACAACCAACTTGCCAGCCGAAGAGCCTGGGATGAGATAACAAGGAAGCCATGATAAAGTAGCTAGAACGCAACACATAGGTTGTCAGACCTCTGTGCTTCAACACTCTGCTGACTCTGCTCCATTCATAAGGTTGTAAGGGCGCATACACACACACACACACACACACACACACACCAGACCCCAGCCACACCCAACACCTACGAGAACCTGTAGGGTTAAAGGAGCCAGGGAACCAGTATCAGGAAACTTGAGCTGCACTTAGGAGCCTTGCTGGGGGAGAGTGGAGGAATGCAAATTACATGAAAAGCAAAGGTGCTCTAGGGGTCACCGGGCTGCGCTCCTGCATCTCACCAGGGTGACACTGGCACCATCCGGAGGAGCCCCAAGTGCCTGGGTTGGAACCCCACTGCCCTCCTTCCTGGCCCCGTGACTCTGGCTGAGCCCCCCTTGCACTAGGGAGAAGAAGCGCAAGACCACAGGGAGGGGCTGGGGGGTGGGTTGGTCCACTCGAGCTCCTAGAAACACGCCTGGTGCGTGGCTGGGTGAGCCTGTGCTGCTTTCAGTTAGTGTGGTTTCTGACTGCTCCCTGCAGGTGAGGAAGCTGAGGCCTTAAAAAGGACTTGCTCACTCTGCCCACACTGCTCGGCTCCTGCAGGGACAGAACCCAGGAAAGGGTGCTAAAGCCGAGAGAGTACCCACGCTGCAGACGTTCGCGGTGGCACCGTTTGCAAGAACAGCAAGCTATGGGGCCAGGGTTCGGTGCAGCTATTGAGACACTGCTTGGGAACCCACATTTCATATCAGACTGCCTCGGTTGGAGTTCGAACTCTGCTCCTGATGATAACGTGCACCCTGGGAGGCAGCAGGGCAGGGCTCAATGGTTGGGCTCCTGTGTCCCTGGTGGGGGATCCACATGGAATTTCATGCTCCTGGCTTTGTACTGTCTCAGCCCCAGCTATCGCGGGCATCTGGGCAGTGAACCAGCAGATGATATCTCTCTCTCTCTCTCTCTATCTTTCAAATTAATTAATTGATTATTTTAAAAAAACAGAAGCAATCTAAATACCCAACAATCAGATGTACATTACCAAAATAACAATGTATCTATAGGATAGCTATGTAATGCATGAGAAAACCAGAGGTATAAAATGTTTAAAATTAAACACTTTATGATTTCTGTAGAGACATGAATAGAGACACAGAGTCAGTCTGGAAGGAAAGATAACAAAACGTAAACACTGAAGGTCTCTGGCTGTGGGGTCCTGGGGAGTTTTCTCTCCTTCCTCATTCTTTAGAGGATGGTACTAATCTCCCAGAACACGTAGATGCTACCTCCAGAGCCAGCATGGTGAAGAGCTCCCAGGGCCTCTCTCTGCGGGCTCCTGATGCTACTCAGGCTGCACGGGCAGGAGGAGGAGGCGGAGGCCAAAAGGGCCAGGACCAGGAGTCCACGTGGAAAACCAGCAGCACCTGGGGCAGGTGTGCGAGCCGGAGCCCGGGCTCAGAAGCTCCTCAGGGCAGAGCAAGATGCTCTTCCAGGATCTTTCCATCCCAGTGCTGCCGTGGGCACAGCAGAGCCGCCCCAGCACCCAGTCCAGTGCCTGCCCAGGAGTGCCTCTCTGCTGGCTTCTAGAATCAGGAAGCTCCCACTGCAGAGTGTGTAGCTGCAGCCAGAGAGCTGCACCAGCAATTCTTCCCCCGTGCTTTCCATGGAGCCCGAGACCCCGCCCATGCTTTCCACGGAGCCCGAGACCCCTGAGACGCCCGGCCAGCAGCCCTGCCGCTCTGCCCCTGCCTCTTCTCATGTGCAAGTGCCCGTCCCTGCCCCCACAGTTCCCAGCCACAACGCCAAGGTGCATGCCGTGGCCCAAACCAGGGATGCTTATTTTGCAACATGAAAATAAAGAGAGGATTTGAGATCGCTTAATAACCAAGATAGACCACAACTAAAAAAAAAAAAAAAATAGAAAGAAGGAAGGGAGGGAGGGAGGCTGGAGAAAATCAGAGGGGAGGAATTCATGGTCGTTTACCCTGGATTAAAAATCAGTGCCTCTCTTTCAAAATTTTGCTATCATCTGCTCGGTGTCTTTTTAAATGTCATGTTCTGATCTTTGTAAAATTAGAGGCTGCAGTAGGTGAGCTCTGGGGTGCAATGATAATATGAGCCCCCACACACGCAGCTGTCTCTTTCAAAGGTCCCAGTGGGGTGGGGGCAGCAGCCAAGCCACAAAGTTGAAGCCAGGTGCCATCAGATGGGGCCCTCAGGCATCCGTAGACTCTTCAAGAAGAAACTCGGTGGCAGGGTGCAGCCATCTCATTTCACCCCTGCACACCCGGCCAGGGAATTGCACAGGTGAGTGGCAGGCCCAGAACTGAACACCAGTCCCGCCCGCTGGTCCCGAGTCTTAGTGGATTGGAAGATGAGAGCAGCAGTCAGAGAGCAGCAACTCTTCCTCGTGGCTCAGGGTGTCCTGAAAAGGAACAGGCTCACGCGACAACAGCTCCTGCTGAGCACGGGAGCAAAACCCCTGGGAGAAAGGACTGCCTCCTGGGCCAGCTGGCAGAGGGGTAGACAACACGCCGGCCAGCGAGAGGCAGCAAGTCGAAGGGAAGGCCCCTCCACATCATGGAGAAAATCCAGCAGAGGGGCGGGCTTCATGGCACAGCGGGTTAAGCCACTGCCTAGGACGCCACCTACATCCCTTAATGGGTGCCTGCTTGTATCCCGGCTGCTCCACTTCTGATCCAGCTCCCTGCTAATGGCCTGGGAAAAGCAGCAGAGGATGGCCGAAGTACTTGGGCCCCCACCACCTATGTGGGAGACCCAAATGGAGTTCCTGGCTCCTGGCTTCTGCCTGGCCCAGCCCTGGCTCTTGCAGCCATTTGGGGAGTGAACAAGCAAATAGAAGATCTCTGTATGTCTCTCTCTCCTTGACGTTCTGCCTTTCAAACAAATATTGAAAGAAAAAAAGAAGAAGAAGAAAAGAACAGAGGCCTCATTGGTTCAGATCCATTGCAAGGAGCTCCAAGTATCTTTGAGTTCATCCAAGTGTGTTCCTCGTGGGGTGTAGACAGAAGCTACTGGAAAAGGTGGGGGCAATTTGACAGACTCTGTGTTAAAGAAGTGAGATGCGCGGATTTGCTGCAGGGCTTCTCAGAGCCTTGGATGGCGCGTTCACATGCACGCAGTGATTCTATAACCTGGTGCCCGGGCAGTCTTTCCCCAGGGATGCGGTACCGGATGAGTGCCGTGCGGGTCACACTGGAGAGACCGCTAAGTGCTACTCTAGGTAACTGGTCAACTGCTTGCCATTTCAGGAGAAGACTAAGCAGGAAGGAGGAGACGGGTAACTGAGCTATGAGGACAAGCGTTCTGGCCACAGGATGGTGACGCTCAAACCCTGCTATGGATTTTCTTTCTCTGGGGATTCCTCAGAACCTTTCTCATGCAAGCAGAGTCACGGATTCTGTGACTTTCAGAAGTCTCTTCCTGCTCGATTATTCTGTATTCATTTTGCCACCTTCTCTCTTAGTCTGTCATTAAGAGAATTCTGCCGCCTTCCTTGCAAACTGAATACACGCACGGAATGCGGAGCACACAGCAGAGGCATTTTCTGTAAGGGAGCCACCGCTTCAGCTGACCTGCACAAGCGTCGTCATGCCGAAGAGGACGACGTAGCAGGCCCGGGGTGAGCCCGCTCAGCTCTGCGGGAAGGGCTCAGGCCGTGTCTCTGGGTCTCCCACTGCTCACGCGTTCCTCAGGGCCAACCCAGAAGTCGGGCAAGCAAAGACTCTAGCCACTTGACCTTTCCGTGCCGCGTTACACAACCCCCGGCTCATCCCCCAATATGCTGGACGTTCTCACTGCTCCCGGGGATTCGGAAAGCGTAGGTCACCGCCTCGCTTGGGTTCTTTCTTTAGGAATTTGCCGCCGGAATCCTTGGATATTCTCTTTTGCTGTTTTGTATTTTAGCATAGAAGCATTTTTCACTCTGCAGAGATATTAAGCCTTTTTCCATGAGTCACCCCTGTAACAACCAATTTTCTGATGACTGAAGAGCTGAACTGGGGTCACTGTTAGGTCAGAAAAGCCACACTGGCCAAGTGAGGAAAGCTGTTACGTGTGTGTGTGTGTGTTATGTGCATATTTCCCAAAAGACAAATGTACCAGTTTTGTGTGGCATTAATGGTTTCTAAAGGTTGGATAATGTTCGGAGACCTTGCTGACGTCACAGTACTCCACTGAAGTAGGCCAAGAAGAAAAAGACCACAAAAATGACTAATTTTTATTGTATGCTTGCTACATGCAAAGTCTTGGCAAGGGTCGTCATCTCTGTTAATGTCACCAGCCACTGTGAGGGCATCTCTATGAATGGCTCAATTTTACAGAGATAGCGAAGGCTCCAAGAGGTGCCTAACTCCCAACAGCCAGCAGGTGGCAGCACTGAGTACTGACTTCCCGGTGGGCCGGCTCAACTCCTTCCATGGCTCACTCAGACCAAGGGCTCACAACTTCCACCCTTGCTTCTCCTGTCCTGGCTCACCTGGCACTGCCACGGGTATGGGAAATGCAATGCGGTGCAAGTGCAAATGCATCACCAGGAGAATCTAAATGCAGTAAGAAAAGCAGAGCTTATAATGCAAGTTCCTGCTTTTGAACACACATTTTGAAAAATGTTTCCTGGTTCCTCCAGTGAAAAGAAAGGCTCTGTCTCTCAAATGTGGTCAGCAACCCTTATCATTCCTTTTCTTTTCATTGGAAGAAGGAATTGTGATTGTATAGAACATGCTACAAATTAGTTCAAGTTCATTTTTCTACTAACTACATACTCATAAGCTTAGCAACATTGCATGATTTTTTTAAATGTAAGAGCCTGTATCTATTTTAAAAATATCCCAGATAGGAAATGATTCTGGCATATATAGCATACAACAGTGACAGAGGCAGGCAGTAGGCACAGTGATTCAGATACTGCTTGGGATGCGTGCATTTCATATCAGAGTGCCTGGGTTCGAGTCCTACCTCCACTCCCAATTCCCATTTCTTACTAACGTGCACCCCAGGAGGTAGCAGGTGATGGTTCAAGTGATTGGGTCCCTGTCACCCACAAAAGAGACCAAGATTGAGTTCCTGACTCCTGGCTTCAATTGGTCAGACCTCAGCTATTACAGGCATTTGGGGAGGGAACCAACAGATGGAAGATTGCTGTTTCTTTGTCTGTCTCTGTCTCTCTGCTTTTCAAATAAAACAAACAAAAAGTTATAAAATAAAATAACAAGGGCCCGGCATTGTGGCCCAGCAGATTAAGCAGCTGCCTTCAATGCCAGAACCCTTATGAGCACTGGTTCGAGTCCCAGCTGCTCCACTTCCATCCAGCTCCCCACTAATGTGTCTGGGAGGGCAGTGGAGGAGGCCCGAGTGCTTGGGTCCCTGCCACCCATGTGCGAAAGCCAGATGGAGTTCCAAGCTCCTGGCTTCAGCCTAGCCCAGCCCTGGCCACTGTGGCCATTTGGGGACTGAATCAGGGTATGGAAGATCTCCCTCTTTCTCTCTCCCTCTCTCTCTCTGAAACTCTGCCTTTCAAATAAACAAATAAATCTTATAATTTTTTTAAAAGATTTAAGAAAAACCAGAGCTCGGCGGTGCCAAGCTCCAGTGGCCAGCTGCTGGAAGGCAGCCCTGCGTGATTCTCAACGCCAGACGTGGAGTTTTTCAACAGAAGTCAAAACATCCAGACCTGAGGGTGAAATCTTCCCACAGTTCCTAATGCTGCCTCACATTTGGCCCACAAGCCAAACCGGGTCATTACAGAGCTTGCCTGAGAGGAGTAAGCCGCACACGTCTGGGTAGGCTCTCCATGCTGGCTGCGTGAAACCACCCATCAGGAGTTTGTGTATGCGGGAAAAACACACACTGGCAGGTGCGCTGGGGTGTGGCTGGCGTGGGCAGCCTGGACCCCCATGGGTGCACACATGCGTGTCTTCCTGGGTACACAGACACAGTCCCTCCCAGAGCACAGCCGCCAGTCTCCTGCAGGGAGCGCCAGCTGTTTTCCCCTTCAGGCCAGATCTCCTTTCTCTTTCCAGCTTCGCCACATGCCTCAAAGTGGCTAGGAAGCACCGATCTGATTTATGTCTCTGCTACCGTAGCTTCTGGAAACTTTGTTCTTGATCCGAGCCCTGTGACTTACAAAAGAGGTCTGTAACTCAACAGTCACCTCTGTTTCTCCACCAGGGCAACAGAGCGCGGGGAAGAGTCTAGCAGCTGGATTCCGCTCCCCAGGGCATCAGAAGTCGGCTCTTCTGGGTAAGACGCTAACCTCCTGCATGCCTGCCTTCCTCGGTAACACACAGAAGCCTCCAATAATCCCCTGCTTGCCTGGTTTCAAACCGTGACTGCTTCCTTCAGCCTCGTCTCTCATTTTAACAGAAAAAGCAAAGTCCTGAAAGGTTGGAGAGCCCTTTCATCCGTGAGATCAGAGGCCCAGGGATGGACTGCCAAAGCCAAAGCCTGAATGTGAACCTCTTGGCCCAGTGCTAAAATACCTCTGGTGCTCATGAGAGTAACTATCTGTATTAGGCAGCTTTCTTTTAAGATTTATTTTTTATTTACTTGAAAGACAGAGTTACAGAGAAGCGGAGAGAGGTAAAGAGAGAGAGTGCAATAGAGATCTTCCATCCACTGGTTCACTCCCCAAATGGCTACAACAGCTAGGGCTGAGCCAGGCCAAAGCCAGGTCTCCCACATGGGTACAGAGGTCCAGGCACTTGGGCTATCTCCCACTGCTCTCCCAAGTGCACTGGCAGGGAGCTGGATGAGAAGTGAAGCAGCCGGGACTTGAACCAGCATCCATATGGGATGCCGACATGGCATGTGGAAGCTTCACCTGCTACACTACAGCGCCAGCCCCACTGGGCAGCTGTCATCACTATAACCCAATGCCTGACACAGGATAACTTCAAGGAAAAGGGGCTTATTCAGCTTGCAGCTCTTGAAGTTCAAGTCTAAACAGTATAGTGCAGGCTTGGGTGGGAACTGCCGCTTTGGCTGCATCCCATCATTGCAGATAGCAACGGAGGGAGTGCGTCTGGGCGCCAGGGGCCACATCTTGAGTCAGGAGGCATTGCACCAATCCTCTGGGAGAACACCAAGGGGTGATGTGAGAACTACCCTGATCTCGGCTGCGGTGGTCCCAGTGACCTGGGGACTGCCCAGGGGACTGCTCAGGGGGCCCCCGTCTCCCAGGACCACCATCCTGGGGGTTCACGCTCCCAACACGTGGATGTCTTCAGGAGACATTCAAGCAGTACCCAAACCCTAGCATAATCCTGAAGATGCTTATCTGATTCCGGCTTCTTCCAGCTAGGCCTGCTGCCTCTGGACCCTGGAAAGTCACAGGATGAAAAGATGACATGAAAACTCAATTAATTCCATTTCCTGTGGGCAGCTCTTGCTAAAAAGCTTGGTTGGGTAGAAAATGAATAGCCATTCATCAAAAAAAAAAAAAAGTAACTGTTCAGATCTCATTTTCCAAGGAAAAATACCTTGGGTTTAGAGCCAGAAAATTTTGGGTCCCAGATTCAGTTCTGTCCCAAACTCGGGTCCATCATTTGGTATCAGTTTCCTGCTTGCTAATGAGAGGCACTGACTCTCGCCCCCAGCTCTCACATCTGTCCATCAATACCGGCCACAGCAGTGCTCTGGGTCAAGTGCGAATCCTCATTCTCATCTGGTTATAAATAAACTTGGGGGGGGGGGGATAAGACCACCTGTATATCCATCCTATTCTATCAGAACGCATGCAATCACAGCTCACCTATGACTTAAACACGTTCTCCTATGAAGGCGAACAGCCTTCTGGTAAAATAGCTAGCTAGCTGGCACCTACTTTTCATGGCACATTTCACTGAAGTCCTTGCTTGCGAGAGCAAAGCTGAAGCAGGCAGGGCCCCTGCCACCATTCGAGTGCGTGAGCAGTGGCATCCCCACTCTTGGGAAGGCGATCTTGAGCCATCGGTGTCACCTAGGGGCTCCTCTGCTGACTGGCAGGACAAGGAGCTGCACTTTTTAGACCCCACTGCCTGCTGAGGTCTCTAACTGGCAGCCTCATAACAAGCTGCCAGGTCAGTGGCCTTAGACTCCTCACTTCACAGTCGACAAACCGAAGCTTGCAGAGGCGAAATGACGCGATTCAGACCCAGGTGCTTGCTAACTGCACAGACGGGTGAGCCAAGCAGCTCTGAGCTCAGAAACAGCTGAGGGTGGGCTGGGAATTCTGGCTGGGCCGAGGCCCCCAAGGAGAGCTGGGGGAGTCACTGGGTAGTCAGCATGGAGGCAAATACGTGCCCCACGAGAAGGAGGAGCTGGCTTCTCCCCTCTCCAGGGTCTCCTGTTGCTCCCTCCGTAAAGGACGATAGGGAAGCTGGGCTATGGCAGCGGATGTTAAAGGGCCATGGGGGGCAGTAGGGTGGCTGGGGAACAGACTGGAGACTGAGGCTGAGGCCCAGAGGCAGGAATGCAGTGGGGCCAGAAAGGCAGAACTCTAGAGAGATTCTGTACATTTACTGGAGAGGTGCGCACAGATGAGATACGCAAGTATTACGTATATATGTATCTATCTCAAAAAGCTTATGGAAGATCAATTCAAAGATAAGGTTATTTTGGTGCAAAAAAATTAAGCACATGCATACAAGGGTTTTTCATGAAAAATGTGCATTACGAAAACCTATGTGGAGATTTTAAAGAATGTACCAAAATAAACTTACCTTTAAATACTGTTTCTCCACATATCTGCCACCGTGTGTGTGTGTGTGTGTGTGTGTGTGTCCATGTGCTGTCAGAGCACCGTGCGGGAACACACAGGCTGCCTGCAGCTTTCCCAGCAGAGGCACACGGGCATGGAGCTGAGAATTAACACATGCACTCAGGAGCCACGGCTCCAGTCCCTCCTGCTGCTCAGTACCCACCAGACCCTCACCGCATGCCTATAGCTCCGCCGGACAGAGGCCCCCACCCAGCTGTGTGTCCTCGCACTTGTCACAAGCCCTCTGAGCCTCCATTCTCTTATCTGCCAAAGAGGAAATCACTCATCCCAGACAATGGAACTCCCAGCTAGGCAACACTTTTACCTCTACTTTACCCGTGGAACACAGATGACAGCCCACCTCATCCTCAAAACAGCCCTTGAGCCTGGAGAAGGAAACTGAGGCACGGAGTTGTCCAGGGTCCTGGGCACAGCAGAGATTTGGCTGACAATCTGGGTCCAGCCGCCCGCTCTGAGCCACTGGGTCAAGGCGCCGCATGCGGAAGAGAACGCCCTTGGGTATTGAACGGGGCTCTTCTTGCTCTCGGCGGAGGACGCAAAGTCAGGCTCTCAGGCTGCGGGGCGCCCTGGACCTGGGGTCTGCGGGGCGCCCTGGGCCTGGGGTCTGCGGCCTGCTGTCCCGGAGAAGGCGGTGTGGGAGCGCACGGCGCCCGCCCGCGCCCCTTCCAGCGCGCCACTGCCTCGCTGAGCTCTCATTCAAGTGGCCGCGTGTGCCTCGGCTGCCAGGAGCGGGTTTGTCTGTCTCCTGGAGACAGCGGTTGTCAAGCCCCTCGAGCGCAGCTAGCACGTCAAAAATAGCAGCGCCGGCAGACCGCGCGGCTGCAATTTCCTCTAGAAATGTGGCCTCCCTTCTCTGTTGAGAGCCGGGGCCTGTCTGCGCTCCTTGCAGCACCCCCCACCCCGGGGCAGGGGCGCCTGCGCTCGGGCGTGCGTTCTAGGAGCAGGCGGGCAAGGAGCCTGCGATGGGGGCCAGGAAAGTCCTCGTGAACAAGAGTAACGCCGGGTGCGTGTATGATAGCTGCCATTCGCTCCAGCAGGGCTAAACCCCACCGAGGTCAGGGGCAGCCAAGATCAGAGCTGCGCCCTCGAGGCTGTACTGCAAGGCGCCTTCTGCTCTTTTCTTCCGGAAACCGGGCAGTCGAGATCCTGCTGGGATAACTGCCAACAGTGGGCCCTGGCAGGCTGCCACTCCCTTGTAGGTGCCGCGGGAAACATGGGCATGGGCACCAAGAAGGGACAAAGAGCAGGTGCAATACCCTTCCGAGTTTCAGGCAAAGGGATTGGAAAAACATGACAGCTTCCAGCCCACGGGGACCACAAGCCAGAAGGGGGAAGCGGCTCATCGGGCGACCCGGGCCCATCTGTCTTTATTCCCAGGGGGCTGTGTCTGGAAAGATTCCATCTCTGCCAAATCTCCAAGCTCCAGACCTGATTCTGCCACAAGGTATCTGTGCACGCTGAGGCAGCCTGAGACAGGAAATCCCTCTGCCCCCTCCCACAGACACACACACACTGAAAAAAAAAAAAAAAAAAAAAAAAAAAAAAAAAAAAAAAAAAGGCTGTTTTCCTCTTCCAAGCAACCACAGCTCGCTGGAACTGGACCACGGGATCACATTCTCCTGCCTGTAGCAGCAGCGTGCAGTCAAATCCAATCGGCCAGCACAGCCATTCCATCATGAGGATAGCATTCCTGGGGACTCTGTGTAGTAGAGACCGGGACAGCCGAAACCCAGCCCGCAGCAAGCCTCCTCAGTGGACACAACGGCAGGCAGGAAGGTGTCACCTGACGCAGAGCCCCCAGGGGAGAGAGGGGACCCCTGGACGCCAGGCAAGTGAGAGCATGAGAGGGGCCAAGTCTGCCTGGCAAGAGACAGAAGAGCAAGGCCCACAAAGGCTGTCACCTCCCATTTCTTTGTTTTCCCAAAGCACCAAGGCTGCTATTGAGGGGAGGCTGGAAGGGGCGCAGGGAAAACAAAACCTCTGCTCCTGTGCCATTTCGTAAGGAATTCTGAGTTTACAGGTGCAGGCATCAGGGGGGCTTAGTGTTTGGGCAGAGGAGGAGAAGTGAGAATTTTTTTTTTCCAGCCAATTTTCAAGCCCCTTGGGCAAGCATCCTGCGCTGGCCCTGTATGATAAATATCGACCGCCATCCGTGTCATAGTCCATACATGCTGACCGTGCTCTGCAGTTCCCCAGCCATGACTCGGTCAGCTTCCGAGCAAGAGAAACATGTGAGTCTCACAATTGTAGATTGATGATCAGAATTAAATGAAAACACACACCCACGTCAGATCTGAGCACTGTACGTGAGCAGCAAGAAACCACTGCGTGCAAGCTCTCAGATAGTCAGCCTGGGCTGTGTGCAGAAATCTAACCTCGTGACGTACAAAGCCCAGCCGTGCTCCCGGCCCCGATGGGAAATCGCCAAGTTATTACACTCACAGTGCTTTGTTTTTCACAATTCAGTGGTTTTTTAGGTTAATACTTAGAGTGGTACCACTCTCACCCCAACTCAGCTTCAGAACACATCTGGGCACCTCCCAGAAGTTCTCCGGGGCCAGCTGACCCGCACAGGTTTCAGCCCCGTGGAACCCCTCGGGCCGACCTGGTGTCCTGACGCAGGCCAGGGCAGGGGGCGGGGGACCGGGGTGGGGGTGCCCTAAGCACGTTTCACCTCCAGCAAGGAGACGCCACAGGCCCTCTGGGGACCGGTGATGAATCCTGATCCACCGTGTCAAGAGCGCCTCCTGCACCTGACGGGGCTGGGACCTGTGTCCTTTCCTTTTGTTCTGCCTTCGTGCAGAAGACAGCCAGGGAATGAAGGGCAGGGCGAAGCTGAGTTAAGCCTTTCTTTAGGCTCCTGCCAGTTGTATGCCTTCCTTTAAGTCCTTCTATTTTACTGTTCCTTTGTCTCTAACCACTCTGCAAGCCTTTTAAAAGGTGGATGCATTTCCAAGGCTAGACGCACAGTATTTATTTGAAACTTATAGGTGCATATCCTCTCTCTCTCTTTCTCTCTCTCTCTCCCCCCCTTCTTTCTCTCTCTCTCCCCACCACACCCCTTTTATCCTTGCAGGCTCAGAAAAATTCAGGGAAACATTTTTCTAAACTCACAACAATCTCATCTTGCGAAAGGGACGGATCCCGAGACACTAGGGGAGGGGATGCTGCAGCTGCAGGTCACCCCTGAGCAAATGCCCTGGACCCCAGGCGTCCTGCAGTGCAGTGTGTGATGTGACATCCACAGAAACGCAGGAGGGGTCCTGGCCACCAGACAGCTGCAGAGAGGGAGAGAGACAGAGACATGCACAGAAAGAAGAGGCGGCTCAAACTTCAAGTAGGGGGGAGACAAAAAGGAAGGGAATCAGAGCCAGAGAAAGAACAGCAGAGAAACTGAGAATGAAAAGGGAGAGATGGGAAGAAAGGTGGGGGTAGCACCGAGAGACAGGAGAAACCGAGCAACGGGACTCAAAGGCAAACGCACAGGTGGCCTCCAAGGAAAGGGAAACCCAAAGCTTGTTTGCTCCAAATTCAGGGGCTCTCAGCCCCCGCCTCCCCACCCGCACCCAGCCCCGGTGCTGCCTGGGCTGAGCCAGGGAGGAAACTGCCCACAGCAGAGCCTACCTCAGATGCAGAGCTGGCCAGCTGGCCCTCGTCCCTCCCTGGGGACACGCAGGCAGCAGGAACACCCCTGGCCCCAGGCTGGGGCTGGCTGTTCCAGGGAGTCTCTGGGGAGCTCCTGCCGGCTGGAGTCAGGTGTAACCACGGCGTGGACCCCACTTCTCCTGGCAGCTGGGAACCGCCACCCCAGCTGTCGCAGCATCTCACAGTGCACGAGATCCACAACACGAGGCTCGGGGTCGGAGAGTGCTAGTCGGACACAGCCCTGTGCAGAAACCAGAGCCGGCCACAGCCTCTTAGTTCTCCATCAAGGTCGTAAGAAGGACCACCGCAGAGGTTCCTCCCAGGAGCCAGGCTGCGCCCTGGGAGCAGGAAGCGTCGCTTCTGTGTGTCCTGGGGTGGGAAGAGCCTTGCAGTGCGGAGGCCCAGCCTGGCTGCCGCTGCGGGAATATGCCATCCTCTCGTAGGGCTCCCTGGTCATTTTGACAATCGTGGCATCGCTGTTGGCTTAACCGTGGGTGGAGTCGCTTAGCGCTCGAATTAGCAAGAGCCCAGGGGAAGATGAAGCAGCTTCAGTAACTGAGTAGGGAAACCAGAAAGACAGGACCAGGGAGGGAATTTGGGGGACCTGCTTCTTCCTTGTTCCCCAAAGGTCCAGTCCCTGTCCCACCATGACTCAGCCTCTAGACCAATTTGCAGGAGGTGCGCCTGTTTGAGAAGCCAGGAGTCTGCACGCCGTTCACCCTTGATGCTCAAAGCAGAAGACAGAGCGAATCGGCTGGAAGGTTGCTACAGCAACCGGCATCCCTGGAGAGCCCAGCTCTCCACAAACCTTTTACGTTCAGGCTTGCTCTGACTTGCAAAGGAAAGGCTGTCTTAGGAGTGGTGCTGTGAATGATCACATACACAGAGAGAGAAACAGGTGCGCTTGCCCCGACATTACCCTCGTGCCTCTGGGGCAGGCCCTTCCCGGCATTCCCCAAATAGCCTTAGCAAGTGCAGAGATCTGGGAAACCAGCACTTGGAGCAAGCTTCTGATTCCGCAGGCGCTCCATCTCCTGCTGTAGTTCAAGTGTGCAGAAGCCACACTCCCAGGCAGGGTGAGCTCTGGCCAGACGGGGAGGGACCAAAAGAAGGACTCTGAGGAGAACCGTCCTCTTCAAAGGCTAATAGAAAAGACCAAAGCCATGGAGGAACTCAGGGAACTAATGATTCACAACAGCCCACCCCTGGGCTTTGGATCCTGGCAGGAAGTCTGGGAGAAGGCAGTGAGATGAACTAAAAATCAAATCAGTTCCTGAAATTCACACATTTGCATAGCATCACCCCCCCCCCCGGGCTCCCCAGAGGAGTCTGCTGACATTCCCCACCAGTGGGGGCTGAGGGGGGGGGAGATGTTAATGTGCCCATCTAATGGGTGTGGAAACTGAGGCACCACGAGAGACTGAGGTGTCCAAACTAGCCGGAAAACCAGATGACAAAAACAGACTTGGGCTTGGTGCTCACAAGAGCCGCACTGTCTTGCCACAAACCCTAAAGGCTGTCCTTTCTAAGTTGCACCTCGAGAAATTGTTCTTTCAAATTCTCATCCAAAAGTCTTAGAGCATAGAAATCAAATTAAAAATGTGCTCACAGTCCTTTTGTTCTCAGAACTGCACCTGGGAGAGCTCAGCACAGTACATCACGGTTTGTCAAAGGCAAAAACACGAATGGCAATGTTCCTGAGGGGGAGATAAGGGGCAGGGGGCAGGCGTGACGGGTGGCAGTAGCTTCACAATGGAAGAAGATGGCTCAGTCCAGGTGGCAACCCCACCCGGCTTCCTCACCAGTAAGAGCAGGCTGGATGCAGCTCCAATTGCCCAAGCAGGCGAATGTTTGCTGGACTCAGAGAAGAAAAAAAAAGCCTCTAACTGTAATGTTGTCCACCAAAGAATAATGATTGCTTCTTACTCTAAACCATGTATTTCACTGCCCATAAAAAGGGAAGAAATACATGCTGGCATCCAATGTGTGCTTTTACCTGTCTGCAGGTTGAAGCTGGGCTTGCTTTAGAAAACCCACAACTGCAACCTTCAGCCAGATGCCCCGGGAGGAACATGAAGGGCTAGAGAGAGAGAGTTGGAGGAAACCAGGGGGGAAAGGCTGCTATCTGCAATGGTGTACGTCTCCGTCCTTCCGAGAAGAGCACATCTGTTTAAGTGGCACTTGGCTTCAGACATGTGGTCAAGTCACACACTGGACTACGCCGCCATTTCCTCTGGCTACCTGGTTCCCCTTCTCCAGCCCCTCTGCACAGGGAGGCACTTGCACAAAAAGAGTGTTTAGCTCCAAGAGAGAGAACCTTCCTTTCTGAACACTGGAGACGGTCAGGGGAGCTGAGTGGATGCACCTGCAGGAATCCATCGGCCCCTGTGGTCCAGAACTAACCCTCACACCCTCCAGAAGGTGCAGTTAATTGTATTTTCTCTAATTGCACCCAAGATCAGACATGAGTGGCGGATTTTGAGGCTGTGGAACTGAAGACTCTCCCAGGGATCTTCTGTAGATGTGACAGGACACAGGACTGAAACAGCAAGCTGAGACCCACTCCTGCACTCCAGCTTCTCCCCATTACCAAGCAGCACTCAGACGGGTGCCTGCCCCAAAGCAAAGGAGAGAGCTGGGGCCCAAGGGTGGCTGGTTTCTGTCCAGTTGACACTGCTGTTCCTAGAGATATTACAAGTCCCAGATGTGAAAAATCAGTCTCGAGGGGCAGAAATGTACACTTCATCCATGGGACGACAGAGGCTGGGCATGACCGGGTGGCACCGTCGGAATTTCAAAACGTCACTTAGGTGGGTAAACCTTGACCGCTGCAGGGACCGTCAAGCCTGGCAGTCCAGATGCTTATCTGGCCCTGGACATCAAGTACCAGGTACAGGGGAGGGAGTCAGGAAGTCAAGAGGAGCTAGTGGGAGGGTCGTTGTGGCAATGAGAAGGAAGCCCAAGAGATTGCTCAGTGCTCAGCGTCTCCTGCAGGCTCTGCCCGCCTGTCAGACCTCGGTGAGCATCCTTTTCTCGGCAAACGCCCGGTGTGGAGTGGGAAGGTAGCTGGGCCTCCGTTCCCGGGTGGCCTCGGAGAAGTCAGGCTTGCCAAGTCCATTGTCAGTGGCCTTCAGGTCCGGCGCAGGCTGCCCACAAGTGACGTGGGTATACTGGCCCTGCTCCTCTTGCTCCGTCTCCCGGTGGTAGAAGTAGTTGAAGTTGGAGACGATGACGGGCACGGGCAGGGCGATGGTGAGGACCCCAGCGATGGCGCACAGGGAGCCCACGATCTTGCCCCCGACCGTCATGGGGTACATGTCCCCGTAGCCCACCGTGGTCATGGTGACCACTGCCCACCAGAAGGCGTCGGGGATGCTGGGGAAAAGTGAGTCATCGTCATCAGCCTCTGCGAAGTAGACGGCGCTGGAGAAGAGGATGACTCCGATGAAGAGGAAGAAGATGAGCAGCCCCAGCTCCCTCATGGAGGCCTGCAGGGTCTTGCCCAGGATCTGCAGCCCCTTGGAGTGGCGGGAGAGCTTGAAGATGCGGAACACGCGCACCAGGCGGATCACTCTGAGGATGGCCAGCGACATGGCCTGCTGGCCGTTCTGCCCGCCTCCGCTGGCCGCCTGCTGCTCCTGCTGCTGCACCAGCTCGGTGCCCAGGGTGATGAAGTAGGGGAAGATGGCCACCAGGTCGATGATGTTCATGATGTTGCGGAAGAAGGCCGGCTTGCTGGGGCAGGCGGAGAAGCGCACCAGGAGCTCGAAAGTGAACCAAACGATGCACAGAGTCTCCACCAGGAAGAAGGGGTCTGTGAAGAAGGAGCCCCCGAGGGCGCTGAGCGAGGCGGAGCCCCCTGTCCCCAGCCCCCCAGCAGTGAGGCCAGGATGAAAGGCATACGACTCATCCTCATCCTCCTCTTCCTCCTGGCTGCCCCTGGAAATCGGGGAGACCCCGCTCACACCACCACCACCACCGTTGCCTGCGCCCCGACCATCCGCGCGGAACTGGGGCAGGGTCTCCAGGCAGAAGATGACGATGGAGATGAGGATGACCAGCACCGAGACGATGGCGATGCCTCTGGCCGGCCCGGAGCTCTCCGGGTACTCGAAGAGCAGCCACACCTGGCGCTGGAAGGGCTGGGAAGGCAGCGGCTTCTCGTCCTCACCTCCCTCGGGCAGGCAGCCCTCGTCCTCCCGGAAGGCGGCCAGGGCTTCGTCGCCCAGCTGGTAGAAGCGGATCTCCTCCAGGAAGATGTCCAGGGGCACGTTGACCGGCCGGCGCAGGCGGCCCCCGGACTGGTAGTAGTACAGGATGGCGTCGAAGCTTGGCCGGTTGCGGTCGAAGAAGTACTCGTTCCTCAGCGGGTCGAAGAAGCGGACCCGGCGGCCCGGGTCCCCAAGCAGCGTGTCCGGGAAGAGCGACAGGGTGCGCAGCTGCGTCTCAAAGCGCAGCCCTGAGATGTTGATCACTAGTCGCTCGCTGCTGCAGCAGCCGCCGCCCCCGCCGGCCTCCGGGAAGTCTCCCGCATCCTGTTGCTCCCGCTCCGGCCCGCGGACCTCCCCCGGCGCCGCCAGCGTCAGGGACTTCTCCGATCTCATGTCCTCTCTCCGCGGTGCGCGCCCCGCCGCTAAGACGGCGCCCGGGACGCAGGCTCTGGAGCGCGGCACCCGCCTCCCCGCTCCCAGCTGCGCCCTGTCTTCAGGGTGGGGCTGGCGGCTGACCTGGCGGCCGGGTGGGTGGGTGAGTCCCGAAGCCTGGCGCCCGCACAGGGGGCTCTGGGGAGGTGATCTGGCCGCGGAGGGTCTGGCTCCGCGCTGCCAGTTACCCGCGCCTCGGTGCGAGAGCCTCCCGGGATGGCTGGAACCGCAAAGACTGGCGCGCGTGAAACTGGCTGCCCGCAAAGACGCGCGCCGTCGCCCCGCGCCGCGCGGGCTCCGGGCTGCCGGACGCCGGGGTCCGCCCTCCGCGCGAGCTAGCTCTTCCCGGCTCCCCCGGCGCTTCTTCCGCAGTCAGGACCCCCGGCAGCAGCTGGTACCAAAGCGCCAGATGCGCCTCCCTCCGGCTCGGCAGAGACTCCCGGCGGGGCTCGGCCTCCGCCCAGCGTCCAGCGCGGGGCTCGGTCTGGCCAAGGTCGCGGCTGCTGCTGCCACGGCTGCCACCTTCTCTCTAGAAGCCGCGCCGAAGGCCTCGGAGAGGGCCCTGGGGCTGCCCCCCGGCGCCGGGGCGCGGGCACCCACCTCGCCGCGGCTCAAGCCTTGGCTGCAGCCGCCGCAGCTGCAGCGGCCCGGCTCTGGGCTGTGCCCTTCCTTCCCAACACACTCTCTCCAAGTGACGTGGCGAGGCCCCGCCTGCCGCCCCCTCCCACCCCACTCCCGCATAGCACCCCTCGCCTGGCCGGGGCTGCCGCGAGCCAGGGCGCTGGGCGCGCACACGCACTCGCCGCGCGGGCAGCCTTTCCCGCGCTCTCCCGGCCCGCCTCTCGCTCTCGCCTGTTTACGTTCGTGGCCCCCAGGAACGAGCGCCCGCACCCTCCTACCACACCCCCTCCACCCCCGCAGTCATCTTGCCTCATTTCGCTTTACCGAGTTGACCTGCGCAGTGTCTTTCATCCCTAAGAAAACACACCCGCCCCTCTGCACGGGGACAGAGCACGGTGCCTCGGCTCATCCAGAAATTTAATGAAACAATTAAATCATATTGGTCCCTCTGCAATTACGAAGACCCATTTGCCAGCCGCACCGATCTCGATTAGAAAGAAAAAAACATGAAATATTGTTGCGATGTCTCGAAAGCTTCCAATTTAAATTGTATTTCCATCGGTTCCAAGCCCAGAGACTCGGCCCTTGCAAACCTAGGTGCAGGGGACAGCCCCACTGCTAGGGTGAGGTGGGAGGCGCCTCCAGGTCTTTCCCATCGCGAGGGGCCTGGGAATGGGGAGCAAGGACCCCAGAAGAAAAACCTGACAGATGAGGGCATCCCAGAGGACTCCCAGCCCAGGGAGAGCCACTGGGGATGGCTTGGCGCCACCACCACCGCCCCCAATGCTGGGAATTCAGCTGGTGCATGGGAAGAGGGCTTGTGAGAGTGTAGGTGAATGCAACCCTACCTTTCCTGCATCTGTCTGTCTGGTTCCTGACCAGAAACGTGGCCCCTGCTCCTCCACCTCACCACAGTGCAAACCTTTGTGGCCATGCTTGGGGCCAGGGACCACCTGACTCTCCCTAATGCCCCAGCAAGAAGAGAATGGTTTTGCATCCACTTCTGCCAGAGATCAGATACTCCTTCTTCACTAGGTCAGCCAGATGGAACAGGGTTCCTCTTGTGTCTTCAGACTGCCGCTTCCTGGGATGGTGGATGTTCCCTTCTCAGAGCTCCAGTGTCCCCCCTGGCTGGCTGACCATGGCCAAAATGAATTGGCTGAGAGTGTCAAGGTGGTGTGTGTGTGTGTGTCCTGTGCATTAGTAAGAGTTCATTGAGGACAATAACAAGTACGATACATCCAAGGCACTCTCAAACCACAAGATGCATAGGAGTTATTGGTCTTACAGAAGGTGGTTCTCGCCGGCACCGCGGCTCACTAGGCTAATCCTCCGCCTTGCGGCGCCGGCACACCGGGTTCTAGTCCCGGTCGGGGCACCAGATTCTGTCCCGGTTGCCCCTCTTCCAGGCCAGCTCTCTGCTGTGGCCCGGGAGTGCAGTGGAGGATGGCCCAAGTGCTTGGGCCCTGCACCCCATGGGAGACCAGGAGAAGTACCTGGCTCCTGCCATCGGATCAGCGCGGTGCGCCGGCTGCAGCGCACCGGCCGTGGCGGCCATTGGAGGGTAACCCAATGGCAAAGGAAGACCTTTCTCTCTGTCTGTCTCTTTCACTGTCCACTCTGCCTGTCAAAATAAATAAATAAAGAAAGAAAGAAGGTGGTTCTCAGCAGTGTTTGCTCCCAGAGAGGCTGAGGGAGAAGGAATTGAAGTTTCCCGGATGGTGGGGGGGTGGGGGGTGTTGAAAAGAGATGCTAGCAGTGGAGCTGGCTGGGTAGTCAGTCTCTCACCAAGCCTACCAGGCGAGAGGCAGCCTCTGCTTCCTGCTGGGCTTGTACTCACCTCCCACCTTGCATGTTGCAATGAAGTATGGATTGACCCAGTTAGCTGATAGTTCCCCAATTACAGGCTATGTAATTAAGCAATTTAGACTTGCTGCAAAAGTTGCTCCATTCAAAAAAAAAAAAAGACAAAAAGGGAAAGCAAAAACAACTGATAAAATATAGGAAGTTTTTCCCCCCCTCATCCAATTATCTATAATTACTTTCTGGGTTGTAAACTGATTTACCCATGACTCTCTTTGTTTTCAAATTTTAGAATGAATTACTCATTTCCATATTCATTTGTGTCATGCCGGGGCTCATGCATGAGGTTCTCAACTAGGTCAGTGACTCCTCAAAAGAAAGCTTGGAGAGGCACAGGAGGGAACCCACGTTCTGCCAGAGGGTGCACAGCCAAGTGCGGCAGAGGGAACCTCTGCTTGCACACTCCCGGCCACGTCCTGGCTGCCACATCCCATCAGAATGATGTTCTGGGGCTGCCTTCGCATCAGCCACAGGCTCTGCCCCTACAGAGGTTTCCCTGTGCCCCGAGGAGCTTTCCCAGGGAGGCAAAAGCCATTAGCAAATTTATGAATCAGAGTTCTGTTTTTAGTTCTTTTTGTGAAATAGATTCTTTTCCTAGCTTAAGAAAAACTCTATGCCTAGACCATCCCTCCGAAGCACGCATGAGGCGTGAAGAAAATCACACGTTCAAAAGAGCCAGATCCCAAGTGCAGGACGAGAATCTGCTCTGAAAAGCTTGCATGTTCATGCAATAAATATATGACATCCTAGGTAAAAAAAAAATTGTAATAGTAGAAAATAAAGTGTATATGTGTGAATTGCAGTAAATGTTTTGCCGAGAACAACTGGGATGTTATGCCAGAGATGAAGCTGGGGGTGGGGAGAACAGGATGGCATTTGGCTCCGTGGCTAAGCACTGCTCATATCAGGTGCCCTCCGTTGGTGTCCTGGCCCCGCCCCTAATTTCAGTTTCCTGTTAATGTGCATCTTGGGAGGCTGCAGGTGCTGTGGCTCAAATAGCTGGGTCCCTGCCACCCATGGAGGAGACCTGGATTGAATTCCCAGACCTTGGCTTTGGCCCGTCCAGTCCTGAACATTCATATTCTCTAGTTCTCTCTGAAAGAGGTAGTTTTCAGCTGAGACTTCAAAGGTGAGAACGGGCCAGCGATGCCAAAACACACAGAAGAGCATTCCGGGCAGGCAAGTCCCAGAGCCCGGAACGAGGCCTGGGTTGTTCAGGCCTCATAAAGAAGGAGTCATGCGGACAAGCCAGGGAAAAGCAGAAGACCATGCTGAAGCAGAAGCACAGGCTGAGATGGGTGGGGTGAGAGGCTCAGGTTCTCCCTTAAGGGAGACAGAGGAGAGAAAAGATGTGACTGGCAGAGAGGCTGCGAGGAGAGCTACAGAGGGGCAAAAGAAGAAATGGGAAAACTAAGAAACCGCAGTAGTCTGGGGAAAGGCTATGGTGACTTGGACTGGGGGTAAAAGAAGTGGAAAGACTGGTCACAGAGTAGAGAAGAGGCAGGGGAGAGGTGAGTGTGGGAGACGGCACCAGCAGGAATTGGCGATCAGTATTACATAGGAAACAAGCCATGGATGCCAGAGTTTTGTTCCAGCAACCACGTGGGGAGTGGTGGTGACGCTGACTGAGGAAGGGGAAGATGCGGGGTTAAACAAGCTGAGATCAATCAAGACCTCATTTATATACATATGGATGATTTGAGAGGCAGATTTGATATGTAAATGAAGATGCAAAGGAAGCAGCTGCTTATTCAGGTCTGGAATATGGAGGAGAAACGCGTGATTTATGAATTAAAAACACTTAGAAATATTTAAATCTGTGACAGCAAAGTCTTCTAGAGATAGAATATGGAAAGTGAAGAGAAATGTAACCAGGACCAAGTTTTTCTTTTAAGCACCCTGCAATTTACCACTCGTGGTCAGGAGCAAGAGGGGCCAACAAGAGAGATGGAGGGGCTGCCAGGGAGACAGAAGGAAGGCCGGGAGGAAGAGTTGTCCTGGAAACCCCCCTGGGACCAGACCCCAGGGACGCCCATCCTCCGGGGCCCATGCTGGCCGCCCAGCTGAACCCATGGTCCACACTGGGTCCGGAGCCACCTGCAAGGCCATGGGCACACTAGCAAGATGGACGCCTAGGGTGACGCAGTACAAAACTTGATAACCAGGTATAGTCTTAACTCATCCCAGATGCTAACATGTACTCTTCCTGGGTGTACACGCCGACATTCTACTGTACCTTCAAGGCTCCTTCAAGGCATTTTTACTTTGCTATCCGTGTAAACCTGTATGCAAGTGTGTTCGTGGGGGGGGTGTCACTATCTGGGAAGTAGGATCCCTCTAGTTTTCTTCTGGGGAGGGAGGGAGGATGGAGGTCATAGACCCTCGTACAGGGGCACACACACGCACAAGTACACAAACATCCGCCCTCAGAAGCGTCATCCCACAGTGGAGTTCTCCAGTGGACTTCAGCCACTCAGAACCGCTGGAAGTAGGGTCCCTCACCTTCCTGTCTCCCTGCCGAACGAGTCCCGCTGCCCTGCCGCACCAGTTCTTCAGGCTGTCCCATGCAGAAGCTCCTCCAGCCAAAGCAGTGGCCCATGTGATTCAGCCCTCATCTTGTTATGTCAGGCATCCCTTTCTCCAGGGCCCGGGTCATTTTCACTCCTTAAAACCTCCCCTGCTCTCTGTGCTGGGGAGATAAGAGAAAGCAGCTCTGAATCCCGGGTGATGTGGGGAGAATAGCGGGGGATTGGGGGATTCTGGACTTTGCAGCCAATTTTTGCTGTTTCCATTTTTGTTCCTCTCCTTCTAGACACACACACACACACACACATGCACACGCACATACACATCCCCACTCACATACACACACACACACATATCCATGCATGCACACATACACACAAGTACACACATTCAGATACACACACATTCACACACACATATGCACCCCCACTCACATCCACATGCATGCATACACATGCACACACATGTACACACATTCAGATACACACACGTACACACACGCACACACATACACACGTAGACACACACACACACACATTTGGTCATCTAAGAACTACACTTAAAACGGCTAATTTCTTGCCAGTACTAACCCACTGGTGTTCATTGAGGTCCCTACCCACACTTGGAAACCCCCGTATATTTAATCTTTGTGAGCACCGTGACCATTTTCCTCCTCCTTAGGATTTCTCTGTGACCAAGTAGACAGGGGAAGGACAAACGTGCAGAGCGTTCCTATAGACAAGCACCATTTATAATTAGCCGCTTTATCAAAGCATCTAACGATGAGGATGATGATGTCAGTTACACCGTGGTGGTGGTGACGATGATATTCCCAAATTCACTAGAGAAAAATCTAACAGCTTTCACTTGAGTGAAGCTGCATATTGGAAAGAGAATGCATTAGCCATCTGCACCATGCAAATCAACAGCCTTAGGAAATGCATATCCATGCCAAGAAATAAATCTATAAGGAACTCCATATCTTTCAGAGAAGATCCCGAGAGAGCTTGTTAGTGTCTCAAGTTGGCAGGCTGTTCCTCCATCCTATTCGCCTACTGTGATAGTCGTTAGTGCTATTTTCCAAATGTCTCTAGCTCTTTGTCTTTCAGAAAACACAGGGACTGGTGCTCTCTATCTCACTTGTGGCTGGGCAGCACAGGGCAAGGAGATGCAAGCACAAGTGATGTGTGCCACTTCAGAACCAAATTATTTAATCACTAATGGGAAAGCCCCCATAGCATTTTTGCCCAGTCCACAGTGAGCAACATCACTCAAGACAGAGGCTGCTCCATCAATGTGAGGTGCATTCCCCGTAAGTGGACCCCCAGCCAAAGCAATGATGGAGAAACACTCTATGCTGTCCTAAGCCTCTGATATTCAGAGACTGACTTGTGATCATAACGTAATTCAGCCTCTCAAATGGATTTGGACATACTGCTCCGAAGTGAAAAGCAGTAAGAACCAAAAACTTGAAATGTGCGAAGAGACTTTGTTGGAGGCGGTGGCAAAATATTTAAAAATCCATTGCCTGCGATGACTTGGGAGGCAGATAGTGTACCTAGAAACTCGCATATCTAGGAAACAGATTTGAAAAACAGATTGTTAATATTGTATGGTAACTATTACTGGCTGCATCTGACAATGTGATGCAAGATATTGAAGAGCTCAGAAATGAATTGGCCAGATAGCATGCGGAGATGAATCTGACAAGAAAGAGTTCAGAAATGTGGGGATTCCCAGGCTTGGTAGAGACAACTGCTTCTTGTCCCCCAAAAAAGAAGCAAACAAAACATAAAAGACTTTTATGCAAGAAAGGTTGATGCGTATTGTAGCTTGCTTTATGAACCAAACCAAGCATGGGCAGTCTTGTCCACTGCCAACACCTCTGAATAGAATGAGGGGTTCTAGAGTAAATGGTTAATTACGAGGAAAAAAATCAATTGAATTGTGCACCAGCGGCACAGAGATGAGACCTGCAACTTCCTATGGGAAACAGGCTCGTGCAGCCTATTGTCAGTTTCATCTTAGGAACGATCATGGCTCCCACAGACAAAATGCACTTACTCACCTCGTGAAGGAGATGAGCCCAAAGTCCACCCCAGCCTTTGCATCAAGCTGAAATTCTAGGATCTCCAGCTTCTGTGCTAGAGTGACATATTCTAGTCTCTCATCGAGTGTGGTCCTCCTCACTCAGAGACTTAAGAACCAAAAAGACAAGTTATCTTCCCCTCTCCCAAAACGCAGCATGCAATGCTTCATTCGGAATAGGATAACTGCAATAAACCGTAGGTGTGGTTGTTGGCTACTGACACACACCTGGAACAGGTAGGAAGACGCCCCAGAAGATTTTAAGACAGCCCATACTACCAAAGGAACCATGATGTTGACTAAATCATTCATGATCTTCAAGACTCAAACTGTAAGCCCCTATAGTCTAATGGACACAGAGGAGGCTGACAAAGCAGACACTGTGGCATGGTAGGTTAAGCTGCTGCTTGGGACATTGCATCTGGTATCAGAGTGCTTCTTAGACTTCCTGCTAATCTGCACTTCTGATCCAGCTCCCTGCTAATGCTCTTGGGGAAGTAGTGGAAGATGGCCCAAGTACTTAGGTTCCTGAGTCCCACGTGGTAGACCAGGATATCCATGATATAGAAACCAAGCTGGGGGCCAGCGCTGTGGCTTAGCAGGTGACGCCACCGACTGCAGTGAGAACATCCCATGTGGGCACCGGTTCAAGTACCAGCTACTCCACTTCCAATCCAGCTCTCTGCTATGGCCTGGGAAAGCAGTGGAAGATGGCCCAAGCCGTGGGAGACCCAGAGGAAGCTCCTGGCTCCTGGCTTCAGATTGGTGCAGCTCTGGCTATTGCAGCCAATTGGGAAGTGAACCAGCAGATGGAAGACCTCTATCTCTTTCTCTCCACCTCTGCCTCTCTGTAACTCTGCCTTTCAAATAACCAAATAAATCTTTAAAAGAAAAAAAGAAAAAGAAAAGAAAGAAAGAAAGAAAGAAAGAAAGAAAGAAAGAAAGAAAGAAAGAAAGAAAGAAAGAAAGAAAGAAAGAAAGAAGCTCCAGAAGGGGAAAGGAACAAATCTCACCTAATTGCATTATATTCAATATTAACTGATTTACATTTTATTTGAAAGACAGGGACGCAGGGTGAGAGGCACAGAGATCTTCCATTTGCCGGGTTCACTCCCCAGTGCCCAAAACAGTGAGGGCTGGGCCAGGCCAAAGTCAGGAAACCAGAACTTATTCTGGACCTTCCACAGGGGAGGAACAGGGACCCAAGTACTTGCATCATCACCCGCTGCCCCCACAGTCTACATTAACAAGACTCTGGATCAGAGGCAGAGCCAGATTCAAATCAGGCACTGAGATCCGGGATGGGACGTAGCATCCTAGACGGTGAATTAACAGGTCCACCAAATACCTCCTCCTCAACTGCATTGTTTTGCTGATGCCAGAGTCGGAGTTTAAGGCAAGCAGATGACCTTCCCATGGTGTTACAGCCGTGGTAACTAGGATCCAAATCTCTTCATTCCCTGTTCAGAAGGAAGAGTCTGCCCCTTGGGTTATAAACAGCAGACGCCCCCTGGGTTAGAAACAGCAAACCCTCCCAAGGACCATGTACAGGTCAGAGAGAAGCACAAGATTCACATGGATTCCAAGCATGATGAGGACAAATACCCAGTCTAGCACATCTGTTTCCCTGCCCAGCACAGGTGCTTGGTGGGTGATAGTGGGTGAGTTACAGTGAGGGACAGAGGTAGCTAAAGTAACCAAGAAGAGCTGAGAAGATCCGAGAGGAACTGGTGGCCTATGCCGAGAGATCTGAGTTTTCTAAGCATGGCAAGTGAGGTACACAAGACCCAAAGGGTCGTCTGCATCACAGCACTGCCCTTCTCCAGCCACTGCTGGGGTGGAAGCAGATTGTGTGCAGCCGGGCATGTGAACACGAGGGTGCATGTGTAATGGTGTGGAAGGGAGAATCAGACAAGACGCAGGGAAGTCCCATCATTTGCAGGCATCACCCCATTAGTAGGCATGAGGGGAAAGGGTAGCAAAGCCAGCCCAGTAATGGAAGAACAAAGAAGCCAACGACGGGAGCTGGCGTTGGGTACAGAGGGAGAGCTGCAGCTCACCACGCAAGCATCTTATATCCTTTTCTTTAAAAAAAAAAAGATTTATTTATTTACTTGAAAGTCAGAGTTACACAGAGAGAGGAGAAGCAGAGAGAGAGAGAGAGAGAGAGAGAGGTCTTCCTTCTGCTAGTTCACTCCCCAGATGGCTGCAATAGCCAGAGTTGCGCCAATCCAAAGCCAGGAGCCAGGAGCTTCTTCCAGGTCTCCCACGCAGGTTCAGGGACCCAAGTGCTTGGGCCATCTTCTACTGCTTTCCCAGGCAACAGCAGAGAGTTGGATTGGAAGTGGAGCAGCTAGGACTCAAATCAGCGTCCATATAGGATACTGGCACTGCAGGTGGCAGCTTTACCCACTACGCCACAGCGCTGGCCCCACAAGCATCTTGTATCTAGCATCGGTTTGTGTCCCTGTGACTCCTCGGGTAGAGAAACAGCAGCACAGAGTCCTAAAAACACAGCTGGACTTGCTGGGAGAGGGGACGGCGGTGGTCCCTGGGAGTGTGCCTGCTCCGCTTACCATCCAGCTCCCTGCCTGGGGAAGCAGCACATGTGACCCAAGTGCTTGGGCCCCTGCCACTCACGTGGGAGACCTGGATGGAGTTCCAGGCTTCCTGACTTGGGCCTGGCCCCGCCTCAGCTGTTGCGGCCAATTGGGGAGTGAAAAGGCAGATCAAAGATTTCCCTCTGTCTCTCCCCACACACCCACCCCATCACTCCGACTTTGAAATAAAGAAAATAAATCTTTTAAAAGCAGCCATAACAAAAGACAAAGAAAACATCTTCCTACCTCATCCACCACTGGAACGAAGTATAAGTGTTTCTTATTATAATCCTAAAGAGATGCACCTTGAAGCTTTGACATGGTGAAAGAAATTGCAGGTTCAAAGTATATATCTATTGCATAGGTCGTTAGATGTCCCCAGGGTAGAAAAATCTTTTAGTTCTGAAATCAGAGTAAAGCGCTCTCTGGTTCATGGTGGTTAAACACAGCAAGTGATTTGGGATGGAGAAGCCTAAGGCATCAGAACAAAAGTAAAATGACTTTCGGTTTCCTCCAGGGTCAGGATTTGGGAAGGGCTGTAGCTGTGAGAGAGAAGAAATTAGAGAAGGCGCTCTGTTGAGTAGCACGGGTCCCCACATGCGTGGAAGACAAGGTCTCAAAGACGTCAGGAACAAGGCACCGTGTGAGCTGCAGGGCGTAGGAACACTGATCGCCGACGTCCACTTGGAGACGGCTTTCTATTCTGCCCTTGAAATCTCCTTCTCCGTGTGGAGTGTGAAAGGGGGAGGAGAGGACAGGAGGACCCCAGCACAAAGAGGAGACTCCCACGGGATCACGCACTCCCCTTTGGCCTTTGCTGCAAATCAGGAGCCAGGTGGTGGGGTGGGGGAAGCTGCTGGGCTGTTTCCGTCCAGGGCATTCATGTCACCCCTGTAGGCACACTGGGGGCAGGGAGAGGGGGCACCGCTGTCCCCTCGCACAGGGAGTCTCGCTGTGTGCTGCTGGGGCTCTGTGCTGCTGTTTCTGTGCCTGAGGAACCCACGGTGTGAGGTTAACGTGCTGGTTCTCCTGCATCACTGATGTAATGAAATAGCTCGGGCTAAATAATGTAAAACTCCTGGTCTACCGATGGTAACTTCTCTCTTTTTTTAACTACAGCGTCTGATTCACTCAAAGGAACAAATTACATTTTATGGCCTTTGATAAAATATTCAGTCCCTCCTCCTCCTGCTCAGTCGGCAGATCAGGAAGCCTGCAAATGGCCTGGTGTAAACAGGATCTCATTTCCTCCCAGGCACAATTGACAGAGGCCAGGCGGGCTCCTGGCTGCAGTGGGGGTCACGACGCTGGGACCGGCAGAGAGCAAAGCACCCTGGGGTCTGCTCCATGTAGTCCTCAGCCTCCAGGATGGTGGGAAGCTGGGGGCTGGGAGCAGAGGGTGAGCAGGAATCAAGCAGCAGGTCCGTTTCATCCATCTCTCTTTACAGGGAGAGCCCTGCCACCACCCTGTCACAGGACTTCCTTCAATCTGCAGCCTCTGCGCCTACGTTTGAGTGCTGTTTGCAGCCTAGCCTAGGTCCAGGGCTGCAGGGAGGCAGCCAGAGCACAGAGAAGGAGAGGACCTGCCTGTGGAGGCTGGGCCAGGAGGCCGGCCTGCAGGGGAGGCTGTTAGGAGAGAGGGGACTTCTCACGTGCCTGCCCCTTCCTTTCCACCTTCATTGGCCATCCCAGTGCCGAAGGCCTGCGCAGATGCGGCGAGGTGAATAATGACCTTCCTCTGGGGGAGTTTCAGTATGCAGTGGTTCACATCTGGAGCCTGGACCACTCGCGTGGGTATGGGAGGAGCCAGACCTCAGCCCAGCTGGGCCTCTGTTGGACTCTGGGCCATCTCTCTACTTGGGCCTCAGTTTCTTCTCCCACAGAACAAGGGGCTTGCATGAGAGCACAGAGGTCAGACAGAAGCTACAACCCTGGCTCCCCGATGCCCCATCAGAATCTGGATGTGAGCTCCTAGTTCCAGGCTCCCCCCACTTCAGAGGATCTTTGCCCCCGCCCCCCGATTAACAGAAAGAATCACATATCCCCAGAGAGCAACAGCAGCAGCCACTGCCTTAGGAGAGCAGCAGCCCCAGTTCCTGTCTGCTTCTACCACCACACCAGACATCACAGCCCGGGTCCATTCCTGCTGGGTGAGGAGTTTGCTGAATGCACTGCTCCCAGCAGAGCCATAGCTTGATTCTCCGAGGGGACTGGGAGGGGGGCCTGTGCTTCCGGCTGCACCTGCCACAACACAGAGGCACAGAGAGCGGACACAAACAACTCATCATCACCCCATGTTCCCCCCGCCGCCCCCAGCTAACGCATTCCTGCACCATTCTATATCGGGAAGTGTCATTTCTGCGGATCCCATGAAGGATGGCAAGGCTGGAGAATCCTGTGCTCACAGCCAAAATGGGGGAGGGGGTGGAAATCACATAAGAGGATGATTGATCGGTCATCTGAAACTCTCAAAGGGTTCTGCATCTCCCAGGCATACCCAGAGCCTGTTCATCCGAACAGCTTGAGTCCACCCATGCAGGCATTTGATCTTACCCTGGTAGAGGTAAGAATCTGGGAGCCCAGGGCCCCTCACCCTGCATCAACTGCAAAACACAGAGAATTCCCCCCACTTCCCACTTCAGGGGTGACTGTGGAGAAGGCCCCTTCAGGGGGCTGTCTCCCCCCAACCCTGGCCCTTCTTGCTTTCATCGCTGCCTATCTTTTGCCCACGCACACCCTGGAGACTTGAGAGCAATTCTTTCTTTTATCCCACAAACACAGTTGAGAATCCTCTGTGTACTGGTTACTGTGTGCAGTGCTGGGTGTGTACAGTGCAAAACAAGATAGTCCCGGTCCCCGGCCTGCAAGAAGAGTCTGTCTTATGTAGTCTAGATGGTAGCTTCTATATAGTCTATATGATGATCTATATATAGTGTATAGCCTGTATAATAGTGTGTATAACATATGTGTATAAACATGTCCACATAGACATACACCTACACAGACACACATGCATGCTACATCCCCACCTGAGATATGAGGGCACTTACAGAATTAAAAGGTAAATTTATGTTGGTACAAGAAAATTTTTTAAATCTTTATGCTTTTTAAAAAAAAAAAAAAAGACGTATAGTTATTTGAAAGGCAGAGTTAGAAAGAGAGAGAGAGAAAGAGAGAGAGAGAGAGAGGCCTTCATCCTCTGGTTCATTCCCTAAATGGCCAGGACTGGCCAAGCCGAAGCCAGGAGCCTGAAACTCCATCCTGGTCTCCCATGTGGGTGGCAGGAGCTCAAGCACTTGCGCTGTCTTCCGTTGCTCTCCCAGGTGCATTAGCAGGGAGCTGGATCAGAAGTGGAGCAACCAGGACTAGAACTGGCACTCACACAGGATGCCCAAGTCGCAGGCAGTGGCTTAACCTACTGCGCCACAATGCTGGCCCCACAAGAAATTTTGAAATCCATGTAGTTTTTTTTTTAAGACAGATAGAGTTAGATAATGAGAGAGAGAGAGAGAGACAGAGAGAAAGGTCTTCCTTCCGTTGGTTCACCCCCCAAATGGCCGCTACGACCGGTGCTGGGCCGATCCGAAGCCAGGAGCCGGGTAATTCCTCCCAGTCTCCCATGCAGGTGCAGGGCCCAAGCACTTGGGCCATCCTCCACTGCCCTCCTGGGCCACAGCAGAGAGCTGGACTGGAAGAGGAGCAACAGGGACAGAATCCGGCACCCATATGGGATGCCAGCGCCACAGGCAGAGGATCAACCAAGTGAGCCATGGCGCTGGCCCCCATGTAGTTTTTTCACAACACACATTTTCCATGAACTCTTTGAAACCCCGGGGACATGTATAGTGGGAAGACCCCAGCCAGCCCCAGGCTGCTTCAGTGCTCAGTCCTTCAAGTCCTCCCCACGGGGACCGCAGACCTCAGGAAGCAGCCAGCTTCCCTGCCCCGACTCATCTGACCATGAGACTCAATGACACTGGGTGTTGTATGCCTTCTTAGGTAACAATCGACACCTGGAAACTTGGGAGAACTTGATGGCTTCCAGAGAATCGCCCAGCGAAGAAGTCATGGGTTCAAATCCAGGTGGGGAGCTACAATGGTGCCTGTGGGGTAGTGAGCAAGATGTCAGATGGCAGGTTTCAACCTACCCACCTGCTTTCCCGAGTGCACACCTCACCCTCTGCAGCTTCTTTCTGTGCACGAAATGCCCATGCATGCATGAGTACATCCAAGTACACACACACACACACACACGCACACACACACACACACTGGGGCTTTGGGTGACACTGTCACCACCAGAAGGGAGTCCATAAGAAAGAGGATGTGCACTGAGCCCCTCATTTCAGGACAAACCCTCAGCTGAGCGGCCGAGCAAGGGAAGAGCCAGTGGCCTCTGCAATGCCAGCTCTGCAGCGGAGAGCGACCAGACATAAGGTTCCAATTTGAATTCCATTTCCATGAAAGAAACGTCCAGCCTAATCCTCTGGTCCTTCCAAGGCCAGGAAGGGGCCCCGCTCCAGGGAAGTGGCTCACAGCCCCACAGACAGGTTCTAGCTCCCTTGTCAACAGTCGGGGGGTGGGGGTGGGGTAGGGGGGGCAGGCAAGTGGAGGTCTGAGCCAGTGCTGGCCAGGAAAGCTGCATTCCTGATTTGGTCAGCTCAGGAGCAGGCAGAGAAAAAAGCAAAGCCACATTTCGGGGACAAGAACGGGAAGTTGCAATTGTTGACCCCTTGCCTGTAGCCAGACTCCATTCCCCACAGCTGCCTTGGGCGGTGGCAAACCATGTGAGTGTCCTTAAAGCCCCTGACAGACAGACAGGGACTGAGGGAGTGAGGGAGGGGGCTTGTGCCCCCCCAGGGGGAGGGGAGGGTGGAGAGGGGTGGAGCGTGGTACACAGGCCAGAGGCCATGCTGTACTGCTCTGCTCCTCGATGTATCCCCACTGCCTAACTGGGGACTCTGGCGAACCAAAGACACCCAGTGTTTGTTGAATGAATGAGAAAACAACTTCCATGCAACCTGATGCTTCAGAAAGTGGCCTGATTGCTCCCTACCCAGAATCCCCCATGATTTTGTGAGGTCGAGGGGCCACACTGCCTGACCCGGTCCCTTACCCTCTGGTAGAGCTGACACCACCAGGGAATTATGGGAAAGAGCACAAACCACTGTGCTGGGTGCTACTTGCCTGCTGGATCACCTGTAGGTGGGTGTTCCTTAACCTCTCCAAGCCTCATTTTTAAATGAAGCTAAATTCTTTCATCTTCCCAAGTGAGCATGAAGATACCTGGAGTATTTTCCCTAAAGTAGATAATTGATGCTACTCATTCTTTTTTTCTTCGTCTTGGTTTATTTACCACAGCTCCAAGGACCAACCTTCATCATCAAAACCTCTAGCCCACGCCGGTTCTAGTGCCGGCTGCTCCACTTCCGATCCAGCTCTCTGCTGTGGCCTGGGAAAGCAGTAGAAGATGGCCCAAGTCCTTGTGCCCCTGCACCCACGTGGGAGACCTGGAAGAAGCTCCAGGCTCCTGGCTTCGGATCAGCACAGCTCTGGCTATTGCGGCCAACTGGGAAGTGAACCAGCAGATGGAAGACCTCTCTCTCTCTCTCTCTCTCTCTCTCTGCCTCTCCTTCTCTCTCTGTGTAGCTCTGACTTTCAAATAAATAAATAACCCCCCACACACACAAAAAAAAACTTCTAGCCCAGGGGTGGCCATGAAGCCCACCAGCTACCGTGTGCTGTCCCACCTCAGAGCACCTGCACCTGATACCCAGGTCCAGCTCCTGACCCAGCTCCCTGCTCATGCAGACCCTGGGAGGCAGTGCTGACGGTGCAGGTGGCTCTGCCCCTGCCACTCCCAGGGCAGCCCTGGACTGAATTCCCAGCTCCCAGCCGTGGCCCACTCCAGCTCTGCTGTTGCAGGCCTGTCGGGGGAGGGGGGGGAACCAACAGCCAAGAGCTCTGTCTGTCTGTCTGTCCTCTCTCTCTCTCTCTCTGTGTGTGTGTGTGTGTGTGTGTGTGTGTGTATCTGCTTCTCAGATACACTTTGGGAAAAAACCTCTAACCTTCACGCTCCACTCCTCCTCTTCCCTGGTGCCTCCCCTTCTCCACACTGGCGTAGCTGTGTGAGGCTGTGTCGGGGTGCATGTAGGGTGCTGATGAGAAATCGTTTCAAAAGGGCCTTATGGAGAGCTGACAGAGATTTGAAATCGGACAACCTGTTTAAAACCTGTGTCTCCCACTTTGAGCAAGTTATTTAACAAATCTGGGGTTCCGATTCCTCATCTATGCGAGGGGAGTTGTAACAGTCTCTCAGGGGCCTCGTGACACGGCTGACATGTTGAGAGCTGACAGGTTGTGCCCTGCACGTTACCATGGGTGCAAGTGACACTGTGACTGGGACGGTCCTCCATACCCTACGCCTGTACCCCGATGTAGGCTGCTGACTCCCAGATTGTCTGTTTTTTAAGTTCGCTAAGATACTCTGCGGGCTAAAGGTGGGTCTGGACTGCTGTGAGGACTCCACTCACCCCCATGCACAGTAGGAAGGTGCTCCAAAGACACAGCCCGGATCGGATCCCTTTCTCCCCACGTTAGCGCGGCTCTGGAAGCCTCTCCGTCAGTCTCCTGCTGGGCATGGGGGAGCCACAATGCTGGAGTTGACTCCTAACAGCTCCCAAGGGCTGACTGCTCAAGTTCACAGGAATTTTCAGAGCTGGTTGTCAGATTCTGGGTAGTCTGAAATCAGCCACGGAGGGAACATTTACACTTCAGAAATTAGCAAACGCGACACACCAGGATCTTTTACATTTTTCTCCAAAGAGCTGTTTTACTTGCGTAACACCCCCTCCAACCCGCCTGCAGTCTCTTCTCCACCCACAACCAGAGCGACTTTTTAAATTTACTTATTTGTTTACTTGAGATACAGAGAATAAAAGAGAGAGCTCACGTGTACCGGTTCACCCTCTAACTGCCTGCAATGGCCAGGGTCTGGCCAAGACTGAAGCCAGGAACCAGAAACCTGATCCAGGCCTCCCATGTGGGTGGCAGGGCCCAACTTTCTGAGGACAACTCTGTTGCCTCTCAAGTTCTGCGTTGCCAGGGAGTTGTAACTGGGTATCAAACTCAGACAGTCTAATGTGAGACGCGGGCCTCCTGACTGGCGTCTTAGCCACTCTCCCAAATGCCCACCTCCAGAATGAATTTTAAAACCTTAGATCTGGGGCATTTGGTGCAGCTGTCAAGACACCAGTTGAGATGCCCACGTCCCATTTCAGAGCGCCTGGTTTGAGCTTTGGCCCCTCTGCTTCCAATACAGCTTCCTGCTAATGCGACTTTGGGAGGCAGCGGATGACTCAGGCACTTGGGTCCCTGCCACCCATATGGGAGAGCAGGATTGAGTTCTGGGCTCCTGGCTTCAGCTTGGTACAAATCTGGCTGCTGTAGGCATTTGGGGAATGAACAGGTAGATGAAAGCTTGCTCGCTCGCTCTCTCTCTCGCTCTCTCTCTTTCTGCCTATCCAATAAAATGCAAATAAAAATAGAAATTTAAAAGCTGTAGTCATGTACGTCAATTTCCTGCTCCAAAGACTCCAATCCTTTTCCATCACATTAAGTCTAGAATCTGAACTCACAACCTTGGTCCATGTCATCCTACATCATCTGGAGAATGCCTCCTGCTAAGCCCTCATTGGCTAACATTCATCCCCAAGTGCCTCCCGCCAAGCCCTCATTGGCTAATATTCCTCCCCAAGTGCCTCCCGCTAAGCCCTCATTGGCTAACATTCCTCCCCTCCCCTATCCAGCTCCGGCCACACTGGCCTACTTGCAGTTCCTGGATGCAGAAAACTGTCTGCCTTCAGAACGTTTATACTTCTGCTGTCTTAAGCCTGCACTGTTCTTCGTCTCAATGCACCTACATCCTTAATCTTTCCTGTCTCCATGCACTGCGCCTTGTTGGAGAGGCTCTCTCTGACCACTCTATCCAAATTACATGCCCTACCTACCCTTTGCTGCTATTCTGTTCTTTTTCAAAGCACTTATCACCAACAGATGTTGGTGATATACTTGTTCACAGCTTTGTTGCGATGTAATTAGTACACCAAACAATTCACCCACTTAACACTATGCATCACAGAGATTTTTAATATATGTATAGAGTTTTGTAACCATCACTGCAATCATGTCTAGAACATTCCAATCACTTCCAAAAGAAACCCCCTTGACCATGACGCCTAAAGCTCCCCAAAGCCTTCTTCCATCCCTGCCACCTCCAACTAGTCAACACATTCTGTCTACACAGTTGGCCATCCTGGATGTTTCCCAAACAAAAGGACATCAAAATATCTGTAGAAAATAGAGTCAAAAGGCAAGTTTATTTTTGTGCAAAAAAAAAACCATGGAAATGTGTAGTTTTCATAGTACATATTTTCCATGAATTTTTAAAAGTCTCTTTGTAAGTGAAATCACACGATGTATGGTTTTCTTGTGACTGCTTTCTATCACTCAGCAGAAAAATTTCAAGGCTCATTTCTGTTGCAGCATAGATTAATACTTCTTTTCTTCTTGGAGCCAAATTACATCCCATGATGGTATATATCACGTTTTGTTTATCCATTCATCATTTGGAAAGTTGGTTTGTTTCTTCTTGGTGGCTCTCATGAATAGCGCTGCTAGAAGCATTCATGCAGTAGTTTTTGTGTGGGTATGTTTTCAGTTTTCTTGGGTAGATCCCTAGGAGTGTAACTATTGGATCATAAAGTTACCCTCTGTTTACCTTGGGACTTTTTTTAAAGATTTACTTATTCATTTATTTATTTGAAAAATAGAGTTACAGAGACAGAGACAGACAGACAGAGACTCCATCCACTGGTTCACTCCCCAAATGGCTGAAATGGCCAGAGTCTGAAGCCAGAAGCCTGGCACTCCATCCAGGTTTCCCATGTGGGTGCAGAGGCCCAAAGACTTGGGCCATCTTCTATGGCTTTCTTAGGCACATTATCACGGAGGTGGATCACAAATGGAGCAGCTTGGGTTCGAACAGGTGCCTATATGGGATGCTGGCATTTTAGGTGTCAGCTCAACCCATGGTGCCACATCACCTGCCCTCTGTTTAGTTTTTGGAGTTTCCAGATTTTCAGCCAAGTGGCTGCACCACTTTGCTTTCCCACCAGCTAGCTATTCATGAGGGTTCTAATCTCTCTGCATCCTCCTAAACAGTTGTTTTCTTTTTTTCTTAAGATTTATTTACTTCTTTATTTGAGTTACACAGAGAGAGAGGGAGAGGCAGAGAGAGAGAGAGAAAGAGAGAGGCCTTCCATCCACTGGTTCACTCCCCAGTTGGCCGCAATGGCCACAGCTGCGCCAATCCAAAGCCAGGAGCCAGGAGCTTCCGCCAGGTCTCCAATGTGGATGCAGTGGCCCAAGGACTTGGGCCATCTTCTACCACTTTCTCAGGCCACAGCAGAGAGCTGGACTGGAAGAGGAGCAGCCAGGACTTGAACAGGTGCCCATATGGGATGCGGGTGCTGCAGGTGAAGGCTTAACCTACTACACTACAGTGAAGGCCCCTCCATTTTAAAAATCATTGCCATCCTAGTGGCTATGAATGGGATCTCATTGTGGTTTTGATTTGCATTTTCCTGGTGGTTCATGATGAGTATCTTTTCATATGTTTATCGGCCATTGGTTTTAGAGATGTCTATTCAGACATTTCCGCCCATGTTTAACAAACAAGTTGTTTGTGTATTCTAGATACAAGTCTTTTAATCATACCTATGATTGGCAGTGTTTCCTCCAAATTTGTGTGCCGTCTTTTCTTAAATTAATATATTTTGGGTTTTTTAGAGCAATTTTAGATTAACTGAAAAATTGTGAGCTGTCTTTTCACGTTGCAGTGTTGTTACTGTCCCAAGGTTCCTTGACTCACCTGCGATACACATTGACAAGGGGCCCATATTTGACCCAGACAAAGTTTATTGGGGTTTGTGCTTGAGCACAGAGGAGACGGCATGGCGTGAAGAGGCTCCACCGATTGGCTCTCTGAAGGATGCTGAACAGGGGTTTCTATTGGGTTGGGAAGGCGCCGCCCTTTCCTCCTCTGGCTCGTCCTCCTTGGCACACAGTGCTTCAGTTTCCACCCCACCCACTGTTCGCTCTTGCTCCTTTGGCACACATCATACTCAGAATGGCAGTGTTGCTCTCTACCGCCTCCACAGGCAGATGGTATATCAGGCATACCAAACCCTTCTGGTGTGCACCTGCACCCAGAATATCCTGAAGGGCAGGGAACGAGGTCTTTTGCACTTACAGTTTAGGAGCTTTGGGCTCCTGAGTGGTTGGCAGTCAGGTGGAACAGCCTGGGATCGCAGCTGAGCAAATGGATACATGGCCAGGTCAGGAGGGCTGTGGTTTTATGAGTCAAATCCTGCTTCTCTCCTGCCTGGTCATCATTTGAGATGCAAGCGCTTTTAATGTAATGAGTCAAATTTATCTACACTTTTGCTTTTCGTGCCTGTACTGAAGTGGCATAGCTGAGAGCTCGTGCCAAGTCCAATGTCCCAAAGATTATGCCTATGACTTCTGAGAGTTTTGGAGCTTTTGCTGTTACATGTAGGTTTCTGGTTTGTTTGGAGCTCAAGTTTGTATATAAAGTGTGAGGTAAAGGTAATTGCAGCGTATGTACTTATTTTTCAAATGTGTCTATTTTTATGCTTAGGTGACAAGTTCTGGGAGAACAGGGATCTTGGTCTTGTTCTCTGGAGTCCCCATCCCTTGTAACACTGCTTGGCAGAGAGCAGGGACTCAATATTTGTTGAACAAGTGCATAATATCTCAATAAATGGTATTTATCATGTTATCATTCATGTGCACTTTTGAGCCCTGCCGCCCAGCCCTTGAGATTGCCAGGACTGACCATTGCTTCCCATGCCTCCCCTTTCACTCATGGTCCAGGGACTGGGTTCTTCCTGTGATCAGAACCCACTCATCTCAGTCCCTCCCCCCCTGTCTGGGGCCTGTCCACCCTCTGCTCCTTCCCCACTCCCACTTTGCTTCCTGAAGCTTGCTGCTCGCTCAGCCATCTAGCCTCTGACCGGCAGGGATCGCTCATCCCGCTCAGTGACCCGTCACCCACATTAGTGACCTTTACTATGGCTCACCTTAGAGAGCCCAGGCTAGACACTTCGTATTACCCCTATTTCAAACATGAGGCCTGAGGGTGGGCACTGTGGCACAGCAGGTGAAGCCACACCTGTGACACAGGCATCCCATATCAGAGCACCAGTTTGAGTCCTGCTTAGAATCCAGCTTCTTGCTAATGCACCTAGGAAGGCAGCAGATGGCGGCTCAAGTACTCAGGCCCCCTCCCCCCCATAGGGAAATCCGGATGGAGTTCCTGGTTCCTGGCTTTGGCCTGGCCTAGCCCAGGCCATTGTATCCATTTGGGAAGTGAACCAGTGGATGGAAGATCTCTCTCTCCCTCTCTCCTTCTGTAAGTCTACACTGCTTTTCAAATAAATGAAATAAATCTTGTTCTGGGTGTTGTTTAAAGCAAGTCAACATTTTTAAGCTGCCTTCCGCTCCTACAGCTTGAGGCCTTATGAAGAAGTCGCGCTCTTCTGGCTGCAGGTGGACAGCTGCCGTGAACAAAGGCCCTCATCTACCTGTATCCTTGGATACAGTCCTACCAGGCTCTCCAGGACGCCTTCCCAAGCTTCCAGTCCTCTCCTAGGTTAAGCTAAGATTCTTTTACAAAATAAATTAACTGGAGATAAACCAGTGCTCTGTGCCGGCCCCTGTATGGTTGGGTGAGTGCTACTCTTCTACTCCTCACTGATTTCTGAGCCTCAGAGAAGTTAATAAATTTCCCCAAGGTCACCAAGCTGCAATCCAATCACAACCATTCACGGCGACTTCTTCCCACAAGGAGACCTGCGTTCTGGATCCCTGTGTCCACACAGCAAAGAGAAAGCGGCCAAAGGGAAGCCCCTCCATAGAGTTCTTCACTCCAGTGGTGGGAACGGCTGTGCAGTGGTCCCTAAGCCCCTCTTGCCTGACCCCGGGAGCTGACGGGCTCTGTCTTGAACCCACTCCTCCTGCGGCTTCTCCCCTCCCCCAGCCCCCGGCTCCCCTTCCACTCTCACCCACCTCAGACCAGGCTCCTTTTCTCTTTGCGATCACGTCCTCTGTCTGACTCGACCCAAGGAAGCCTGCATCCCATCCCTCCCTCCCTCCCCCACAGAGCACAGGAACAGCTTGTGGCTGGATGAAAGCTCCCAGTCCTGAGCCATGGTCATTTTTTTCCCACTTGTCACATCCCTTCTTCCAAATGACTCCTAGCAGCCACCCTCCGCAGCCTGCCCCTCGGCCAGCACGCAGGTGGCGGCGGCTCGGCTCTCATCACTCGGTCTTGGACGTCTTCAGAGAGAGAGACTCACATCCCAGGCCGCCATCCGTGCCCCCAGCCCCCAAATAGTGGAGTTTGGAGTTCATGACCATGCCTGCTGCAGCTCTCAGCAGCTGGTCGCTTGATGGAGCTGTGGCTGCCCCCTGGGATGGCTCTTAAAGAAGCACACACCAGCCGGCACCGTGGCTCACTAGGCTAATCCTCCGCCTTGCGGCGCCAGCACACCAGGTTCTAGTCCCGGTCAGGGCGCTGGATTCTGTCCCGGTTGCCCCTCTTCCAGGCCAGCTCTCTGCTGTGGCCAGGGAGTGCAGTGGAGGATGGCCCAAGTGCTTGGGCCCTGCACCCCATGGGAGACCAGGAGAAGCACCTGGCTCCTGGCTTTGGATCAGCGCGGTGCGCCGGCCACGGCGGCCATTGGAGGGTGAACCAATGGCAAAGGAAGACCTTTCTCTCTGTCTCTCTCTCTCACTGTCCACTCTGCCTGTCAAAAAACAAAAACAAAACAAAACAAAACAAAGAAGCACACACCACTTACCAGTTTCTTCCTGCTGTTTCTCCCAAGATAGGGGCTCAATTAGCTAAAATAGAGAAAAAATTAGTCTTATTATGTCCTAAAAGAAAAAGATAGTTGTTTAACTAATGTACACAGGAAGAGAGGAAGAATTCTCTCATTCCCATCTACCACCCCCTTGCTTGGAGGTGGCAGTGGCCTGGGAAGCAGAAGAGCCCTAATGTGCACAGGCGAAGTCTTGTCCAGTTTCAAAACCCTGACCTTAGCACCCCACCCCCACCCCCATCACTCTCTGCTGCGTTCATTTGCATATTCAACCACACAAACTGGTCAATTAGTCTAGACCTTTCTCTTGGGCCAAAGTCCACTTAATTCTCATTCAGATGGCTTCTGCTGCCTGATTCACTCCTCTAAATTATCTCATCTGAGTGAATCCACACCCTCCCCTGTAGCACTCCCGCCTAGGCTGACATCGTGACCCTCAATGAGAGGAATTAGGGTGCAAGAGTAGGAGGCGGGGAGGGGGGCAGGTGCAGGGCAGCCATTAGCAGGAAAAGCAGTGGCAGAGGAGGAGGTGGGAGGCCAGGGGCTCTGCCAGCACAGCTCGGGCAGTGCTGTGCCCCTTCCAAGAGTGCAGAGAGCTAATGGGCTCTATTTGCTTTAGAAGTACTGTTCACTAATGCTAATGCTCTAGTTCTTACTGAGTATTTCTTCCCTGACACACTCAAAAAGAAAGCATTAAGGAAGCTGGCTGGGCTCTCACAACCCACAACTTACATTGCCTTCCTGAGGCATCTGTCGTCTCCCTGCAAGGCGTTCAACACTTGGCACGCACTACGCCCTCCTGAAACACAAGAGCTTGCTTATCTCATTTAATTCTAGAAACAACTTTATCCTTACAGTCAGATCTCTGGATAGACAGGTCATTCCAGAGGCCATTTCCCCCCAAATCCTGAGCGCACTGCCGGACTACATTTCCCAGCTTCCCTTGCAATTAATTAGATAGAGAGACATGGAACTGAGCTCTGTCCAGTGCACTGTGGGCCACTCCTGGCCTCGCCCAATAAACCACATATATCTTAGCATCCACTCTCCTCTCCCCACATTTACACTCAGGACTTGGGGGATGGTTCAGAGACAGCAGACAGAAGGATCCTGAGATCCTGAGTCAGGGTTTGAACAGAGCCCTGCAGAAGAGACACCTGACCAGAATTACACATGTCCTACTGTGCAGTGAGCAAAGTAGACATCACAGGAAGCAATGGTTGGAGAACAGCATCACAGGCAGCGAAGGGATTCATCCCAGCACACAGAAAGCAGAGCGCGCTGTAAGGAAGCCGTGGACGAGCAGGTCAGGTAGGGGCTGACTACCGCTTCGACGTGGAGTAATTTGAAGGGTGTCCCTGTAGCAGCAGTCCCTTCTTTTCTGCTTGCAAGGGAGCAGTGGGCGGGACAGCCAGAGGCTGCCCTTTGCAATGTGGACTATCCAAGAACTATTCTTGCACCAGCCCACGGTTAGGGTGAGTTTCCCATAGTCCAGTGGTGTTTCCCAGGCAGTTGATTTGCATCTTGAGGTGGGGCTGGGGAGCTGGTATCTCCTTTAGCTTAGGGGACTCTACCAAATGCCCTGGGGTCGCCCTCCACAATACACTAATTTTGCAAGTCTACTAAGATGTTGTCTCCTGCAGTCAGCCTACCCTAATACAACCTCCCTTCTATGGACTAGGCTTTGAGACTCAAAGAATTCACATGACTTTCCCAAATTAAATGGCAGAGCTGGGGCTCACCGCCAGGTCTTCTGATGAAAGCCATTGCTGCTGCCATCATACCACAGCTGCTTCGTAGTCACTCCTGCTGCTTTCAAGGGAGCAAAAAATCTACTGAGCCCAGCGATCGTTCTGAACAAATGCATTCTCAGTTCACTGAGGCTGTCCTAATTAGGACCTTCATGAAGACGGCTCTGGGGAAAAGGAAACTAAAGCAGGGATGTAATCAGGGCCAGATCCTCGGTGTAATGGGAGAAGAGACACTGCAAAGTCACTTTTGAGGACCTCAAAGCACCAGTAGCCAACAGGGGCGATGCATGCCCATGGAGCTGGGCAACAGGGGTAGGAAATGACTCCACCACGCTCACATCAGGAAAAGGCAGTCCAGGGGCCCATGCTGTGGCACAGCAGGTGAAGCCACTGCCTGGGATGCTGGCATCACATAGAGGCTCCAGTTTGAGTCCTGGCTGCTCCACTTCCCATCCAGCTCCACCTGGGAGAACAGCAGAGGGTGACCCTGCCACCCACATGGGAGACCCTGGGTGGAGTTCCAAGCTCCTGCCTTCAGCCTGGTCCAGTCCCAGCAGTTGCAGTCATTTAGGGAGTGAACCAACAGATGGAAGATCTCTCTCGCTTGCTCGTTTGTTCTCTGTCTCTCCTTGTCTCTCTGTAACTCTGCCTTTCAAATAAATCAATCAATAGTTTAAAAAGAAAGAGAAAAGGCAGTCCAAGGCTGGTCCCTGGCAGGAAGAGAGCCATGAATGTGCAAGGAAGAAGTCATTGTGCCTAGCCAGCCCCTCAGCCCACCATCGCGCGTGCATCTGGATTTCTTCAATCACTTCTCAGTGATGATAGCCAAAGTCCAGCTCCTTAAGTTGCACGCAAGATCCACCACGATCTCCCTCTCCCACCACCCCAGCCAGTGCTCTTCCTTCAGGAGAGCAGAGGAAAGGTGTGGGGAGAGAACAGGATGGCCTGGCAATCTGGACTCAACTCACTAAGCACACTACGCTGCTTGAGTCTTTGCAAGTGCACAGTTGCCATCCCCAGTCACAGCCCCCATAGAGCTCAGGTCAGGGGCCATCTCTGTCTCCAGCTTGGTCTGCTGCCTCTCCTCTGTACTGCCCCCCAGTCCCTTCTGCATGTCCATGTTACAGTGCTGATCAGACTGCCGTGCAGTTGTTCGTTCTGTCTTCTGCTAGACTATGTGCTGTGCATCTGTGATTTCCCAGTACCCAGCGCAGCACACAGAACACAACAGGAGCTCAGCCAATTCGATGAGGGGGCACGGGTGGACAATTGAATAAAGAGAATGCTGGAGGGGCTGGCGCTGTGGCACAGTAGGTTAATCCTCCACCTGTGGCGTCGGCATCCCATATGGGTGCTGGTTCTAGTCCCGGCTGCTCCTCTTCCAATCCAGCTCTCTGCTATGGCCTGGGAAAGCAGTGGATGATGGTCCAAGTTCTTGGGCCCCTACACCCACAAGGGAGACCCGAAGAAGCTCCTGGCTCCTGGCTTCAGGTAGGCTCAGCTCCAGATATTGCAGCCATTTGGGGAGTGAACCAGGCGATGGAAGTCCTCTCTGTCTCTCCCTCTCACTTTCTGTAAGTCTACCTCTCAAATCAATAAATAACATCTTTCTAAAAAGAGAGAGAGGGAGAGAGAGAGAGAGAGAGAGGCAGAGAGGGAGAGAGAAACGCTGGAGAAATCTCACTTCGCACCATGGTGGGCACAATAATGAACTCCCCAGTTGTCCACATCTTCGTCCATGGAACTATGTTACATTAAGTAGGAAAATGGAGTTCAGGTTGCTGATTAACTGACCTTAAGGTGCGGGGCCAGCGTTGTCACTCAGTGGATTAAGCCATGGCTTGCAACTCAGTCATCCAATATTGGAGTCCCAGCTGCTCTACTTCCAATCCAGCTTCTTGCTAATATTTGGGCAAGCAGTAAATGATGCCCAAGTGCTTGGGTCCCTGCCACCAACCTGGGAGACCTGAATGGAATTCCGGGCTTCTGGCTTCAGTCTGGCCCACTCCAATCTCTCTCTCTCTCTCTCTCTCTCTCTCTCTCCCCCTCCCTCCCTCCCTCTATCATTTTGTCTTTCAAATAAACAAAATAAATCTTAAGTCAAAAAAACACAGCTGATCCTAGATAACCCAGATGGGCCCGTCGTAATTAGCAGAGCCCTACAAAGCCGGCAAAGAGCGGCTGGACCAGGATTGCCAGGATGAAGACGAGGGAGGAAGATCTGCTGAGCCTCACTGGCAGTGGAGATGGAAGAGTGCCCCTGCCCCAGGAAGGTCGACAGCCTCCAGAAGCTGGGAAAGGCCAACATGAACAAAACCAACAAGAAAATGAACTTCCCCCTGGGACGGCCAGAAAGAAACGCAATGCTACTGACTCTTGTTCTTAGCCCGTGGGACCCATTTAATACTGCTGCCTTCCAGAACCTAAGATAATAAATTTATTTAGTTGTTATCATTTGTTCTATTTTTTTTTTAAGACAGATTTATAGAGAGAGGTAGAAACAGAGAGAGGCCTTCCGTCCGATGGTTCACTCCCCAGTTGGCCGCAATGGCCGGAACTGCTCCGATCTGAAGCCAGGACCCTGGAGCTTCTTCCAGGTCTCCCACATGAGTACAGGGGCCCAAGGATTTGGGCCATCTTCTACTGCCCTCCCAGACCACAGCAGAGAGCTGGATCAGGAGAGGAGCAGCCAGGACAAGAACCAGTGCCCATATGGGATGCCGGTGCTTCAGGCCAGGGCTTTAACCCACTGCGCCACAGCGTCGGCCCCCATTTGTTCTATTTTTAAGATTTATTTTATGGGTGCTGGCCGTTGCGGCCAACTGGGGAGTGAACCAGTGGATGGAAGACCTCTCTCTCTCTCTCTCTCTCCCTCTCCTCTCTCTGTGCAACTGTGACTTTCAAGTAAAATAAACAAATCTTAAAAAAAAAAAAGTAATAACAAGTATCGAAAGAAGGGAGGAGTTGAGCACAGAGAAGACTTGAACCTGAACTTACAGCTGAGCAGGACTCTCTTGCAGGCACAAACACTTACCCAGGCCACTTGGAAGGGACCTTTGAAGACAGTCGTCCAGCATGGGCTCCGGTTCTTCCCAGGACCCAGAGCCCCCTGCGCGCGGGAAAGAGCTGTCCTATCAGTGTCCAGCGCACAGAAGACAAGGCAATGGGAATGACGGGATGCCAAAGCAGAATCACTCCTGCCAGCCCCTCACTCTACAGAGGAAGTGACCAAGACTCAAACAGAAGACACCAGCTTCGCTTCCAAGTCTTTGTTAACTCTCGCAGAGTGAGAGTCCCTCGCCTTTCCTCCACTCTACTGCAGTGTTACAGGTACCATCGTGTGTATCGGCTGCCCTATTCCATTGCCTTTTCTACTTCTTGACAGCTGAGGCCTCATTCCCTTTAGGAGGGACTAATACACGCTAACTGAAAAATAAATGTTTGTTGAATGAATTAATGTCATATCTTGATAGAATCACATAAGCACAGACTTCCCAAATCAAGGTTCCCAGGTACCAGAGAAAAGAGAGAGATTAACTGCAATTTTTCTTGCAACAAATATTTATTACTTTATCAACTGAAAGAAAGATACGTTTTAACACAAGTGATGCAGATGTACTTTTTTTTTAGTTCAAAATCTGTGTTTTTCTGTTCTGCTACGCCTTAGGAAAGCCAAGTTGTCGCCGTCATTCAGTCCCTCGCTGGGGGTGTGATCTGGGACTGAACAAGCTGATCGCTCAGAGTCTTGGTTTCGCTGTCTGGAAAGGGTGACTGACAGAACCGCTGTTGTCAGCTTGTTTGCAGGAGGACAGACAGCAGTGTGCCTCTGCATAGCCCCAGGGCTCAGCACACCGTGGATGCTCCTAGGTCAAGGTACTTCCCTTTGGATGGGGCTGGAGAGCCCTGACTCCACCACTCAGAGCAGCTCCCGCCACCTGGGTTCCCGCCCGCGGCTTCCGGAGGAATAGCCTGTCCCCTTTACTTTCTTTCTTCTGGAAACAGCCAAGCCCTCCACTGCACTGAGAAGCTGAGGGTGTGCTCTGCTGCACACAAAACCTGGGCCTTGAAGCAGGCTTTTGGCATAACAGTTAAGACACCACTTGGGGGCCAGGGCTGTGGCGTAGCAGGTAAAGCCGCCGCCTCCCTTATGCGAACTGGTTTGAGTCCCAGCTGCTCCACTTCCAATCCAGCTCTCTGCTATGGCCTGGGAGAGCAGTAGAAGATGGCCCAAGTCCTTGGGCCCCTGCACCCACCTGGGAGACCCAGAAGAAGCTCCTGGCTTCGGATTGGCCCAGCTCTGGCCACTGTGGCCAACTGGGGAGTGAACCAGCAGATGGAAGACCTCTCTCTGTTTCTCCTTCTCTCTGTGTGTAACTCTGACTTCAAATAAATAAATAAATCTTCAAAAAAAAATACACCACTTGAGGTACCCACATTTCTTTTCAGAGGGCCTAGTTTCAAGTCCTGGCTCTGCTCCCTGCTAATGTGCTAATGTGGGAGGCAGCAGATGAGGGCCCAAACAAGCCTGTTGGAGACCTGGATTTCTAGCTTCAGCCTGGCTATTGCACATATCTTGGAAGTGTACCAGCAGATTCTCCCTCTCTCTCTCTCTCTCTCTCTCTCTCTCTCTCTCCATTGCTGTACCTTTCAAGTAGAAAAAACTTTTAAAAAATAAAATCTGTACTACTGGCAGAAGACTCCTCCCTATCCACACATAATGGATGGGTGAATCATGTTGGATTCCTGCAGAAAATATGGCATTAAAAAAGCCAACTTACAACTGTCTATATAAAGTATTGTCCTTGCTTGATAAAATATATAAATGTATTCTGACACATCTGTTCAAAGAAAAACAAGATGAAGAAGAAACAGAGAAATGTATAATTATCTCCTGGAAGCGTTGAATATGCATGGCTTTTACAGTATGCCTGGCTTTGGTGGTGTTGTTTTTTTTTGTTTTTGTTTTTTGTTTTTTTTCACTGGTGTGTCTGGGCAATGCTTACAACGAGCATGTGTTCCTTTTACAATGGAAAATAGAAGTCCAGCCTTATCTACGTTTGTTTTGCTCTGCACTCTTTGGGGAGCAGGCGGCAGAGGGAACGAGTCCGGTGGCTGGCGTGTTTACTTGCAGCCCGACACTCTCTGTCACTGAGCCCATCCCAGTGGCTTCCTGCTCTCTCATCCTGCCCAGGCTCCACCCACATCCTTGCAGCAGCCTCAGGCCTCTGGAGCCCCCCATTCAGCTCCTCTAATCCCCCTTGTCCCAGGAAGCCTGGAGCCAGAGCTTTCTCTCCTCCTTCCAGCCCCACCCCTGATCCCCAATGCTCTTGCTGCCCTTTCTGCATCACTCAACTTGATTCTTCCAAGTGTGAGACAAGAAGAACCGGAAATCAGGACTGCGGGTGGGAAGGGCAGGCGAGCAAGGAGCCTACAAAACCCAGAAGACGCACGACTGAATTCGCACGCCCCTTCTACATCTAGGCCAGGCATGCCTCAAAGGACAGCAGCAAGGGAGTCCAGGGGTCCTTTCTCTCTTAGCACTGACTCCAGTAGCAGGAGGCAGGAGGGTGTGTGTCTGCAAGAGTAAACAGGGTGTCTGTTCTCTGAGCAAGCTCACTCTCCAAAGAAAAACACCAAATATTACAAGGTCCCCTCCAGGCAGGATGGCGACCACCCAGCTTCAGGGTCAGCAATGGGCCCTTTTCTTGTCGCAGGAGCCACACCTGTGGGGAGCGTATTTACCTTGGCCTTGCATGTTCTCTGAGTCATGGATTTAATTAAACCTTCTCTCTGGCCACGTATCTCTCACTGCACTTAAAAAATCTCAGCTGTGGTTTTAGAACTGACTTCTAAATCCAGGCTGGAGACCTATTTATAATCACAAATATCAGAGATACGATGACAGAGCTGAAGGTATTACTTAAATATTAAAATGACATCCTCGGTCAATCCCTGATTCCCCGTTAAGCTTGTTTTTTTAAAAACTCAGGGTGTTTGTCTCCCTCCTTGTTGCTATTCCAAGGGAAAAGAACTGCCAAGTGGAGTTTTTCCATATTGGACTAAAATGGGGGCAGGCAGAGAAGTTGATCCTTGTAACAACAGTGCCAACAGTTGGCCTTGTCCAAGTGTTCACAGCCAGGTTTTCAAATTCCAGTGACCAGGAGCCCATCATGAAAAGACTCCCACAAATCAATCTCTCTCTCTCTGTCTCTCTCTGTCTCTGTCTCTCTCTTTCTCTCTCTCTCTCTGTCTCAGGCCTCTGGCCAAGAACAGCAGGGACCTTTGATCTTATCTGGGGCCAAAAGGATCTAAAGATGGAGTGGAAATGAGTGAGGGTAGCTGGCCAAGGGCTGGGCTTTGCCAAAGCAGGTCTGGGGGAAGTCTGTCCACGCCTGGATTTGCCAGACAGCTCCACTCCAGGCTGGGGCAGGCTGGAGCTCAGAACAGTTGTCTATTTATTGGACTGGACCGCACTCAGGGAGGAGCTGAGCCGCTGGTCTGTTTGCCCTGAGAGGCGCCACCCGGCCCCGGTACCCTCCCCTGGGCACCCTGGCTGCTCTCTGAAGGGTTTCCCTCCCTTGCCTGTTGGGTAGAAGCAGCCTCTCTAAAGAAAGATGATGTTTGGAAAAGATTCCCTGGGGCCTAGGGGCTGCTGGGTTGGCCCCTCTCTCCTTCCCTCTCCTCTCTGCCCCACCCTCTTCTTCTTTAGTTTGGCTTGGCTACTGAGAGTCCACACAGGTCAGGGTAGGCACTGATCGATGAGCGGCCTGTGCCTGCCCCGCTGGAGCTCAGGTAACACTGGCTACAAAAGCCCTAACATCCAGGGACAGGGATGAAGACCAGGAGAGGATGAAGCCTCAGGCCCAGTGCTGACCCAGAGCCCTCCTGCAGGGAGGGGAATAAGGAGAGGCCTTGACCCCCAGCTCTCTGCCAGCCACCCCGGGCTGAGCTGTAAAGCTTCCACAGGGATCCGTGCCCTGCCATAGCTCACAGCTCCTGGAGGCTGATTTGTAGACGCTGGGCCCTGCTGCAGCTGCTGCCACCACCACCACCCCTCCCTCCCACCACCCGCAGGGGCTGCTGCTCCGCTGACCCTGCCCAGGGTGTACAGGCTTCCCTCAAAGCCCCTTTGATCCTCACACAGCCTCACCTCCAACCATACACATACCATGGTCCCCTGCGGTCCCAGACCAGCTCTGCAGTTGCTACTTCTGAAGCCCACAAGGCAACACTTTTCTCTCCCCTCACTCTATCTCCCCTGTTCCCTAAGGTACGCTGGGAGACTCAGGAGGAAATTCTCCAGCCTAGGGGAGCAAACAAGTCCACCAGCAGACCGGTGTGGCCACCCTTCTCTTCTGGGCTGACCCAGCATCCTTTCCAGACTGGGCTAGAGAGGCAGAAGAGGGCAGAACCCCAGGTTTAGGAAGCAGAGCACCTGCGCGTAGAGAAGCCCTAGAAGATGAAGAAGTAGCTGGGCCCTCAGTGTTGGAGACACCAGAGCCCGTGCTCAGGCCTCGGACCTCCCAGCCATGCTGCCCATGGCCAACCACAGCGCATACACAAGCTGACCCGAGAAGACCACTAAAGCCTGCTGGGAAAACTGATTTCAGAATCATTGAGAAACACTTGGTGAACCAAAAAAGGCAAACCACAGCACTTTGGTAAGTACCTGGAAGACTCCTACTGTTGAATGGAGAACCCAGAGTAATAAACTGAGGGTGACAGCCCAGCAGGTGGAAGGAAAGTTAGGGTGCCCTTCCCAACAGATTCCCAGGAGACACTATTGCTGGGATTCGGAAAGGAATGGCAATGGCGTGGAATTCTCCAAAGGAGAAGTTACTCTTCAAGTATTTCTAAAATTAAGCATATCTTTATTCATTAGTATGGGTATCTTAAAAATCATCTCATAAATAAAGGGATATGAAGTAGTAGTCACAAAAACTGTGGTCCATAGCAAATATTTAAACTTCAGAAAATGATGCCAGGAAACATTATTGTGTATGTTCACATACTACAACATCTGGATGTCCCTGTTGGATTCACAGTGTTAGAAACAAATGGGCAATTTAAGGAAAAAGGTATTTTTGTCTTGGAATACCATTCATGAAGTTTGCATGAAGATATGTATGAAGTATATATGAGAGTCTTCAAAATGTTCACGGAAAATGTGTATTATGAAAAGAAAAAACTATATGGATTTCAAAGTTTTTGCACCAAAACACACTTGTTTTTCAATTCTGTCTTTCTGTGAATTTTTTAAGTACCCATGTACCGGGCAGAAAATCTCACTAATATGTTTTATTTTCAACAGCTACTCACCGTTAGAGGCAAGTCACAGAGACATATTTATAATGTGGTGTTTGCTATATATAAGGACGACCAACCGATTAGATCGTGGCTGGTTTCTTTCTTGGTACTCCTGTCCTGGTTTCCAAAAATATCAACCTTAATTTTGGACTGTGTCGATGTTTCCTGCTCTTGCATTCCGTTTGACGTGAATGAATTCCTTCAAACCAGTGACAGCTTACGTCACTTGCAAAGCTTTCATTATCACAGGAGATTTATAGAGCTCTTTCCTCTCTTCCCAATTTTTCAACTTGTTTTTCTTGGAACTTGGGATTGGGAACAAGAAGAATTTCCCAAGCAATGCTGGGAAGGAAAGGAATTCTCACAAGGAGACACAGTCAAGGTGTTGGGCAGGCCCCCTGGGAAGGCCTCCAGCAGGATCTCTGTAAGAGGAGAGGGGGCATGACGGGAGGGGCAGAGCTGGGACCGGGCTGCAGCCAAGCCCAGGACAAAGTCCGATGCAAATAGGAAAGCTTAGGCCCCATCTTCAATTTAGCCTTGGCTAGAAGAGGTGTTGGCAATAGAGCCACAAGCTTCAGTTAGCAGTTAGTGAGGAATCCGTACAAAACGGAGGAAGAAGGCTGACAAGGCACTCGGAAAGCACAAGTCCTAACTTAGCTGTTCACCTTGTCAAAATAGGAAGACATCAGGAAGTATTGACTTGTCTGTTTTCACCAATGCAAGCTAAAAATGAATGCATTTCTCATCATCCTGATGTTGAGTTCTGCCTAGGTTATTCTGGTAAGAAAGCCACACAGGAGTGGGAGCTAAGCCTAGTAGTTCAGTCACGTGCATCCCACACCGGAGTACTGGGTTCGAGTCCTGGCTCCAGCTCCTCACTCCAGCTTCCTGCTAATGCAGACCCCGAGAGGCAGCAAAGATGGCTCCCGTGATTAGGCTCCTGACACCCACCCGGAAGATCTGGATCGCATTCCTGCCAGGAACTGTCTGGCCCTACCCTGGCCTTTGTGGGCATTTGGGGAGTGAATCAATTGGCAGGTCTCGCGTTTGCTCTCTCTCCCTCCCTGCTTCCCTCCCTGTCTTTTAAATAGATACATGAAACAAACAAATAAGGCCAAGTAGCTTTCTGGTAATATTGAGATTTGATTTTTATTTTTCTAAGAAAATAGATTTTTAATCTTGAGACAAATGCACTCCTTGAAACTACATTTGTTAAAATGTTTGCGGGAGAGGCCTGGCTCCTTAACATTAGTGAAGTCCTGAGCATCCACTTCACCCACCAATTCTAGTGTAAATGCTTCCGTTAATCTCCATAAAAAGCACTTTACAAACATCCTTAATTCAGAAAGTCACTAAAAATGTATTTCCTATGGTAAAAATATGTTACTAGTGAAAAAGAGGACCTCTGAGAGATTAGCTACAAGGCTGCGAGAGCCTCACTTTGCTAAGGGACAGTCCTCAGTCCTTTATCCCCAGGTCTCACTCCAGTGACAAGGGTGGGAGGCTCAATCCTGCTTTGGAAGACGTTTATAGCCTGGAGGTGGTGGCGGGCCAGGCCCAGGAGGGCAGTGACCCCAGAATCTCCAGGCAGAACCCCGAGGAAACAGTGGTTACAAGCAAGAGAGGGGCAGTATCAAGCCGGATCCCTTGGGTTTCTAGCAGGTGGAAGCAAAGAGGGAATGAGGCTGCCATTCAGAAGCATTTGGTAACCACCCAGGGTGGTTCCTTAAGGCTGCTACAGGCATGGCTGCTCCCCATGACCCCATGAGGCATGAATCAGGCACAGCCACCGGGAACCTCAGAGGTAAGGCATCCTAGGGATCATCGCTCTCCGAGCCACAGGGACCACAGCTCCAGAAACCTAACTCGCGGGGGCACAGTTATTCCTCGGTTGGGGTTTGGTGACCCCAACCCAAGGTCATCCACTGGTGAACACCTGTCCTGTCTACTGCTGTTTGCAAGGTAACTTTAACTTACACTGGGGCTTCAGTGTTCCCTAAACTAAGAGAGAGGAATTGGTGACTCATTAACTTGGTTGCCAAGGGAACAGCCTCCTGATGAGACTAAAGGCAGTCACTGAGATGACCTTCTTGTGTTTTGGCTCATGGAGGCTGGACAAAGACAGCGACCAGAGAGGCAGAATTGTGTGCAGGGCATTGGACAAGTCAGGGGCAGGTTTAAGGATCAAGGAAGCCAATCAACGCCCTCTGGCTGTAACTGACAGGCTACTGGAGGAGGCTTAGCACTTCTGGAAGCTGCCTGGCGGCCAGGGCCGCTAAGGGAGTTTTGTGATCCTAACTGTGAGGGTGGGAGAACCACAGGGGCTGCTAAAGAGTGAAGGACGGGCACCCGAGTTAGAGGAGGCCTCCAGGGCTCACAGCTGCACGTATTTAATGCCCAGCTGCCTCCCTGATCCAAGGGAGCTACACTCAAGACCACCCAGTGGATGCCTGCTAGAAGATGGTTCCAAACCCTGTGTATACCTTCTCTAAAAGAATGACTTTATTTGAAAGGCAGAGTTACAGAGAGAGAGAGAGAGAGAGAGAGAGAGAGAGAACCTTCCTTCCACTGGTTCATTCCCCAAATGGTCACAACAGCTGGCGCTAAGCCGGGCCATGCCAGGAGCCTGGAACTCCATCCTGGTCTCCCATGTGGGTGCAGGGGCCCAAGTACTTGAAGGATCATCTGCTGTTGCTTTCCAGGTGCATTAGCAGGGAGCTAGATCAGAAGTGGCGTAGCCGGGACTGGTCGCAGGCAGTGGCTTAACCCGCTGCGCCACAATGTGCCACAATGCCGGTCCCCAAACCACACACATATGCTTTTTCCTATACATGCATACATCCCTATGATAAAATGTAATGTATAGGGGCGGCGCTGCGGCATAGTAGGCTAAGCTTTCACCTGTAGCATTCGCATCCCACATGCTGCCAGTTTGTGTCCCAGCTGCTCCCCTTCCAGTCCAGCTGTCTGCTATGGCCTGGGAAAGCAGTGGAGGATAGCTCATGGGCTTTGGACCCTGCACCCACATGGGAGGCCCAGAGGAAGCTCCTGGCTCCTGACTTCTGATTGGCTCAGCTCCGGCAGTTGTGGCCATTTGGGGAACCAGCAGATGAAAGACCTCTCTCTGTCTCTCCCTCTCTCCCTCTGCAACTCTGCCTCTCAAATAAATAAATCTTTTTAAAAAGTAATTTATAAAAATTAGGTAAACTAGGAGATTAACAACAATCACTAACAATAAAATACAGTAATTACAATTGCATAGTGTAATAAAAGTTATCTAAAATGTATGAATCACTTGTTTCTGGAATAGTCTGTGCAATATTTTTGTGCTGCTGTTGATCACAGGTAACTGAAGCCACAGGAAAACAAAACCATGGATGAGATACTACTTTAGGCAAGGGATTTTTATTTCAGTTTAAATCTTTTTATTTATTTATTTTTTGACAGGCAGAGTTAGACAGTGAGAGAGAGAGACAGAGAGAAAGGTCTTCCTTCTGTTGGTTCACCCCCCAAAATGGCCACTATGGCCAGAACTATGCTGATCCGAAGCCAGGAGCCAGGTGCTTCTCCTGGTCTCCCATGCGGGTGCAGGGCCCAAGCACTTGGGCCATCCTCCACTGCCTTCCTGGGCTACAGCAGAGAGCTGGACTGGAAGAGGAGCAACCGGGACAGAACCGGCACCCCAACTGGGACTAGATCCCGGGGTGCCAGTGCTGCAGGTGGAGGATTAGCCTAGTGAGCCATGGCGCTAGCTTAAATCTTTTTATTTTTAACAATTCCCAATTTACAAAAATGTTGCGAGCATAGTACAAAGAGTTCCTGTGTGTTCTTTGCTGTTCCTCCGGATATACACTGCTAGTTTTACTTCCTCAATCCCTCCTCTATCTATTTCTATCATCTGTGTGCCTGTATAAAATCTCTTTCTCCACTCTATTCAATGACTCTATAAAAAAAAAAAAAAGAATTATTTATTTATTTGAAAGTCAGAGTTACCGAGAAAGACAGAGATCTTCCATTTGCTGGTTCACTCCCCAGATGGCTGCAATGACCAGGGCTGGGCCAGGCCAAAGTCAGAAGGCAGGGGCTTGATAGTTGGACCATATTCTGCCGCTTTTCTCAGGGGCATTAGCAGGGAGCTGGATCAGAAGTGGAGCAGCCAGGACTCAAACCAGCGCCCACATGGGATGCTGGTGTCACAGGTGGAGGCTTTAGCTGCCATGCTATAACGCTGGCCCCTTGGTGACTAGTTGATAAAATCCATTACATTCTCTTATACAGCCAGAACACAATGCTGAAAATCAGGAAAATGACATTGATACCATAAACCTTTTAAATTTCTCCAATTACTACCATTCTTTAAAACCAAAGGAAGAAAATAGCCCCGGGGGCCCAGGACCTGACCCGGGACCACATGTTACACACAGTTGTCATGTCTCTGCAATTTCCCTTTTATCTGGACGAGTTCCTCAGTCAGTCTTCGTCGTTCCATTTTTGAAGCATGCCGACCATGTCTCTGAAGAGTGCCCCTCACTTTGGGATCCTCAAAATGACAGCTTCGGATTCTAAATTTTGAGCAGGAACACCATAGGAATGGCATCGTTCTCTGGTGCATGATATCAGGAGGCACAAGACATCCATTTGTCCAATAACAGGTGTTGTTCACGTGGATCACTCAGTTAACAGGTATCTCCCAGGTTTCTCTCTCACAAAATTACTGTTTTTTCCCTTAGTGGTTAATAAATATCTCCTAGGGATTTCTTTGATGTGTATACTGTTTCTCATCACACACTAGTTTTAACATCCATTAATGATTTTTTTTTTAATTTGGCAGATAGAGTTAGGCAGTGAGAGAAAGAGACAGAGAGAAAGGTCTTCCTTCCATTGGTTCACCCCCCAAATGGCTGCTACGGCCAGAACTACGCCGATCCAAAGCCAGGAGCCAGGTGCTTCCTCCTGGTCTCCCACACGGGTGCAGGCACCCAAGCATTTGGACCATCCTCCACTGCCTTCCTGGGCCACAGCAGAGCTGGACTGGAAGAGGAGCAACCGGGACTAGAACCCGGTGCCCATATGGGATGCTGGTGCCACAGGCGGAGGATTAACCAAGTGAGCCATGGCGCCAGCCCCATTAATGATTTTTTTAAATATTTGTTTAACAAATCTTTTTTAAGATTTGTTTTTAAGAGTTGTTTAAAGATTTGTTTAACAAATGTTGTTTAAAGATTTGTTTAACAAATCTTTTTTAAAGATTTGTTTAACAAATCTTTTTTAAAGATTTGTTGAAACACAGAGTTAGAGAGAGACAGAAAGAGAGAGAGAGAGAGGTCTTCCATTCTCTGGTTCACTCCCCAGGTGGTCACAACCACCAGGGCTGGGCCAGGCCAAAACCAGGAGCCAGGACCTGTATCTGGATCCCCCATGTGGATACAGGGGACCAAACACTTGGGTCAGCTTCTGTTTTCCCAGGTACATTAGCAGAGAGCCAGATCAGAAGCAGAGCAGCCTGGACTCAAACAGGCCCCCATAAGGGATATCAGCATCACAGGGGGTAGCTTAACCCCCTGCACCACAACGCCAGCCCCCATTAATGACTGTTGCCTGAAAGATTTTAATAGGGTGGGTACTGATGGTGGTTTTCTAGTTATGTAATAACTTCTGCCTTTATTAGTTGCCATCCTACCATAAGGAAAAGATTTCTTTCTTTTCATTCATTCATGCATTTGTTCCTTCAACTGGATGGACCCATGGATTTTATGGCTTATAATATATTAACATAATTAAAGATTTTAATGCTCAGCTTAGCCCAGTCTGTCTGGTGGGAGCGCCTTCGACGTGGCTGCTGTGGTATGGGATGTGTCCTCATCATTCTTGGAGCAGCGCCTCACTTTCTAACACAGGAAGATGTCCCAGCCCCAGCCCTAAACTTAGCAATTTCTCCAAGGAGCCCCAATTCCTTTTATTGGAAAATATTTAGAAACCAAAATCTGGATGCTTGATGCTAAGTGTGCTCTGTGTGTGTTCATTTAAAGTACAAGGATATAGTTAGGGTCACCTGTTTTGGTTCATAATCCATACATTTGAATATATGGAACATGGCTCTAAAAGTTGAAATTATAGAAAAAGTACATACTTAAGAGAAGTATCTACATCTCTTCTATCCTACTTTTTCTCCAGTCCTTTGCCCCGTTCCCAACCACGACCACCCATTACAACCCAGCTCATCAGTTTCTGGTTTATTTTCCTTATGTTTCATTGTACAGAGCCAACAGAAACTTGCATATTGACACATATATATTTTCCCCTTATTTCTTATCTAAAAGATACATATCATAAATCCTATTTTTCTATAAACAAAATAGAAATATACTGGAAATCACTCCATATCAGTTCAAAGAGATCTTTCTTTTCATTTTTTTAATAGCTGCCTAGAACTCTATTTGTTGGATGCATTTAACCAGTCTCTGATGTTTGGGAATATAGTTTGCTTCCTACATTTTTCATTTACAATCAATACTGCAGAGAATTATTTGGTGCATAAGTATTCTTTGATCTTTACGGGCATGAACAGGAACTATACCGTAGTGCTTTGAGATTGCAGCAAATATCCCCACTAACAAGATTGTACCAGCTTTCGTCTCTGCTACCAACAAACGAGGTAGCCTGTTTCCCACAGTCCTGACCAAAAAAACGCTTTTTCATACTTTGCCATTTCCCCCAATTTAAGTGAAAATTATCTCAGTGGTTTTAACTTGAATCTCTCTCTGAGTGCGGTTAGACATCGTCCCAGATGTGTCGGGATATGGTGGCTTGTGTCCACTTCTCTGCTAGGTTCACGTTCTTTTCAGGGCTTACCATCGATTGCATTTTGCTTGCTGCATGCCGGGCAGAAGTGAGAAGTCACATATGTGCTGGACGTTCACGGTGAGCCTGCATGGTTCCCTAATAAACTCTCCTCTGTGGGCTTGTTTCAGTTCTTGGGATGGATGTGCTCTTTGTGAAATCTTTATCCAGCTGCACACTTAAGACTTTGAAAACTTCGTTTTCTTGAGAAAAGTCTTTCTTTAAAAAAAAAAGATTGATTGATTGATTTAAAAGGCAGAGCTACAGAGAGGCAGAGGCACACACACAGAGAGAGAGAGAGGTTTTCCATCCTCTGGTTCACTCCCCAGATGGCTGCAACTGCTGGAACTGGGCCGATCCAAAGCCAGGAGCCAGGAGCTTCTTCCAGGTCTCCCATGTGTGTGCAAGGGCCCAAGCACTTGGGCCATCTTCTACTGCTTTCCCAGGCCATAGCAGAGAGCTGGACCAGAAGTGCAGCAACCAGGACTGTAACCAGCGCCCACACGGGATGCCAGCACTACAGGCGGTGGCTTTACTGGCTACAGTTGAAAAGAGGTCTTGATTGCTTTAATCCTGTGCTCAGGTGCCAGTGTCTGTCCCACTTAAGGCCAATGGGAAATTTCATGATTCCTGGGTAACCCCGGCATGGACTAAGGGGAAAAAGGATCTCTGTGAAGAAGGGGCATATTTGATGGGTAAGGTAAGGTAGTATCTGCCAGGTTTCTCTCCCACAAAATTACCACACACACACACACACACACACATATTCTGCTTCCTCCAAGATCTTCCAAGAGGCAGTCCTGGACATACCTTCCCAACCCACCAACTGGGAGAAGAGATTTACCCAGAAGAGAGGCTGGCTGGGTTTTAAACTCTTGCCTGCAGTTCCTTCTTTGTGCCCCCAAAAGCGACGTCCCTTTGTTTCAAGCCTAATTTTCACCGTCATTCACGGGGGCAGTGGGAGGAAACGGGTAATCAAGTCACTCAGCACCATGACCACTTAGAGCAGACTTGGTTGGGCCCCCATCTTTCTCCTGCTCTCTCTGCACGATCCCTTGGAAGAGCTCGGGATGGTTGTGGTGGCTTCTCTCCCTCATTCGCCTCTGCACTTCCTGAGGTTCGGGAGAGAGCAGTAATCCCCAGAAAACTGCTGTGGGGGCACAGGTGGCGGGTGTGTAGAGCCCACGTGCTATATGCCCCAGGACAGTTCAGAAAGCAGAGGTATTGGTGCCACCTGAGCAGGGGTGGGGCTGCCGGCGGAGGACGGCCCGGCCTCTCACGTGGAACGTCCCCACGGCAGGCTGGGGCGCCTCCGAGCAGATGGGCTGCGGGAGGAGGTGCCGGCAGGTGCTGAGAGTAGCTGTCGGCAAGGAAGGCTAAACACTGCTGGCAGCAGTCAGAGACCAACTTCCATCTTCCTCCTTCTCTCCAGACGATGTTGGTTATTTCAAGGAGTTTCCAAGAACGGCGTCTGAAATACATCACGACCTTCCACGGGAAGTGAGGGAGGAAGCATCGGAGCTTCCTCGCTGGTCGCCTGCAGACACCCAACACGTGCACGGGCGGCAGGCACCCCTGGATATTGCATGCTGAAGTCAGACACACACACACACACACACACACACACACACACACGTGCACGGGCACACACACGCACACTTGGGTGCTCTCACCCTCTCCCACTTCGAGCATCATTGAGAGTAGAAGCTGTTCCAGTTGGAAGAGCTGGTGTCCCCAGCGCAGCCTCTCCCAGGCTCACTGGCTTGGAGGGAGGCCCCAGTTTTTGAGAGTGTGCTGAATTTTCCATGCTTGTGAGGTACAGGTCCGGAGCACAGGCACGAACGTGCCTGAAGGGTCCTTCTTCACCTCCAGACACCGTTTGGTGCCCCTGTTGATGACCGCGCTTCCCTGGAGAGAGAAGGACAGAACTAAGGTATGAGAGACACTGGCAAGGGGTCATGTTGCCTGCCCCTGCTCTGCCTGCCGGGATCCGAGATGCCAGCAGGGGACGAGAAGGTGGCGTGCAGAACCAGATCACCTGGTGCTCTCTCTACCAGCTTAGCGGTGAACCAACAACCCACCTAGTGAGGCTGCACTGGCTTCAGAGGACGCTACGGGCCTCTCCTGGGATGAAGCATGGGGTGGACACTGACAGGTGTGCACCCAGGGGTCTGGGAGCCCTGGGCCTTTCTCAACGTGGCCTCCTTTCCACGTCCTCACCTCTGCCCTGTGAAACCCAGTAGCATCACCCTCGCCTTGTGTTTCCCCTCCCTCCTCCAAAACCGAGTCAGCCTGGAGCAGAAGCTCCCCTGGGGATCTCAGCCTATGCCCTCCAGCGCTCAGGGGTCAGCTTCCTGCTGCTCCAACTCCCAAGCTCCCTCCTCCCCATCTCCATGTCTCTGCAGTGGGATGATCTGGCCAAATGCCCAAGTGCCCACCTCCCAGGGGCCTGCTCTCATCTCCCCTTGCGGGACTCACTCCCAGCCTCTCCATCAGTGCCTGCAGCAGCTTGTTTGTCTCTCAGCCACCAGGCCTCTGCCGCCACCCTCAGAGGCCACAGCCCATCTTAGGATCAACCGCCACCAGGCAGGTCGCAGCTCTGAAATCAAATCTCTGCTCCCTCTCCAACCACTGTCTCCCTGCCTCCCATCTCTTTCTCTTTTTAAAAAAATTTTTACGTATGTATGTATGTATGTATTTATTTAAGAAGCAGAGAAACAGACAGACAGAACTGTCCTCTGCTAGTTTATGCCCCCATATGCCCGCAACAGCTGGGACTGGGCCAGGCCAAAACTGGGAGCTGGGAATTCAATCCAGTTCTCTAATGTGGGTGGCAAAGACCCAGATCCTTGAGTCATCACAGCTGCCTCCCAGGGTGTGCATTTAGCAGGAGGCTGGAACCTGGAGCAGAGCCAGGACTGAGACCGGTGGCTTAACCACCAGGCCCTGCACCCACCTCCTCTCCTCTATTTCAATCACAAAGTTCCCAGCAACCTCTGCTCTTCCAAATTTCCCTGCCTCTGAATCCCCTCACCTCCACCAGCCTCACCTCCTGAGGGCGCCCACCCAGCATGGGTCATTTCAGGTGCTTCTCCAGATTCTGGGAGCTTCCCTACCCTCAGTGTTCCCTTCTCACAGCCTCTGCTTCCAGACCACAGAATGCTCCTGGCCAGGCCCCAGGACCCAGCAGCCTGGCTCACCACCGTGCCCACAGCAGCCTGGCCTCAGCTTGGCTCCCTCCTCAGCGTCACTGTTCCAGGCCTCCCCAGCAGGCCTTGCCCCTTGGCTCCACGCCTTGATGCTTATGTCTCCTCAATGACAGAAGGCCACACTTCTTGTCAATCTGTCCCCTCACCCAAAGCCGCCAGCGGCCTCCATGATGCTGCCTCTTTGACTAAATCCAAGGAGTTGCCCTGTGTCTCCCGCCAGCAGCCCCTGTACTCTGAGCCCAGCCATTCTCGATCCTGGAGAATCACTTTTCCTAACATTCGTCTCTGCATCCTCCTCCTCCTCTTTTTTCTTTCTTTCTTTTTTTCTTTCTTTTCAAAAAATTTAATTGAAAGGTAGAGTTAGAGAGAGAGAGAGGAAGAGACACAGAGAGATCTTCCATCTGCTGGTTCACTCCCCAAATGGCCACAATGGCCAGGGCTGAGCCAGGCTGAAGTCAGGAGCTGGGAGCTTCATCCTGGTCTCCCACACGCGTGCAGGGATCCAGGCACTTCGGCCGCCTTCTGTTGCATTAGCTGGCTTGGAAGTGGAGCAGCTGGGACATGAAATGGTGCTCATTGGGATGCCAGCATTGTAGGCTGTAGCTTAACGTGCTATGCCAAAATGCCTGCCCCACCGTCAGCATTTCTTCAGGATTCGTCCTAGCTTTAATTCCCAGGAAACTGAGAACAGAGTGTAGACAGGAAGGGACTCAAACATTCAGTCTTTGCTGAAGATTTTGTGTATATTTACTATTTTTAAGTACTTACTATGTGTAATAAAAATCAGCATTGTTGGCCGGCGCCGCGGCTCACTAGCCTAATCCTCCGCCTAGCGGCACCGGCACACCGGGTTCTAGTCCCGGTTGGGGGCGCCGGATTCTGTCCCGGTTGCCCCTCTTCCAGGCCAGCTCTCTGCTGTGGCCAGGGAGTGCAGTGGAGGATGGCCCAGGTGCTTGGGCCCTGCACCCCAAGGGAGACCAGGAAAAACACCTGGCTCCTGGCTCCTGCCATCGAATCAGCGCGGTGCACCGGCTGCAGCGCGCAGGCCGCGGCGGCCATTGGAGGGTGAACCAACGGCAAAGGAAGACCTTTCTCTCTGTCTCTCTCTCACTGTCCACTCTGCCTGTCCAAAAAAAAAAAAAAAAAAAAAAAAAAATCAGCATCGTAGAGATTAAACCTGTGACACTAGCTTCAAAATGTTGAATGATCACACTTGTGATCATTCAGTTGATGTTTTATTGACTTTGTAAACACTTTTGAAACATTAAAGACAACTTAAGAATCACTAAATGGGGGCTGGCTTAACAGCAGGTCAGGCCACCGCCCACAACCCTGGTATCCCATATCTGAGCACCGATTTGAGTCCCAGCTGCTCTGCTTCCAATCCAGTTACCCACTAATGCACCAGGGGTCCAAGTACTTGGGTGCCTGCCACCCACACAGGAGACACAGATGGAGTTTCTGGCTTCAATGGGTCCAGCCCCAGCCATTGCAACCATTTGGGGAGTGAACCAGCAGATGGAAGATTTCTCTCTGTCTCTCCCTCTCTTTCTGACACTCTGTCTTTCAAATAAGTGAAATAAATCTTTTTTAAAAATTAGTAAATGTAAAATCATATAATTTAAGTTCTTAAGGAAGAAAATGTAATGGATAGTTTGAAATTTACAAACACCATCCAAAATGTTTAAGGGGGATTTCATGTATTTAACTATAAAAGTACCATTAGAGAGATTATTAAAATGTGCTAGGCTTATAGATAGAACCCTAAGATTGGTAATTTGAATTTAAGAGCTTAAAGAAAAATCAGTTTTTAAAAAATTATAACATTAATATGTGCACATTAATTTCTTAACACCAGGTAAAGCTGTAGTAGTATTTTGTACACAGAAGACGCCACTGAGGACGTCAAATCCCTCCGCCTGCCAGATGCTAAAAGGCACCTTGCTTATGTGCTCCCTTTGGCTCTTAGTCCTATCATTATGATCAATTGTGAACAGAAATTGATCACTTGGACTAGTGAGATGGCATTGGTACACGCCACCTTGATGGGATTGAATTGGAATCCCCTGGTATGTTTCTAACTCTACCGTTTGGGGCAAGTCAGCTTGAGCATGTCCCAAATTGTACCTGTGCACTTACTCCTCATGTAGGATCTCTGTCCTTAGTGTGCTGTACATTGAGATTTAATGCTATAATGAGTACTCAAACAGTATTGTTCACTTTGTGTTTCTATGTGGGTGCAAACTGTTGAAATCTTTACTTAATATATGCTAAACTGATCTTCTGTATATAAAGAGAATTGATAATGAATCTTGATGTGAATGGAAGGGGAGAGGGAGTGGGAAAGGGGAGGGTTGCGGGTAGGAGGGAAGTTATTGGGGGGAAGCCATTGTAATCCATAAGCTGTACTTTGGAAATTTATATTCATTAAATAAAAGTTAAAAAAAAAAGGCACCTTGCTTGCCCTTGGCAGTGAGCCCATTAAGTATAGAACAGCACCTTGTACTAAGTCTACATCGGCCTCTTCCATCATCACCAGGCATTTGTGGCAGTTTTGGCACCAGCGACACTAAACATGTCCACTCCTCTTCCTCATGAAGGCAACATCACCTTTTCCCTAGGCTTACCTCTCCGAGCAAAATCTTCCAGATCCACCAATCTTTCATTTGTTCTGCGGCCACTCACTGATTGCCTGTATCATTCTGGGTGTAGTGTGAGATGCTAGGCAGGGAACAGCAAACAAAACCCAGGCCTGGCCCTCTGGCTCACAGCCCAGTTACACACAGAAGTGGGCCAGCAGGCAGTCGTGAGAGATGAAGAGACAAGAGGCGGGCATTTGGATCACAGGTTAAGTGGGCATATTGGAATGCCTGTTCAAGTCCTGGCTCCTGGGGTCTGTGGGGCAGGGTGGGGAGTGGGAGGTGAGGTGTTGTAATGCAGTGAGCCAAGCTGCCATTTGTGTCAGCAGCACTCCACTTTGGAGCACTGGTTCAAGTTCCCTGCCAATGCGTCTCAGAGACAGAAGAACATGGCTTAAGTACTTAGGTCCCTGCTACCCCCTTGGGAGACCCGGATGGAGCTCTGGGCTTCTGGTTTCTGCCTGGACCAGCCTGCGTTGTTGCAGCCATTTGAGGAGTGAACCAATCTCTCTCTCTCTCTCTCTCTCTCTCTCTCTCTCTCTCTCATCTCTCTCTCCCCTCCTTATCCCTCTATCACTCTGCCTTTCAAATAAATAAATCTTTAAAAATATAGTCCTAGTTCCGCTGTTCCAATCCAGCTTCCCGCTGATGTGCACACTGGGAGGCATCAGGTGGTGGCTCAAGCAGTTGGGTCCCTGTCACACACAAGGAAGACCAAAACTGAGTTCTGGGCTCCTGGCTTCAACCTGGCCCAGCCCAGGCTGTTGTGAGCAAGTGGAGGGTGAACCAGGATGGATGAGATATCTTGCTCTCTCTCTCTCTGTCCATCTTTCTATCTCTCTGCTTCTCTGCCTTTCATATAAAAAAGAAAACAAATCAATAAATTTTTCAAAAGAAAGACGATGAGACAAGTGCTACAAGAGGGGCTGGGAGAATACCCAGAGGATCCACCTTTTCTACTCCTGTGGGAGTACAGAAGGCTGCCCAAAGGAGCCAGTATCACAGACTGGAGGGAAGCGTTGCAGGTGGCCTGCTGAAGAGGTGAGCGGAGATGGAATAACACCTGCAAAGGGGCTGAAGGTAAGAGGGAGCATGGCCTTTCATTGAATTCCATGAAGTTCCATATAATGGGAGCTTACAGAGAGACACCAGAGACTAAGAAGACATTACCCTCCTCCTTCTACTTGATATTGTCCAGTTTCAGGAAGACTTAGTCTACAAGGCAAAATCCCTCTGCCATTGTAAGGGAAGCGGCCCCAGCTGCATATATGTATGTAAATGTTCCTGGGGACAGAACCCATAATAGGCAGCAAATTCTCAAAGGGCTCATTCACTTGACAAAGTTAGGAACTGCTCAGCCAGATTGTCCATGGCTCTTAAATAAAATGTCCCACCTCACCTGACACAGTGCCAGCGTGTTCAGACAGAGTCACAGCCAGGGCAGTACCTACACTCATCGGGACATCACTGTCCTACCAAGGTGGCCTAAGTGTGATGGCTTTTGGAGCAGGTAGGCTGTGGTCGTCCAAATCCCTCATGTCTTTTTCCCATGAATCCTTCTGGATCCTCCCACTCTGTACCTGGCCATTTGATGTAGAAGTCAGAGGTAGGGTTTTGACATTAGTTCCTGTTAGGTTTCAGCCCGGGGCTCCACACAGTCTGATAACCACTAATACTGACACGAATCACAATGGTTGATATTTACCCAACACGCCTCCACGCCAGGCACCAAGCTGACTGCTTTACACACACGACCACGGGCTTGCAAAGCAGACATTATTACCTCCACTTTACAGATGGGGAATCCGAGCTTCAGGGAGGCCAAGGACCCTGCTGAAGTGGACAGCTCAAGGCCTGGAGCCCAAACTCTCAACCATGATTTTCCTAAAATCCTATTAAACTAAATCTGAACCCCTCATACTATACTTAAAAATGACTACCTAAAAAAAAACATACAACACACCTGTGTAAAATCCCAATAAATGTGCCACCCATTCTGGGCTGCAATGGAACATGCCTCCAGTGTGGGTCTGTCCCCATCACCACGATCTGTCAGGCAGCGGTCATCAGTCCTGGCTTCTGCAATCAGCGGTCCTAAGTAGAACTCCCCTGTCAGGTGGTAGTAGACATTCTGGAAAAGAGTCGAGGGATCCAGCTCAGGCACAGTGAGCAGGGAGGCCTTGACCTGATAGAGGACAGGAAGGCTGCTCACGGGGCCCCTGGACACTCAGCAGCAAGGGGAGCCCTGCACTTTCTTGGCAACAGGAGCTGCTTCTGCCTCTTTGTTTCCAGCCCCCAGTAGACATCAAGAGACACCCGGCCTGGGGCAAGTCACCGAGCCTGATTCGCTCTCTACAAGGTCTCAAACAGAATCCTGGCTTGCACGGATGGGGAAGCTTGCCTTTGAAGAAAGAAAAAAAAATCACAACTTCAGCAACTGTCACCATAAAGTCCCAGCTAGGGGCTTGCTGCCAGGAAACTTTGCAAATTCCCAATCTGACACTACATTGCTTGGGGAGTTGGGTAAGTTGGCTGTTTTTGTGTCTCAGTTTTTCTCATCTGTTCACTGGGAATGGTTTCAGACATGCACACCTCATGGGAAGGTTGCATAAAGTCGATAAATGTGAGCACCCTCGGCAGAAAAAAAAAAGTCTCCTGGCTCCCGTCTCCACTTGGTGTCAGATCTCTCCCACCCCATGGTGGACAGAGCCCCAGTCAGCCTCTGTCTTCTCCAGCTTCTCTGCAGGAGAAGCACAGGTGGCTTCACCAGTCACTCGGGGCACACAGGCATCAGAGTGGGAGGCAGGGGCTGGCAGAGGTACGAGGAGACAAGGAAGAAATTAGAGGTGTTGGCAATGCAATGTCACCACATAGAGTACATGTGACAGAGCCCAGCCCCCAGTCTGTTCCAAAAGTGGAAAAATGGAACCACCTTCGTTCAGGCTTGCAAGAACTATGAGGTGTTCAGTTCCAGAGGCAGGTTTGGGTCTCACCCTCACCCTCCACCCTGATTTTTCAGCTCCTGCCTCCCCATCATCTAACACAGAGTCGAAATCTGGCAAGGGCTACAAGGGGCTGAGTCCCCACAGTGTCAGGCTGGGGGACAGGGAAGACGGGAGGGAGGCACCTGTGGGTTGAAAGTGTGGCACTGATGCATGATCGGGGTGTTGCCTGGAATGGGCCCTTGATCCAGGCAGACACTTTGATCCAATGAGTTTTTCATCTGAAGAGACAAAACACACAGAAACTCGATTAGAGAGAGGCATCGAGAGAGGGCCCCAAGCTTCGCCAAGGCCCTGTGCTTTTCCCAGCACACCAGGGGCCTGGGATGCTGGCAGGGCTTTGCCAAGCACTGGGGATTAGGCAGATGCTTAGGTGAGGTGCTGCTGAGATACCCACTTGCGGAGAACGGCACGCCCAGACCATCACGGCACCGCCACAGAAGGGTCGGGTGCAGGTGGACGTGCCACACACCCTGCTTGGCTGAGAAACCGAGAGGTGGGGACACAGGCTGCAGTTGGCAGGGGACAAGAGGCAGAGAGAAGGAAAAGAGGAGGGGATGGGGAAGCAAAAGAGGTTGGGAAATGAGAGTCCAAGCACAAAAAGCTGAGGAAAGGGTGGGAGGAGGGGAGGGGTCTTGGGCAAGGCGGATTTGGGAAATGTTCCACCTAGCAGTCATGTGATGGCGTCACAGTGTCTTTGATAGCCAAGTACTTAAATCCCAAGGTATGATTTCACGACATATACCTGTCCATAGCCCACGATGCTGTGGATTGGTTTCAGGATCGGATACACATTTTTCAGGTACCAGTCAAAGCTTCTACATTTCAGTTTCTCCCGGAGTGCCATTTTGGAAGAGATGTCTCCATAATCAATGCCAGAATTCTGTAAATAAAACACGGAGCCTGTCTGTGCCTTGGTCTAAGCCATCGCTTCCACTCCGCCAGTGGGTGTGGACCACACAGAAGGGGACTGAGCCTTGGCCTGAGAGTCTTGGCCTGATGTAGCCTGATATTTTGTACTTCCAGAGAAAGTGGAGAAACCTGGAGTCCCAGGAACCTCTCCTGGTTTCTAAGACACTTGCAGGGCCTGCACAGTGGAGACACTTGGGTTTATTTGTCATCACTGCGAGATGTCTGAGATGGTGAGATACCCAGGACTCCCAGGAATGGCTAGAAAAAGCTTTCAAAAGGAATATTCTGACATCCAGCTTGGAGGTTTTGTAGAAACCAGCTTGGGACTTTGTAGAAGTGCTACCCGGGGCTATGGGGGGGGGGGTGCACAGAGGCCAAATTGAGAAGGACTTGCAGCAATCGTCACTATAGCTGCCTCTTCTCAGACTTCTCCTCAGTGTTTGTTTCCCATCATCCTTTGTAGAAGTTCATTGATTTATGGACATTTCCCTTGATAGCTTAGGAAAGACGCAATATCACTCTACAGACAGCTAAGAATGTCCTGGAGGGCTCTTGTTTTCCTCTCACAGCTTGGTATACTGGGACACCAGATTAAATTCTTGCCCATCTCTTCAAACAATGAGCTCACTGCAGATCAGTAGATCTTGACTACTTCGAGTCATAAAGAAGGAGCAGGCATTTCTAAACATTTTTACCTTTTCCAGTCCTAGTGATGCTGGGGTTGACCTGGCTCCTGACCCCATGTGAGTTCCAGATTTTTCCTTATAGATCCATTCCAGAGCCTCCTGCCACCCTGAACCCCTGTTTTTCTGGAGACTACTTTTGAGTCTCCTGCAATGCAGGTGAAGAGTTTAACAATGAGAAGGCTGAGCCCCACGGGCCGAAACAGCTTGGTAGGCTTGACCACGCTGAACTCGGGGGTGCTGGAGCAGAAGAGTGAGCTTAACCAAGAAGGTCTTCCTCGAGGACATGCACCTAACAGAACTACACTGTTTCTTCTCCCTTCCCTACATCCTGCCTGCCACATGTATGTACTCGTAAAACAGTGAATTCCTGATGTCCAAAACTCCCTGGCAAGGACTCACTCATTATAGAAGGATAAAAAACATAGAATTTAGAAGCCAGACTTCTGGGGCCTGCGCTGTAGCACAGTAGGCTAAGCCTCCTCCTGTGGTGCCAGCATCCCATGTTGGCGTCAGTTCATGTCCCAACTGCTCCTCTGATCCAGCTCTCTCTCTAAGGCCTGGGAAAGCAGTGGAAGATGGCCCAAGCACTTGGGCTCCTGCATCCACATGGGAAACCCGGAAGAAGCTCCTGGCTCCTAGCTTTGGATCAGCTCAGCTCTGGCTGTTGATGCCATTTGGAGAGTGATCAGACGATAGAAGACCTCTCCCATTCTCTGTAACCTGTAACTGCCTCTCAAATAAATAAATAAATAAATAAGAAGAAGAAGCAGCAGCAGCAGCAGAAGCAGCTGCCAGACTTCCTTCACTTGAATCTTCGCTATTACCTTAAACGGGTTTCTTCCAACTCTCTGTGCCATTTCTATAAAACATACCCCATAGGCATGCTGGGGCAGTTAATGAGTCAACTCATTAGACAGTGCCTGGAACACAGCATTGCTACACGAATGCCGAGGACCATGACTGCCGCACCATTAGGAATGCGCCCTACGTCTTTAGGGCTGGATGGCACTTTAGCTCTATCCCTTCCCATTCCCCAGCCTCACTGCTGCCTCTGCTTCCTTTGTTCTTCCCAACGTCCGTTCCATTCCGCAACAAACCTGGACAGGAATGTTCCAGGCCAAGTAGACCATGTGTTTGTGCTCGTCCATCCAGAGTTCAGCCACTCGAAGAGCATTGCGCTTCAAGATAGGGATCAGGTCCAAGGCGTAGGGCTTGTGGTGTCTCTCTAGGTGAGCAACCCGGGAGCAGGGTAAGATCTCGATCTTCCCTCCACACTGCCACACCTGCCAGAGAAGAGGGGAGGACCACAAGGTAAGACACTAGGGTGGCTTTCAATGGACAACCAGCAAAAGGCTGAGTGTGTCCCCACTCTGGAAGACTTCAAGGAATCGAATGCTGCCGACAACCACACAAGCTTGGAAGCAGATCCTTCCCCAGCCAAGCCTAGATGAGAAACCAACCCTGGCCAATGCTGTGACTGCAGCCTTGCAGAAATCCGGCTAGGCTGCCGATGGAGCCCTGACCCACACAAACTGTGAGGTCCTCAGTGCCTCTTGCTTTAACACTAACTTTGTGATGATGCTGTCACACAGAAGTCCACAACTCATTCCTGATCAAGAAGTGTCATGACTTATAATCTCATTGGAAATACCCTTCCTTAATATTTTGATGAGTATAAACATGCTTGCCAGCACGTGCATTCTAGGGGCCGGCTTTGTGGCACAGCTTGCTATGCTGGTGTCCCATATCCGAGCACTGGTTCAAGTCTCAGCTGCTCCACTTTTTTTTTTTTTTTTTTTGACAGGCAGAGTGGACAGTGAGAGAGAGAGAGACAGAGAAAAAGGTCTTCCTTTGCCGTTGGTTCACCCCCCAGTGGCCGCTGCAGCCGGCGTGCTGTGGCTGGCGCACTGCGCTGATCCGAAGGCAGGAGCCAGGTGCTTCTCCTGGTCTTCCATGGGGGTGCAGGGCCCAAGGACTTGGGCCATCCTCCACTGCACTCCCGGGCCCAGCAGAGAGCTGGACTGGAAATGGAGCAACCGGGACAGAATCCGGCGCCCTGACTGGGACTAGAACCCAGTGTGCCGGCACCGCAGGCGGAGGATTAGCCTATTGAGCAGTGGCACCGGCCTCAGCTGCTCCACTTTCAGTCCAGCTCCCTGCTAATGTGCCTGGGAAAGGAGCAAAAGATGGCCAAGTGCTTGGTCCCTTGTCACCCTTGTGGGAGACCTGGAGGAAGCTCCTGACTTCGGCCTGGCCCAGCCCCAGCCATTGTGGCCATTTGGGGAGTGAACCAGTGGATGGAAGATATCTCTCTCTCTCCCTGACTGTCTGTCTCTCTCTCTGTGTGTAATTCTGACTTTAAAATAAATAAATACAAATCTGGAAAAATATGGTCTTTACTCTGATAGATGAAAGACCTAATAAGATTAGGTAGATACCTTATGTCCCCTGACTGCCCTTCATAGTTTCGTGGCTACCTGAGTGATTTGTAGATTCTGGAAGCTAATTAGCCCATCTTGCAAAGGTTAGCAACCTACCGCTCCCACACCAGGGGGAGCACCTGAGGTGAGAGTGAGTAGGTTGGGTCCTGCTGGTTCAGCCAACAAATCAAAGAGTGTCTGTACGGTGTGGGTAGAGAGAGGGCAGTCCCGTTGTTCAAAGTAGTTGCATCCCTTCCTCCACTTCTTGATCCACAAATCCCTCCCACCAATTCCCCTGAGTTCACAACAGTGGAATGAACAAAAACCAGGCTTTGAGATCAGACTGTTGAATGCCTGACTCCACTGCACACCTGGCAGCCAGGGGCAAAACATCTACCTCGCTGGCCCTCAATTTATCAGCAAAAGGGGCACATCCATCATTTGGGCGTCAGGAGCGTTACATGACACAACAAGCACTCAGGTATGGCCGCATCTAAGCTTAACTTGAAGCACAGCTTTTCGTCCACTGTCCTCCTCCATAGCTTCACATTCATCCCCCAAACCATGGGGATGTTACATCTGATTTGGTTATTTTTCTACAAACAGCTAACAATTTGTATATAACTTGGTTCCGATTTTCTTAGTTGTTGCAGGTGCCTGTTCCACAGGGATTCAGGAGAGAAAAGTTAACTGTAACACAAGAAACTTTAAATTCAAGTTCAAACTCAGGGGTGCCACTCACGGAAATAATGTTAATGATTAATCTTGCCCAGTGTTTTCCAAACTTTACTCTCCCAACTTGTTCCCGCTTGCCAAATTCCACCTGTCATACTTCTCCCTCCCTTCCTCCCCCACCCATGCACACACACGGAAACATGAAGTTCCGACTCATGGTTGACAACAGACAACTTTGTGCAATGCAGTGTCTTCACCTTCCCGTGAATCCCGCCCTTGCTAGCAGGTAGCACTATAAACCCCGTTGAAGTCACCTGCTCACGCTTATCAGCTTGCAAAGGACAGAGTCAGATTCTAAACCCAGCAGTCCACCTGTTAAGCTCTGGCTCCACACTGGAAATACACAAGGTGCTCTACAGCTGCCTGTTTTCTCTTCTCATCCCTTTCTCCATTTATACACCTCAGTGAGCACCATAATTACCACGGCCACGAGATGTCAGAAAAGCGCTCTGATGTACACTGATCAAACCAGGGTGATAACAGTTCCCTCTGCTTGTCATTCATTACCTTACGACTGGAGCCCTCGAGCCCTTCCTATTTGTTTAGAAAATACATAACAGATTGTTGTGAATTATAGTCACCCCACTAAGCTGTGTGAGACAAGGAGCTTATTGCTGTCTGACTGTGCTGGTTAGACAAACCCCAGCCTCCCTCCATTCCTCCCAGCCTCTATGTTCAAATCGACATTTTTCAGCTTCCACATATTATAAGAGAATATGAAATATGCATCTTGCTGTGTCTGGTTTATATTTTTTGAGATGTCACATGTGTCCCATAAATATGCATCATTAGTGTTAATCGAAAAGTTTTTTGAATGTCTAGGGAGATGGAGATGCTAACTCTCCTGAACTGATCCTCCATATTGAATGTTTGGTGAGTTATCACATTGTACTTCATAAGTAAGCACAATTGAAATAATAAAATAGGGGCCGGTGCCACGGCTCACTTGGTTAATCCTCTGCCTGCGGCGCTGGCATCCCATATGGGCTCCGGGTTCTAGTCCCGGTTGTTCCTCTTCCAGTCCAGCTCTATGCTGTGGCCCGGGAAGGCAGTGGAGGATGGCCCAAGTGCTTGGGCCCTGCACCCGCATGGGAGATCAGGAGGAAGCACCTGGCTCCTGGCTTTGGATCGGTGCAGCGCGGGCCGTATTGGCCATTAGGGGAATGAACCAAGGGAAGGAAGACCTTTCTCTCTGTCTCTCTCACTGTCTATAACTCTACCTGTCAAATAATTTAAAAAAAATGTTTTTTTTTAAAAAAAAAGAGTAAAGGAATCTAAACAACTCTGATGTCCTCCAAAATCTGTTATTGGAGAAAGACAGGTCCTACCCAAGTTCTTTGAAGTCTTAAAAAGCAAATAAATAGTCACATAAAAACCAAGGCATCAGATGTGAGAACTGGTCTACCCAAGACAAAGAAGCAGGAAGGCGGACCCTCGTCTCCTGACACTCTGTGTTCTCATTGAAGTCTACAGAAGGTTGCACAGTGTTAAAAGAACAAGATTTCTTGTGGAAAACTGACGCGGCAGATTCAACATGTCGGATGGCAAAGTAAATACAGAGGGCCAGCCAGGGGGCAGGGGAGGACCCTGCAAAGCATGAAGGACCCAGAAGTATGCAGGCATTCAGACCTGGGCCAGGGAACTGGATTCCCCCAACGCAACGTGTCTGAAGCTCTGGTGGGTGGGGAACAGCCAGGCACAGTGTAGCCAGCCTCGTCTCCAGGACTTTGCTAAGGATCGTGTACAAAAGCATTATTTATTTTTTGACTGTTTCTTGTACTGCAGACTACATATAGCCCTACTATCTAGTCTCCTCTCCATCTGTGGTTGTAGAGGGAAGAACTGGGCACACGACCGGCTTAACTGAAGTCTGTTTCCCGGTCTCCTCGGCTCGCAAGGGTGGCCCATGGACGTGAGAAGAAAGGCTGTGCACGACTTGCAGGGGCTGCCCTGGAAAGGAGGCACACGCTCGCTCGTTCTTCTTTCTCCTCCTGCCCGCTGGATGTGCATGCACTGTGGTGTGGCACAAACAAGAGGCAGAAGATTCTTGGTTCCCTTCGCCCTAGAACGGCCCAGTCACAGCTCAGCTGCTTACATTTAAACTGTTACAGAAAAGAGAAATTGATTTCTGTCTCGTTGAAGCTTCTGTTATTTTGGCCTCTGTCACAGAAGCTTAATGAATGCGTTTTTTTGTTTTGTTTTGTTTTTTTGTTTTTTTTTTTGACAGGCAGAGTGGACAGTGAGAGAGAGAGACAGAGAGAAAGGTCTTCCTTTGCCGTTGGTTCACCCTCCAATGGCCGCCACGGCAGGCGCACCACTCTGATCCGAAGGCAGGAGCCAGGTACTTATCCTGGTCTCCCATGGGGTGCAGGGCCCAGGTACTTGGGCCATCCTCCACTGCACTCCTGGGCTACAGCAGAGAGCTGGCCTGGAAGAGGGGCAACCGGGACAGAATCCGGTGCCCCGACCGGGACTAGAACCCGGTGTGCTGGCACCGCAAGGTGGAGGATTAGCCTAGTGAGCCGTGGCGCCGGCTTAATGAATACTCTTAATACCTTTATAAAAATCCTTTCAAATTCCTGATTGCCTTTTGACTGAACCATCCTCCTGGTGAGGTTCACTAATTGAGAACCCCTCACAAACAGGAGAACTAAAAGACCACTGTACACACAGAACGTGAGTTTTCTCTTCCAAAGAACAATTACAGCTTAAGGTAGAACCCAGACCACAGTCCCAGTTCATTTGCTAATGTAAATGAGGGTCCAGGATGGTTCCTAAATGGGTGTAATGTATGGCTGTTGTGTCATCAGCTTCAACTGGAAAGAAACTGAAGAAAATGAAACTGAATACATTCTAGACAGAAAATTATCATGCTCTACCAGGTTATAATGGACAAACCATCACCTAGACTCAGGCACAGAATTTTTAGTTGAGAGGGGAGAAAAAGCCATTTTACAGAGGCTTGGTGCACCATGATTTAGTAGAGCCAGGATTAGAACCCAGGTTCAGGGGCCAGCGCTGTGGCATAGTGGGCTAAGCAGGGCTGGCATCCCATATGGGTGTCAGTTTGAGTCTCAGTTGCTCCTCTTCCCATCCAGCTCTCCGCTATGGCCTGAGAAAGCAGTAGAAGATGGCCCAAGTGCTTGGGCCCCTGCACCTGCATGGGAGACCAGGAAGAAGCTCCTGGCTCCTGGCTTCAGATCAGCACAGCTTCAACCATTGCAGCCATTTGGGGAGTGAATCAGCAGATGGAAGATTTTTCTCTCTGTCTCTCCCTCTCTCTATAACATTACCTCTCAATTAAATAAACAAAAGCTTTAAAAAAAATACAAGAACCCAGGTTCAGACTTTTTTCCAATGCCATCCTGGCATTCTTATTGTTATTTTTATTGTTAACCATTTATTGAGCAGGTGTCATTCACCATGCCAGGTGCTTGACGTTACAGGTATGGCTTAGAGGGCTTGTGGGTTGCCTAGGACCACACCCACTTTTGCGTGGCAGAGCAGTCTGTCTGTTCCCAATACAGATCTGCATGACGTCCAATACCCATGTTGCCCCTTGGAGCTGGTGTTATGATGCATCAGGCTAAGCTGCTGCCTGTCACACTGACATCCCATAGTAGAGTGCCAGTTCAACTCCCTGCCGCTCTGGTTCTGATTCAGCTCACCTGAGAGAGCAGTGGACAATGTCCCAAGTACTTGAGTCCCTGCCACCCACATAAGAGACCAAGATGGAGTTACAGGCTCCTGGCTTCAGGCTGGCCCAGCTCCTGCTCTTGCAGTTATTTGAGGAAGTGAACCACAGATACAAGGCTTTTCTCTCTCTCTTCCCACACTCTGCCTTTCAAACAAAGAAATAAATCTTAAACAAAAAAGAGTTCACCCTTACACTAAGGATGAAAGAAGGATTGACTATCAAGACTAAATACAGGCCGGCACCGTGGCTCACTAGGCTAATCCTCCGCCTTGCGGCGCCAGCACACCGGGTTCTAGTGCCGGTCAGGGCTCCGGATTCTGTCCTGGTTGCCCCTCTTCCAGGCCAGCTCTCTGCTGTGGCCAGGGAGTGCAGTGGAAGATGGCCCAAGTGCTTGGTCCCTGCACCCCATGGGAGACCAGGATAAGTACCTGGCTCCTGCCATCGGATCAGCGCGGTGCGCCAGCCGCAGCGCGCTGGCCGCGGCGGCCATTGGAGGGTAAACCAACGGCAAAGGAAGAACTTTCTTTCTGTCTGTCTCTCTCACTGTCCACTCTGCCTGTCAAAAAATAAATAAATAAATAAATCTTAAAGACTAATTACAAACCTAAGGTCAAAGCCTTCTAATTAATGAGAGCCACAGATTGTAAAGAAGAGGTAAAAGAATACAGTGGAAGGGTTTTTCATGCATAAAATCTGCTCTAAATTTATGATGATTAATTTAAGCTATTGGTACTAATTCTTCACTTCCCTAGGGTTGGCCATACAACTGACTTTGAAACAGAATGCTACTGGGGCCGGCGCTGTGGCATAGCAGGTAAAGCTGCCGCCTGCAGTGCCGGCATCCCATATGAGTGCCGATTCAAGACCCAGCTGCTCCACTTCTGATCCAGCTCTCTGCTATGGCCTGGGAAAGCAGTAGAAGATGGCCCAAGTCCTTGGGCTCCTGCACCCACGTGGGAAGACCTGGAGGAAGCTCCTGGCTCCTGGCTTTGGATCGGTGCAGCTCCAGCCAATGTGGCCAATTGGGGAGCGAACCAGCAAATGGAAGACCTCTCTCTCTCTCTCTCTCTCTGCCTCTCCTTCTCTCTCTGTGTAACTCTGACTTTCAAATAAATAAATAGATCTTAAAAAAAAGAAAGAAAAAGAATGCTGCTTCCAAATACAGGCATTAAGAAATCTCACCTGGTTCCCCTTGACCTTTAATGCAACCCAAGAAGAGTACTCTTTCCCCAGGCAGATGCGGTGCCATTGGCCTGAACCCTAGAATGAACTGTGTGGATCAGAGCCATCCATTCAAGCCCAGCTGGACCTACAGAGTCGTGAGCATCAATTATTGTTGCTTTACGCCACTGAGTTTGAGGTGGTTTGTCACACAGCACTTTGAGTTTTGGTCAGAACTAACTGATGCACTGATGGAATATGAATCTGTGCTTGGAATTTCTCCACTTGTCTTATATTGTGCCTTGAATTCCCTAGTGGTTCACTTGACCTAAACAAGCATGGGAAGCTGTCAGGGGTGGACAAGAGACTTTGATGACAAGAGACATCAATGTTGAAGTGTGAAGCCAGGATCATTCTACACTAAGTTGATCAGAACTAGAACTGGGTTGAGGGTTTCAATACTGTACTACCCAGCCCTGTCAATTTGTCCAAGGTGAGACTATATCCCAACCCAAAGTCATGTCATCATGCCAGATACTCCAGTTGTCCATGTGGAATTACACTGACTGCCCACACATCTGCATCCCCTAGTCCCTCTGCCCACTCCAGTTTTCTCTGCTTTGACCAATATTATGGAATGCTGTCTTCCTCAAAGTTGCTTTACTGCAGGAGATGCTTAGAAAATGCCTGGATTCCTCATGTGAAATAAGGACAACACCTGCTTAGCCCATAGCCTCCAGATGCAAGCTGATGCCAGGAAGCTGCACTCTAGCTTCCCCTTCTTGGCCTAGTGCCCTGTAAACAGGGGAATTTGCCCTCCTCTTGAGCTAATGACATTCACCCAGGTTCTACAGTTCCAGAGATACTTCTATCCCTCCATTATTTCCCCTACCCCGTTGTCCCCTAAAGAAAAGGGAAATGTACGCACCCTCAGGCTAAGTTCCACATTTTCTCCTCCATAGACCAGCATCCCACCATCCAGGGCTCCAATTTCTCCCAGGAAGAGCCTGTTGGCAGCCAGGATGCCCATGATGGAAGGACTCCTATGCAGCTCAGAGCAAGAGAGGAGCAGGTCAGCATGGAGAGGAGGGGTGGGAAACCCAACGATGGTCTGGCCTCTAAACTCTATGTAAAGGCTGTTCTTATCCTGAGGCTCTTCCCTGAACACAACCGGGGCTAAGTGCATGTGGCTTTCCCTTGCTCACTGAGCTGCCATAATTTCTCTTAAGTTATATTCAAATGACATCTTTTCATCTTGGTGTCCCTACTTCATTGCCTGATCTTACTAGAAATGGCCAGAATATTTTCTAAAATGCTAAATACTTTGCTTGATTTTTACCTAACGGCCCTGAAGAGCCCAAAGTAGTTATGAATTCTTATCTGGGATCAGCTTATTGGATTTTTCCCCCTATTACTTGTCCCTGACCCCATCTCCTCCACTCCTTTCCACCCCACTCCTATTACTACCACCAAAGAGAAACAAAACCCACACAGCTCATTCCTACTTCCCGTGTGCTAACCAAGTTCCCTGAATCTCCCGAGACGTACTTCACTGGAGCAGTGGTGTCATGGAGATCAAGCCAGGCTTGTGGCAGTGCATCGTAGCGGCACCACAGCTCCCAGTTGAACCCATCCACGGCCAAGCCATACTTCTCCAGCACGAAGGTGTCAAAGCGAATGTTGTCAAACACAGGAGAAATGATCACCGTGCGATCTTCCTGAATCCGAGCCAAGATGGGCTCTGCCCTAGAAGAAGAGGGTGTGGCAAGCTCCACGTGGGTAAGAGGGTGGGAAGCAGGCATGAGCAGATAAAGCTGCTCCAAGCATCTTGCCCTGACCTTGGGTGCCTTCTCCAGTCCTAATGCTCTGGTTGGAGAGTAGAACTCTCCAAAATTCAGACTCTCTGCACCTTTGGGCATAAATGGGGATATTAGCAACTGGCCTGTGTCACGAAAACATTTGAAATTAGTTCCTAGGCACCACGTCTAGGCCACTGTGAGCAAAGATTTTCATTTTTCTGCCTAAATTTACATTATCTCTCAGGGCTGGCTGTGATGCTCTACCTTCTCCATAGAACACAGCTCTCTTTGTATCATGCAGTTTCAAGGCTGGGCACAACCTTGGGCTTCCCCAATGAGGGATGTCTTCACTTCACAGATGAAGACACTGATACTTAGTTAAGTGATGTGACTTATTCAAAATCACAAAATACTTAGCACAGTTGGGATCAGGATCCAGTAATCCATATTCCCAGTCAATTGTTTTTTCTCTAACACTATGCCACTTCTCTTAGCAAGGCAAAGCACCTGAGTCAAAGCATCTTGCCTTTGGATCTCCCCTTTGGTTAAGGTGCTGACCTTGCCTGTTTCCACACTGTACTGTATAATATGAAGTATTTTACAGGATCTCCATTCTTCCCTCTCCCAGAAGAAGAAAACTCCTGGAACCTCACCATCCGACATTGACTTCAACATGAGCATCCAAGATGGCGACCACATCAGCCGTGGCAGCTTCCCAGCCGGTGTTGCGTGCTTGAGAAAGACCCTTTCTCTTGGTATGGCGAATTATTTTCAGCAGTCCTGGGTATTTTTGATTGTAAAGCTTGATCCTCTCATCCAAATATTCCTTTAATTCTCCTGCCAACCAAATATATACCTATGGAAATTCTGAGTGCAATAATCAGTGTGATACAGAAATTTCATATCATTCTATAATAATGGTTATATTACTTCCATTTTAGGGTGAGCAATTCTACAGTCGTGGCTGAAAAAATAGGTAGCATTTCACCTGCAACTACTTCTCCTCCTCTTTCTACCCTGAGGTTTAACATGACCATTCCTAGTTTCCTTTTTCTCACAGTGAAACTATCATAGAGCATCCATATATATCAGAAGGTGCTAGTCACTGTTACAGTGCATTTATATAGTGAGAAATTCTGGCAACTGCTGGTGAACAACACGACAGAGCCAGCCTGGGACAACTCTCAAGACTTTGCAGAGAACCCATAAACAGTTGAAAGTAGTTATTTTAGATATTCCTAGTTCACTTACTCCAAGACCAACTGGGACAGAAAACACAGACTAGTTTGACTTCTTTTCAGTAGGTACTCTACTCTAAAAATTACATAAATGGTGTCAGCACTGTGGTGTACCTGGTAAAGCCACCACTTGCAGTGCCGGTGTCCCATATGGGCGCCAGTTTGAGTCCAGGTTGCTCCACTTCCAATCTAGCTCTCTGCTATGGCCTGGGAAAGCAGTAGAAGATGACGCAAGTCCTCAGGCCCCTACATTTGTGTGAGAGACACAGAAAAGCTCCTGGCTCCTGGCTTTGGCTGTTGTGGCCATTTGGGGAGTGGACCAGTGGATGCAAGATCTCTTTCTCTCTCTCTCTCTCTCTTTCTCTGCCTCTGCCTCTTAAATAAATAAGTCTTTTTTAAAAATTACATAAATAAGATGTCCCATTCTCAGATTGTTTTTTACAAAGCCTCTTCTTCCTCTCTTCTCTCCCTTTTTATGTCTTTGCCTTTGTGCTTTGACTCAACCTACCAGTTGATTTTCTTACATGTATGAAAACAACTTGCATGCAAATCACCAGGCAGTGTGCAAAGTACCTGACCAAACAACTATGAGTCATTCACTGACAGTATTAATTCATTTAATGTTCAACATATCCTATGAGGCAGGTGCTACAGTATCCCCAATTTACAGAAAAAGAAACTGAGGCACAGAATATATAAGGAACTTTTGCAAGTCACACACCCAGTAAGTGGTATGCCCTAGATGTGAATCCATGCTGTCTAACTACATGTTACACTGCCTCAAGAACTATGTGTATGCCTGGTTGGGTTTATCCAGCCCTCCCTCCAACTCCTCTCCCCCAACCCCCAGCCAAGGGGTGAGATGTTTTCTGGTTCCTCTCCAGATAGCATATTTTTTTTAAAGACAGAGTTACAGAGAGAGGCAGAGAGAGAGAGAGCTAGAGAGGTCTTCCATCCAATAGTTCACTCCCCAGATGGCCGCAACGTCTGGAGCTGAGCCCATCCGGAGCCAGGAGCCAGGAGCCAGGAGCTTCTTCCGGGTCTCACATGTGGGTGCAGGGGCCCAAGAATTTGGGCCATCTTCTACTGCTTTCCCAGGCCATAGCAGAGAGCTAGATCAGAAGTAGAACAGCTGGGACTCGAAGTGGCACCCATACGGGATGCCGGCGCTTCAGGCCAGGCATTCCACTGCACCACAGCACCAGCCCCCAGATAGTATATTCATGAGACACAGCATGGTCAGGGCTGGAATCAATGTCTACCTGACTTTAACACTAAAATTTGTCCCATTTTAAAACTCTCCCAACTGCACTCGAGAATGATTGACTCAATTTCTGAGGGTGCTAAAAAGAGCCAATGGATATAGGGTTGATTGCCTCTACTGAGAGTGAGCTGGGAGGAGCCAAGATGGCCAGTCCCTACACACACCCAAGCACTGCTTTTAGGAAGTAGTCAGCAGGGGGTGCCATTGACTTGGATATATAGACTATTATTAGGTCATTACCTAATATGGCGTCACCTCCCATTTGGGGACGTCTGTTGCCTCAGTTTAGAGAGAAGTACCCAATAATCTATCAGGACTATTCCAACTCCAAAATTCCATGAGTTGTAGAGTCTGAGTCCTATCCTCCTCCCCCCTCAGAAATAATGCCTATAATCTGGCACAAGACTGAAAGATGCCTCAACAGATCCTCCAAGGTAAACCAACACTCCCTTCTCAGTCTTGCTCTCCTAGTCCCCTCCCCAAATCCTTATTCCAAGCTGAGCAGCTCACAGTGCTCTGGCTTCTGCTTCTTTGCTTACCTCATTCTTTTCTCCACTCCAGTTGTCAAGCCTTCCATTGTTTCCTCTGCCTTTTCAAAACCTACCAAGCCCCCAAGTCCTCCCTGGATCTTCCCAGCCCCATCTGAGCATTCTTGCACTCACTGACATCTCCCTCAATTTACCATACCATTCTTCCCATGCTGAGGTCTTTTTCCATAGGGGCATCTTGCCTCACCAATAAAAAAGAGGACTTCTTAAAATCTCTGACATCCTCTTTCCAGTACAGTGCATAAGACAAAAACTCAGGAAATAATTGCTTGATTGTGCAATGTGCCTGAAATTGGGGAGAAATACAGGATCCTACCTATATTGATATAATTTCTTAAAAATGTTAGATTTATAGTTATGTTGATGTTTAAACCTTTGAATGAGTTAAATAAAACATCTTGGAAAAGAAGGGGGCAGACCCCTAATAACAGGTTCTTGCATCTGCACATTACTACAAATGACACAGAGGCAAGCAAGAACTGACATCAGTCCATGAGCTTGTATCTGGCGGGACCCAGCCCTAACCTGAGGATTTCATGTGTGCCACTGAATCCCCAGAATGACCCTATAAGAAAGGCACCATTATTCCCCACACATCAGAGATGAGGAAACTGAGGTACAGTATAGTTGAGTGACTTGCCCCCAGGACCACATGGACATATATGTATGGTGTAGAGACCTCCAGTTACTCTCTTCAGTTTAGCATAGAGCACGTATGTGGGCTATGCCCATTGTGGGCTCAGTCTGGCCGGTGTTTCCACAGTGCATGAGCTAGGAGCTAACTCCTGTCCCGGTGACACCACCCAGGGAATACTGACAAGTCCCGATCATCTCTATGGGAAACAAAAATGGGCTCTAGACCCAACTGTTAGGAATGTGTCACCTCTCTCTCTCTCTCTCTCTCTCTCTCTCTCTCTCTGCCTCTTAAACAAATAAATAAATCTTTAAAAAAATTACATAAATAAGATGCCCCATTCTCAGATTGTTTTTTTTACGAAGACTCTTCTTCCTCTCTTCTCTCCATTTTCATGTCTTTGCCTTTGTGCTTTAGAACAACCGGGAGCTTTGGTCGGCTTCTTTTCATGCCTGGCCTATGTCTTCTTTTCTTGTATTTTTTGATGTTATTGTTTCACAGGGGGAAAAAAGTCTTTAATTAAGTCTGATCTCCCCTTCATGAATAAGAGATACAGAACTATTGATTTTTTTTTTCCTGGACAAAGATCTCTTGAGCAGTCTTCCATCTCAGTGCTTGCCTTTGCCTGGTGCAAAAGCTGAATCCTAGGGAGGTGAGAGGACTTGCCTAAGGTCATCTCAGGGTGACAGAGAGGGAAACCACAGGGCTCAGGTGTTCAGGGCGGAGATCTATCTAATCAAGTTCCTGCTTCTTTCTTTTTTTTATTTATTTTTTATTTTTTGACAGGCAGAGTGGACAGTGAGAGAGAGAAACAGAGAGAAAGGTCTTCCTTTGCCGTTGGTTCACTCTCCAATGGCCGCTGCGGCTGGCGTGCTGCAACCGGCGCACCGCACTGATCCGATGGCAGGAGCCAGGTGTTTCTCCTGGTCTCCCATGGGGTGCAGGGCCCAAGCACTTGGGCCATCCTCCACTGCACTCCCGGGCCACAGCAGAGAGCTGGCCTGGAAGAGGGGCAACCAGGACAGAATCCAGCACCCCAACCGGGACTAGAACTCGATGTGCCGGCACCACAGGTGGAGGATTAGCCTATTGAGCCACAGCGCCAGCAAGTTCCGGCTTCTTTCTAGCAAAACCAGGTAGAACTTGGTATCAGTCTCCATGACCAGAAACGAATGAAACCAGCCATTCTCTGTTTTCTGGCGTTCAGTGGGATTTTGCTCTAGGAATTGCGCCTTCTTATTGTACTTGGTTACAGTGAGTGGATGAGAGATGAAGATATGTAAAGGATAAAAAGAGGTGTTTTTTAGGGTCTGGAAATCCGAGAAGGAAAGCTCACGTGGTCATTTTGCGTGTGTTTCTCCCCTGAGAGAGAGCTGGAAGCGACAATGACTTATCTGGTACTTGAAGATCCCAAGAGAAGGAACAGACTGTCCCCTCCACTGGGCCATGACTTCTCAGCCCCCACACACAGAAAGTTCTTCCTTATTGCTAGCCCAAACCTCTGGTTTTGTAACTTAGTTCTAATTTATTTTATTTGGTGCCAAAAGTTAATAAAATGAAGAGCTACACTTGCTAAGAAGTTACCATGTGCTAAGTGCTACCCATAATCCATGTATAATATAGTAACCATAGTGGTTAGAACTTGGGCTCAGGACTCTGAAGTTTACCATCAGATATCAGTTATGTCCCTTACCAGCTGTGTGATGTTGGGCAAGTTCCTTGACTGATTTGAGCCTTAGCTTTTTGCATTTGTGTAATGCGTACAAAGGGGCTCCTTCCTCACAGGGTTGTTGTAATGATTAAAATAGTTAATACATGGAAGACGCTTAGAACAAATTATGTCAACTGCTATTACTACCTCACTTACGTCTCACCCCAGTTGATGAGATAACGATGGTGGTCACCATCCATGTTTTGCATAGGAGGAAACCAGGGTAGGGAGAAATTAAGGTACCCAAGCACATAGAGCTTTAGGAAAAAGCTGGGGCTCTGGACTCACAGAGTGAGGGTTCAGGTACACTGTTCCCGACTTGTGCCTGTGTCTTCCTAAGGAGGGATAGACCAGGAATGGGACACAGAGCAAGAGACATTGCCGCTGTGAGAGGTCTCAGCACCTTAAGCTCTCTTTTTCTCCAGGCTAAATTTTTCAAGGAAGGATTGGTCTTTTTGTCATCAGAAGTTACTCTGAACCCCTTCTTGATGTCTGAGGTCCTCCTGTGGCCCCCTCCCACCTCTTCCTCTCTGATCTCCATAGTGATGCATGGCAAGAACACAGGTGACTTGGGAGTCACACAGCCCCACCTGGATTTGCCGTGCAATCTGGGCACACCATGTAATCACTCTGTGTCCCACGTGCCTTTTCTGTAATTGAGGCAATGACCCTCTGACTTGACTCTGTGAAGATTAAATGTACTCAGCACAAATCAGCCCTCAATACACCCTTTTCTTTTCCCTCTACCATAAATTCAAGGTGTCCTGAGATGTAAGCATTGGCCCCTTTCCAGCAAAGTAGAATGACAGGTGGCCATTTTTACAAGGATTCTTTGATCAAGATACACACTGTTTGAGCTAAAATCATCCACCAAGATGATCTCCTTCAACAGTTGAGAGGGGGTCCGGTTGATGATACTGGTGATGGCCCGTTGTATAATAGACAGCGCTTCATTCACGAATATGAGAACAACACTGAGGGATGGGAGTGGTGAAGGATATGTCTTCTGAAGACACCTGTAAGAGACCATTTTGCAACCATATTATTTTTATCACAACCTCAACATTGCTTTCCACTCTTCCCCTCCACTACTCGTGATATTATAACAATCAACTCACCAAGCTCTCAAACGCACTAGGGAAGGAAACTCTCAGCTGCTTATAACAGTACCAAGGAGATTTTATATCTGTTTACTGTCAGGGTTGGAAACATGTGACCTAGTGGTCAAGATGCCCACATCTCATGCTGGAAAACCTGAGTTTAATGCCTGCCTCCAGCTCCTGACTTCGGCTTCCCATAATGCAGACTCTGGGAGACAGTGGTGATGGCTCAAGTGGCTGAGCATCTGCCATCCTATATGGATGACTATATGGAGACTTGGATTGAGTTTCAGGCTTCCAGCTTCATCCATGGCTCAGCCCCAGGTATGGCAAGTGTTTGAAAGTGAACCAGTGGCCGGCGCCGTGGCTCATTAGGCTAATCCTCCGCCTTGCGGCGCCAGCACACTGGGTTCTAGTCCCGGGCGGGGCACCAGATTCTGTCCCAGTTGCCCCTCTTCCAGGCCAGCTCTCTGCTGTGGCCAGGGAGTGCAGTGGAGGATGGCCCAAGTGCTTGGGCCCTGCACCCCATGGGAGACCAGGAGAAGCACCTGGCTCCTGCCATTGGATAGGCGCAGTGCGCCGGCCGCAGCGCGCTGGCTGTGGTGGCCATTGGAGGGTGAACCAACGGCAAAGGAAGACCTTTCTCTCTGTCTCTCTCTCTCACTGTCCACTCTGCCTGTCAAAAAAAAAAAAAAAAAAAAAAAAAAAAAAAAAAAAAAGAAAGAAAGAAAAAAGAAAGTGAACCAGTAAATGAGAGCTCTCTGTCTATCCCTCTTCCTCTCAAATAAATGAGTTAAAACAGTTTAAAATCAACAAAGTTCTTCTGCTATGAGGACAAAGTCCACCTCCTTTTTTATTAGTCTTCAGTAGACATTTCCACTTGAGCATTCAACATTCCCTCAAAGGAATTCCCCTTCCTCTTGCATCCCCAAATCAGCTTCTGTGGCAGCAGCCTTTGTCATTGTCACTACCCTTTTCCCGTGTTCTCAGATCTTCAGTCCCCTCTGGCACAACACTTTGCTTCCCCACTGTAAAAAGTAGGCAACCTGTCCAGAGAATTTTTTTTTAAGTCATAACCTACATTTAAATATTTACCATATTCTAGGTGCTGGTTTATCCTTATGGTTGTAGCTTTATTGAAATATAATCAGTATATAAAAAGTATATATTTAATATATACAATTTGATGAGTTTGGACATACACATATACCAGGATACAACTGCCATCATCAAGGAAAGAAGCATGTCTACCAATTCCAAAAGTTTCCTTGTGACCCTTTGCTCTGTGTATGTGTGCATATGTGTGTGTGTGTTAAGGACACAACATGGACGCTATTTTAGCAAAGATTTCCATGTAAACACTTTAATGTTAACTATAGGTACTACGTAGTAGTATAGCAGATATCTAGAACTTATTCATCTTGGATAACTAACTGTAACTTTATACTCATTGGACAATATTTCTCTACTTTTCTTCCTAAGATTTATTTGAAAGGCAGAGTGAAAGAGAGAGAGAGAGAGAGAGAGATTTTCCATCTGCTGGTTCACTCCCCAAATAGCTGCAACAGCCAGGACAGAGCCAGGCCAAAGCCAAGAGTCAGGAGCTTCATCTGGGTCTCCCAGGTGGGTTCTGGAGCCCAAAGACTTGGGCCATCTTCCACTGCTTTCCCAGGCACATTAGCACGGAGCTAGATTGGAAGTGGAGCAGCTGGGACACAAACCAGCACCCATCTGGGATGCCAGCGTTGTAGGCAGTGGCTTAACCAGCTGCACCACAACACCAGCCCTGAGCTCTCTACTTTTTAAACATCTTTATTGAGATGTAACTCACATACAACAAAATTCACCAATTTAAAAAATGAATACAGGGTGGTATTTGGCCTACTGGTTAAGACACCCATCAGGACACCTGCACCCCACACTAGAGTGCTTGAGTTCACTTCCCAGCTCTGGCTCCTGATTCCAGTTTCCTGCCAATGCAGATCTTGGGAGGCAGTGGTAATTGGGTTCCTGCCACCCAGTGGGAGGTCGAGATTGAGTTCCCAGGCTCCTGAATTTAGCTCTGATCCAGCCCCAGTCATTCTGGGCATTAAAGGAGTGAACCAATGGATGTGCATGTGCTCTCTCTCCCTCTCAAGTAAGTAAACTAAAGAAATGTTCAATCTATAATGCAATGGTTTTTTGTAAAAGTGACAGAGTAACAATTACCACTCTGATTTTTATGACATTTACATCACATAAAATGAAACCCCATATCCATTACCAGTCTCATGCCATTTCTCCTGAACTCATTACACATTTGCCCCCTCAGCCATAGGCATCCACTAATCTAATTTATGCTTCTATAGAATTTCCTATTATGGGCTTTTCATACAAATAGAAACACACAATATTTGGGATTTTGTGACTACCTTCCTTCACTGAGTGTAACATTCTCAAGGTTCATCAACATGAAAGCATGTCAATACTTCAACCCTTTTTAATTGTCAAGGAATATTCCACTGTATGAATATGCCACATATTGTTTATCCATTGGCCAGCTGATTGACACTGAGAATGTTCCCACTTTCAGCTGTTCTGAATAACACTGCTATGAACATCCTTGTATACATTTTGTATTGGCATATGTCTTCATTTCTCTTGTATAATGTCCCATAATGACATTTCAGTCAACAACAGACCAAATATACAACAGTAGTCCCACAAGGTTATATTACCTAATGATGTCATAGCCATCCTAGTTGCTGGTAAGTACACTACAATACTTGCAAAAAAAGCGCTTGGCAATGCATTTTCCAGAACTTGTCCCATTGTTAAGCAGTACATTATTATAGTTGGAGTCCAAAGGAAAAGAGAATGAGGAAGTGGAGATGGGGCATGAGTATAGAGACTTGGGAAACATATTCTGGAGAAATAGTGATGGAAACATTATTCCATGGTATGTGCCTCTGTTTTACTTGTAAGCCTAGCATCCTAAGAGCAGCCCCTGGAGCAGAATAGCTCATTGTTCCAATGGTGTTTTTTCAGAGATTGGGCTTAAGGCCCTGGTGCCAGTAAGGATTCAGCTGTTGGTTGGTGGATCTGTGTGCAAGTTGAGGTATGATTTAAAATCTCCCCGGTATCCTGCTCTGGTGGTTCTTGAGTGAGTACCACTTGGTGCTTATACACAACATTCTAGACCACACTGGGATGGGTGTGATCCAAGGAGGGCTCTTCCTGGCTGTCTTTTTCCCTCATTCTCTCTGTTAAATATTTGATTGCTCTGCCATTTTGCTGGGTACCTCTAGTGTCACAAAGCTATGAGCACTCCCTTAACTGTTCTCCACTAAGACTTCCACTATTTCAGACAACACCATTAGCATGAAACTCTTCATGCTCTGCTCCAAATATCAGTCCCTTAAACAGAGCTAGGGAGGTTCACATCCTGCCTTTCCTCCTGGAAAGACAGCAGCCCATTTCTCCTGGAGTGACACACCTTGCTCTATAGGCAGACTCTACAGAGGAGAGAGGAGAGAGGAGAGAGGGGAGAGGAGAGAGGGGAGGGGAGAGGGGAGAGGTGCAGGGAGAGAGAAGAAGAGGAGAGGAGAGGAGGGGAAGGGAGGGGAGGGAAGGGGAGAGGAATGGAGGAGAGGGGAAGGAGGTGGTGAAGCCCCTGAGCTTTTCAGCTTGTCTATTCTGGTATGGGACCTCCATTCTGTAAGTTGGAGAAGGGGCAACTGGAGCCCAGTATTCTTGGCCTGATGCACCTAGAGCTGAAATTGTAACCTAGGAATAGGGCTAGGTGAGGGATGGTACTAGATAGAAGATGGAAATCACAATTGTCTCATTCACCTCCACTAGGAAGAGAGATTTTGCATAACATCATGGGGGAAGTTGAGAGATGCAGTTGGCCTAACCCTCCCAGGGAGAAACCACCACCTTACACTGGAAACTGCAAGGATAAGGATTCCCCTTCTCAACCACCCCCATCCAGAGTAGAGAACTTGAGCAGTTTCCATCAGATAGATCTAGGGTGGGCTGGAGGGAGCAAGTCACAGCTCGAATGCCACAGATTGCTTCCACAGATTTAGTAGATTTTATTTTTCTTTATTGTAATCATTTGAGGAGCACAGAGACAGAGAGAGTGACCATTTGCTGGTTCACTCTCCAAATTCCCAGGAGCTAGGAACTCAATCTAGGTCTCCCATTTTGGACGTAAGGGACCTAACCACTTGAGTCATCAACCTCCCAGAGTCTACATTAGCAAGGAGCTGGAGTCAGGAGCCAGAGTCAGGGCTTGAACCCAAGGACCCCAGATATGGGATGTAGACTGCCCAACTAGCAAATTAACCCCTAGGTCAAATGACAGGCCCTTGGTAGTTTTTTTGAAAGAATGTTTCTTGGGGCTGGTGCTGTGGTATAGTGCATTATGCCACCTTCTGCAGGGCCAGTATCCCATATAGGCGCCAGTTCAAGCTGCTCCACTTCCGATCCAGCTCTCTGCTATGGCCTGGGAATGCAGTGAAGATGGCCCAAACCCTGGGGCCCCTGCAACCATGTGGGAGACCTGGCTGCTGGCTTCAGATGGGCCCAGCTCCAGCCGTTGTGACCATTTGGGGAGGGAACCTGCAGATGGAAGATCTCTCTCTCCCTCTGTAACTCTGCCTCTTAAATAAATAAGTAAATATTTTTTTAAAAAAGAAAGAAATGTTTTGCTCTCTCACACAAAAAGATACTGGCAGGTAAATAAACACTGAGGGCACTTGTTGCTGGCAGATCCGCCTTATGAGAAACACTAAGTCTGTTAGACTCCAGACCAGATTCAAACACACACATACCAGCAAAAGCAATCATGCAATTCTAACACAGTCTAAGTGCATGTTTTTCTCCTTTCTTCTCTTTATTTATTTGAAAAGCAATAGCATAAAAATATGTGGTGCTGGCATTTTGGGTTGGGATATGGTCATCCCATACTGGAGTGCCAGTTGAGTCCCTGTTCTTCCACTTGTGATCCAGCTCCCTGCTAATGTGCCTGGGAAGGCAGAAGATGATGCCCCAAATACTTGGGCCCTACCACTCACATGGGAGACCAGGGTGGAGTTTCTGGTTCCTGGCTTGCTCCTGGCCCAGAGCTGGCCATTGCAGGCAATTAGGGAGTGAACCAGCAGGTAGAAGATCGCGCTCTCTCTGTCCCTTGGCCTTTCAAATCAATCGATCAATCTCAATCAATCAATTTTTTAAAATGTGGATTTGTAATTGTATTATTGGGCCTATAGCATAGAGTGATACAATATATTTCACAATAGCAGCACAAGGGAGGTAGATGGGAGCAAAGCTGCATCAAAGTGAAAAGATGACATCAGATAGTAAACTGAATCCCAAGGAACAAATGGACAGAACAAAAATGGTAAATAAGAAGGTAAATACAAAAAACTCTGTAACTTATACTTCCTCTCCTTTTTTCTCATCTTTAATTGACATAAAATTATATGAATGCATTTTGGGGTTTATGCTGTAGAGATGGTATGTAATATGTGCAGTAATAGCAGCAAATAGAAGAGGGAGAGTGAATAGAGCTACATGTGAGTAACCACTCCGTAGTTCATACGATGTAAATGAATATAAATCTATAACTTCTGGTAAGATTAATGAAAGAATGACCACCAAGAACATAACTAAAGAAAAATGAAAAATTACTGAGAGAGTTACACTTTTACATTAGAAAATATTCATTTGGTGAAAAAAAAAGTAAGTAAATAAAGAATCAGGGAAAAATCTTAGGACAACAGAATATGAAAATAGAGGGGCAGGCATCTACATTTGGCACAGCAGTTAACATGTTGCTTGGGGCTCTTGCATTCCACATCAGAGTAAGTTCCAGTTATGCAAACCTGTTTCCTGCTCATGCACACTCTATGAGGCAGAGGTCATGGCTCAAGTCCTTGGGTCCCTGTCACCCAAGTGGGAGATTCCATGATGGAGTTCCAGGCTACTGACTTTGGTCTGGCACAGAACTGACTCTTACGAGCATTGGGGGTGGGTGGTAAAAGAGCAGATGGAGGATCTCTCTCTGCCTAATTCCGTCTCTGTCTCTCTCTGCCTTTCAAATAAAGTGAAAATAAATTTCAAGAAAACAAGAGTAGGATGGAATTCAACTATATCAATAATAACATTCAATTCAATCAAAAAAGTAAAAATTGTCCAAAAAACCCAAGTATATACTGTCTACAGGAAATAAATTTTAGATTAAAGGAATACAAATAGGTTTAAAGTAAAAATACAGAAAATGATCAATCATGTAAACAGCAACCATAAGAAAGCTGAAGTGGCTATACTAACACCAGAAAAAAAATAGATGTTAAAATAAAAATGTTCTGTGGTAAAGGGGGGGACTTTATGACAAAAAGGTCAATCCATCAAAAAGATGTAACAATTATATATCTATATACTTCACAACAGCGACCTACATGGTATGAAACAAAAACTGACAAAATAGGCAATCCAACAATAGTCGCCGACTTGAAAATCCTCCTTCTAGTGATAGATGGGATGCCGAGGTGGAAGGCAAACAAGGAAACAGCAGTCTTAAACAATACCATAAAGCAAACAGACCTAACCACCATCTATAGAGCACCCCACCCACCAGCAGCAGGATACACATTCCTCTCAACAGCTCTTACAGCTTTCTCCAGGGTAGACCAGATGCTGGGTCATAAAACCTGCCCTGATCAATGTAAAGAACTGTGTGCACACAGAACGTGATTCTCTGAGCCCTCGCAAGCTACATTAGAGATGATACAGGAAAAGCTTTGAAAATTCACAGAAATGTGAAAATTAAATAACATATATCTTTTTAATGTATTTAACAGAGAAAACAGAGAGAGAGAGAGAAAAAAAGGTCTTCCCTCTGTTGGTTCACTCCCCAAAATGGCCACTACGGCCGGCACTACACCGATCTGAAGTCAGGAGCCAGGTGCTTCTCCTGGTCTCCCATGCGGGTGCAGGGCCCAAGCACTTGGGCCATCCTCCACTGCACTCCCGGGCCATAGCAGAGAGCTGGCCTGGAAGAGGGGCAACCGGGACTAGAAGCTGGTGCCCATATGGGATGCCAGTGCCACAGGTGGAGGATTAACCAAATGAGCCATGGCACAGGCCCCAAATAATATATTTTAAAATAACTAATGGGCCAAAGAAGGAATTACAAGGGCAGTTAGAAAATACCTTAAGATGACTAGAAAGAAAAACACCAAAACTTATGGAATACAACTAAAGCAGAAAGCAGAAGGACATTTCTGACTGTAAATATATACATTTTAAAAAAGAAGAAGGGGGAACCAGCGCTGTGGTACAGCAGGTTAATCCACTGTTTGCAGTGCCAGCATGGCATAGGGGCACCGGTTCAAGACCCACCCGGCTGCTCCACTTCCAATCCAGCTCTCTGCTATGGCCTGGGAAAGCAGCAGAGGATGGCCCAAGTGCTTGGGCCCTTGCACCCATGTGGGAGACCTGGAAGAAGCTCCTGGTTCCTGGCTTCAGCCTGGCCCAGGTCTGGCAGTTGCAGGCATTTGGGGAGTGAATCAGCGGATGCAACATCTCTGTGTCTCTCATTCTCTCTCTCTTTAACTCTGTCTTTCAAATAAGTAAGTAAATCTTTTAAAAGAAAAAGAAGAATGTCAAATCAATATTCTGACCTTCCATCTTAAGAAATTATAAAAGAAAGAGTAAGTTAGATGCAAAGCAAGCAGAAGGAAGCATATAATAAAGATTAGGTGGGAAATATATAAAAATATATAAACTAGAGAACAGATGTAACGACAGAGAAAGCTAATGAAAAGTTAGTTCTTTGAAAAGATCAACAAATTTACTTTTAATTATATTGACTAAGGAAAAGATAAAGTTTTGTTACTCAAGTAACAAAAATAGGAGTCAAAGTGGGACAGGGGCCAGCGCTGTGGCACAGCAGGTTAAACCACCACCTACAATACCTGTGTTCATATCAGAGCACGTATTTGAATCCCAGCCACTCTACTTCTAATCCAGCTCCCTACCAATGTTCCTGGGAAAGCAGCAGATGATGGCCCCAAGTACTTGGGCCCCTGCCACCCACATGGGAGACCTGGTTGGAGTTTATGGCTCCTGGCTCCTAGCCTAGCCTTGGCTGTTGGGGCCATTGGGGAGTGAATCAGTGGATGGAAGATCTCTCTCCCCTCAACCCTGTCTCTCTCTCTCTCTGTTACTCTTGCAAGTAAATAAAATAAATCTTTTTTTAAAAAAAAAGAAAAAGGCCGGCGCCGCGGCTCACTAGGCTAATCCTCCGCCTAGCGGCGCCGGCACACCGGGTTCTAGTCCCGGTCGGGGCGCCGGATTCTGTCCCGGTTGCCCCTCTTCCAGGCCAGCCCTCTGCTGTGGCCAGGGAGTGCAGTGGAGGATGGCCCAGGTGCTTGGGCCCTGCACCCCATGGGAGACCAGGAAAAGCACCTGGCTCCTGGCTCCTGCCATCGGATCAGCGCGGTGCGCCGGCCGCAGCGCGCCGGCCGCGGCGGCCATTGGAGGGTGAACCAACGGCAATGGAAGACCTTTCTCTCTGTCTCTCTCTCTCTCACTGTCCACTCTGCCTGTCAAAAATAAAAATAAAAAAAAAATAAAAATAAAAAATAAAAAAAAAATAAAAAATAAAAAATAAAAAAAAGAAAAAAAGTCAGACATCACCAATGACCTTAGAGAAATTAAAATTATTATAAGGGAATATATGTAAAACAACTGTCTGCCAACAAGTTAGATAACATAGGGAAGTGATCAAATTTCTAGGAAGATACAAATCATCAAAACTGACTCAAGAAATGTAAGTTTGCACAGACTTACATCAAGCAGATATTGAATATGCAATTAAACAAATCACCAAAACCAAACCAGGCCCAGATGGTTTCACTGATGAATTCTAACAAATATTTAAAAATAGTTAATACCAATCCTCACAAACTCTTCCAAAATATAGAAGAGAGGGAAATACTTACCGGTTCATTCATTGAAGCCAGTATTACCCAGATACTAAAAGCAGATAAAAATATCACAAAGAAAGAAATGAAAACCAATATATTTTATGAATAGAGATAAAAAAAATCCATAACAAAATACTGTCAAACCAAAGCCAACAGCACACAGAAATGATTGTATATCATGACCAAGCAGCGTTTATGCCAAGAATATGAGATTGAGTTGACATCTCAAAATCTGTAAAGCATTACACACTATCAATAGATAATGGACCAAAATCACATGATTATCTTAAAAAACACAGAAAAAAAATTGACAAAAGTTCACACCCTTTCATGATAAAAGAGAGAAACACTAAACCAATTAGGAATAGAATGGGATTTTTGTTAAAGAGCATCTACAGAAATCAGAACTAACATCACACTTTTAAAAAGTATTTATTTGAAAGAAAGAGTGATAAAGGAGAGAGAGAGAGAAATCTTCTACCTGCTGCTTCACTCCCCAAATTGCTGCAACAGCAGGGGTTGGTCCAGGCCTAAGCCAGGAGCCCAGAACTCCATCCATATCTCCCACATGGATGACAGGGGCCAAAGTACTTGAGCCATTATCTGCTGCTTTCCCAGGCATGTTAGCAGGGAGCTGCATCAGAATAGAGCAGCCAGAACTCAAACCTACACTCCAGTATGGGAGCTGGAATTGCAAGTGGTGACTTAACCTGTTGCACCACAATGCTGGCCCCTAACATCATGCTTAATGGTGAAATATTAAATACTCTCCCCCATATAATGAAAATTAAAGGAAGTATCCTATGAACTACCATTATCAGAGGTTTTAGCCAGGTGATTAGGGAAGACAATGAAATAAAAGGCATCATGTTGGAAAGCATAATGTACAACTCCTTTTTTTTTTCAGCCGAAATAATCTGATATATTGAAATCCTTTTAAAATACACTTAAAAACTGTTAGAACTAAGGAATGAATATAATAAGTGCTGTGGTTTGAATGTTTGGCTCCAACCTCGCACAGCAGCTTACACTCGGGAGTCATAAGTCAATGGCATTCAAAGGGCGGAAGTGGAATCCACTTGTGATGTTGCAAGCTAGGAAGTGACTAGACTGAGTGAAGTCATGAGGGCGGAGCCCGTGACTGAGTGCTGGTGTCATATAAGCAGGGATGGAGACACTTGTGCGCTCCCTGCTCCTTGCCGTGTGATGCCCTGGGCCGCTGTGAACTCTACCGGCAGGAACAGCATCACCAGGGGCCACACAGAAAGAGGTGAGTCACCAGGATCGTTTTCCCTTTATCAAGTTAGCTGCCTCAGCTAGCTCACTATGGCGGTGGGGAGCTGACTAACATGTGTTAGAGTTGCAATATACAAGATCAATATGTAAAAAGTAAGGGCGTTTCTATAGTTAGGATGCAAATGTGACAATGACATCAAGAAAATAATTCCACTTCTAACAGCATCAAAAAGAAGAAATATTTATGAATTTAGCAAACAAATGCAAAGAAATGTTTTGCATTTCTCAAAATTCAATTTTACTCAAAATTCTCATATTCTCAAAATTCAAAATGTTGTTGAAAGACTTTAAAGCAGGGTTAAATAAATGGAAAGATTTCCCATGTTTGGGAACTGGATGATTTAATTGTTAAAATGCAATAACTACAAATTCAATGCAATTCCAATCATACCTTATTGGTTTCTTTGCAAAAGTAAACAACTTAAGCTTAAAATATGTATGGAAATGCAAGATCCCATAATATACAAAATCATCTTGAAAAAGAAGAAAAATATTGTAAGAGTCACATTTGTCAATTTGGAAACTTACTACCAAACCATAGTTATTAAGACATTGTGTGATGTCATAAGGATAAACTTATGTACCAATGGAATGGGACTGACATCCAAAATTAAACCTTTTACATTTTTAGGTAATTAATTTGGACAAGGATTCCAAGACAGTTGAATGTGGAAAGAGTAATCTCTCCAGTGAAGGACGCTAGGCAGCTGGCTAGCTACACCCTAAAGAATTAAGTCGAACATCTATGTCCATTGTGTAATAAGGGTAATTTTAAATGGACCAAAAACTTTAACATAAGACAGAAAATTGTAAAACCCTTAGAAACAAACACAGGCTTAATTCTTTGTGACCTTGCATTTATCCACGGTCTCTTAGATATGACATCAAACGAACAAGCAAGGCGAACCCGTGTGCCCCAGCAGGGCGGACACTGGTTTGGTGGCTGGAGAGGTAGCCATGGACGCACTACCTGCTACCGTATTTGTCAAGGTGATAAAGCACCTGGTGGGCGAGAAGTGGCTGCAGCCCTGGTGAAGGAGGAAACTCCGGGATACCGACTCACTAAAAATTAACTGAGCTACCTGACAGCCCGGGATTATTCTGCTTTGCAAACTGACATACTGAGAAATGAATTGGAAAGACTGGCTGCTGGACAAACCAATTGCTCTGCTCAGTGTGAAACGATACGAGTTTTCCAGCCCCATTCTCAGGTCAGAAAATGACATTACTGCATGGCAAGAATGTGTAAACAATTCTATGGCCCAGTTTAGAGCACCAAGTTGGAACTGAGAATCTGGAACTGATGTCAGAGCACAGATGTGATGGCTGGAAAGTATGTAATGAAAATTTAGTTCCATGATTGAACATGCACAGAAAGAGCTTCAGAAGTTAAGGAAACACATTCAAGCAAAAAACATGCAACTCACACAGAGAAATGGAGTCAAATCGGAAATCCCTGGTCAGTAAGAATTATGAGATTGAACGAACTATCGTGCAACTAGAAAATGAAATCCATCAAATTAAGCAGCGGGGGCCAGTGCTGTGTCATGGCAGGTGAAGCCGCTGCCTGCAGTGCCAGCATCCCATGTGGGCACCAGTTCAAGTTCTCACTGCTCCACTTCCAATCCAGCTCTCTGCTATGGCCTGGGAATGCAGTAGAAGATGGCCCAAGTCCTTGGGCCTCTGCACCTGCGTGGGAGACCTGGAGGAAGCTCCTGGCTTTGAATTGACCCAGCTCCAGCAGTTGTAGCCATCTGAGCAGTGACCCAGCAGCTGAAAGATTTCTTCTCACTCTCTCTCTCTCTCTCTTTCTCTCTCTCTCCTTCCCTCCCTCCCTTCCTCTACCTCTCTGTAACTCTGCCTTTCAAATAGATATATAACAAAAAAAATATATAGGCTGTGTGTGCACACCATATGACACACATGAAACCGCATAAAAATAAACAAATTTAAACAAAAAATTAAGCAGCAACACAGACAGACAAAGAAAACACTGGCAAGACTTCTGAAAAGACTGAGTTGGTGAGTAGAAAGGAAAAGATGTTGGGTTTTCATAAACTGTCAGGCATCTGAGCTTTCTCTGAACCACGGAGGACAACAACTTGTCACAGAAACTACTGATGCTTGTTAAATCTTCAGGAAATGCAAGGTGTGTAAAGTGTTTTGTCCTGTTTGTATTTCTTAGCAAAATAAAGATTTTCCACTTGGTTGTATTTTTATAGCTATTAAAAAAATTTTTAGACTTAAAAAAAGAACAAGGAGCTGAAGAAAAAACATACAAAGTGGACATCATGAAAATTTAAGACTTTTGCATTTCAAAGAACACCATCAAAGAAGGGAGTAGACAACCCACCCGACAGAAGACATTTGCAAATCATATTTCTGAGAGGAACTGGTCTCTAGAACATATATAAAGAACTCTTGCAAGTTAGTAATTGAAAGTCAAGCCAATTCTTATAAAAGGAGAAAGTCTCCGAATAGATATATCGCCAAAGAAGATACATCACTCCTTAGGCCTCAAAGAAATTTAAATCAAAACTACAGTGAGCTATCACTTCACACCCAGTAGGGTGACTAATCAGACAAATAATAAATGTGGATGAATGTGTGGATAAACTAAGACTTTCAGGCACCATTGGAGAGAAAACACTGTTGCTGTTCCCGGAAAGGTTAAATATAGTTATCAGATGGGCTAGCAAGTTTACTCCCAAATTACACTCAAGAGAAATAAAAATATTTGTCCACACAAAAAGCTGTACATGAATCTTCATAGCAGCATTGTTCATAGTAACCCAAAACTAGAAACAATCCATATGTCCACCAAGTGATGAGTGAACAAAATGTACTAATCCTTATCATAGAATATTACTTGACAATACATTCTGGGAGATAGCAGGTGATGGTCCAAGTAGTTGGGCTCCTGCTACCCCCATGGGAGACATAGATCAAGTTCCCAGTTCCTGGCTTAAACATGGCCCAGCCCCAGCTGTTGCAGGCAATTGGGGAGTGAACTAGTGGATGGGAGGATTCTCTCCCCACGCCACCCCTAACCCTACCATTCAAATAAAAAAAATAAACAAATAAAATTTTAGGGATTATTGGACAATAGAAATGAATGAACTTGATATATGCTATAACATGGGTAACACCTGCAATCATGATAAGGGAACAGTGCAAGTCACAGAAGGACAAATATTACATTACGGGGCCAGAAGAGGTAAGCCCCTAGGGATTAGTGCTTGCCTAGGGATAAGGAAGTTGTGGGGAAATGACATGTACCTGCTAATGGGTATGGGGTTTTGTCTTTGTTTTTTTCTGAAATGAAAGTATTTTAAAAATCGATTGTGGTAACAGTACACAACTCTGTGAATAGACTAAAAACCACAAATTGTGCACTTTACATGGATGAGTTGAGTGGTGCATGAATCATATCTGAGCAAAGCTGTTACTTCCTTAAAATTACGAAGGAAGGTGGCAGAGGCAGAAAACAATGGGAGAAAGGAGATAGCACAGGGAGAGAGAAGGCTCTTCAAATTAGGTGGAATAAAGAGGAATCCGAGCAGAGAACTTGAGGGAAACACAAGGGCAGCAAACAGCGTAGCTAACTTGGAAGTGACTTTCACAAGTCCTTCTCAGCCTCAGTTTCTGCATCTATAGAACTATGCATTACATGGGGGCCGGCGCTGTGGTGCAGCAGGTTAACGCTCTGGCCTGAGGCGCCGGCATCCCATATGGGCGCCAGTTCTAGTCCCGGCTGCTCCTCTTCTGATCCAGCTCTCTGCTGTGGCCTGGGAAAGCAGCAGAAGATGGCCCAAGTCCTTGGGCCCCTGCACCCATGTGAGAGACCCAGAAGAAGCTCCTGGCTCCTGGCTTTGTATCCACACAGCTCTGGCTGTTAGGGACAATTGGGGAGTGAGTCGTCAGATGGAAGACCTCTCTCTCTGTGCCTCTCCTCTCTCTGTGTAATTCTGACTTGCAAATAAATAAATCTTAAAAAAAAAAAAAAAAGAATTATGCATTACACCCGTTGCTCCAGAATTCCAAGGCTCTGTTTTTCTGACACCTCTGATCATCATCAAGGGGCTGCCAATATCTGGTTATCTTCTGTCAGCTACCGTCATCAAATGGGTTGATAACAAGATCAGTCAGCCTGAGCCCTTTCACCCTCAATTCCCCACTCCCTCAATCCTTGACTTTCACGGTTCCCAAAGCTCATCCCACATCGAGGTCCCTGGAAGCCCCAGCCGGGCCCATCCCACCTGGAGTCGCGCGTGTCGGGGATACTGCGGTTGTGGGGCAGCTGGTCACTGAGGTACACGTTGTAGCCAAACTTCTCAAAGAGGTCCTGGGCCTTTAGCTGTTGGGCCTTGGAAAGACCCTCACCCCACTGCCGGAAGAGTGGCGAGTGTGGGAAGAGTTTCCCTGGAGCTTTGTTCTTTGCCTCGTGGGCCTTGGCTTTTGCTGCAGGCTGACGGGGGTATTCTTCGTCGTTCACGCTCTGCAGGGTGGGGATTGCTTCTTCTTGTTGCTTCATAGCCCGTTTCATGCTCTCTCCTGCCAAGGAACAGGACAAAGTAGAGAGAAACACTTCCTCAACCCTTAGATACCTGGGCATTGCTTTCCACTCTGAAAGTTCACTCTCCAAGCTCTTTCCGCAGACAATATGATAAATATGTCTCTTCAGCTCCATCAAAACAGATCTACCATTCACCGTTCAGAGTCCTCTAGGAACTGACTCACTGTGACCCAAGGTAAAGATTGACAAGTAGAGTAGTGGGTTAAACCACTGCTTCCAATGCCAGCATCCCATATGAATGCTGGTTCAAGTCCTGGCTGCTTTGCTTCTGATCCAGCTTCCTGCTAATGTGCCTGGGAAAGTAGCAGGTGATGGTCCAAGTGCTTGGGCTCCTGTCACCCATGTGCTAGACCCAAATGGAGTTCCTGGCTCCTAGCTTCAGCCAGGCCCAGACTCATTTATTGAAGCCATTTGGGGAGTGAATCAGTGGATTGAAATCTTTCTCTGTCTGTCTTTTCTACTCTTTGTCATTCCGTCTTTCAAGTAAATAAATAGATCTTTAAAAAGAAGACGAAAAGAAAAAATATTGGCAATAAGCCATTTTTATTTCAGAATGAGGCCCAAGAATCACTCACTTCAAAATCACTGTTGTGATAATTTAAAAATGTAGATAAAAGGCACATTTCCTTATTTATTAAAATCAGAGATTCAAGGTCAAGATCTGAGCAGGGGAAGTTACAAAAATCTGCATTTTAACACATTGAGAAGTGATTCTTTTTGAACTATAAAGTGTGTAAAACATTGTAGTATACTGGTGGCTAGTCAAAATGAATATATCTTACCCCTCCTCGCCATCATCCATTCATTCTATCACTTCTTATGTACAAGGGAACTGCAATGAGTTCATGGAAAATGGAATCAAAGATAAATATACTTTGGCGCAAAAAAATTTGGAATCCCTCCATAGCCTTTCCAGAATACGCTTTTCCCATGAGCTTTTAGAAGACCCTGGTATTCGACTTACCTGGAACTTCCAGCGATGTCCTAGCCTTAACTAGCCTTAACTTAACTCATAAGAATGTCTTCAAATGATTTTTAGAAATACAGACTCCAGGTCCTCCATGGAGATTCTAACTGGGTGGGTCTGGAGTAGAGCCAAGGAATCTGATTTTTAACACTTGCTCCAGATAAATTTAATGGTCACATCAATTTGAGAAACTGCCTTAACTCAAACGAATGAACAGGTAGTGGAGACGGACCTGAGTAGACAACTTTCATACAGAAGAGGTCTTCTAGACCCATAACAATGAAGCTTTGTGTTTGGAAAATGGCCTAAAATGGCAGAGCTCTTTTGCATCCAATATTTCTTTTTTATTTGAAAGACATAGAGACAGGAATCTGTCACTTGCTGGTTCACTCCCCAAATGCCCACAACACCCATGGCAGGGCCAAGTCAAAGCCAAAAGCCTGCAACTCCATGCAGATCTCCTATGAGGTGTCAGGAACCCAAGTACTTGAGCCATCACCTGCTGCCTGCCAGGGTGCCCATCTTCAGGAAGCTGGATCAGAGGTGAAACCAGGGCTTGAACTCAAGCCTCGTAATATAGAATGAGGGTGTCTCAATCAGTGTCTTAAGCACTGGCCCTCATTCATTATTTCTCACCTTTTAAGCTGGAGAGTTTTAGCATATGCACCTTGAACTCCCTTAAGCTCAATTCATGAATTCAGTAAAAAAGAGAAAAAGTCATTTGAGTGTTTAGTGATGGTAACACTGCTCAGCATTCAAATCTCCTAGTGGGAATCAAGACACCCTGCCAGAGGACCTGCTTCGTCCCCACTGATCCTCTCCTATCCACACCTGATTCCAACCACACTGGCAGGGTCACCGTTAGTTCATGCAGCATCTTCCAGCAAATTAGAAGGCGGCTCTCTTTTCTGGATGAGTGCAACCCAGTGTCAGCAGCGTGGCAAGGATACAGCCCCTTGGGTGAACTTTCTCTGGGTGGATTCAGCGCCATGTGACAGCACATGTCTGGGGTGGGGGTGGGGGGGGGCGGTGCAGAATGTGAGCTGGATTTACCCCTGAAAGAGAAGCAGAGCAGTCCTACAACTAGGGGGAGAATGTGTTTGGAAGGTGATAAGGAGGCCGGTCCCAAGAAAAGGAGAAGCAGAAACAGCTCTGGAAGTGCTGAAGGCAAAAGAGGACAGCCAAAGCCTGCTTGGGAAGAAAAGCAACGGATCCATCAAAGAAGGTTCAGGTGAACACTGTACATATTTGGCAGTGCAAGCAAAAGTTTGCAGCATTTCAAATTGCACAGGGCTATTGTCCATGCTCTTCTGTACTAAGCTTACGGAGGTCACTGCGTGGTACTGGGTTATCCAAGTCTCCAGACCCTCTATGTTCTTCTCTGGGAGTTGTATGGTCTCTGGGAAATGGTTCTGGCTGGACATCCTGGAGGCCACTTGAGGAAGTACAGAGAGTCCAGCAGGATGAATACACAGTCATTAGCTTATCGCCATCTCTGTCGCTGAAATGTTCCAGGCCCCCAAGGGGATACAGGCAACATCTCCACTGGGCTGTTAAGAGCCAAGGGAGATTCCGGCGACCTGGTTTACAGTCACTGATCCCTGTCATAACTTTTTGTTTGCTTTTGGTCTTGGTTGTCTGTATGGCTTGTGTGGGTATTCTTTTTGACCTATGATTTTCCTTTGTCTTTCAGGAACCCTGAAGGCAAATGAACAACCAGATGACTGTGAATGAGCAACCAACACGGAACAGCCTTTCCATTTCAGGAAGCACTGCAGGGCACAGAAGAAGTTGGGATTTGGACACAGGGCCCTGAAAGCATTTTGCGTCTCACCCCAGGTCAGGTGGTCATAAGTCTCTGACACTGCATTATATCAGAGTAAATAGAAAGAGGGTGCATCCAGAATAAAGGAAGAGGCACTCATCACTGCCAAGACAGGACGTGAAGTACACGGGGTGGCCCTGGATGGCTCCTGGCAGCCTGTCTTACCCCCACTGAAGGAAAGAATGGCGGAGCTTCGGGCAGAACTCCAGCCATGGCAAGACTTGAGGAGGCTGAGTCAGTACGAGGAAGCTGGGCAAGCACCCTGGTGTGCTCTGGGCATTCTGCCAGGGAGTGGCGGTGGCTCTGGGGTCACCGCCCTGGGAGGCAACCTCCTTCTCTGTTACAGTCACTTTCTTGCTCAGTCTCCCCCTCCCCCCCGCCTGCCTGTCCTTTCTTCTCTCCTTCTGACACTCACTCATTGGGATCTATCGTTTCTATGGTGAACAGAGACAAGAGGTGAATATGACTTTGATGGAATCAACCCTTATGAAACTTGCTTTTCAAAAAACAGTGTTTCAATAACATATGCAAAGTCTCATTGTGGGGAGAGGTAGAAGGTGCTGCAAGGTGCTTAATGACCACCTTCCATCCTCCATTCTCTCCGCCTGTTTCATTTGCTCTCCCTGGAGTCTCTCTTTTGCTCTTCTCAGTTCACATTTTTTATATCCTTCTTTGTCTTTCTCTCCTCTCCTCTCTTCTCTTTTCTCTCTCTTCCTCTCTCCCTCATCTCTTTTTCTGTTTTTTTTTTTTTCTTTCTGTCCATCCCTCTGCCTTACCCAGAAACCTGGAAATACTCAGTTCTCATTTGAAAAGACAATCTCCCCAGCTCTAGCCCCACGTACACACATCCACGCAGCCCCATGCCCACTCACACCCTCAGCACCTCCCTTCAGGGTTCCGGCATCACAGAGCCCTCTCCCTTGGTGAGAGGTCAGATGCAGAGGCACATGAAGTTCAGAGAGTGCCACGGGGGGCAAGAACCACACACAAGCCCCAGAACTTGCTGAAGTCTCACCTTGGACTTCTAGTGAACAAGTTATAGTTGGGCACATAGCAGGTTATAGATTGCTTTCTGCATATATTTCACAACCTCAGAAGGTCAGGTAGGTGTGTGTTGTCATCATTATCATCATCTCCATTTACAGAACAGGAACCTGAGGCTGAGAGACAACCACCCGCCGCCGAATCACACAATCCCAATGACCACAGCAAGATTCCATCTGAGGTCCTCTAACGGAACAGATGCCACTTCTCTTCAGTAGGGTCCAAGACACGGCAGCAGAAGCACAGAGCTGTTCCCACACATTCTTCCCATCCAGGTATAAGCAGGCCGGATGCTGTTCAGCTTCCGAGATCAGGCGTGTTCAGGGTGGGATGACAGTAGATGTCTACGCATCCCTGAGCACCCCAGAGAGTCTTACCCTGAGTCTCCCTCTTTGCACACACTTAAATATGGTCGTGCAGGTGCACAAGCACACACACACCTGCTCCCCTACCTAAAACTGCTTACTCTTCTCTTCCCCACCGCCTGCATTCTCAATACCTCCCTCTCATCTGTAGGCATGTAAAGGATGTTTAAATAAGATGCTAAGAGATAAGAACAAAGCCTCTCACCCACTCCTCTGCCCTCATGTTCCTTTTTTCTGGATCTCATAGCATGCACATGTACACACACAACAGTACATGGACAACCTCCCCTCCAAGTCAGTACCGGGAACTTACTCAGCTGCTGCAAATCCACCTCCAGGTGGGAGAGTCTCTGGATCACTGCCCCTTCCCATTCAGGCGAATGAAGCCCCTTAGGGATGCTAGCCAGAAGCAACTTTTGTAAAGTCCCCTTGGTGGAAAACACCAGCAGGAGATTGAAGGCAACAAGCAAAGAGAGCCCGATGCACAGGACTTTGGAGATCTTTCTCCTGGACATCATCTTCTGCCGATGGCTTCTCCACTCCCTGTGGAGAAGCAGGTGGGAGATCAGAATCAGCTGAGCCTTGTCTCCGCCTGGCTGGCTGCAAGAATGACACGCTGTTTGCTGAGCCACATGTTCTCAGGCCAGAAAGCTGTTACTCACTGCCTGGCTTCTCCCTGAGCTGCATCAGGTGAGGGGAGTGTGCTGTAGCAGCCACCTAGCAACTGTTAGGTCACCTGGGCACACCTGGTATTGTCTCAGAAGTCAGGTGAACGCTCACGTCTGGGGCTAGCTCAGGCTTCCCGAGGGAGAAGCACTTGTCTGTCTGTCCATCTGGCTGGCTGTGGGTTTTGGTTTTCAAGAATGACCCGGCGGTACTGCATGCTTTCCAAGAGCAAGGATCTTCCACGGATTTTGAAACTCTACAGGGTCTTGAACATACTAAGTACACAACACAGATTTGTTCAAAGAACTGAAAGACTTCCTCGCTGGTTCTTGGGGTCTCACTGACCGACAGCAGGTGAAGGTGAGCTGGAAGAAGCCCCAGGGTGAACCCCCAGGGATGACCCTGCTTCCCTGGTCTCCTTGTCCTCTGCCCAACTCCATACTCGCCTCAGTAATTCGCTTGCCTACACACCTCACGCTTAACTGTGTGTTTTGAACAAATCCTCTAATTATCATCAAAGATGAAACATTTAAAATTGTTCCCCAAAGACAAAAGTTTAAAATTTTCAGTCTAGCATTGGGTCTCCCCACAGTCATAGCTCCCACTTGGTCCCAGCACCTCGGACTACCTACGGGGTCCCCAAATAGAGCACACACAAGCAAGGCAGAGGCACACCTGTGGATTAAGACAAGGAAATGCATTGCAGCTTTAGGAAAAAGGACAGAATGAAAAGCAATCAGCTATTTTGTTTTTCCTTAAGAGAAAGTCTTTCCCAGGATCCCAGGACAAAGAAATAAAAAATGCATGACCCCCTCTGTTTCTGGACAAGATGGAATAGACACATGGATCTCTATTCCTCTCCATAAGGTCAATTAAAAGCTCTGGACATTATATAAAACAAGCACAAGAAGGCCCTGAAAGGCAGTCAGGACAGAGATCCTGAGACCCGGAGAACACAGGCTTGAGTTTCCCAGGTTTTCCTTTTGCCTCATCTGGATGCTGGAGAAATCAGCAACCTGGAAAGGCCAGTAGGTACAGACAATAAGTGCCCCAGGAAAACTTGCTGTCTCTGGGGACAAAGATTCTCTGCTTGGCCAAACTTGAGTCAGGTTCTGAATCCTCTTCTAGGTTTATCTGTGCACTTCCTTGTAAAATCCAGTGTCAGCATAAAAACGCTGCCAAGTCACAGTAGCCAGGAACCTTGTGCTAGATGGTGACCTCTGATCAACCTCAGTATCTGCTCCGGCTTCTCAGCCTCCTCCCCCCTGGCCTGCCTCCAGCCAGAATCCTGTTAGGTGGCCAGCCACCCTCCCCCCACCCCGCCCCCACCACTGAGTTTTCCTCTTCATCGTTTCTCTACCCACTGACCCCTGCTCTGCTCCTGGGCACTCAGTTCCCTCTTGCCTGTGCTACAGTCAGAGCTGGGCCCAATTTCTTGCCTCCACTGCAAGACCTTGTTGCAATGGACCCTATTATTACCACTATGGGCTTGAATGAAGTCTCCCTGGATGTGCTTTCACAAGCATCACTGGATTTTTTTTTTTCTTTAACGATAATCAAAGGACTAGGAAATAGGTAGGCTGGCAAGACAGAAAAGGTTTAGACAGTAACCGCCCCACTCCAGCCAAACACCACTGAAAACCTTGCTGCGTCACACCCAACCCTTCTACAAAGGCCATATGGGAAGCACACACTCCTATGTTTACCCTCCATCTCTGCTGACAAGACTCTTGATAAAGACAGCCCAGGGTCTGGGGCCTGCGCTGTGGCACAGCAGGTTAAAGCCCTGGCCTGCAGCATCAGCATCCCATATGGATACCTATTCGAATCTTGGCTGCTCCACTTCCAATCCAGCTCCCTGCTAATGTGCCTGGGAAAGCAGCAGAGGAAAGCCCGAGTCCTTGGGCCCCTGCACCCTCATGGTAGACCTGGAAGAAGCTCCTGGCTCCTGGCTTCAGATTGGCTCAGCTCCAGCCTTTGTGGCCATTTGGAGAGTGAACCAGTGAACCAGATAGAAGACCTCCCTCTCTCTCTCTCTCTCTCTCTCTCTCTCTCAGCCTCTGCTACTCTGCTACCTCCTCCTACCCCCTCCATGGTGATGTCTGGGAAGTTCTAGTAGGGAGCCAGAACTTTCCTCCCTGTGTCCCCACAATGTCAGTAATGGCCACTAATGAAGTGCTCTTAGCAGGTGAGGCATCAGCAGAGGCCGCTTGGGGGACCTGAACTTCCTTGCTCACCTATCAACAATAATGCAGCCTTCCCCACATGGAAGGCCCAGGTATCAAAAAAGGCCAGCTGGGGAAACTGACTTCACTCCCACCTGGCAGTAATGAGGTGGCTCCTCCGTTTCCCCACAAGAGTCAGAAATGTCTGCGTTTAAACCAGATTTTTTAAATGCAACATTCGGAAGGTTCAGCATGCAATAAAAAAGCACTTGGTAGGCCAAGAGCCAGGAAAATCTCAGCTTGAATGAGAAAAATCAATCAACAGACATCAACACCAAGAGGATACAGATGTTGGAACTGTCTGACAAGGATTTTAAAGCAGCTACAGCAAAATTGCTTCAATGAGTAATTATGGACACGCTTCAAGCACATGAAAGATACAGTACATCAACCGGGAGAGAAAATGCCTCAGCAAAGAGTCTCGGGAAAGAAATAGAAGATCTGAAGAAAAACCAAGCAGAACTGAAAAATGCAATAAATGAAATTTTTAGATGACTGGATGAGGCTTTTTATGATTTGAATGGAATCTGATTTCCCAGCTCATGCAGACATCAAAACCCCAATGCCTTATGTTGATGGTTAATCGGTTAATGCTAATAGTTGGTGGAACAAGGGTGGAAACTGGATTCTGGGTTGATGCTTCTTCCTTCCTAAGTAGCTCCTTTCATGTATTTTAGTTAAAGTAACAAACAGCTGATGAGTACAGGCATCTATAGCAGAAAGAAGGGAATAGAGAAAAGAAGCAGTGAAATAGCAGATGGAATACTAGAAGTTACCCCATCTGAACCACAGAGGGAAAACAGACTGAAAGAAAAATAACAGGGGCTGGTGCTGCAGAGTAGTGGATAAAGCCACCACCTGCAGTGCTGGCATCCCATGTGGGCACCAGTTTGAGTCCCGGCTGCTCCTCTTCCGATCCAGCTCTCTGCTATGGCCTGGGAAAGCAGTAGAGGATGGCCCAAGTCCTTGGGCCCCTGCACCCATGTGGGAGACCTGGAAGAAGCTCCTGGCTCCTGGTTTTGGATCGGCACAGCTCTGGCTATTGCAGCCATTTGGGGCTTGAACCAGCAGATGACAGACCTCTCTGTTTCTGCTTCTCCCTCTCTCTCTGTGTGTAACTCTGGTAACTCTGACTTTCAAGTAAATAAATAAATGTTAAAAAAAAAAAAAAGACAAACAACAGAGCCTCAGGGATCTAAGGGATTATAACATAATATCTAATATTCATGTCTTTGAAGCCTTAAAAAGAAGGGCAAAGTGGGGGTGGAAGGCTAAGCAAAATTAAGAAATACAGGCTACATGTTCCCAAAGTTGACAAAACACATAAACCTACAGATTCAAGCACCTGAGTAACCCTGAATAGAACAAGCTCAAAGATATACATTCCCAGAGCATAACAGCCAAACTTGAAAACTACAAGGAAAAAATCCTTTAAAAGCAGAGAGAAACAACATCCATTGGGGAAAACAATTGAAGGGATAGAGATGTCCTTTGAATTAAAAGACCAGAAGAAAGTATCCCAGCATTTTCCAAGTGCTGAAAGAAAAGAAATAGTCAACGTAGGATGTCATATCCATCAAAAATATTCTTCATGAAGGTAGGGAAAATCAAGACATGCCCAGACAAGAAAACTAAGAGAATCTGTTGCCAGTAAACCTAGGAAGAGTACAAATATGCATAAATACATAAGCTTCCTATCTCCTCTTGCGTTTTCTCAATTGTGTTGACAGTTGAAGCAAAAAGCATCTGATTGGTTTTCAAAGAATGTAGCAGAGATATCTGAGACAGTTATAGTAGATGTGGGAGAGGTTACAAGGACTTAAGGTAAGCATTGTACATTTCACTTGAATGGGTAAGACGACACCACCAGTAGACTGCGACAGTTATGTATGTATGAATATAGTGGTGATGGAAGGGTTCTTCTGTTTCTTGACTGCAGCGGTGGATGAATGAATCCACATGAGATAAAATGACACAGAACCACATACCCACAGTACCAACATCACTTTTCTGGTTTTGCTCTTACCCTGTAGTTATAACCCACATAGACACAGATATTCAGAAAAAGACATAGATATAATCTGGGGGAACTGGATAAGGAGGACACAGAACTGCTCTGTATTATTTTTGCAAATTTTTGTGAATCTATAATAATCGCAAAATAGAAGGTTTTCTAACAAAGCATGACCCCAACCCTACACAAACTTCTGCAGTAGATCATTCCTTGAAATGACACTTTATTAAAATCATGGTCACCACTGGAAGTGGTGGGGATTGGAGAACTGAGGAGTTGAGAGAGGAAGGAGACTGACTTCCCACTGCATGGCATTTCACATACTTTAAAATTTTGTACCAGGTTATATAGCTGCCTAGTCAAAATTAAAATAACTTGAAATGCATTGCATCATAATTTGTGTCACTTTAAAGCTGTCTAGAATAGGACAGAAGTTCACTCAATGGGAGAGACCAGCAAGGATTTCTTTCTCTGTAGACTTCGCTTGCACCTGTCCTCCACAAAGAAGGTGATGAGACTCCTCAGGGAAGGGGACAGATGAGGAAACTGAGGACAAGACCGCTAGATAATGCTCCCTCGGGACAATGCTGCATTGTTCTTCAAATCTTTAAAATTCATCTTTTTGAAAGGCAGAGAGAGAGAGAAATCTCCCATTCATTGGTTCACTGTCCAAATGCCTGCAATGGCAGGGGCTGGACCAGGCCAAAGCCAAGAACTGGGAACTCAGTCCTGGTCTCCCACATGGGCGGCAGGCAATCAACTACTTGAGCCATCGCTGCTGCCTCCTGGAGTGCACATTAGCAGGAAGCTGGAGTCAGGAGCGGAGACAGAACTTGGATTCAGGCACTCCAATACGGGGTGCAGGTGTCCCCCCTGGCAGCTGAACCACCCTCATATGGTCTTCTTTCCTTTGCAGTCTTTTAATCACATCTTTATGCTATAGCTTTGGGGGTGAGTACAGACAGGTTTCTTTTTGTTGTTTTACAAATGTATCCATGTCCTTGTATACTTCCTGCCCATCTGGATTGGCTGTCTACATACTTATCATTGAGCTGAACTCCATATTTGACACAAATGCAAGTATCTTGACCCCACTTGCTTAGCCAGGAGGTGGAAAGTGAGATAGGAAGACCCAGAAAGGAATCCTAAGATACTGAATAATAAAGCTTTTGGTTATAACTCAATCGAAACATGATTTTTCCCTACAATAATCAAGAACCTTCAACAAATCTCTTCCACCATGGCAACAGAGAAGGAAAAACTCACACTGCAGAACTGGAGACCATCCTGACACCTAATGGATTTGCACACAGAGTACAAATTAGGAAACACCAATGGGGTAGTCAATGTAGCTGACAAATATTGAGAAACAGCACAAACATAATTCTTTGCAATTAATTCATCTGCCCTGAGCACATATAAAAGAAGAGCATTGGACCAAGGAAAACTATTAGGCTAGAAAGTAGACATAGTGGATTGCAGAACAAAGTAACAGAGAGAGAGAGAGAGAGAGAAACTAGAACCAAAACTAAAATATGGGGGTTTTGTCCATTTGTTTCTTTTGTTGTTTACCGCTCATGGGTGGTGCTTCATCAGTGACCTACTAAGGAAGATCTGGCCCCTACCCTCAGAACTCCTCTAGAGGAGATGCGATTTTCATATGGCCCATGCCAGTCCACACACTTCACCATCGCAAGCCTTCAAACACAGTACTTCCTATGTTACCTGATGCATGAAGATTTGAAGCACCGCCTCACCCAGCAGCTGCCACCTGCCAGCCAACAGCTCAGCTTCCATTTCATTTAGGCATTCCAGCGAGACTTTAAATAATTCAAGGTGAAATTCTCAGGCTGTCCAGAAATTAGAAGATGCACTTAGAAAAAGATACTCTGGAATTCCAGGCAAGTAAGGTCTGGTTTGATAGGTTTGAGAGATGGATATCTTTGTATTATATTAAATTGAAGAATCAGCTGGTAACTAAGGAAGAAGAACAAAAATCTTTTGTTAACTGTCTGACATCAACTTTGACTTCTAGGCACGATGGAGCAACTGATAATAGATTTGCTCTCTTGCCAAAAACACCTTTAAACTGAAAAAAAAAAAAAACTACAGGAGACCACTGTTTTCAGGAAATAGGAAGCCAAAGATTGTGATCCCTGAGAGAAGGGAAACACAGACGAAGCTCTACACTTAACCATTTCTCAATTCCACAGTCACGACAGGGGACAGTGAACCCCATGCAGAGTGTGACAATCCCACCAAGCTGAGGGTCACAAGCACACTTTGGGAGCTGCTGAAACACCCAGAGCTTGCAGTGGATGGCACCAAAGTTAAAGGAGCTACACGGAAAGAAGGAGCCCAGAAGTCTGTCTGGGGATTCCTTCTAATTCTAGCACAAGGCTGAACCAGCCCAAGGAGGAACAACAGGAGGTCTAGCCTGCAGCAAGTGCTACAGGGTTGAGATCTAATGGAGAACCAGAGGTCCCACAGCCTTGGGAGACACAGGGGTTCTGGATTAATCAGAAGGGAAAGACCTGGGGCCAGCACTGTGGTGTAGTGGGTAAAGCCGCTGCCTGCAGTGCCGGCATCCCATATAAGCGCTGGTTCGAGTCCTGGCTGCTTCACTTCCGATCCAGCTTTCTGCTAAGGTCTGGGAAAGCAGTAGAAAATGGCCCAACTCCTTGGGCTCTTGCACCCACGTGGGAGACCTGGAAGAAGCTCCTGGCTCCTGGCTTCAGATCAGCACAGCTCCAGCCGTTACTGCCAATTGAGGAGTGAACCAGCGGATGGAAGACCTCTCTCTCTCTGCCTCTTCTTCTCTATGTAACTCTTACTTTCAAATAAATGAATAAATCTTAATAAATAAAAAAAGAAGGGAAAGATCTGATTGAATATCCAGGGTATACTGACACAATACCAGGAGGAGCTCTGCTTAGGAGTAAGGACTGCATCCCAGGGTCAAGGTCACCTTAAAGCAACTCTAACAAAGCCTAAAAGCAACTATCAAGAGCATCATGAGCTGGAACAAAACTCAGCCTCTTTAAGGAAAGACAACATAAACCAGATGCTTTCAAACAATTCAGGATATAATCATAAATTGCTGGATATGTGAAGAGGCAAGAAAATGTAGGAAAAGCAGTCAATAGAAGCTGACCACAGGATGACTCAAATGCTGTAATTAAAATACCAGGGTGTGGATAGCAGGTACCAACCAAAGCCAGATCAAAATAGCACATACCAGCGCTCCACACAACTATGGGGTGACTGTCGCGCACAGTAATGTTTCATGCACTGTATAAAGCTGTATAACTGTATAACTGTCTGCCTGCTAGATCTGTCCATTACTGATAGAACCCTGCTCCAGCCTCCAGCTGTAACGGGGGATTCATCGATTTCTCCTTTCAGCGATCTAAGTCTGTCTCACGTATTTTGATGCTGTTTTTAAGTGCATACATACTAAACAGTCTTGTCTTCCCAGAGTATTGATCACTTTATCATTATGCAGTGTCTGTCATGATTCCTGAGAATTTTCCTTGCTCTGAAGTTTGCTCTAAATTTAACATAGCCACACATGGTGTATCTTTTTCTACCCCTGTACCTTCAGTCTATGAGTATCTTTTTTTTTGAAGTGGACTTCTTGTAAACAGCATGCAGCTGAGTGCTGCTTTTTGATCCACTCTGATGGTCTGTGTCTCTTCATAAGTGCAGTTAGATCACTGATGTTTGAAAGTAATTATATTAGGCCGGCGCCGCGGCTCACTAGGCTAATCCTCCGCCTTGCGGCGCCGGCACACCGGGTTCTAGTCCCGGTCGGGGCGCCAGATCTGTCCCGGTTGCCCCTCTTCCAGGCCAGCTCTCTGCTGTGGCCAGGGAGTGCAGTGGAGGATGGCCCAAGATCAGTGCGGTGCACCGGCTGTGGCGGCCATTGGAGGGTGAACCAACGGCAAAGGAAGACCTTTCTCTCTGTCTCTCTCACTGTCCACTCTGCTTGTCAAAAAAATAAATAAATAAATAAAAAGAAAGTAATTATATAATTTGATTAATAACCCCTTAGTTGTCTCAATTTCTTTGTTGGTCTTGTCCTTTGCTACCATTGTATCTTCCACTCTTTTTGCCTTTAGTGGTTTCAGTTGAGCATTTACATGATTCCATTTTCCCCTTTTTTAAACTTCTCCTTTACAGTTCCTTTTTACATTTTGTTACTGGGTGCTGTAGAATCTGCAATCCAGGTTCACTTTCAGACCACACTATACAGTGGGGGCTGGCACTGGTACCACTGCCTCATAGTGCCCCCATCCCATGTTGGGGCCGGTTCAAGTCCTGTCTGCTCCACTTCCTATCCAGCTCCCTGCTAATGTGCCTGAGAAAGTGCAGAAGATGGCCCAAGTCCTTGGGCCCCTGCCATCCACAGGGGAGATCCAGATGGAGTTCCTGGCCCAGCCCCAGCTGTTGCAGCCATCTGGAGAGTAAACTAGTAGATGGAAGATCAATCTCTCTCTCTCTGTGTCTGTAACTCTGCCTTTCAAATAAATACATAAATCTTTAAAAAAAAAAAACATTATACCGATTCACAGATAGTGCAAATACCTAATAACAAAATATGCTGTTTTCCTCCCTCCTGTCCCCTGTATCCTTGCTTTCATTTGTTTTCCTTATACACAATACATGTTATAACATACGATCTTATGACATGTAATGTGAAAAGATTGCTCTTTTGTTTTAAACAAACAGGTATCTGTTAGATCAATTAAAATGTTTTACTTCCTTCATTTATTCCTTGTCCAATGCTCTTCCTTTGTGAGGATTTAAGTTTCAATTTGCATCATTTTCTTTCTCTCTGAAGAACTTCAAAAATATCTTACATGGCAAGTCTGTCTGCTGGCACCATAATCCCTGAATATTTGCTTGAGAAAGACTTCATTTCTCTTTCACTTTTTTTTAAAAGATTTATTCAGTTATTTGAAAGTCAGAGTTACACAGAGAGGGGAGAGGCAGAGAGAGAGAGAGAGAGATCTTCCATCCAATGGTTCACTAGCCAATTGGCTGCAATGGCTGGAGCTGCGCCGATCCGAAGCCAGGAGCCAGGAGCTTCTTCCGGGTCTCTTGCATGGGTGCAGGGGCCCAAGGACTTGGGCCATCTTCTACTGCTTTCCCAGGCCACAGCAGAGAGCTGGACTTGAAGAGGAGCAGCCAGGACTAGAACCGGCACCCATATGGGATGCCGGCGCTTCAGGCCAGGGCATCAACCCGCTGCACCATAGTGTCGGCCCCTCTCTTTCACTTTTTAAGAATAATTTGAATTATTCTTGGTAGCTGGAGGTATTTTTCAACAGCAAATATTTTACTCCATTTTCATGCTAGCATGGTTTCTGAGAAGTACATTGTAATTCTTATCACACCCCATGTCCTCCTCACGCTTGGAATCTCAGACGGCTTCCAATAGCTCAAATGTGTGGAGCAGGTCCCCTCAGATGGTGTCCTTGTATTGAGGCAAACCAATTGATAACCTTAACTGAACTTGCATCATCATTTTTTTCCAGGGTAAGTCATCATAAGAATAGCATCGGGAAGCAAAGATCATAGGGCTCATCTAGAGTTCTGCCTTCCACAGTGATGACACAGAAGATACCAACACCACAATCAGCGTGGCCAGTTAGCATTCACAGAACACGCACAAAGCTAAGCTTAGACCTATACTATGATCCGGCTAGTACACTCCTAGCTATTGACCCAAGAGAAATAATGTATATACATGTAAGACTTATACATGGCCAGCGCCGTGGCTCACTACGCTAATCCTCCATCTTGCGGCGCTGGCACACCAGGTTCTAGTCCCAGTCGGGGCGCTGGATTCTGTCCCAGTTGCCCCTCTTCCAGGCCAGCTCTCTGCTGTGGCCAGGGAGTGCAGTGGAGGATGGCCCAAGTGCTTGGGCCCTGCACCCCATGGAAGACCAGGAGAAGCACCTGGCTCCTGCCTTCGGATCAGCGCGGTGCGCCGGCCACAGTGCGCCAGCTGCAGCGGCCATTGGAGGGTGAACCAACGGCAAAGGAAGACCTTTCTCTCTGTCTCTCTCTCTCACTGTCCACTCTGCCTGTCAAAAAAATTTTTTTAAAAGACTTATACATGAATATTTACAAAACAAAATGGAAGATTCTAGTGATACAATTAAACATTGTGTTTTCAGAATTAAATATATAAATATATGTAAAGGCAATTAGAGACTCCAGGAAAACTCCTTTTCCTGACATCATTGAAGAAATCTGAGAATCAGAGGCTCTGTCTGCTAACTCAATGCTTAAAATGATTTCCTGGTGTTCTTCTTCTTTGCCGGCTTCTTTGGCACTCAACTCTTAGCTGCAGGCTTTGGACTAGCCATGGCCCAGGCAGGACTCCAGGTGTGTCCGCAGTGGGGCTGGTGCGTGACATCATCCAGGCAGGAAGAGCCAGTGAGAGAAGCTCCTCCAGACGGCAGAGGGGCTGCACACACACGCAGCCGTGGCCATATGTCTCAGTGGCGTCAAGTGACTAAAGAGTGCTATTTCCACACAGGCGTGGAGGGGGTCAGCACGGGGGGTGCGTCTGGGGCCACTCTCACTACTGCTGTGCTTTCTTTTAGCCATTTTACACGTCACAGTGGGATTATGTGGCAGGCGAGGAGGGAAATGTACCCAACAACTGATTTAGATTTTGTCGTATTTCTAGCTCTCTGGGATTAGACTCCCATCTGTCCCTCTGAGGCTATCACACATACATCTTCTCACCCCTTTTCAGGAAAGCAGCATGAGCCACAGTACGCCATCATGTGCGGTTTTCTTTTTAGGTGCGGGTGAATACACAGACGACTGCTATCCTAGCTTGGTGGGAAAGTGGCCGATGTATCAGACAAGTAATGGCAATGACTTTCAAACCGGTAAAGCAGCTCTCCTAAAGGCTCTGTGCATCAGGGCTGAGGTGGGTTTGGGAAAAAACTTTCACCGCTCCCTGTGTGCCCGCTTCCTCCCCAACACCGGAGATGAAGCCTTCGGCCCCTCCTTCCCTCTCCTGGGCACTACGTCAGGAGGGCCCTCTCCTACCAGTTACTAGGGTGAGTTCTACATTTTTTTTTTAAGTTTATTTTTATTTATTTGAAAGAGTTACAGACAGAGGTAGAGACAGAAAGAGAGAGGTCTTCCATCCGCTGGTTCACTCGCCAGATGGTCACAACGGTCGGAGCTGTGCCGATCCGAAGCCAGGAGCCAGGAGCTTCTTCCAGGTCTCCCACGCAGGTGCGTGGCCCAAGCACCTTCTACTGCTTCCCCAGGCCATAGCAGAGAGCTGGATCGGAAGAGGAGCAGCCAGGACTAGAACTGGCGCCCATATGGGATGCTGGCGCTTCAGGCCAGGGCTTTAACTTGCTGCACCACAGCACCAGCCCCGTGAGTTTTACCTGTCTAGACAGCTTTCTCCCAAGTGCTTTATGCCAGTAGGTTTTCCCACCATCCCCTGAAAGACTAGGATGGCATCCAGATGCATCTGGGGATGATGGAGATGACAGAAAATGAACGCTGACCTAGCAGAGCAGGGACACTTGGGTCTTCCTCACTCCTTCCTGCTCCCACCTGAGTACCTTGTTCATGTCTGTTTCTTAGGTATGAGCTACTACAAAAGGAAGGTTTCAACCTACAGAGTGATGAGTTGCTTACAAAAAAGAAAAAAAAATTTGCAACCAGGGGCAGGCATTTGGCAAAGCAGTTAAGCTGCCTCTTACAACACCCACATTCCATGCATGTTCAAGTCCCAGTTCTTCTCTCCACTCCAGCTTTCTGTCAATGTGCACTCTGGGAGGCAGCAGGTGATGGCTCAAGTACTTGGGCCCCTGACACCTACAAGGGAGATCTGGATTGGGTTCCTGGCTCCTGGCTTCAGCCTAGCCCAGTCCCCACTGTGGTAGGCATTTGGGGAGTGAATCAGCAGATGGGAGATCTCTCTCTCTTTCATATACATAAAATAAATAAAAATTTCTAAAAACAGGTGCATTTCCACAAAATTGTAACCAATAATTTTCTGATGTTCAGGTTATTATTTCTATTATTTTTACATATGTTAAATGGGAAATATCTCATTGTCACTTAAAATTGCATTTCTTTGGTTACTAATTAAGTTAAACTTTTTCATCTGCTTATTAAGTATCTTTCTACATTTGATTATTTCCACTTATATGTTCCACAGACATCTCCAAAGTTCATCTTCCCTTTGTAAACTGGATCTTCTTCCAAAGTTGCATGCCTTGGGAAGCCAGCTTCCCAAGCTAGAAGCCTTGGAAGCATCCTTCATTCTTCACCTTCCTCTTCCACATCCAGTTTATCACCAGTCACGTCAATTCCACTTCCTCAGTGTCTTTCAGACTGATCCTCTTCTCGCCATCCACTCTCCCAAGCCATCAGCAGGTCTTGTTTGAATGGCTTCCCCAAACCCAGTGTTCCCCCTGCCTCCAATTCTGCCCCATTCCATGGTGCAATCAGAGCAATGCTTCTAAGACACATGTCTTATATCACGGTTTTGCTTCAAGCGCTTTGGGGATGCCCACTTCCAGCTGGACACTGTACAAGGCTGCATGACAGGACTCTGCCACCTGTCTGGCCAGGCTTTTTCCCACTTAAGCATCCTTCCTCTGTGCTCTCACTTTATGTTGTGTCAAACTCCTCTCCTGCAAGGTCTCGTGCACACATCCTTGTGATGCTGACCTGACTCCCTGTCCAGCCACTGCAGTGTTTCCTGCGTTCCCACGTGGCTCTGCTTCTATCCCTGAAACAGCACCAGCTGGCTGTTCCTCTCACTGTACCTGACTTCTCCACTCGACTTTCGCTCCTTGAAGACCGAGAAAGTATCTCCTTACCTCTGATGTGCATAGAGTTGGACACAGTAGTCTCCCAATAAATGTGAATAAAAGAAGTAATACATACATGAAGGGTGGGCATTTGGCAAGCTGTGAAGACCCACATCCCACGTCGGAGTGCCTAGGTTAAAATTTGGGCTCTTCTTTTTTTGACATTTTAGAGTTTATTTAAAAGACAGATTGACAGACAGGAGAGACACAGAGACAGCTTCCACTCAATGGTTCACTCCCCAAATGGCCACAACAGGCAATGCTGGGACAGGCCAAAGCCAGGAGCCTGAAGCTGCTTCCTGGTCTCCCACTTTAGTGGCAGGGGCATAAGTACTTGGCCCATCTTCCACTGCCTCCCCAGCTGCATTAGCAGAAAGCTGGATTGAAAGCCAAGCAGTTGGGACCCAAACTGGCACTTTGACATGGGATGCCAGCATCCCAAATGATGGCTAAACCTGTTGTACCCACAAGGCCAGTCCCCTTGGCTCTGTTTCTGATTGCTGCTTCCTGCGAATGCACAGCCCGGGAGCCGGGACTCCTGTTCAGGCGTTTTTCCTGTTGCGGGGTAACTGTTCAGCGTTTGTGGATGAGTAATAAAAAATCAAGTCTTTATTTTCAGGAGAGAAGTCTGACGATGAGATTTAGAATGAGTAGTGATCAGAGGTAGAAAGATCACTTAGGTTGTTCTTTCGAGTAGTGCCAATCTCTGCATCATCTTCAAATCCCCAGCACACAACTCACTAAACTGTCACGAGCACTCAGAGGAATTGATACAAGAGAAAATTCTGCAAGAGTCAATGAAGGCAACGGAGCCCAAGTCATGGAAAGGTGCTTCCTCTTTACCATGTCCTGGATTCTGCGTTCTGCTTTTGTTTCAGAGCATCAGATCACGAAGCCCACAGATCCAGTGTCATACAGGTGTAGAGCTCTGGGATTAGAAGATGTTTTGCTGCACGTCAGCTGTACACTCCTGTAAATCTATCTTGCTTCTCCTTATCTATAAGATGAAATAATATTTATCTCCCACAGTATCTGACTGCCTAACTCAGCCAGTTACATGTATATGGGTGAGTGAAATGAGTAAGGGCCTCCAGACTTGTACATATTTGATACCCCAACTATACTAGTGTGTGTGTTTGTGTGTGGAGAGAGAGAGAATATTAGTATATATAGTGCACGGCAGTGTTAGGCATATTTGGAAGGAGATCAGTAACTTTTTTTAAAGATTTATTTATTTATTTATTTGAAAGGCAGAGTTACACAGAAAGGTGAGACAGAGAGATCGTCCATCCACTAGTTCACTCCCCAAAAGGCCACAATGGTCAGAGCTGGGCCACTCTCAAGCCAGGAGCCAGGATCTTCTTCTAGGTCTCCATGTGGGTGCAGGGGCCCAGGATTTGGGCATCTTCTGCTGCTTTCCCAGGAACATTAGCAGGGAGTTGGATCAGAAGTGGAGCAGCCAGGATTCGAACCAGTGCCCATATAGGATGCTGGCACTGTAGGTTGTGGTTTAACCTGCTGTGCCAAAGGGCTGGCCCGAGGTCAGTAACTTTTTAAAGGAATGACTTACATGCTCTGGCCATGAAATATATTAAAGAAATGAAAAGCACAAGGATTTGTCTTTTATCCACCCACGAATCTTGCCAGTTTATGTACTAACTTTCTCATGCTTTTGTTTCCATTTTGATTTACAACCATTAGATTTGGACAGTCCTTGAGAAAGAACCTAAGGCTCAAATGATCTGTGAACATTTCTTCAATAATCAACTGCAAAATCATTTGGAGGGTACTGGGTCTATGAAAGCTTTGTAAATCCACTCATCCCTGTTCTGTTAAAGGATTACCTACTTTTTATATCTACAAGGGAGCATTCAGAAAGTTAACGGAAAATGCATACTATGAAAAAACTATGCTTAGATTTCAAAACTTGGGCACCAAAATAAACTTCCCTTTTCATTCCACTTGTCATGAACATTGTGAGTTCTATGTGGAGAGGGGGGAGGGTTGCAGCTGTGCATGGTTAATGTGTTAGGATTTCTGAATTCTCATGAGCTCACACAGCTCAGAGCTGGGCTTGCCCCCAGGCAAAACTGTGAAGCATGTTAATCCCCAACCCACCCCCATCCTGTGAAATGGCCTGAGGACAACACCTTCAAAGGGGGGGGGATGGTAGTGGGGGTTGGAGTAGGGGGTGCAATGAAACTGAAGACACACATGAGCACTTGGTCAGCGACCCATCAGGCACAGCCACTCTTTGGATCCCAGTTTCCCCTGCTTTCCTGGCGCCCACCGTGGCCAAGGGGACAGGTCCAGCCACCAGGGAAGTACCCTGAGCACACAGTATATAGATTTACCCCTTTTCAATTAGTTGTCAATATTTAAAAATAAAGAGGTTTTGCATATTCACAAAAATTAGATTTTCAGCTTTCCTAGAAATATCGGCAATCTGGCAACACTGGGCAACATCATTTTAAGTAAAACTTGGAGGAGTACCTTGTTTTGGACTAAGCTCCTGCACTGGATCCCAACAGACCAGGGAAGATGCAGCGACTCATTCTTAGTTCCACCTCAGCACGCTGACGCTAAGCTGCTATCTGAACTTCCAAGAACCAGATTAGAGGGATAACAGCCCCATTTTCCAAACAGGTCAGTTTCATTCCAGATAATGAGGACACTCCCCATGTCTCCATCCTGGCAGGAAAGAGGTAAAATAACTCGATGTTAACCAACCAGTTACTTTTTTGTCTTCTTTTCTTTTTGAGAGGCAGAGGGATGGAGGCAGACACAGAGCTCTGATTCACTGGGTCACTCCTCAAATACCCACAACAGCTGAGGTTGGGTGGGGCCCAAAACAAAGAGCTAGGAACGCAAACCAGGTCTTCCACATGGGTAACTACTTGAGCTATCAGTGCTGCCTCCCAGGGTCTGCACTGCAGGACACTGGAGTCCGGAGCCAGAGCGAAGAATGAGGCCCAGGTGCTGCAGTGTGGGATGCAGGTGCCTTACCCATGAGGCCACAGGCCAGCTCCCCAGTCAGTTTTCTATTCTGTCCCCACCTTGCAAGAGAAGCAACTTTGAAAGACCAATCCTCTTTTTGTTCTTTTTGTCTCTGCTTTCTGCAGCTTTCCTCTGTCTACAAAAGCGACTTCCTCCACCCAGCTCACTGGAACACTGAATCTTTTGTACAGAATGAAGTACCGCCTGGTTTAAGAATAAAAAAATAAAGCTAATTAAGATGAACAAAATTGTGCCAATTTTGTCTTTCAACAATTCCTACCTCAAAACAGTCACCAGGTACAAACACAGATAGGCTACCTTGTTCTTCACATCCCCTTTGGTTAACGGGTAATTCTGAAATAAAGCTAAAAACCCCAGTGCTCAAATAGATACTTTAAAAAATAACTAATGTTAAAGGTTCTGTGCAGTTCTTTCTCCAGGAACATGGTGAGATGTTACAACCAACTCCCAGAACAACCCAAAGATCAGCAACACTGAAATCCACGTGCACATGGAGGCCACACGGGGGCCGGGAGAGCAGCTGACCCCCGTCCCCACACAAAACTTCCTCAGAGTGGCTCTCAGTTATCCACAGTCCACGGCGTGGTCAAGCAGCCCCAGCAGGCTCAGAATCAGACAGCAAGATTGTTATTTCACTCTAGAACTGGACTTGAGACTAGTTTTCTGTTGAAGCACCCTCATTCCCTACACTTTCATCTCCTATGGTCCTGTTCAGGGACTGCCTGGCCCTAGAAATGGCTGGCCTGTTTTTCCCCACCCACATGTTACAAAGCTGACACTTCTCTCGTGTTTTCCACCAGTTCTTGAATTATAAAATGTGGAGGCTGGACCAGATCATCCAAATTCACTTGCAACACCTTCCTTTGGATTATTTCTTACTACTGTGTCTACCTAACTTTCCCCCTACCTCTCCTCCCCACACACATCACCTGCATAAATTATTCACCCAGTCATTGGCATCCTTATCAGTGAAGTGTAACTACTTTAATTTGTGCTAAGGTGTTAATGAGCGATGTTTTATTAATGGCACATTTTATCCTTAACGTCTCTGCCTACAGTTTCAGTTACCAACACAATCCATTATCACATTCCCAAAAGTAGCTCCCCAGCCACCACCTGCGTCCCACCCACACCCTAGTTCAGTTGTACACATCTGCGGCCAAGACAGGCCCAGATACTCCCCAGGGAAGACCCCTGGCCCACACAGGTGGCCCCTTCTACCCTCATCCTGGTCTCAGAGCACAACCTCTACTGCTGAGCTGGGGGTGAAGACAGATGAAAATATAGAAAAGGGGGCCGGGCTTGCCTGTGGCACAGCAGGCTAAGCCATGGCCTGCAATGCTGATGCCGGCATCCCATACCAGAGCAACAGTTCGAGTCCCTGATGCTCCACTTCCCATCCAGCACCCTGCTAATGCGCCTGAGAAAGCAGAAGATGGCTCAAGTTCTTGGGCCCCTGCACCCACCTGTGAGACCCAGATAGAGTTCCAGACTCCTGACTTCAGCCTGGCCCAGCCCCTGGCCATTGAGGCCATTTGGGGAGTGAACCAGTGGATAGAAGATCTCTTTTTCTCTCTTCCTCTCTCCCTGTCATTCTGCCTTTCAAATAAATAAATAAATCTTTTTTAAAAACAAACCACAGCAAAGTAGCCAGCCACATGGTCCTCTTGGAAAGAAGAAATTTCAGGGTCCTAAACCAGAGTTTTAAAACAAGACTGGGCATCCTAATTAGCAACTTTGAGATCTAATTACAGACTTGAAATTGCTATTGCCTGAACAAGACCAGGACAATATGGGCTGAGACAGAGCTTTTGCCCAAGTGTAGGGAAAGATTCCCCCAACACTGCCCCACCCCTCAACCCCCATTACTTGTTCTTCTATTCAACAGGTGCCTGGCACTATTGAAGATCCAGGGACCAAGCAGTGACCAGGACAGATAAAAAGTCCCACCCAGCTGCAGCTTACCTTCTACTACAGACTTTAAAAGAAAGCTGGAGGACAAAACGGAAAGTATACTTTGAATATGGGGAGTAGGCTGTGGGGTTACTGTCACCATCAGCCCACACTAGCCTCATGTTTGAGACCAATCCCCCATGATGCCTGGGTTCTATTCCTTCCTCCAGGGCCAGGCTCCCCGAAGGCTGTTGTGTAGCCAGAGAGCTCCAGGTCAGAGAGGGAACCCACCTTTTAATGGGGCAATGTACCTTTTCTAAGCCACTGTTTCCACTGTTGAAAAAAATATGCATCCTTCCTCCCTCTCAGGAATGACCACGATCTCATTAAGTCAGGAAACAAATGTAGGGACTCAGGCAAGGCATCTGATAAAATTAAATGAGATATCAGTTAATTCCTCACCACAGTTCCACAATGCTATTGCTAGCATTATCCCCATTTACAAAGAGACTAAGGCTAAGAAAGAGAGGCTTGGAGATTTGTCCAACTCACAGCCAAGAATGGCGGTGCTCATATTTGAAGCCAAACCTGTGTGAAGCTCAGGTGCTAACCCACACGCACCACCTCAAGGTAACGTTGAAATTCCTCACTCCTCCCTCTCCCAGCACGCTGACCCTGGCCTCCAGCTGACAGCCACCTCCTCATTCCTGCCCCAGGACCTCTGCTCATTGCTGTTCTTTTCAGTCAATGACTGCTTCCTCCTTACCCATGGGTACACATCCACACACTGCACCTGGCTAACCTCAAGCCCCAGCTTTAAGAATCTGTCTTCCATGGAGTGTTCCCTGCCCCTTCCACGGAGGGACTCTTGCTCAGCCTCTGAGGGACCTCTGCGTGTGTTCCTGTTGAAGTTTGCCTCATCACACTCTCCTTCACCCTACAGGGTCAGGTGTGTGAGATGATCTCAGGGCCTAGCAAAGCTCAGGGAGATTACAGATGGTCCAGAGGGAACAAAAATAAAAGATTTAGTGTGGAATCAGAAGGTAAGTGGAGTTGTTGCATTCATAGGTTCAATGAGAAATGTAAAGAAACAATGGATGGAAATGCAATGATACAAGCATGGTTTGCATGCTGTGGGCTCAAGCCAGCCGTGACGATCAGGCCAGGTGTTTCTAGAACCCAGAGTTCTAGAGGGCCTGGCTAGAAGCCCAAGGGCACAGCCCCTGCAAACAGAGATTAAGCTCAACCCTCTTTATCATGAACAGAACCACCCTGCCTCTGAGTGTCCCAGACCTCGTGCCCAGCTCTCAGTACTTGGTCACATGCAGTCTCCATATGCTAAGAAGGGACCCCCAACTGCCTGGGGGTGGTAAAATTGCTTCCTTAGCGGATTTGAATCTGTGTGTCCCTCCAAAATTCTCCCTGAAAGTTAGTTCCAAAATCAGCAGGACTCAGAGGAGCTTCAGAGGGGTATCGGCATTGTGATACAGCGGTGAAGCTGCCTCTGGCACCCCACGTCAGCACGCCACTTGGAATCTTGGCTGCTCCATTTCCAAACCAGCTCCCTGCTAATGTACCTCAAAGAGCAGTGGAAGAGAGTCAAAGTGCTCCTGGCTCCTGGGTTCAACCTGGCCCAGTCCTGGACATTGCAGCAGCAGCTCGCTTGCTCGCTCTCTCTCCCTCCCTCCCTTGTCCCTCCCTGTGTCACTCTGCCTTTCAAATTTTTTTTTAAAGAGTATCATTGGGCCTTAAGGCCTTTGGGAGGTGATTCCACCCTCATGAGTGGAATTCATGTTCTTATGTAAGAGTTGAAGGAAGCACCTAGTCCCTTTCTGCCTTCCCACACAGTAAGGTGCCACCTTCAAGGCAAACAGAACAGATGAAGCCAACTAGATCTTGGACTTTGTAGCCTCCAGAAATGTGAAAAGTAAATGCATATTCTTTTTTTATTGTCTATTTATTTATTACTTGAAAGGCACAGTTATATTGAGAGAGGGAGAGACAGAGAGACCTTCCACCTGCTGGTCCACTCCCCAAATGGCCACAATGGCCAGGGCTGGGCCAGGCTGAAGCCAGAAGCCAGGAGCCAGGAGCTTCAGCCAGGTCTCCCAGGGGCTCAAATACTTCCACTGCTTACCAAAGCACATTAGCAGGGAGCTGGATTGGAAGTGGAGCAGCCAGGAATCGAACCAGTGCCCATATGGGATGCTGGCATTGCAGGCAGCAGCTTAACATATTATGTCATAACACTGGCCCCACTGTATATTCTACAAATTCTCCAACCTAAAGCATTTTGCTATAGCAGCAGAAATACTGGGTGAAGCTGCTGCCTGCAGTTCCGGCATCCCAGGCGCTGGTTCAAGACCTGGCTGCTTCACTTCCAATCCAGCTCTCTGCTATGGCCTGAGAAAGCAGTGGAAGACGACCCAAGTGTTTGGTTCCCTGTACCTGCGTGGGAGACCCGGAAGAAGCTCCTTGCTCCTGGTTTCAGATCAGCTCAGCTCTGGCCATTGTGGCTATTTGAAGAGTGAACCAGTGGATGGAAGATCTCTCTCTCTGCCTTTCAAATAAATAATTCTTTAAAAAAAATGCAGGCTACTATTATTTAATGTTAAATTTTGTAATTATCTGTACAAATTGGTAAAGCATTTACAATATTTAAGAATTCACAATTTTATTTTTAAATACTTGTTTTACTTATTTGGAAGGCAGAGAGAAAGAGAGAGAGAGAGAGAGACAGAGACAGAATCATCACTGCTTCACTTCCCAAATGGCTGTAATGGCTGGAGCTGGTCCAGGCTGAAGCCAGGAGCCAGAAACTCTGGGTCTCCCATGCAGGTAGCAGGTTTCCAAGTACTTTGGCCATCTTCTGCTGTTTTTCTAGAAACATTAGCAGGGAGCTAGATCAGAAGCAGAGCAGCTAGGACTCAAACTGGCACTCCAATACAGGATACTAGTGTCACAGGCAGTGGCTGTGGCTGTACCATAATGTCAGCCCCAAGAACTTAGCATTTTTGTCTGATTCAGCTTATGATTCCAAGTTCAGTATATGTGCTGCCAAAGCGAGCGCCTATGATTCCAATTTAAAATGTGTAGTCAATTAGTTTAGTCTTTAAGTTGAAAAGTGTGAGAATTTTTTGGTCTATAAACAGTATCATAGCAGACTTTGAGATCCTTATCTATACTATTAATTAGTTTGACTAAAAAGTTCTAAGTGCCTGGCAAGGTTTTATACATTAGTCATGCAGTTGCAAAACTTACAGAATTTATTTAAAAGTGCAGTTTAAAATATCTAAGGAAGTTTATTAACTCCATTGCAAGAACCCCTTAAAAGCAACTGCTACATCCAGGAAACGTAAAAATCGATACTGAAGCACACCAATTCCACTGCTCCTATCTGTTCCCTGCCACAGGGCTGTCACCCTCGTCACACAGCACAAGAAGGAGCAAAGAGGTCAGCCATGACAGTAACATCAGCAGCTAGCGTTTATCAAGCACTGTATATGCCCCATGACATGCAATTTATACATAAACCTCAAGCAATTCCTATCACAGCCCATGTACGGTTGAAGGAGGGGAGTGGCGTTGACACAGAAAAGGTTCAATAATTCCTGAGGTTCACACAGCAAGGGCACGCTGGATCACAAGCTTGTATCCACACTCTGGCTCCAAGGCTAGACCTTTGCTTAACCCTACGTTACAGGTTGAATGGGCGAGATTCTTTAACGGTGGGACTTGTGACCACACTATTTGAGCTGGTAAGAAACACACGTGTGCTGGAGACATTGATGGCAGTGGACCCAAGTGGACAAGGGACCAGGGCAGGAAGACAGCATCCAGGCAGAATTTCCTGGAGAGTCTGAGGAAAGCAAAAACCGTGTCTCCCTTAAAAGACAGAAAACAGGAATATTCTGGGGGGAAGGAGTTAAGGAATGGAAAAGAAAGCACTTGGGTTTAGGAAAACTGCTGCTTGGTTCACATTTTATTTGGTGGAAACCCAAAGAAGCTTTGCCTTTGTCAGTGCTCGCGGCATTTGAATTTGGAGCTGTGGCAGGATGCTGGATAACCCAGACTAAGCAGAACGTGATTCCTCAGAGCCCTCTTCTGCCCCCATGCAGATACCAAAATCTGTAAATCTCTTATGGTGCATCATTTGTATATACCCTACACACATATTCCCTTATGTGGTCAATCATTTCTAGAATACTTATTCTACCTAATACAATGTAAATGCTAAACAAAGCTGTTATACCGTATTGTTTAGGAAGTAATAACAACAACAATAACAAAAAAAAAAAAAACCACAAAAACCCTCTTTGCATGTTCAGTAAGAAGCAAATCTTTTTCAAATATTTTCAATTTGTAGTTGGTCGAATCCATGGATATGGTACCTGCAGATACAGGAATAACAACTGTATATGTTTAAAGAAAATTATGTTCAAGTTCAGTGTGACTAGATTTCTCATCTTATAAATCAAGGAAGAAAATGACACAGAATTTAACCTTGGGTGTTTTAATAGAGGGATCTTAATCACTATGTACAGATTCCCTAAAGAATGTGGGTCGGTTGCTAGCCAGGTGACCCAAATGACCTCAAAATCCAAGGGTTGCTCAAGGGCGCTAAACGTCGACAGTCTTGGCTGGCTTTGCATCCTCAATTTCAGACGACAGCCAGCGGTAAGTGCGATGACGCCGCAGTACCTCGATGGCCTTGAGTTCCAGCGGTGTTGCCTGAATACCAAGGTCTTCTAGGCCAGGCAGGTGAGGTAACGTCTTGTCTGTGATGTGATTCTTTGAATAAACAAAGGACCAATGCTGAAAATTCACCAAAAACACAAAGTACCCCCACAGCAAAGTCTTAAACACTCAAAACACTCAACTGAGATCTCACTGTCTTCACAGAATTCATGGCAGTTTCTGATTCCGGGGACTCACTCATACTCTATCACAGACTCAGGGATTAAAGGTGAGAATAAAGAAGATCAAGAAATCTCATCAGACCAGGTCCCCAGCACTATCCCTGAGCCCAGGACAATGACACTAGATGAGCCATTCCAACAGAGATAGAAACAGAAGACAACTACAGTAGGGAAGCACAAGTCACCACATCTGCCAGGACTGGCTTACCAGGAGGGCTCCAGAAGGAGACAGGCCAAGCACAGCAAGCTCATTCCCCAGTGCTCTCCAAGTGCAGACTTGCTGCCTCAGTTTTAATGTCTGAATTAAAGGCATGAGTATTATTTGTCCCTTGCTATCAAGAGAGAACTTTTTTTTTTTTCTTTTTTTTTTTTTTTTTTTGGACAGGCAGAGTGGACAGTGAATGAGAGACAGAGAGAAAGGTCTTCCTTTGCCGTTGGTTCACCCTCCAATGGCTGCTGTAGCTGGCGCGCTGTGGCCGGTGCACCACGCTGATCCGATGGCAGGAGCCAGGTACTTATCCTGGTCTCCCATGCGGGTGCAGGGCCCAAGCACTTGGGCCATCCTCCACTGCACTCCCTGGCCACAGCAGAGAGCTGGCCTGGAAGAGGGGCAACCGGGACAGAATCCGGTGCCCTGACCGGGACTAGAACCCGGTGTGCCGGCGCTGCAAGGCGGAGGATTAGCCTAGTGAGCCACAGCGCCAGCCTGCTCCAGGTGATTTCAACCTGGTTGACTAATACTCACTGTGGAGCTAAGAAACCAAACACATCTTGTTCGTAGGTAAGGGGAATGAAATATAAGACTTCCTTTGTCCCAGATCTTGCAGAAGCAAGTTAACAGGAATCAATTTGCAGCAGGGACAGTATCAATCCCTCATTGTAGCTATCTGAAAGTCTGCAATTCTTTTACCAAATGCTGCAGTCTCCAGATACAACCCAAAACCCACTCAGCCCACTGCATCAACATTTTCTCAACTGTAAATGCACACTAGTGTAAGATAAACTAACGAGCAATCAGCTCTTCTGCCCAATCATTCATAAATACTGAAGGGACATCACAGTCTCGGCTGTCCAGACAGAGCTGTCAGAGGGGAGGGTGCGAGCTGCCTGTCCACATCTGCTCCCTAGGATTCTCTTCTCATCTTCTCTACCTGTCAGCTGTCAGGTAACACTGACTGCCTCTTGTTAATACTCATCCATGGTCTTCAAAGGCAGAGGAAGTATTGTAGTATTTTACTCTGCAGCCTCCCTGGAGAGACCTGTGCACACCCGGGGCCAATGATCACCATGGAAGGCTGGCTAAGGAGACAGCAGGAAGGAGACTCAGAGCTGTGGAGTTCACCACTCTGGAGAGTGACCAGGAAGGTGGCAGAAGATGAGCTGAGAGGTAGAAAGGGTGGCTGCCTAGGTTAGAAGTGGCAGAACAGAGACAATGACGCATGGTACATTTCTTTGAGTTGAAAATGTTCACCAGCATTATAAACAGTTTCTGAATTAAAACTACATTTAAAAAGGAGTAGGGAGGAGTCAGACCTGGCATGTATTTTGAGGGCTGTCTGAACAATCCTTGTTGGTGGCCTAGATCTGGGCTAATACAGAAGCCACAAACCAAAGGTGGCAGCTTAAATTCAAGTTTAAATTAGTTTAAATTCGCTAAAATTTGGCCGGCGCCGCGGCTCACTAGGCTAATCCTCTGCCTTGCGGCGCCGGCACACCGGGTTCTAGTCCCGGTCGGGGCGCTGGATTCTGTCCCGGTTGCTCCTCTTCCAGGCCAGCTCTCTGCTGTGGCCAGGGAGTGCAGTGGAGGATGGCCCAGGTGCTTGGGCCCTGCACCCCATGGGAGACCAGGAAAAGCACCTGGCTCCTGCCATTGGATCAGCGCGGTATGCCGGCTGCAACACGCTGGCCACGGCAGCCATTGGAGGGTGAACCAACGGCAAAGGAAGACCTTTCTCTCTGTCTCTCTCTCTCACTGTCCACTCTGCCTGTCAAAAAAAAAAAAAAAAAAATTCGCTAAAATTCAAGTTTCATCTCTGCAGTCACACTAGCCACATGTCGAGCACTCAACAGTCACACATCGCCAGTGGCTATGTGTCAGGGCAGATGCAGAGCACTTCCATCACTGTAGAAAGTTCTAGTGGACAGTGCCAGTGTAGAACCACACTGGGAAACAACAAACTAAGGCAACCGCCAGATTTGGGGCATGAGCAAAAAAACCCAGGACTACTGCTGCGACAAGTTGACAGCTTTCTGTTTGGATGTGCTGTGGTTCAAAGAGTCACTGAATCTACACAGCTGGATATGAGAGCCTAAAGCTCGGAGGCAGATAAAGTTGCAGCCACGAGCTTAACAGACCGAAGTAGCCAAGTGTCACTTAGAAAACTCAGTAAAGACAGAAGGGAGTGAGGCAGGAAGAGACTGGAGAGCATGGCCCAGTGGGAAGAGGAAAAGCAAGAGGACACAGAGGGAAAGACAGGTACCAGAGGACACAGAAGGGTTCCCTCTGACAAATGCTGCTCGCAGGTGACCTTGGAAAGAGCATTTTCAGGGGAGAGAGGGTCACAGACCCCTGAGTGGACCGCGTAAAAGAATGTGGTAAAAAGCTGTCAACAGCAGGTATAGCCAGTTTTTTGAGGAGTTACGATGTAAAGAACCACAACGAGGAGGGTGGCTAACAGAGACTCAGGAGGAAGAGGGGTCTGGCCTTTAAAATCAGGGTTTAGGGGACTGGAGCACAGCATTGTGGTGCAGCAGGTAAAAGCTGCTATCTATGCTGCCAGTCTCCTTTTTGGGAACCGGTTTAAGTCCTGGCTGTTCCCCTTCCAATCCAGCTCCCTCCTAATGCACCTGGGAAAGCAGTGGAAGATGGCCCAAGTCCTTGGGCCCCTGCACTCACGTGGGAAACCTGGAAGAAACTCCTGGCTCCTGGCTTCAGTCTGGCTCAGACTTGGCAGTTGCAACCATTTGGACAGTAAACCAGCTGATAGAAGACCTCCCTGCACCTACTTAGTAGCTCTGCCTTTCAAATAAATAAAATAAACCTTTAAAATAAATAAATAAAAACCAGAGAGGGGTGAGGGGACCAGCTAAGCGAGTAGGCATGGTTATGTGCTGCTGGCAATGGGCCAGCAGAGAAAGAAAAACACTGGGCTGAAAATAACAGGAGGAACCACACCCTGGGCCAGGATGAGAGTGGACAAATGAGTTTCGGAGCCACCCTGAGCTAGAGGGAACATCACAGGCAAGAGCACGGAAACACCCCAAGCAAGTGAGCAAAAAGAAATCCTAACTTCCCAGTCCCGCAGCTCTCTGCCCGGCAGCTGTGCATGCTGACCACACGCAGACTCACCCGCTCCACTTTATCCCTCGTTGTCCAGGGCTCAAATGGACTGATTTCAAAGAGTCTTGCTATCATCCTGAGAAAAGGAATATATATGGCATACATGGTGAGTGTCTCTTTGCCCAGTGCTGAAGCTAGCCTCTAGGAACCAGGGAAGAGAGGCTTCTGCAGAGGTGGGAATTCACTGAGTTATTTTTTAAATATCCTACATCCTGGTGCTACCTTTGCTTTTTGGTCCATTTCCCTTCAAGCCAACCCACGTGACTGCTGTAACTGCTGGCACAACTTGTTCTCATCCAAAGAGGCAATGCGTCTTAAAAACTAAAAACCAAAACAAAATAAAATTGAAAAACAACGAAACACAGAGAAATGACCCAACATTCTATCAAGTCTTTGAAATCCAATCCAACCTAAGCCACAGACATTCCAATCTGCTGCTGGGAAGGACCAGGGAAAGTGACAATGCACAAACTGTAAAATACAACCCTTAGTGCAGGGGGCCCTGGGAACAAAAGAAATCCAACAGCAAAGAGAAGCCTAAAACCCATGAGTCAAGTCAGGAGAGGGAGAGGGGCTGCCTTGCCCTGATTACTCCGCTCGTCCCTGCCCATGAAAGCTGAGGGCTTTCCTCACCTGTCACCCTGTCCCTGAAGTCACTGTGTTCAGAACTCCCCCAATACCCCCAGAGGCCTGGCGTCAGGGGTTGGGAGTACATGCTCTGATTATCACCCTCACGACAACTAGACCAGTCTGCTTTTTATCTGAATTACCGAGAGGGCCTTTGGGTAAAAATTCATTGAACACATGGTTCCACAGCTTTTAAAAGCTTGAAAAACATCATTCCCGTGAATGGTGTAAATAAATAAAAAAGGGAAGCTAAAGATTTACCAGAATTTCTCCAGCAAGCATACAACCTCAGCTTCCAGCCAACTAGCACCAGTGGCAGGAAAAGATAATTTGTTGGGTTAACACAGTTTGACAAGAACAGCCATTACAGACCTCCGTGGCATGGGGCTGGATTGCACTAGCAGATGGCTTTTCGGGTGTGCCCGAGGACCTCGCTGGGCATGCCATGTGCACTTGCCAACTCCACCTTTAACTCTCACTTTCGTGAGTGACCATGCGAGGGCCTCTCTGCCATCTGGCTGACAGCACTGGCCATGTGTGCATATGTGTTGGTCCATTCTCTAGGGGACTTCTCTGCAGCACTTCATTCCACAACTATGAGCAGAGTGTCTACAGTGTGCCAGGCTCTGCTGTGGTCACACAGCAATTCTTCCCTTCACGCCACACCCAGTGCCTCCTTCAAACACTCCCTGCTCCTAGGTACTTGGGCTTTCAAACTCTCTTCCTTCTCGTCAATGCCAATCGTTATGCTCTCCCTGATAAGATCCTCATGCCCGGCCGGCACTCTGCTAGTGGTATTCCTCAGCTGTGGCCTCCTTCACTCCTTCTACATACTCTCCCTACTCACTTTTTAGTCAGTATGAGTATCAAATGAGATGAAGTGAAACAGCCTGAAAGATAGAACACTCAATACAGTCATCACTCTGCATTCTAATTACCTATTTTTCTGATACCCACATCAGACCACAAGCTTTTGAAGGCTTACTGTAACCTCTTAGCACTCAGTATACTGCCTAAGACATACATCAAATATTTGGTGAATGAGAAAACAAATGAAGGAGTGAACTGCCACACTGGTTTATAAATCAGTTTCTGGCAAACTGTGTATGAAAATCTTCCGGACCAGACCACTAGTTGTGGCTTAAGTTCAAGATTTTAAACCCACATAGCAAGAAGTAAACCAAGAAGCAGGGAGAGAAGAGAAGGCAACCACAGGACAAACCTGAATAGGACTGGCTCCTTTCCCCAAACACACAGTTACCCTGGCTTAACGAAAAGGGGCCCTCTCCCGACTGCTTCCTTACACAAATCGGCTCCCAATTTTCATTGGCGAGTTGGAAGACTTGTAGATTTAGCCTCCCAATACACAGTGCTTCTCTCCTTGGCACTCCTCTACATGTCCCTCTCTCAGACGCCTCATTGGAACTTCCCTCAGCTCACATCATGAGTAGGACAGCCTGGTAGAGACTCGGAGACTGGCCCCGTGCTCCAACAGACCAAGTTCTGTAACTCTAGAGGGCGCTAGGTCCAAGTGTGTCCAGTTCATTCTTTTACAGCAGGTACACAAAAGAAGCACTGTACTTACCGATAGGCAAAATGTGGCAAGGGGTATGGGAGGAAGGGTCTGTGAGCCACGGCATAGATGTACTGCACCAGATCAAAAAGGGAGTACCGATTTGGCCTTCAAAAAGAAAATACAGAGTTCATCGAATTATTTGCTCCTCACAAATTTAATACGACAAATGATATTTTAATTAATTTGTTATTTGACAGGCAGAGGCAGAGACACAGAAAGAAGTATGTGTGTGTGGGGGGGGGGGTAGATTTCTCATCTGCTGTTTCATTCTATAAATGTCCGCAACAGCCAGGGCTGGGCCAAAGCCAGGACCCCTGAACCCAATTCAGGTCTCTCATATTGCTTGTAGGGACCCATAATCTACTGCCTCCTAGGGTGGCTGCGCCTCATGTGGGAATGCCACCCAGCAGCTTAACCACTATATCAAATGCCTACACAAAAAATAACATTTTCATTATGAAAAAGTAAATATATACCCAACAAAAACAGATTGGCATAAAGAAAGGTCACCTATAATCTCAATACCAAAGATAATAAAAGTAATATATCTAAAATATATCTTTTTTATGCCCTTACACATCCACATTCTTGCTTTCAGAAATGAATACTATGGGGCTGGCACTGTGGTATAGAAGGTTAAGCCTCCACCTGCAGTGCCAGCATCCTACATGGATGCCAGCTCAAGTCCCAGCTGCTCTATTTCCAATCCAGCTCCCTGCTAATGTGCCTGGGAAAGCAGTAGAAGATGCTCCAAGTATTTGGGCCCTGTACCCACAGAGGAGACCGAGAAGAAGCTCCCGGCTCCTGGCTTCAGCCTGGCCCAGCCCTGGCCTTTGTGGACATCTAGGGAGTGAATCAGCAAATGGAAGATTCTCTCTCTCCCCCAACTTCCCTCTCTGTATCTCTGCCTTTCAAATAAATAAAGCTTTAAAAAAGAAAACAATATTATATAACACATCCTATTCTGTTATATCTTTTCACATTACAAAACAGTCATTCTATGTGATTAAACATTCAATTGCATGTTCAATGATTATACCTGTTAGATTTAATATAATCATAATTGTTTTACCAATTTATAACCTTTGGATATATGGGCTATTAAATATCTTTTTCTCTCATAAAATGTTTTAGTAAACATTACTGTAGTAAAAATTTAAACTATGACTACGTATTTAGAATATATTTCTGGGGACCGGTGCTGTGGCACAGCGGGTTAATGCCCTGGCCTGAAGCACCGGCATCCCATATGGGCACTGGTTTGAGTCCCGGCTGCTCCACTTCTGATCCAGCTCTCTGCTATGGCCTGGGAAAGCAGCAGAATATGGCCCAAGTCCCTAAGCCCCTGCACCCATGTGGGAAACCTGGAAGAAACTCCTGGCTTCTGGCTTTAGATCGGCGCAGCTCCAGCCGTTGCCGCCAATTGGGGAGTGAACCATCAGATGGAAGACCTCTCTCTCTCTCTCTCTCTCTCTCTCTGTGTAACTCTGATTTTCAAATAAATAAATAAATCTTTAAAAAAAAAGAATATATTTCTGGAAGTGGAACTGGGTCAAAGGGTATTTTGAAAGATTAAGGCTTCTGTTGAGTATTTGTGAAGTTCTTTACAAAGTGGTTATATCAACTTACATAAAATGCTAGCAATAATGTCCCTGTCAGGGTAGGTAGGCATTTGGCACGGCAGTTAGGATACCAGGTGGGATGCCCACATCCCGTACCAGAGAGCCTAGTTCAAGTCTCAGTTCTCCTTTGGATTCCAGCTTCCTACTAATCTTCATCCCAGGAAGCAGCAGGTGATGGCTCAAGTATTGGGGTCTCCGCCCCTCATACAGGAGACCTAGAATGAATTCCAAGCACCTAGCTTTGGCCAGATAGAGCTTTGGCTGTTGTGAACATCTGGAGAGTTTACCAGAGGATGGAAGATCTCTCTTTGTTTCTATACCTTTCAAAAATCTTTTTAAAAATAAAATTGAAATGCTATAATGTAAAAACAAACCAAATTTCACTATACTGCTAGATAAAAAGGTATCTCAACAGTTTAATTGGCATGTCTTTAATACAAGAGGTTAATTTTTCTTCACATGTTTCTGGCCATTACACATTTCTCCTTTCTTTCTTCCCAGAGTTACCATCTATAAAAATGATTTGTGGGCCGACACCATTGCTCACTTGGTTAATCCTCTGCCTGCGGCACCGGCATCCCATATGGGCGCCGGGTTCTAGTCCTGGTTGCTCCTCTTCCAGTCCAGCTCTCTGCTGTGGCCCAGGAGTGCAGTGGAAGATGGCCCAAGTCATTGGGCCCTGCACCCCATGGGAGACCAGGAGAAAGCACCTGGCTCCTGACTTCAGATTAACACAGCATCAGCCATAGCAGCCATTTTGGGAGTGAACCAACGGAAGGAAGACCTTTCTCTCTGTCTCTCTCTCTCACTGCCTATAACTCTACCTTTCAAAAAAATTGATTTGTAAGAATTTATAATTTAATGGTAGAGTTGGAAATAGCTTTTTGTGGCATATATTTTATCTTTTAATGTTGTTTACGGTGTTTTGTGCCATACAAAAGTTTAAGCATTGATATAATACAAAGTACTAATTCATTTCCTTTCATGATTTGGTTTCACATTTAGAAAAATCCCTCTACAGTGACATAAAATTTGGTATGTTTTGTCTAATGCTTTTAAGTCAATTTCCTTACACCATAAACCAAGTCTGTCCTACGACATACTTTTGTGCATGACCTAAGGCAAACATTTAAGTATATTTTTCCTGAGACATTTAGCCAATTGCTTCAGCACTACTAAGTCCACTCTTTAAACATAAATTGAAATATTACCTTTACCACATACTATTTTCTTAATTTGTGGATAGTTTCTGGGCTTTCTATTCTACTCCACTGATCAGAACAGTTTGACACTGGTAAAATCTAGCTTTGATTATTATCACAGCTTATATTTTAATATCTCCTTTCATTTTCCTAATCCCTTTTGCCTCAGGAAATCTTTGATAGTTGACAGCTAAATCATTCTGACATATTTTACCCCCAAAATAAAACAAAACCTATGAAAACATCAGTGAGGGGAAATACATGAAGCCCTTAAGTAGCTTCTTTCAAATTCCAGAGAGATTTGTGAGGAATCCCGCAGGACATGTAACACATGCCAAGAACGACTTCTGGTTTTCATGATATGGTGTCATGGTTAAACTAATGGTATGTACCACATTTCTTCTTGAGCTGCTCTAAAGCACTCCATGTTCCACTCATCTGGGTGCCCCTGCTCACCGAGGAAGGTCCACTGAAGCCCACGTCCTTCCCAGCAGGGAGTCCAAGAGCTGCAGAAGTCGTTCCTGCACAAATACCCTCAGCCAAAGCTTTTCTCCCAGCCCCTCTCCACATACTTAGCCAGCCAAACCTTGACTTTAGTAAAGTCCAGTATCTGGGCCTGAACCCTCAGCATGACAAAACCGTATGGAAAATACAACTGAGTTTAACTGGCTTTACCCTACATTTCCGACCAATAATTTCAAATGGCACACTCAGTTCTGCCTGGTAATCCCATTGTGCTCTCCCAGACAAATGCTCTTTCCTATCCTTCCAGCAAACACTTCTATTTTCTCCTATATTTTGAAATTTTCCACAGATTTTTCTGTCCCACCTCATCTTGCCTTTTAGCTGATAGCCTCTTCATATTCCAGAGAGAAAAGACATTCTCTTAAACTTCCATAACCAAACCTACCTGTATCTAACAAATATTTTTCCCAGTCTGTGGGAGGTCCCTCATCTTCTTGATGGTGTCATTTGCAATATAAAAGTTTAGGGAGGCAGGTGTTGGGGCACAGCAGGTTAAACTAGCACTTTGGAGGCCTGAATGCCAGATTACTCTTTCCAACCCAGCTCCTGCTAATATAAGCCTGAAAGCAGCAGATGATGACTCAAGTACTTGAGTTCCTGCCACCCAAGTGGGAGACCTGAATGGATTTCCTGGCTCCTGGCTTCAGCCTGGCTCTGTCTCAGCTGTTGCTGCCATCTGGGGAGTGAACCAAGGGCTGCAAGATATCTCTTTCTCTCTGTCACTCTGCCAGTCAAATAAATATACTAACAAACCAAAAAACACCCCAATAAATAAATCTTTTTTTAAAAAAACGAACTAGAAAAGCTTTTAATTTTAATGAAGTCTAACTTACCAATTTTTTTTTCTTTTGTGGATTATGCTCATGATGTTACAACTAAAAACTCTTTGCCTAATCTAAAGTCAAGAAGATTTTCTATTTTACTTCCAAAATTGTTATAGTTTTAACTCTTACATTTAGGTCTCTCAATGATTTTGAGTTGATTTATTCATGTACAGGTGAAGTAACACTCTCATCTCCTTCTACGTAGATACCTCAACACCACTTGCTTAAAAGATAATCTCTCCAATGAAATGCCATGGTACCACCTTTATCAAAATGTAATTGTCAATAAATGTGGGTTTATTTTTGGATTATTAGTTCTGGGTAGCTGAGCTATATGTCCACTCTCAAGTCAGTACCACACTGTCCTGACAACCACAGCTTCAGAGTAAGTTCTGAAATCGGGAAGCTTAATGGCTTTAGCTATTGTGCATCTTTTGCATTACCATATAAAATTGATCAATTTCTGCAAAGAAAATCTGTTGAAATATTTATAGGACTGGGTTGAGTCTATAGACTAATTTGGAGAAACTGCCATTTTAACAATATGACTGCCTCTCAATCCATGAATATATGAACAAACATTAATCCAGTCTTATCACTTACAAGGTATTTGCTTTGTAATCTTCAGGGCACAGGTCTTGCACTTTTCTTATTAAATTTATATCTAAGTATGTATTCTCTTTTATTCTACTGGGAATAAAACTGTCTGAATTTTATCTTCAGATTGTCCATTTACTACTATATAAAAACTGAGCTTTCTATGTTGATCATGTGCATTGTGATGCTGTTGAACTTATTAGTTCTTGTAACTGCATGAGTATCCACAGATATTTAATAAATGAATAGCAGATAAAATGGACCAGCATAAAAAAAATTTATAAATACATGAAACTTAGGAGCAGAATTAAGGTTTAATGCCTTTGACTGAGCCTCAAAGTACCAGGGAAATAAGCAGGTTTTTCCCTAGTGCTGAAGAGACAAAAAGAAAAGTATAGATGCCTACCTATAATTTTCAAGGAAAACTGATGACACTGTATGTCTAGTACTACTTTTCTCATCACTATGCCAAATAAGAATGATCTCCTGGAGCCTGGCAAAGAGACTAGAGTGACCAAGCCTTATCAACAGGCACTTCTACTGAGAAGTAATCAAGCAAGGTTCAAACAGCCGTTTGCCCATTTATTCCTCGGACTCCTAATCTAAGTAACCCCTTACTGAAGATTCTATTTTTTTGTTGTTGTTGTTTTTTGACAGGCAGAGTGGACAGTGAGAGAGAGAGACAAAGAGAAAGGTCTTCCTTTTGCCATTAGTTCACCCTCCAATGGCCGCCGTGGCCTGGCGCGCTGCGGTGGGCACATTGCGCTGATCCAAAGCCAGGAGCCAGGTGCTTCTCCTGGTCTCCCATGCGGGTGCAGGGCCCAAGCACTTGGGCCATCCTCCACTGGACTCCCGGGCCATAGCAGAGAGCTGGCCTGAAAGAGGGGCAACCGGGACAGAATCCGGTGCCCCGACCAGGACTAGAACCCGGTGTGCTGGCGCTGCAGGCGGAGGATTAGCCTATTGAGCTGTGGCGCCGGCCTGAAGATTCCTATCTTTTGAGTCTACTGTTTTATAGAACCTATGATAAATACAATTTTTATAAACAATTTTCCTAGAGTAGGCCAGTGTTGTAGTGCTGCAGATTAGGACACTGCTTGTAATGCCAGCATCCCATATCAGAGAGCTGGTTCAAGTCCCAGCCACTCCACTTCCGATCCAGCTCCCTGCTAACATACTTGGGAAAGCAACAGAAGAGAGCTTAAGTACTTGGGCCCCTGCACCTATGTGGGAGACCCGGATGAGGCAACTGGCTCCTGGCTTCAGACTGACCTCATTCTGGCTCTTGCGGCCATTTGGAGTGAACCAGCAGATGGAAGATATCTCTCTCTCTCTCTCTCCCCCACCCCGTAACTCGGCCTTCCAAATAAATCAAATCAAAAGTTTTAAAAATTTTAATTCCTTCATTGTAATAGATAACACAATTATAAAATCAAGCTCTAGGCACTTACCCAGTGAAGACAAAGGTTTTCCCTCGGGCGTCTGCATCCTTAACTGCATTAACAATTCCTTTGGATACATCTACAACCTGTAATAAATTACAACATATGCTTAAGTAGTTGTTGAAAAAGAGAGAGGGTGAGATAAGACGGTAGAAAAAGAAGGAGAAAAGAACAACGGAAGAAAGGAAAGCAGGCCATATTAATCACAATAGAGAAAATGTGACAAGATTAACATGACAGTGTCCATTTTCAGAAAACTTCTTAAAAAACAGAATAAAAAACTACCTATCCCAGAGATTAATTAACCTCCACATGAGAAGGATCCAGAAGCATTTTCCCCAGTAAGAATGTACTGATCTTCAGGTGGCTCAAGATTTCCTGGCTGGCTTAGGGCAATATCATCTCTCACTACTCTTCCCAACTCTATTCCAAAACTATGATAAACTATCAAGCTGAAAAACACAGAACTGCTGATATTCTGTCATTCTGACTTTCAAAAACAGTAATATAGCTTTAGACCCCATCTGTTGGGGACATTTTTGATTGCTACAACTGGGAGGTGGCATCATTGGTATCTAGCAGCTACAGGACAGGATGCTGCCACCTATCCTACAACAGATGCAACACAAAGAATTATCAGGGCCCAAACGTCAATGGTGCCACTGAGAAATTCTGGTTCAGTCTACGATGGGATCCAACAGCTCCTTCACCTCTGTGCACCTAGACCAACTGCTTTCTCTGCATGAAATACTCTCCCTCAACTCCCTTCATCTGACTTACAAATATCAGCTGTCGGGGTCGGCGCTGTGGTACACTAAATTAATCCTCCACCTGCAGTGCTGGCATCCCATATGGGCGCCAGTTCTAGTCCCATCTGCTCCTCTTCTATCCAGCTGTTTGCTGTGGTCTGGGATAGCAGTAGAAGGTGGCTCAAGTGCTTGGGCCCCTGCACCCACATGGAAGACGGGGAAGAAGCAGCTGGCTCCTGACTTCGGATCAGTGCAGCTCCAGCCGTTGCAGCCGTTTGGAGAGTGAATCAATGGAAGAAAGACCTTTGTCTCTCCCTCTCACTATATATAATTGTACCTCTCAAATAAATAAATAAAATCTTAAAAAAAAAATATCAGCTGTCTATAAGGTCTCAATTTAGGGGTCATTTCTTCTAACAGGTCCAGGTCTAGATTAGGTGTCCCGCTGATGTAACTATGTAAACCTTTTCCCTACCATATTGTATAATTGCCACATTTACCTACCTTTGACTGACAGCAATCTGAGGTTAGCAATGTGCATCCGTAGTTAATTATCTTGATACTCTCAATGACATATACACTGTGCCTTGCACATTAAGGGCTCAAAATATATATTTTTTAATGAATGAACTCCTAAAGACTCTGAGAAGACATGTTCTCTTAGCTAAACTAAGAGGCAACCAACTGAAGCAAGATGAATAGGAAAATAACAATTAGTGGATTAGAATGAAACTAAAAACTGATCACCCAAACCTGACTTTAGCTAAAGTTCCTATCTAAACTCCTTCATCCAGGGTACTTACATATACTGGCTGCTTCACTGTCTTCTTGCCCAAGGAAATCAGAGGTACACCACCAAACCAACGAATATCTGGTAGAAGAAATAAAAACTATCTTTAGAAGGCCTAAGCAGCTATGACACCCACCAATATACAGGTTAATGTAATCATCTTGTAAGAAAGAAACAACTGTAGCTGATTCTGAGGAAGCTGATGATCTAAAAAGGTGCAGTCATTTGTTCCTCAGACAATAAACACAGAAAATAGAAAGGCCAAAAGTTTCGGGATGTGGAGAGCAACTGAAAGAAATCAAATAGTCTTCTATGTTGTAACTGCATGACCATCCACCAAGACTGGACCCTAACTGCATTCCATTCTGAGCAGGAACAGAGAAATCAACAGATGAGCAACAAAGAACCAGAAACCCAGAAAAAGATACTGGTAAAAATGGGAATTTAGCAAATGATGAATGTGTATCACGGATCTGCAGGAAATGGAAGTATCATTCAATATATGCTGCTGGAACAACTGTTGTGTTATTTGGGGGGAAAAAAACCACAAACTAAAACAAATCCCAAACTGATTAAAAGTTAAAAAGCTTAAAGCATTTTAAAAGTAGAAATTATTTAAATATTTAGAAATAATTTAGAAATATTTAGAACTAAAAGAGGCGAAAGACTTGTATACCAAAAACTATAAAACATTGTTGAAAGAAATGAACAAACATCTCAAATTCATAGATGGGAAGATTTAATAGCGTAAAGACATTGCTATTATTTGGGCTGGTGCCGCGGCTCACTAGGCTAATCCTCCGCCTAGCGGCGCCAGCACACCGGGTTCTAGTCCCGGTCGGGGCACCGGATTCTGTCCCGGTTGCCCCTCTTCCAGGCCAGCTCTCTGCTGTGACCAGGGAGTGCAGTGGAGGATGGCCCAAGTACTTGGGCCCTGCACCCGCATGGGAGACCAGGATAAGTACCTGGCTCCTGCCATCGGATCAGCGCGGTGTGCCGGCTGCAGCGCACTGGCCACGGCGGCCATTGGAGGGTGAACCAACGGCAAAGGAAGACCTTTCTCTCTGTCTCTCTCTCTCACTGTCCACTCTGCCTGTCCAAAAAAAAAAAAAAAAAAAAAAAAAAAAAAAAAAGGACATTGCTATTATTTGAATGTGTCTCCTCCAAAATTTGAGAATTGTGAATATGAGAGTATAAAGAAGCAGAGACTTATAGAAGTGATTAGACCTTGGGCTGGCCCTTGTAAACAGGACTGAGGACTTTATAAAAACTCCCCAGCACTGGGCTAGTGTGTGCTTCTGCTTTTCTGCCACACGAGGACAGGGCATTCACCCTTTTTGCCATTCTACCTTCCACCTCTGAGGATCAGACAGAGGGCCCTCACCAGATGCCAACAACTTGATTTTGGAGTTATCAGGCTCTAGAAGTGCAGGAAATAAATTTATGTCCTTTATAAATTTTCTAATCTCAGTAATTGTGTTGTAACTGCACCAGAAAAACAAACATCAAAAAAAAAACTAAGGTATTGGGGCCAGCATTGTGGCACAGTCGGTTAGGCCACTGCCTACAATGCCAGCATCCCATATGAGTGCTGATTCAAGTCCCAGCAGCTCCACTTCTGATCCACCTCCTTGCTAATGCGCCTGGAAGAGCATCAGCAGATGATGGCCCAAGTACTTGGGATCCCTGACACCCTGTGAGAGACCAGGATACAGTTCCTAGCTCCTGGCTTCTGCCTTGCCCTATCCCAAACATTGCAGCCATTTTGGGAATGAACCAGCAGATGAAGGATTAATCTTCCCCCCATATCTCTGCCATTCAAATAAATGAATCTTTAAAAAAGAAAAAAAAAAAACAAAAACAAAAACAAAACTAAGATATCAAAACCATCCAAAGCTGCCGGCGCCACAGCTCACTAGGCTAATCCTCCGCCTGTGGCGCCAGCACACCAGCTTCTAGCACCAGTTGGGGTGCCGGATTCTGTCCCGGTTGCTCCTCTTCCAGGCCAGCTCTCTGCTGTGGCCCAGGAGGGCAGTGGAGGATGGCACAAAGTCCTTGGGCCCTGCACCTGCATGGGAGACCAGGAAAAGCACCTGGCTCCTGGCTTCGGACCAGTGCAGCGGCCATTTGGGGGTGAACCAACAGAAAAGGAAGACCTTTCTCTGTGTCTCTCTCTCTCACTGTCCACTCTGCCTGTCAAAAAAATAAAATAAAATAAAACCATCCAAAGCAACATTCAGATTTCATGCAATCTCTTTCAAAATTCCAATGATGTTTTTTGCAAAAGTACTAAAAAAACCACCCTAAATTTATAATAAGAAACCCCAGATAGCCAAAAAAGTCTTTAAAAAGAAAAATAAAGTTGGAGGTTTCACGCCTTGGTGTCAAAATCTACTTCAAAGTCACAGTAATCAAAAGCGTGTATGGGGTGGGTGTTGCAGTGCGGTGGGTTAAGCCACTGCTTGAGCAGCCAGCATCCCATGCTGGAGTGTTTGCTTCCAGTCCAGGCTACTCTGCTTCTGATACAGCTTTCTGCTAGTATACCATGAGGCAGCAGATGATGGCTAAAGTACCTGAGTCCCTGCCAACCACGTGGGAAACCTGGATGGAGTTCCTGGTTCCTGGCCCAGCCCCAACTGTTGAAGGTATCTGGGAAGTGAACCAGTAGGTAAAAAGGTGAAAAATCTATGTCTCTGTTTCTACCTTCCAAATAAATAAATTTTTAATTTAAAAAATTATGTGCATCAAAGGACACAATTAACAGAGTGAAGAAGTAACCTAATGAATGAAATACTTGCAAACCATGTATTTGATAAGGATTCAATACTCAGAATATATAAGCAACAAAAAGTAATCCAACAATAAAAATAAACAAACCATTCTGAAAATGAGCAAAGATGGGCCGGCGCTGTGGCATAGCAGGTAAAGCTGCTGCCTACAGTGCCAGCATCCCATATGAGCGCCAGTTCAAGTCCCAGATGCTCCACTTCTGATCCAGCTCTCTGTTATGGCCTGGGAAAGCAGGAGAAGATGGCCCAACTCCTTGGGCCCCTGCACCCGCATGGGAGACCCAGAACAAACTTCTGGCTCCTGGCTTCAGATTGGTGCAGCTCTGGCTGTTGCGGCCAATTGGAGAGTGAACCAGTGGATGAAAGACCTTGCCCTCTCTCTCTGCTTCTCCTTTTCTCTCTGTGTAACTCTTTCAAATAAATAAATAAATCTTAAAAAAAAAAAAAAAAAAAAGAGCAAAGAACCTAAATAGACATGTGATACACAAATGCCCAGGTAGCACATGGGAAAATGCTCATCACCAATCATCTTCATCATCACTGATGGAAATGTAAAACAGTGGAGCCACCTGAGAAAACACTATGGTGGTTTGTCAAAAAAGTAAAATTAGAATAGCATACGATCCAGAATTCTACCTATCAAAGTTTATGGAATATTGGAATGAAAAATAAGAGTTCATTTTGTGATATATAAAAAAAAATGCAACACCTGCATAGTTTTTTCATAAATATAAATTTTCCATATACTATGAAAAACTATTTTTGTACCAAAATAAATTTATTACCTTTTAATTCCATATTCCATGAGCTTTTTGAACTACCCTTGTATTAAACCTAAAAGAACTGAAAGCAGTAGTGTTTCAAAGAAATATCCATGTTGGTAGCATTATTCAAAACTCAAAGTAACCACTGGTGGACAAAGCATTAAACAAAATGTGGGTACGAACACAATGGAATATTATTCAGCCCTAAAAAGGAAATCATATCACACAGTACAAGATGGAGGAATCTTGAAGACATTATACTAGCCAGTCACAAAAAGAAAAACACTGCACAACTGTACATCTATGTGCTATTGCTTGAATATATTTTGTCCTTTCCAAAATTCACACTGAAATTTAATCCTCATCAGTAAGAGGTGCGATCAAGTGGGAGCTTGCTTAATCCAATCACACAACTAATAGATTAATGGGTTACCTGGATAGTGGGTCTGCCATAAAAGCCAGCGTGTCTGGGTCTCTCGCCAAGTGATGCCTGTGCTACCTCAGGACTCTGCCAGCAAGAGAGCCATCACTGATGCAGTCCCTCTGACCTTGGGTCAGAACCACGAGCCAAAATACAGCTCTTTATTTATAACTTACCCAGTCTGTGCTACTGGGTGGTTACCAACAAAAAATGGACCGAAATGATGAAGTAGATAGCTACAGAAGTCACATTCATAGAAACAAAAGAAAGAATGGTGGTTTCCAGAGGTTAGAGGGAGGAGAAAACAGAAATCACTATTTAATGGGTATAGAATTTCAGTTTATCAAAATGAAAAAATTCTGGAGATTGGTGTGCAAAGATGTGAAAATACTGAATACTATGGAACTGTACTCACAGAGATGGTTAAGATTGCTTAGTCTTAAGCCCCCAAGTCTTAATCATGCCAACATCTCCAAATTCTCATCTATATTCTATTTGCACTTGATCACAGCCAAAAGACGAGAAGTGATCATCCACACGTTATCTGAATCAGATATGGGTGAGACTCCAGGTAAAGTCACCCTGAGCCAAAATTCCCGTCCAGCTGTGGATTAGTGAAACTAGCAAAGTTATGTGCTCCTAAAATGCAACTACAGGACAAGCATGGGACAGAAAAAACAGGAAAGAAAAGGGTGATCAGTCCCCAGCAACTCTCAAACCTAGTGAAGTAAATTCTAATAGATCTTTAAAAAAAAAAAAAAAAAAAGATTTATTTATTTGAAAGACAGAGTTATAAAGAAAGGTAGAGACAGAGAGGACTTCCATCCACAGGTTCACTCCCCAGAGAGTCGCAATGGCCGGAGCTGTGCGGATCCAAAGCCAGGAGCCAGAAGCTTCCTCTGGGTCTCCCATGTGGGTGCAGGGGCCCAAAGACTTAGGCCAACTTCTACTACTTTCCCAGGCCATAGCAGAGAGCTGGATCGGAAGAGGAGCAGCCGAGACTAGAACCAACGCCCGTAAGGGATGCCAGTGCTTCAGGCCAGGCTTTAACCCACTGCGCCACAGCGCTGGCCCCTCTAATAAATCTTAAGGCTCAAGAATAATCCTCTTTGCCTAGATGTTCGGCCTTCTGGCCTCTCTGGAGAAGGTGTTCTCACCTTCAGGAGCTACTAGGGTGGTGGTCCTACCTTCAGGACCTATGGGGCAGCAATCCCACCCTGGCAGCTCCAGAAGACCCTGCCCTCAAGACTCTAAGCATCTCTACCATTTGGCTCCTTGAAACCAAGGTAGCAGTCTCAGCCTTTGAAACCAAGGAGACAACCTGAACATCTCTGACCCTGCCTTAAGGTCACTTTCCCTTTTGCTGAAGATGGGCTCCACAGCCTAGTTCCACAGGATCTGAGAAGTCCTGACAGTTTTCCTTAATTCTTGTCCACAATCTCTGTCTTCTCCAGTTCAAACTGGTAGTGTCTTTGTTGATATAATCCCACCTCTATTCTTGGCTTTTGTTGAGATGGCTGAAGAGTCCACAATCCATGAATTTTTTAGAAATGACTATTCAGCTATGTCCTTAGTGTTCTCTTCAAAACAAGCATTCTCATTTTTTGAAATAAGGATAAGCTAAGAATCTCAGATCTACAGGTTGTGCTGTCTTTCTGCATTAACAACTCCTTCTGCATCTCCCTTCTACATTTTACTATTAAAAGTCAGGAGGAACCCAGGCACTCCTTCAACCTTTTTTTGCTTAGAGATTTCAGTTAAATGAACCAATTCCATCACTTGCATGTTCTATCTTCCACAAAGCACTAGAAGACAGTCAAACTCCATGCCACTTTACAACATGGACTGCCTTTCCTCCAGTTTCCTCGAACGTTCTCCTCATTTCCATCTGAGACTTTATGAAAATCTCCTTACTGCCCATACTTCTAGAACACCTCAAAACTCTGACAGCTTGCACTCATTACTCAGTTCCAAAGAAGGGGCGTCTCTGCACTTTCAGGAATTACAGCAGCAGCTCACTTCTCAGTACCAAAGTCTGTCTTAGCCTGCTAAGGCTGCCACAGTAAAATGTCACAGACTAATGACAACAGAAATTTATTTTCTCACAGCTTCAGAGGCTGGGAGGTCCAAGACCAAAGTGCCAGTTTGGTTGTTGGTAAGGGCCCTCTTCTTGGTTTGTGGCCAACCAATTTCTCATATGTCCTCACATGGCCTTTCCTCAGTGCGTGCACAGAGAGGCAGAGACATAGCTCTCCTTCCTTCCTTCTTATATGGTCACCAACCCCATAGGGTTAAGATCCTACCATTGTAATCACATTTCACTTTAATTACCACCCCAATTCTCTATCTCCAAATACAACCACACTGAAAGTTACAGCTTAAACACATAAATTTGGTGGAAGACACAATGCAGTCCATTAGCAGATGGTAAATTTTAAATTATGTGTATTTTGCCATGATTTTGTTAAATCAGAAATTGAGAATGTCTAAGCAACAGGGGGAAAACACATGATAAAAGTAACAAAACAGGGTAAACTAGTATGGCCATAATGGGAATATTATTCAGCTACACAAAGAAATGAGCTTTCACACCATGGAAAGACAGGGAGGAATCTTAAATGCACACTGCTTAGTGAAAGAAATCAATTCCAAAAGGCTACGTGCTGTATGGATGGTCCCAAGTCTATGATATTCTGGAAAAGACAAAACTAAGGAGATAGTACCAAGATCCATGGTTGCCAAGTATTTAAGGTAAGAGGAGGAGGAGGGATAAGTATATGGAACCCAGTGGATTTAGGGCAGTGAGACTATCTGCATGATATTCTATTATCTTGCCAATGCCATAGTTAATGAGGCCAAAATTTAAATTCAAGTCTCAGACTCTTAAGTCCATGCATTTTCCATTAATCTAGTCGCTTTGTTCAACACTGAGTAACAAAGATCATGCGAGCAACTACATAGACTATGAAAATATAATCTCAGGGGAAAAGACAACAGGGCAAGAAAACTATGACCAATCTGTCAACACAATCAGATAACACAGCTGGTTTGTGCTCCAACTGAGCTTGGTTGGCCAGCATCCCTCTCTTCTACTATGAAGAAAGAATACCTACTAGCAAAATGATTGAGGAATCTATCTTCTCTTCCAAAGATGTCTGATGGCTTTATGATAGTGGCTTCCGGAAACACATCTCTCACTGCTTTCTCTCCAACAGCCTAGAACAAAAACAAAAACAAAAAATTGTTCTGGGTTCTGGGACAAGTGAAGAAAGCTTCCATCCTTCTATCTAGTATCAGGACACAACTTGTATTTCAAAGGTCAAGTCCTGCTCCAGATAAAGGTTATATCATATTATTCATAAAGCTCAATGACTCAGAATGTTAACACACAGATCCCTGCCCTTTCCATAGCTTCTGTTGGGTTTCTTCCCATATGTACTTAAGGAACATAAAAAAGCTTAAAGAGGAATGGAGAAAAATTGTGGAGTTTTTCCATCCCCATTTTTCCTCCTGTTCAGAAGTTCTCTGGTTTGTGTCAACAAGCTCTCTCCCTCCCAGAGAGCAGTGTGCTGGCAGTGGGCTGAGATAACAGAAATGGCAGTAGTGCGTACCTATCTAGAGAAGGACAGCAGTAGGGTCACCTGACCTTTTTAATCTCAATTGCTTACCTGTTACCATCTACAAACCTCCCAGCAAGCCGTCTCATTCAACGAAGCTATCAACACCCAGTTCAGTCTTCCTCTCCCCCTATACCACCACTACGAGTGATACTAATGTCCAAGCAGACTCAGACCCATCAGGGTCAAGCTTCTCAACTGCAGTGACTGCCTCCCGATCCACTTCTCCCACGCTCTACCCAGTCACACCAGAGAGCACTCCAACAACTGAAGAGTGTTCCTCTGAGCCACTACGTGACACCCAACCCTCAAAGGACAATCTCCTACACTTCCACCCTGCATGTCCTTTATTCATCTGCTCCTCTGACATCAGTTTCTCAACTTTCTCAGGAACTCAATTAAGTCCACTGGATTCCCTGTTTCCGGCCTTCTCTTTTGAAATCCAGATTATATTTCATGGCCCATCTTTTCTTTTTCTTTTTCTTTTTTCTTTTTTTTTTTTTTTTTAATTTATTTGACAGAGAGAGTTATAGACAGTGAGAGAGAAAGACAGAGAGAAAGGTCTTTCTTCCATTGGTTCACTCCCCAAATGGCCGCTATGGCCGGTGCTGCGCCTATCCAAAGCCAGGAGCCAGGTGCTTCCTCCTGGTCTCCCATGCAGGTGCAGGGCCCAAGCACTTCATGGCCCATCTTTTCAATCACTCTTTTACTGTAAAATATTTTGCACCTCTGTCCTTTACGCCACCCACCAGGCAAAATCCTAATTCTGGAAGAACTCCATTAGCCTTCTTAAAACCATGCACTTAAACTGCCTTCAGCAGCTACAGGAAAACAAATTTAAAAAATCATAAAGTGCCACCACTATAATCTCTGTCACCAATTTTAACTGGGTCCTCAACATTTCCCAGAAACAGTGTTTTCCTCCCATTGATTTACTCTCTCATATATGATAATTTCAAGCATTTTCTATACTATTCCAATTTTAAACTTTCTCCACTCAGTAAATGATGTCTAATTCAAAGGGAAAATATCAGACAGCAGAGAAAACCACCCCCGGTTCTCACTGTGCCATCTGCAAGCCCAGGACCACCACTGTCTCCTTCTGTCTTACCACACAGGAGGAGCCATACAACCTCTAGTGCTTTGGAGCCCGCCTCCTTTTACCTTCTCAGGAACCTGCCCCTATCTTCAGCATCACTCTCCTTACCAGCACCTTCCCACCAGCATTAAACAAAGCAGATCCTCTATCGTAAGAGAAAAACCTTCCAATTCCATAACCCTCCTCTAGTTTCTACCCTGCCTCTGTCTCTCTCTGTCTCTCTGTCTCTCTCTCTCTCTCCTTGGCCTTGGCAGCTACACTACTTGAAAATGTGCTTCTCTTTATTGTCCTCACTGCCTCGCTTCCAACTTAGTTTTCACTCCCCGGTACCCCGGATTCTGCTCCAACATGTGTGTAGAAACTGTTCTTGAAAAGATCACGTGGGACTCCATAGCAACTTCACAGTCCTCATCTGACACACCAGACCCTCTCACTCTCCTGTCCACCTCACCGCATCCACTCTGGCTTAATCATTTTGTTTGTTTTGGGTTTTGCAGGTGCCTCCTCCTCTGCCAGACTGCTAACCTGTGGAATTCCTCTAGGTCTTTTCTCAATCTCACTTCCTTACGAGGCTGTCTTACACTCTCCCAATACTTCATCGAACAACAAATGCTGCTGACTCACAAATTTTTAACTCTTTTTTTTTTTTAACTTTTATTTAATGAATATAAATTTCCAAAGTACGGCTTATGGATTACAATGGCTTCCCCCCCATATCGTCTCTCCCACCCGCATCCCTCCCCTTTCCCACTCCCTCTCCCCTTCCATTCACATGAGGATTCATTTTCGATTCTCTTTATATACAGAAGATCAGTTTAGTATACATTAAGTAAAGATTTCAACAGTTTGCTCCCACACAAACATAAAGTGAAAAATAATAGATGATTTTTTAAATGATGATGAAATCAGATCAGACCTATTGTCATGTTTAATCCCAGTGAGAGTCAAGATGGGAATTGATAATTTCTTCTTCTTTTTTTTTTTTTTACAGAAGATCAGTTTAATATACATTAAGTAAAGATTTCAACAGTTTGCACCCCCACAGAAACACAAAGCGAAATATACTGTTTGAGTACTCATTATAGCATTAAGTCTCAATGTACAACACATTAAGGACAGAGATCCTACATGAGGAGTAAGTGCACAGTGACTCCTGTTGTTGACTTTACAAATTGACACTCCTGTTTATGGCATCAGTAATCTCCCTATGCACCAGTCATGAGTTTCCAAGGCTATGGAAGCCTTTTGAGTTCACCGACTCTTATCTTGTTTAGACAAGGTCATATTCAAAGTGGAGGTTCTCTCCTCCCTTCAGAGAAAGGTACCTCCTTCTTTGAAGACCTGTTCTTTCCACTGGGATCTCACTCACAGAGATCTTTCATTTAGGTTTTTGTTTTTGTTTTTGTTTTTGTTTTTTTTTTGCCAGAGTGTCTTGGCTTTCCATGCCTGAAATACTCTCATGGGCTTTTCAGCCAGATCGCAATGCCTTTAGGGCTGATTCTGAGGCCAGAGTGCTGTTTAGGACATCCACCATTCTATGAGTCTGCTGAGTATCTCGCTTCCCATGTTGGATCACTCTCCCCTTTATTTATTCTATCAGTTAGTATTAGCAAGTACTAGACTTGTTTATGTGCTTCCTTTGACTCTTAGTCCTTTCATTATGATCAATTGTGAACTGAAATTGATCACTTGGACTGGTGAGATGGCATTGGTACATGCCACCTTGATGGGATTAAATTGGAGTCCCCTGGTATGTTTCTAACTGTACCATTTGGGGCAAGTCAGCTTGAGCATGTCCCAAATTGTACATCTCTTCCCTCTCTTATTCCTACTCTTAAGTTTAACAGGGATCACATTTCAGTTAAATTTCAACACTTAAGAATAACTGTGTATTAATTATAGAATTAAACCAGTCATATTAAGTAGACAAATTTTTAACTCTAACACAGACCTTCATTTTGAACTCCAGGATCATAAACTCCATTTACCACTGTTGCCTGAATGACTAAAACACACCCAGACTACACCTGAAACCCAAGTCCAAAAGTGGATCCTCTTCTAGTCTCTCAAGTAAAATGTGTTCTCCAATGCTGGAATTATCACTTGGAATTATATAAGGAAAGTTTAACAATACTGACATCCAAGTTCTACCCCCAGATTTTGTTTTACTTGGTCTAGGGTACAGCCTGTGCATTCAGAATTTTTAAAAGCTCCTTTGTGACTCAGGCCAGGAATCACTGCCACAAGTCTCTTCTTCCTCAAGTTATTTCCCATATTATTCAATAGGAACACCTTCTACCCAGTGGCCTAAGCCAGGGTGTTGGCCAGCTTCAGCTCTGTTCTCTTTCTCATCCCTGGCAGCACGCAGCCCTTGAAAATAATCATGAAATTTGGGTGATCTATGAATGCACAAGCGAAGGCACACAAAGTGCCCCCATTCTCATTTTCTCTTTCACCAAAAGTGCATGTAAACGTTTGACGTGGACATGCTGGAAGTCAATTCTGTGACCACGAGGATCAAAGCTTACACAAACGAAAAGTCAGAGCTAAGAAAAACAGACAAAGCTGGAGCCCTGATAAACCCCAGCCCTAATCTGCAGCTCAGGTTCCCTATTGCTGGACTTTAAGTCCATTGGCCTAGGGGCCAGCACTGTGGTGCAGAGAATTGGGCTGCTGTTTACAACATCAGCATGCCGTATCAGAATAACAGTTCAAGTCCTGGCTGCTCCACTTCCAATTCAGCTTCCTGCTAATGCACCTGAGGAGGCAGCAGAGGATGGCCCAAGTACTTGTCCCTCTGACACATATGGGAGACCAGGATGGGGTTCTTGGCTCCTGGACCAGACCTGGTTGTTGCAGCCACTTGGGGAATGAATCAGTGGATGGGAGATATCTTTCTCTCTGTGTGTCACTCTGCCTTTCAAATAAACAGATAAATATTTTAAAAAATAAATAAATCCATGGGCCTATACATTCCCTTTACATTTAAGCCAGTCCACACTGGCTTTTCTGACGTTAGTAATGAAATGCTTCTGACAGGTGCTCTCTCTCCTTCACCATATGCTACAATGGCACAGTTTGTTTTGTAACTCGTAACATATCTGCAATTATTTTCCTCAATAGACTAGAAACTTAATATGAGCTAGGAACATGTCCATTTTATTCACCACTGTATAGTACATAGACGGCACTATAATTTGTTCAATAAATAAATACAGAGGATCAAAAAGTCAGTATTACTGGGGTAGGTACTGTGGTATAGTGGGTAAAGCTGCCACCTGAAGTGCCAGCATCCCATATGGGCGCTGGTTTGAGTCCCAGCTGCTCCACTTCTGATCCAGCTCCCTGCTAATGTGCTTGGGAAAGAAGCAGAGGATGGCCCAAGTCCTTGGGCCTCTGCACCCACGTGGGAGACCTGGAAGAAGCTCCAGGCTTCTGGCTTCGGATTGGCCCAGCTCTAGCAGTTGTGGCCATTTGGAGAGTGAACCAGCAGATGGAGGACCTTTCTTTCTCTCTGCCTCTGCCTTTCTATGACTCTTTCAAATAAATAAATAAATATTTTTAAAAAGCCAGAATTACTGTTAAGGAACTCTATTTGTCTTTATCAGTATGACTCAAAACAGACTCACTGTAACAGAAACCAGATGCTAAGGGCAGGGGCTGGCGTTGTGACACAATGGGTTAGTGACACAGTGGGTTAAGCCACCACTTGTGATAACAACACTGCACATAAGAATACCAGCTGGAGTCCCAGTGGCTGTGCTTCTGATCCAGCTCCCGCTAGTATACCTGGCAAGGCAGCAGATGATGGCCCAAGTACATGGGCCTCTGCTACCCATGTGAGAAACCAGGATGGAGTTCCTGACTCTTGGCTTCAACCTGCCCCACCCCTGGCTGTTGCACCCATCTAAGGAGTAAACCAGCGAACAGATTTCTCTCTGTCTCTCCCACTCTGCCTCTTTGATTAAAAAAAAAAAACTATTTTAAAAACTGTGAAGAGCAGTCCAAGAAACTGATATCCCTTCTAAGTCCTGAATAATAAATATTTCAGGTTATGGAAGGACTCTAAACCATAGCAGTCAATTCCTAGATACTGTGAACTCAATGGGGTTCCTGAAAATAAAAGACTAGAAGTACTACACGAATAGCCATTTCCCTGGCAACATTTATCTGCCATTCTCAGACTTCACATCATCTATTTAAGAGTGGCATGAAGGGGCCAGCATCATGGTACAATGAGCTAAGCTGCCACCTGCAATGCTGGCATTCTATATGGAAGCAACAATTGGAGTCCCAGCTACTCCTGCTTCCAATCCAGCTCCCTGCTGATACACCTGGGAAGACAGCAGAGGATGACCTAAGTATTTTGGCCCCTGCCATCCATGTGAGAGATCTAGATGTAGTTCCAAGCTCCTGGCTTCAATCTGGCAGTTGCAGCCACTTGGGGGAGGGAACCGATGGATGAAGACATCTTTCTTACACTGCCTTTCAAATAAACAGATTTTAAAGAGAGAGAGAGAGGGAGACAGAGAGAGAGAAGCATAAATGGTCCTTTAATCACAGGAGGTGAAACAGATCTGACTTCCTGGCAGGAATCACACTGCATCTTTTATAATGTTTTCTGCATGATTCTATCATGCCCCAAAGATACTTCAAGCATCTGAGGGCAGGCAACAATACCAATCCATTTGTGAAATCCCTTGGCACCCGCTCCCTGGAAGGTATTCAACCATAACACCAAAAGACAACATATACATCACCTAACTGTGCACGGGCAGAACTAGAACTCTAAATTCGCCATGTGTTGCTCAGAAACATTTCTCACATAAATCATGTGTCAGAACTAAGAAACTCCAGCTCTGGGAAACATGTTCCAAATCAACTTGTTACCTTATTTCGCAGATATCTAGAAGAGCTCTTAATATCAGCATTCAGATGTGAAACATGAATGAATTTTTCAACTCCAGCTTCCTTAGATACTTGAGCAATTGCTTGGGGAATCTTCACAAAAACATCCTCAAAGTCAAAGTTTCTGAAACAAAAAAATGAGTTAAGAACATGAGATCCAGGATTTCAAAGTTCACTATATAGTGATTTTCCTAACAGTATTGAAATTCTTAACAGTTACTTTGAAACAGCAATGACTTAAATTAAAGTCCAAATTATTATTCTTTAAAAGTTTTTAGGTCGCTGTCATTACTGAGGACAATTTCAGGCTTATAAATTCAGCTTGAACAATACTCTGTGTTCTCAAGGATCAGGATCCTGAAGCTGGGGCCCTTTAAAAAAGCTGGCTGCACTTGCTGGCAACCAGGAAGGAATTATTGGGGGGAAGGGAGTCACTTCTTATCCCTAGAAGTTGGCTTTCTTTAGGGGGAAAAGATACTGAAAATCTTTTTACCAGGTCAATAACATGAACTAAATGCTTCCTCTGTACATGGCACTGTTTAATCATTACAGGGGATAGAAGGATGAGTAAGACCCTCCAAGTCATCTAAGAACTCAAGAAAGATTTGATGAGACAAACATACTTAAATGAATCTAAGCCAAACATTAACAAGTGCTAAATAAATAAATAAATAAAGCTGTGGACAAATGCTGTGGAAGTACGGGATTAAAACATTTAGGGACAAGCATTCAGCCCAGTGGTTAACATGCTGCCTGGGATTCCTGCATTCATTTTAGAGTGCCTGGTTCAAGGGCTGGCTCTGCCCCTGATTACAACTTCCTGCTAACGCACACCCTGGGAGGCAGCAGGTGATAACTCAAGTACTTCGGTCCCAGTCATGCATGTGGGGGACCTGGATTGTATTATGGGATCCTGGCTTCTGTGTGGCCCAGCCCTGGCTGCTGCATGCATCTGGAGAATGAACAGCAGGTAAGACTTTTCTCTTTCTCTTTCAAATGAAATTAAATAAATCACTGTTTGTAGATAAACAATCCACACAAAGGCTAAATCCAATTATTCAAACTAGTATTCACGCCATCTTCAATCAACAATACAGGAAAGAAATCTAGAACATTGTTCCACGTAAGGAAAATCAATGTTCCACTTGCTAAACAATGGAACAGACAAAATCCCAGATGGACAGAACCAAGCACAGCATCCAACAACAGTCATTCTGTTAAGCTGGTAACAGCAACCAGCATGACACAACTGTGTGAAAAGCCACACAGCTGACTTGCCAACAAAGTCTCCTCAGGGGGTCACTGGGTATGTAAATGGCTGTTCAGTCAACTCTAATTGATGGACTAAAGGAAAATGTCACTACAGTGCTGGCCATCTACAAGGTGCCCCATAAACCTGTCGTGGAGCCTAAGATGGACCTCTGCAGAGAAGAAAAGTGCGTCAAAGACTGACCTGGTTTCCCACTCTCGTCCAACAAGATTGATCACCACGTTGCTGTGCTGCACTGCTCTCCGGATAGAATCTTTGTCTCTTCCGTTCCATTCCTGTAACAGCAGCAGCCAATCAGACGGAAACCCAACGGGTGTTCCCCAGCACCTGACACTTCTGCAGCGCCCCAGGCAAGGTTTACAAAGAGCCATCTGTTATAGCCATGATACAGGCTCCATTTATCCCAGCAGAAATGATCCTGAGGACTCAAGATCTTGCTGAGTCACTGACTCTACTGGAGGCACGTAGGTCAAGACATTTTATTCAGGGAATGAGGTGACAGAACTGAAAAAGAAGCTGTTTAATGAAGCATATTCATGTTTGTCCACCAAGTTCTCCCCACCAAGTTTGTAAAGCAATCCAGTCATCAAGTCTCTCTTCAAAAGCTGAAAACGCAAGGATCACTTAAGGAATAAACAGACTTTGCCGTTTGGCAGCAACCATTTACAGACTGAAGACAGGAGGAGAGTCTTTATGACTATTTTCTTAGTTCCTCTTTCCACTTTTGAAGTCCTAGAATTCCTAATTTCTGCTTTAAAGACATGAAAACAAGGGGGCTGGCACTGTGGCACAGTGAGTTAAACTGCTATCTACAATGGCAGCATCCCAAATGAGCCCTAGCTGCTCCACTTTCCGATCCAGCTCCCTGCCAAATGTGCCTGGGAAAGCAGCGGAAGATGGTCCAAGTGTTTGGACCCCTGCCACTCATGTGAGATCTGGGATGGATTGCCAGGCTCCTGGCTTTGCTCTGGCCCAACCCCAGCTGTTGTGGCCATTTGGGGAGTCAATCAGTGGATGGAAGACTTTTCTCTCTGTCTCTCCCTCTCTCTAAATCTGCCTTTCAAGTAAATAAAATAAAGATACAAAAACAAGAATCAGAAAAATGTGAACCACCTAAAACTTCAACATAAGCCAATGGGTTAGGCTCTACAGATTATTCAGGACTGAAGTCAAATTGATGAGTTTATCCAAAATAGTGACTGCATTGCCTTAACTAAGCCCAGACAAGGCAACCTCAGACCAAGTTTTCTATGTTAAAATGGAAACTGAATGTTGCAAGTATTTCAACATTAGAACATGATAAGAATTTCTTAGGTCAAATACTAAGTGCATGTGTATACATCAGTGCAATGGGAGGGAGTAGTAAAAAGGGGAAAGGAAGGAGGAAGAGGAGGAGAAGAAAAGAGGGGAAGGAGGGAGAGGGGGAAACCAGGGGTCAGGAGAGAAAACTCAAATGCCTGTAACTTAGAAAAGACAGGAATCAGATTCAAGAATGAAAAGATGAAGCCCCAACAGGAAGAGTAAGTTAAGCCTGATGGTGGAACATAGGGTACAAGAGACAGCACAGAACAGTGGTTCTAGAATTGGCTAGGAATGCAAATCCCAGTTTGCCACTTACTAATTTTGTACAAATTCTCTCTCCAAGCCCCAAGTAAAATTGGAAAATACCACCTATTTCATCAAGTTGTGGTGAGGAATAAGTAAAATAACATAAAATCTGCAGTACAGAAAAAAAAAGTAGTTCTATACATAAAGAGCTAAAAAAGGCTTTTTCAGAAAATATACTAAGGGTGAGAGAGGAAGAACTCAAAATGATTCAGTAAAAGAGCTTAAGGCATCACTGCATAAACAGCCCAAGAGCCTGGAGAGAAATCCAAAGGAAATCAGAGTCCCGGGGGCAAGGCCCACGCGGCAGTCAGGCTGTAATCATGGAGCCACTCAGACAGCAGCTTCAAACAGAAACCATACCTGAAATGGCCAGTCCTTCCCAAATATAAACACATAAAAAACAAACATGTCAGGGTAGGTATGTGGTGCAGAGGTTAAGTAAGAGCTAGAGACATCCACATCCTGTATCACCACACGTGGTTCGAGTACCAGCCACCCTGCTTCCAATCCAGCTCCTCGCTAAAGCACACCAGGGAGGCAGCTGACAGTTCAGATACCTGGATCCGTCCCACCCATGTGGGAGACCTGGATAGGCTTCTGGGCTCCCAGCTTCCGCCATGCCCAGCCCTGGCTATTGTGCGCATTTAGGGCAGCAGTTGGAACTTTTTTTCTGCCAAGGGCCTTCTGGATATTCTGTAACATCATTCACAGGCCATACAAAATTATCAACTTAAAAATTAAAATTAAGTATCAACTTAAACATTAGCCTGCTAAAGATTTACTGAATTCCTTTGAGTCCTGCCTATAGTTTTCTTGGCAGGGCCACAGCAAATGATTTCAAGGCCCACAGGCCAGACATTCTCCACTTTATTTGAGAGGCTTTCTGCCTCTCAAATAAAAATAAATAAAAACTGTTTTAAAAGATTATGAGTTCCCTATGGTCTTGGTCATTAAGACAGAGTTCAGCTCAATGCCAGATACACAATAAATTTTTGCAGAAAAGAATGGAATAAATGTAACATGGCACAGTGGCTCCCATCTGCAGGCTAGTCAAGTTTTCACCTATCACTTGTGAAATACTCTAATTTGAGGCATGAACAAAATGACCAAAAACTTAAGTCACAAAGAACTAGGACAAATCTAAGCTCCTAGAAGACCAAGAAAACACTTGATAACAAGAATTTGAAGAAGAAAAACACTTTAAAAATAAGCAATTTCCAAAGTTAGTATTATACTGAGATGTGAGCATTCAGTTAAAGAATAAATGAAAACACCATTATGAGACCAGCATTGTGGTGTAGTGGGTAAAGCTGCCACCTGCAGTGCCGGCATCCCACATGGGTGCCACTTCGAGTCCCGGCTACTCTACTTCTGATCCAGCTCTCTGCTATGGCCTGGGAAAACAGTAGAAGATGGCCCAAGTTCTTGGGCCCCTGCACCCACATGGGAGACCCAGAAGAAGCTCCTGGCTCCTGGCTTCGGATCCACTCAGCTCTGGTCATTGCGGCCATCTAGGGAGTGAACCAGCAGATGGAAGACCTCTCTCTCTTTCTGTCTCTCCCTCTCTGCCTCTCCCTCTCTCTTGGTGCAACTCTTTCAAACAAATAAATAAATATTTTGAAAAAAAAAAAAAAAAAAAAACTTTCCCTTCCCCTTGCCTCACCCCATTGGCAATGAATGACCTAAAGTAAGAACCTGCAAATTAGAGACAGACAACAGGGAAGGCTCAGGAAGCACTGTTCTAAGTTAAAGCTACCTGAAGCAAACCAAGCTACAAAGTGCCCTATTTGTAATTATTTCTGTCTAAGAAGCACTGTGCCACAGAAATGTAACAGGAGGCACATACAGAATCCTGAATTTCCTACTAGCCACAAAAGAGTAAAAACAAACAAGTGAAATTCATTTAGTAAAATATTTTAACTTAATATATTCAAACAGTATTTCAACATATAAGTTAAAATTAACACAAATATTGCATATTATTTTCTTCACACAAAGTCTTTGACAAGCTGTGTATATTTTGGATTTACAGCAAATCTCAACTCAGACTAGCCACCTTTCAAGAATTCACCAGACACATATGGGAGTGGCTACTACCAGACAGCACAGGTCTAGTGCAGGAGTTGGCAAACTATAGCCCACAGGCCAAATCTAACCTACAGCCTAATTTTGAAAATAAAGCTTTGCAGGAACCCAGCCATGTCCATCCATTTACATCTTGTCTGTGGCTGTGTGTGGGCTACAGGGGCAGAAATGAGTAATTATGACAGACTCTGACCTGCAAGGCCACCTGCTAGTCTAGAATTTCTATGCCAAAATACAAAATACAGGAACTGACTGGGAGAGTGCCCTTGAACCACTCAGGGATCAAACAGCTGCTTTATTATACTGCCTCTTTTTCTGAAAAAATGTCACAGTAATTGACATCTGTCAATTCTAACAATCAGTCATAAAGGTTCTTACCAGGAAAATAATCTGGCCTAGGTCACCCATGGGACGAAGGTGCATGATGTCATATGTATCACATCGATAGGGTATGATCACCTGTGACCCCATACGTCCTAAAAAATGGATTAAAACAAAGATCAACATCAACATTATATGGATGCTTTATATGGCAGCAATTTGGTAAATATTTAAATTCTAGTATGATTGGTGAACTGACATTATGCTTAATAAAAGACATATTTTGCCATGCTAAAGATGCAGTTAACTTTTCAGAATCGCTTAACCCCATAGATGTGCTCTTAATGCCACTACAGATAAAAATTACATAAATCCAAGATAGGAACAATTTGTATTACTGTTAAAATGAGGGGAAACTGCTCACGTCTGTTCCTGAAACAATCCTAATAAATGGCACTGATCCACAGTGAACTAAAGGCACTTTACTTACCAAGGTGGTTGACAACGTATCGGCCCAGGAATCCTGTTGCTCCAAACACAGTGGCCACGACCCCACTGACTGAGGACCGCCCGCCTTTCCCATGAGGTATAACGGCATGGTGAAGATGGCGATGGGGTGGGCCATGACTCAGGGAGGTGGCTACTGCAGCCACAGCAGAACCTTAAACAAAATCCCACAGCACACAAAAATGGTAAATGTCAGCTCAGAAGTAACTGCAACTACAAAGAGCTTCTTTCCCAAGAAATTCGTAACAATATTTTGTCCTCGGTACTTTAGCAATTTAAGTACTAAACGCAATAATAAGCACAAACTACCGTGCACAAAATCTGCAGGACGTGAGGAAATATATAAACATGAAATGGAAACTCTGAGCCCTATGGCATACAATTTATCTAAGGAGATAAATCATATTGTTCAAAAAACATAATAAACAGTTACAAATTAAAACATCATAAACTTCTATGTTGAAAGGAACAGAGACTACAAAGCAAAGGAATAATAAGTCATATTATCATGAAGGACTCCTGGAAAAAGTGTTTTGTGAAAGGTTTTGAAGACCAGAAAAATATAACATATATAACAACACAAACAGTAATAATGCATAAGCCCAACACATAAAGACTCACCAGGCTCAGACCCTGAAACGGAAGACTAAAGAAAAATCAAAGCTGATGATATGGGTTGGAGGTGGAGGACTAATATGGAAAATTAAAAACAAAAAAGTGCAGTTCAGACAATATAAAACCATTGAAAAATATCAAAAATGATGAGAAAAGGAGTGAAAAGCTGGAGAAAAAATTCCCTAACTTTTAGCAAGGTCAACAGTCAGAATGGGCACCAGGTTCTAGTCCTGGTTGTTCCTCTTCCAGTCCAGCTCTCTGCTGTGGCCTGAGAAGGCAGTGGAGGATGGCCCAAATCCTTGGGTCCTGCACCTGCATGGGAGACCAGGAGGAGGCCTGGCTCCTGGCTTCGGATCGGCGCTGTGCTGGCTGTAGCGACCATTTGGGGAGTGAACCAATGGAAGGAAGACGTTTCTGCCTCTCTCTCTCTCTAACTACCTGTCCAAAAAAAAAAAAAGTTGGAAATCTTTCAAACCAACATTTCTTTTTTTTTTTTTTAAGATTTATTTATTTTTACTTGAAAGAGTTATAAAGAAGCAGAGGCAGAGAGAGAGTGAAAGAGAGAGAGGTCTTCCATCTGCTGGTTCACTCTTCAGATGCCCGCAACAGCCAGAGCTATGCCGATCTGTAGCCAGGAGCCAGGAACTTCTGGGTCTCCCACGCAAGTGCAGGGGCTCAAGGACTAGGGCCATCTTCTATTGCTTTCCCAGGCCACAGCAGAGAGCTAAATCAACATTTCTTTTTAATGTTTCCCGGTACTATGAGGGAGTCTCAATGTTTGTGCATCAATGCTTATGCCTTCTCTACTGTATGTAAGTACAGAGACCAGCTGGCCCCACCCTGAACACTTGAAGGGTTCAGAAACTCAAAAGCACAACTATTATATTCCCACTAAGTCTTCTCTTCTCCAAGAAACATGTGCAGCTCTATCTACTATTCCTCATACAGCATAAATGATATGTTCCAATTTTAAGTCCCTTCTAATCTGTTACAACAGACTTTCAGAGCAGTTACTCAACTTTCACATATATGGAAGCTGAAGGTTTAAAATGCTAAAGAATTTCTCCTCCAATCAACAAGCTTTGGAACTTAGCACTGGAGCTTTGTGGGGGAAACTGAGAGACAAAGAGGAATTTCTTTTCAAAGCCTTGGTTTGATTTCTGGGGATGACTCTCCAGGGGAACTCTGCCTAGAATCCAATGCTGTTCTCTATCCAAAAGTATGAAATTGGAGAAATGGCCCCACTTACTGAATAGTGACTGAACCCACAGAGCATAAAACCAAACATAGATAAGACTGACAATAATGTCCTAATGGCTAAACTTCCAGAGCTCCTACCCGGTATGTGACACTGTTTCAGGAGCTTTACATGGGCAACCTTAGTGACCGCTAAGGCCACTTTGCAGAGGAGGAAGCTAAGGCACAGAGGTTAAGGGATTAACCCAAGAGCCAGTAAGGAAGGCTGAAAAGCCACCCAGTGAGGCAGGAGGAAAAGCAAAAGAAAATGGTATGCAGAAGTCAAATACACACAGTGTTTCAAGGCCAAGGCGGTTAACCACCAAATGCTGCTCCAAAATGAAGCAGCAAAGAGGACAGAGGGAAACACAATCTGGAATAGGTTGGTTGCACAAAGCCTTAAACTGAGCAATGTTAATGGATTAGTGGGAGTGAAAGCCAGATGGGAACAGGAATAAAAAGATGTGAGGCAAGGAAGCACAAGAGCAGAGGATTCCTGAGGCAGTAAGATGTAAGGGCAAAGAGAAACAAGGCCAGGGAACAAGGGAGGACTTGGATTACTTTTAATCAGAGAAGTAACGCATTTGTATGTGACGGAAATGGCACAGAAGGGCAGGAACGTTACTGATTCAGGAGATGGAGTAAACAGGTAAGAGAACATGGGCTGAACATAAACTCGCTGATCTGAGCGGAAGGAGCTCATCCACTCAACAAAGGAGTACAGAAAATTATCACAGATCAGCTCTCAATTTCACAGTGAGAAAAAAGATGGTTCTCATCTGAATCCTTTGGCAATGTTAAATAATGACTAGAGAAAGGGAAACCAAATTTCCTAGAAAAATACCATGGTAAAAATCCATTTGGGATTTGTATTCATGAATTTAAAGTACAGCTAGTTATTCCGAAGCTGCTCTAGTCCCATTCTCCATTGCTCAGGGGCAGGCAATATGTGGAAAGCATAGCTTAATCAGCTCCAATTATTATTATTATTTTTTAATGACAAAGGGCTATGAGCTGGGGAGTTAAGAATATATGATTAAGGGGAGTTCTGAGTTTAAAAAGTGAAGACAGGATAGTAAACAGGGGAAAGATGGCAGAGAAACTGAAACAGGAAGGATCCATTTGCATCAACAAGTGAATACTTCCAAGACTGTTTTGAGGATTATAGTAAATGCACAGAGCATTTAGCACATTGCTAGCACACATTTAAGCACTCCATGAACAGTTGCTTTCAATTATTATTACTTTAAAATCCCTTAGAAGGTAATAGTACACTGATGTCACATGTCGTATGGTTGCTTGGTTTTTCAATAAATACTGGCTAAGCACTATTCTAGAAATTTAGTCAGTCAAAGTTCCTGGCCTCATGGAGCTCACAGTTTAGGGAGGTTTTTTGTTTTTATTTTGTTTGTTTGTTTTTGGGAAAGCAAAATGAGAGAAAGACAGAAGTATGTTCTATCCACTGGTTAATCCCCAAATGCCTGCAACAGCTAGTCCTGGGTCAGGCCGAAGTCAGGGACTAGGAACTTAATCCATGCTCTCCCAGTGGGTGGCAGGGACCCGACTACTTGAGCCCTCATCTGTTGCCTTGCAAGGTGTGCAGGAAGCTGGAAAAGGAAGCAGAACCAAGACTTGAACTTAGGCACTCCACTATGGGATGCCAAGTGTGCTAAGAAGTGTCTTAACCACTGCACCAAAACACCTGCCCCCAGTTTAGGAAATTGATATGAGAATTAATGATGCATGGGAAAGTATCTGTTATAATACGTTGCATATAGTAGGTGCTCAATAAACATAAGCTATTTCTCTTTGGCTCCTGCTTCTGTAGTTTTTCCATTTATTATGAATACTATTAGGCAAACAATAATCTTTATTCATTTTGTATTGACTATGTTCTTTTGCCCAAAAATCTACATCAGTTTCCCACTGCAAGATACAAACCAATAGTCCAGATTAAAATAATGGACAATGCATTAGTTTTTTAAGCATTTATTTAAAAACTAAATACACGTTCCATGTAGTATCAATATGTTCCTACACATCATAAAGCATAGTTAAAGCACTTCTAATAGTATCTGGTATGTAGCCATTGTTATTATTCCAGAAAATGACACTTTAAAGTTGTAACATTTTCATAACCCATTGTTTTCTCTTGCACCTTCCACTTGGGAAGCCACTGGTCTAAACTCTGCTCAGCTCTCAAAGACCTTTTTACCTGAAACCATCTAACACAGTCAACCTCGCTGTTTCGTACCCTCCAAGGTACACAGGTAGTCATTTACTGCTTCCTGACACTTCCTAAATGCACTCTCACCCCCTTGTCTTTGTCAACAGAAAATGCCTAACCTCTCTGACCTTCCAAAGCATAACCACCCTAAAAAGATGAGTGGAAGTGCTATAAACATCCACTGGTCTTCCCTGCTGGTGTCCTAGGAAAAACAGCAAAAGATGGCCCAGGTGTTTGGGCCCTGCAACCCATGTGGGAGACCTGCATGAAGCTCATGACTCCTGGCTTCAGCCTGGCCCAGCGCTGGCCACTGTGACCATCATTTAGAACCAGTGGATGGATCTCTGTTTCTCTCTGTAACTCTTTCAAAACAAATAAATCTTTACTATAAAAAATACTTCAAAAAGTTCATGGATATGGAATTAAAAGATGCTTACTATGATGCAAAAAAACTGAACTCCATACATTTTTTCATAATAGATATTTTTCCAGAATATTAAGGATCCTTCATATGCATGGATTTCAATATTTTTTGCATCGAAATACACTTATCTTTTAATCCCATTTCCCAGAATTTCCTGAAGTATCATTGTATAGGTGAATGATATGCACCATTGCCTTCCCAGTAGCACGCAAGAGTCTCACCCAAGATGAAAAACAAAAATGACCCTCAACATCAGAACTCTCTACGATGCTTTTAAAAATTTAAGTTGCAAACAGCTGATCTCAATACTTCTGATCCAGTGGCTTTACAATTAACAATGAGTCTCCACTTTTATCTTTTATAAAGCTCTATGAGGTATTCTGTATGAGCCAATGTATTACAGAATAAATACAAGTACAGGATGGAAAAGTACAACTTTAGGGGCTGACTGGGGCAAGTTTGTGGAGGAAGTCGGGCTAAAAGGTAATGAAGTCTAACAGTATTCCTAATTCCTTGCTTTTCCAACCTCTGTGTGAGCAAAAGAGCAAATGTTACATTTTGAGAATAGAAGAAAAAATTCGCGAAGCAGACAAGTTCTAAGATAGCCTTCCCTCTTCACTTTCCTTCCCACCAAGATCCTGATTCTTCTCCCCACATTCCAGCACCTCGATCTAATACACTATACTGGAGACAAAAAAAAAAAAAAAAAAGTACTTTTAAAAATATCACTACGGACTCCCTGACGTGGTGGTACGTTCATTTCCACTGCGGCACTTAGGATCTGAAGTCGAGAGCGAGTAAGGGCTTGCATAAGGTCATAAAGCCAATCCATGAAAACCCTCTTCCCTTGCTTTCAATGTCCACCCCTCGCCCCGCACAAAACCTCTCGTAACCCAAAACCATTAGAACCCTTAGCTTCTTCAAGTGTCCCCGTCTCTCTCCCATCCCTTCCCGTTGCTCAAGCCCCCCTCGTCCGCTTGCCAAGTGTTCAGTTAATACGCGAGCCGGGGAAGGGGAAAGGAAAAGGAAAAACCGGACAGAGGCGGTGCCGGCCATAGAAAAACAAACATGCCCAGGCACTCGGCGTGACCGCTGCAGCGCTTCACCTCGCCCTCAAGCCTTGGATGCTCTCCTCGGAATCCCCAAGACCACTCTTCCCCCTGACACTTACGTGACATTGGCAAGGAACGGACAACCCAGGGGTGCAGGGCAGCCGCCATCTTCTCCCACAATCCCCCACGGCCGGCTTTCCGGCCGACTACGGCTACTAAGCTGGGACAAACATCATCTCGCGCTACTGTCTGCGCATGCGCCGAGCGGGAAAAGCCGGCCAGTGCCTGAGGTTGCGGTAGGGGTAAGGTTGACAGACAAGGTGTCAGAGAACAGCCGAGAAGGGAAGAAAAATGAAGGAAAGAGGCGAGAAAAGGAAAAGTTTGAGCATCTTAGATCTGGAATGGGCCGTGGAGATAATCTCACGCTGTCAAGGGACCTGAAGTTCATACAGTCCCTGACACCAGGGCGTACAAAGTCGCGGAATCCTAAGTGGAGGCGCTCAACTTTGCTCTCAGTTCACTGTTCCCCGAAAATGTCAACTAGAGCAGCTCTGGGACGGCTGTGGGAAGCAGGAGGCCTGGGCCCTGTACTCGGGAAGTTCAGGACCCAGGGAACAGGAAGGGGGAGAGTGGAGATGAAAAATCGGACAGAAGCTGCATCCCGAGTTAATAAACGCAGGTCGAGTTTCTCAAGCCCCTGGCTGCTCGCTGCCCTTGCGTTTGCTGTTACATTTTCCTAGAATGATCAGTCATGTTTGTACCAGCTCAAGCCCCTGCTCATGGAAGGCTTCTCAGAGCATCCTCTCCAAGGTGGTGAGCATCCCACCCATCCTGATGTTTGCCTTTTCTGTTTGTTAGATTTCTTTATCGCAGCACTCATCACCGCCTGACGTGTGAGTACAGGCGTTCTTAACCCAAAGCGCAATCTATGAATGAGCATTGGGAACTTCCTGAAACGTTAGGTGAACTGTAGTGGTTATGGGTGCAATCCAGATGAGAAACTGCAGATGACACTGGCCAGGGCAATGGTTTGGTTTTGTGTTTTGAACTGTGAACCTCTTTGAGAGTCTGCAGTATTCTAGAAAGAGCTGTCTGGATCCCGAGGAAGTTCCAGAAAGATAAGTACTTGAATTATAAAATACAGTGCTTTATTCTGGTCATCCTTGTAAGAGCTCCAAGTAGGAGACAGCAGCCGATGATCTTGTAAGACATACACCTTGGACTGCCCAGAAAACAGCCTGCTTTGAGGGGTCTTTCTAGACACTGTGGTTCTGTCAGTGCTTGGTGTTTTCAGAAATGAAGAGTGGGTGTTGCCGGAATAGAGGAACAGGCTGGCAGAGTTGGTAATTACTAGAGTTGTAAATTACTTGTTTCCACTTATCACACCCCTACTGGTTACCAAAGGGACACCTACCAAATTGAATCAGAAGAAAGAAACCTTTGAGTTTTGTCAGGGAAGCTTAGTAAGGCTGCACTTACTGTGCACTTCGTGTTCACTTAGCACTTAGAATTTGCTAATTCTTGATTCTGGGATCATTGTGAATATTAACACTTTGCTGATATCCCACTGTCATCAGCAACCTCCTAACCCCTGTATAACATCGCCAGTTATATTATTTAACATCCCTAAATCAAACACTGCCTTGGGTTCTTAATTCTGATTTCAAGATGTCATGGTACAGTTGAAAAACCACTGATTTTAACACCCAAAATAGGGGATTGCAGTCCCAGTTCTACTATTTATTGGTTGTGACCTGAACAGCTTTTACAGATGTGTGACAGGGAAAATAACACCTGCTCTGTTATGTCAGCAGGTAATTGTGAGGATCAGATGACACATGGATGTGAAGGTGCATTGCCCAGTACGAACTGCTACATGCACATACATGCAGTTCAAGTACCAGTAAAACATGAAAAGCATAGAGTGATAGAATTCAAAGGGATCTTAAAATATCAGCAGACTTAAGTTCTTTATTGTAAAGGGAAAGAAACTGAGACCTGGTATAAAAGATCAGCAGCAGTTAACTTCCTTGAAGGAAGTGTGTGGCAGACCCATCACTGGCGTCTGTGACGATTGAAATCGTTATCTTATGGCCTCAATTGGAAGCCCTTGTTGCTTCATAGGAACTATATGAGGGTGGTTGGAAAAGTTCATGGAAAATGCACATCATGAACAAACCACATGGATTTCTAAAATTTTTGCACCAATATAAGCTTACCTTTTAATTTTATTTTTCCATGAACTTTTGACATGTTCTCATATTAGTCCTGTATTTGACCCATAAAGAATACCCAAGGGAACATTTCCAACGAGAATGTACTGCTCGGGAAAGTTCTCCACAGGCCTAGAAGGAATTGCCAACTTCCTTGAAGGAAACGTCTCTTGGCCTGATATATCCCAGCATGGATTCATGCTGTTGTGTCTCTGACCATGTAAGAGAAATTTTATTCCAGAGATTGTCAATTTAAGCAAAATATGCCAAAATGTGTTGTTACTATTTTTCTTTTTTTATAAAAGGCAAGATGCTTATAAGTAATAAGAGTCCATTTTGTGGACTCCATAAAATGGAAATGATTTCTGGGACTTTGCATAAGAAACTTAGTCCTCAATTCTTTTATTTCTTGTTCTCCCCTACAGCCACCAAGACTTGTTGATACTTAATACTTAGTCATCCTGATGTCTTAAGTGAAATCCATTGACAAAATTTCCCTCTCCCTATTCCCCACCTAAATTGAACACTCAAAGGAGAGAATTAGGATAAAGCAAGCCTAATCCTTCCACACACATCAGAGCCTTGTAGTATATCATCATCCTTCCTTTTGTCCTTTTGACCAGTCAGTTTCTGGCAGCCTCACCACTGTTGCCATAGAGACAGTGATATCACCAGTTGTGATTCTGACCTCACTCCCCAGTCCCAACAAGGGGGAGTTGCATGGAAGGCTCTGGGAGAAAACAAGATCTTGAGCTGAGCAAGGACATCCCAGCATCTTCATTGACTTTAAAAATATATTCTGGAGTCTCCTGTGGTTCACTACTCAAGTGCTACAGAGGTAGGAAATCCCACCACACTGATAAAATAACCCATTTGCTGATCTTTTGTGGTTAGAAGGGAGAATTCAGTGACAAGTGATGGACAACTTTTTATGTTCAAGCCAAACTTGTCGTTCTGCCCAGCCAGTTCAGATTTTACCTCTGAGTCCTCAGGAAATAACCGAGTGTCTCCCTTGGCAGTATGCAGCCAAACCTGTCATCTTTGCTGCTGAACTTTTGATTCTGTTATAGATTTGACCAGATCTCCTTGAACATCATTTGGAGTCGTGAGAGAGCTTAGTCCTTGCTTCCCAATTTGAAAGTGAGAAAGGAAGCTTGACTGCCTACGGACTCTTCCTCTTCGTTGTGTGGCTAATCCAAAAGTTTTCTTTTTTTTTTTTTTTACTTCTTTCCAGTGCTCTCAGAGTAAAATCGGGCTGCTATTGCTTCCAGTCCAGTTCTTACCCACTTTTTCCCACTCCTTGTTATTTCTGAAGACTTGGTTGGACAAGAAAACTGGGAGAGGGAAAGAAACACATATCTGTGAGGATGTGTCTGTACTGATACTGATGGGGCTCCAGAGAAAGACATGGTTACTAGGGGAAAGTGAAAATAAGGAGAGACACAAGAATCCTTAACAATGAATGGTGTGAAAGAAACACAAACATACACTTCTAATCTGAAGCAAAGTCCATTAAAATTCTTGTTTAAATAACAAATCTATTGAGTTTCTACAATGTACTGGGCCCTTGCAAATAGGAAGGAGACAAAAGAGAATTGATGTAGTAAATATAGTCTTCTCTTTAAAAACTAGTTATAAAATTTGGCTGACTAGATCTCAAAACATGTTCAGATATGGATCAATCCTGCAAGAGTTGCAGTTGTGCTCCTTGTAATTTGAATTTTCCCAAGAATTTAGGAAGTTTAAGCAAACAGGAGACCCTTGTTTAAGATGATGGCTGCAGGAGAAGCATGTCTTGAGATGGGGCTATGGCGCAGGGTCCTACAACCATAACCAAATCCCTATAAGTGTGTGTGCTCTCCCTGACTAGTATTCATGATTTGCACTCCTCCTTGACTACAGGTAATAATCACACTGGTGTTTGGGGAGAATCTTTTAGGTTCATCTAAGGCTACATGATCCCCTCCTTGGCCATAGAAAAATCTCACAGCTTTGAGTGCGTTAAATTTCAGAGCTTCCCATATTTTAGACTGCTATCTAAGGGAATATAGCCACTGGTTCTACTACTACCTTTTCAGACCTTAGTTTCTTTATTCATAAGATAAAGGTGTTAGAATAAATAGTTACTAAGGTTCATTTACCTTTACATTTTGTATATAGTCAGATTTTTTCTTATATTTAATAAATAGCGCAAAGCATCATTTTTTATTTTGTATCATAACTCCAGGGTATTATCCACCAACTTTTGGAATTACGGTAAAGAAATGTGTGAACCCATTCATTGACACCACTAACCTCTTTAGATCTTCCTTCTTTTCTACTTCATTGTTGAGAATACATCCATAAATTTAGAAGTCTTAATACCATTATTATCAAAACATATAAATACCTCTTTTGTTTGCCACCATCCAGGACAAGTTAGAAAGTTTTGCAAGTCTAAAGCTTCGTGGATGCAGATGAACACAGAGAGGGCATAGAAAATAGAATAAAAACATTATGGCATTTGTAAGTGTTTGCTGGTTATATTTGACTTATAAGTGCACTTTCTTTTTATGGAAAGAGTACAATAACACTTTCAAGATGTTGATGTATTTACATATTGGAAAAGGAAGGTCTATTAGTTAGTCATTGGATGAGTCTTTGGGGTGCATTTATCTCCAAAAGAGGTCAAGGAGGCATGGCTAAGTTGCTTACCACCATAGCAGATTTGAGCAAGTCATTTCTTGTTTGTTCTCAGATTCACCAACTTAAGAAAGAAAAATATCAGCAATCTGGAATTAGAAATAAGCAGAATTTATATAGGCATTCTTTTAGCAAACAGTTAATTAAGCATCTTCTTTAATATACTAATTAATATAAAGGATACCATGAGGAGCAAGAATATGCCTCTGCTCTCATGAAGCAGCTAATAAAAACAGATGAATTATATACAAAAAGATGAATATATAATATACTTATTATATGTCTATAAACTGTCTCCTTGGCTTATTAAACTGAGTCAAAAACTGGAGTATGAAACTGGGTTTACATCCTTGTGGGAGCAAAGAGCAAGCTTTAAAGTGCTTGATAGGATGTAAAGATAGAAACAAAATATGAGAGAAAGTCTGATGAGGAATCAAATCCATTAGATATTTAGAGAATATTTCACTGATAGGATACCTTTTGACCCAAGCTATAAAGTAAGAAGGGGTTTAGAGAGACACTGTTGAAGGTAGGGACTGGGTGGATATACCTAGGTAAGAATATAATAGCTTATCATCTACTGAAATGTCTTGGTAGAGATAGTATAAGATTCTGGAAGACATTAACCATGAACTCCCTTCGTAACATGAGGATGTGTGTCTCTCTTAAAGGAATACTTTTAAAGTGTTTTAAGATCAGTGAAGTCAAGGCTGTTTTTCTCCACTCCACCTTTTTATTTCTAACTTTCTGTTCAAGCAAGTTTGAGATTAGCATATAAACTTTGCAATGTCCTCATAGTTAAATAAGCCTGTATACCAATGATTCAGAAGTGGAGACTAACAGTAGTTAAGAAGTTATTGACCAGAAAGAACAACCTTTTTTGTCATCTGGGAACTTTCAGAAGGTACAAGATCAGATGTGAAATCCCCCTATGAAATTTGAATGTTATTTTGTGCTCATCACCTATGTATGCATGTGAAAATAATGAGAAAATCAACATCATTATGTAATAATAAGAGTAATTAAATTTCAAATACAAAATTAGTCCCCTTTTGTGTTTGTCCTTGCATTGCAGATTCCTGATATTACATGGCAGGAGGGGTGGGTAAACATAGGGATAGTGAAGACAACAACGGGTTAATCAAGAGCTTTCCTCATTTCTCAGAACCTGCCCTCAGCAAGAGTAAGTGATCACGTCATTTCCTTGTCTTTTGTGCTCAATTTTCATCCTTTTTAATTGTGGTATAGAGCTCAAATAGGGCAGTAGAGCCTATTGATTTTGCTATTTTTTTATTAGAAGTAACTCATCAGGATGAAATTGAAATGAGATTAAGAGACACGTTTCTGGCTCCTTCACTGTCAACAATTTAGAACAACCTTCCTCTAAGTCTTCCCATTCTTTGGTTGAGTAGCAGTGCTATCAATTCCTTTTTTCATGAACATAAAAATACTTTTATATCATAATGAACTGCTGAGGCCAATACAGAGTTTAACTTTATAGCTTTAACAACTTCTGTGTTAAAGCAATAACATTAAATAAAATATCAAAGGAGGTTAGGTAGATTTTCTCAGAAAAATTTTAAAGAAGAGTAAGTAATTCCCAGTCTGGAACTGGCCAGGCTTTTCAGGAGGGTCTTCCCAGGTAAGTCCTGGCCCAGGAATTCTCAATGCTGGCTATACATTAGAATCACCCAGCAAGCTTTTAAGAAATTTAATACTCAAGTTTTCTGAACCTAAAAACATTGAAATAAGATTTTCTGGGGATGTAACTCAGATTCAGTATCTTTACATAGTTCTCTTGGTGATCCTAAGATCTAGCCATGGTGGAAAACCCATTGTTTACTCATGATATCTGTTATATTACTGTATCCATAAAAGTTAAAAAAAAAAAAACCCTATCTCCTTAGCTTATTAAACTGAATCAATGATTGGAATGTGAAACTGGTTGTTCATCCTTGTGGGAGCAAAGAGGAAACAGCTCTTAAAGGATTTTACATTTTCCTTTTAATATTTTGTTTAACAAAAATAGTATATCCTCATATGTAAGTTTAAAGCATGCTTAATCTGTCTTTAATTTGTGTTGATTTAACTTTTGAAATTATTTGAGAGGCAGAGAGACACAGAGAGAGGCAGACAGACAGAGCTCCCACCAGCTAGTTCACTCCCCAAACACCTGCAACAGCTCCCAAAACAAAGAGTTCGCAATTCATTCCCTATCTCAGATGCGAGTGGCAGGGACCTAACTATTCATTTACCACCTGCTGCCTTCCAGGGTACATATTAGCACGAAGCTGGAATCAGGAGTAGAGCCAGCACTCCAAACTAGATACTCCAATATGGAATGTGAGCATCCTAACCAGTGTCTTATGTGTCGATTTTATTTTGAATGTAGCTGTCTACCCCCACCATAGTCCAAAATCCTTAAAACAAATATTTCCCTCACATCCCATATCAAAGTGCTGATTTGGGTCCTGACTGCTCTGCTTCCAATCCAGCTTCCTGCTAATGTACTTGCGAAACAGCAAATAAGGACTTAAGTACTCAAGTCCCTGCCACCCACATGGAGGATCTAGATGGAGTCCCTGGCTCGGCTCCTGGCTTTGGCCTGGTCCAACCCCAACTGTTGTGGCCATTTAGGGGGTGAACCAGTGAGTAGAGTTTCTCTCTCTCTCCGACTTTCTCTTTCCCTCCCTCCCTCTCTCCCTCCCTCCCTCTCTTTCTCTTTCATCCTGCCTTCCAAATAAATAAATCTTTTTTAAAAAAAGATAAAAATGAGTAAGTTTGAAAAAGAACAAGACTGATGATCTAGAAATAAAAAAATACCGCTATGTCTGTGAATTAGACAAAGCTGAAGAGACAGTAGGTTAGTGGAAAACCAGATCTGAAGAAATTTTCCAGAATGCAGCCCAGCAAAATAAGCAGATTAGTGTAAAGATAAGCAGATAAGCTGAGAAATGATGAGGATAGAGTGAGAAAATCCTATGCAACATGGGATGGGAGCTCCCAGAGGAAAAAAAGCAAAAATGGCCGAGGCAAAACTAAAAAAGCAGTGGCTGCGAACTTTCCAGGACTGCTGAAAATCAATCCACAGATCCAAGAAGACCAGCACCTTGCACAGCAAAAAAATAACAATAAATAGAAGTCTATATCCATATGCTGTTTCTTGATCTTAGTGGTGATTAAATGGGTACTTTTACCTTAGGCACATTCATTGCGCTATCACATACATGTTCTGTGCAGGTTTTTTTTTTTACATTTATTCTAGTTCTGTAAATTAGTTAAAATGGTTCCACATTCTGTTGCTGCATACACCATCCTCCAAAATTCAGCTGGTTAAAATCACTACTGTGATCTTGCCATTTCTTTGTGTTAGGAGTCAGGAGTGACTTTGCTGGATGGCTCCAGCGGGGAGTCTCTTGGGAGGCTCCAGTCATCTAAAGGCTCCCAAGATGGGGTTGCTGGGTGTTCTTGTGACGTGGCAGCTGGTTCTCCCAGAGTGGCCATCTAAGAAAGCAGGAGGTACTGTAGGGCCTTGTTAGGGCATGGTCCTGAGAGTGATACTCTGGTTGTTAGAAGAGTCTGTTCAGCCATGCTCACAGGGAGAAGAGATGGGTTCTACCTCCTGAAGGGAGGACTGTCAGGTTACAGACCTATTTAAAATCATGCAGACCTAGTCACATTCTGATAAAATCATAGAACAAAAAGACCTCAGCTAGAGGGAAGCCACCCTACCCTGCAAGGATACAGACAGCAGTAGTTGTCTCAGCTACAACGAATGTTAACTGCAATGACAGAAAAGTATCACCTTAGAATCCACACCCAGAGAAAATATCTTACAAGATGGGTTTAGACAAACAAAGCCAAGGACTTTGTCACCAGGAGACTGTACTTAAGAGGAAATCCAGGGGCCAGCACCGTGGCTCACTTGGTTAATCTTCCCACTGCAGCGCCGGCATCCAATATGGGCGCTGGTTCTAGTCTCAGTTGCTCCTCTTCCAGTCCAGCTCTCTGCTGTGGCCTGGGAGGGCAGTGGAGAATGGCCCAAGTGCTTGGGCCCCTGCATCCGCATGGGAGACTAGGAAGAAGCACCTGGCTCCTGGCCTCAGATCAGCACAGTTCCAGCTGTTAGTGGCCATTTGGGGGTGAACCAACAGAACGAAGACCTTTCTGTCTGTCTCTCTCACTGCCTATAACTATACCTGTCAAATAAATTTTTAAAAATCATTAAAAAAAAAAAAGAAGAGGAAATCCATTTTGGGTAATGAAAATGTTCCACAGTTGATTGTGGTGCTGCTTGCACAGATCTGTGAATAGGCTAAAAGCCATGGAATTGTACTCCCTGAGTGGGCATATTGTATGGCATACCCTAATAAACTGTTTTTTATAAACAAAAAATCAGATATTTCCATTTAAGTAGATGCTCATCTCCTAATAATGTTCCATTTATTTCAAGGAATTTTTTTAAGATTTTATTTGAAAGGCATAGTTACAGAGAGGCAGAGTCAGAGAGAGAGAAAGAGGTTTTCCATCTACTGGTTCACTCCCTAGATGGCCACAATGGCCAGAGCTGTGCTGATCCAAAACCAGGAGCCAGGGGTTTTTTCTGGGTCTCTCACGCAGGTGCAGGGGCCCAAGGACTTGGGCCATCTTCCATTACTTTTCCAGGCCATAGTAGAGAGCTGGAACAGATGTGGAGCAGCCGGGACTGGAACCTGCACCCATATGGGATGCCAGCACTGCAGGCAGCAGCTTTACCTGCTACGCCACAGCACTGCCCCACCCCAAGGAATTCTTTATAAAACTCAATTGCAGTGTAAAAATTAGGATAAGATATTGGGCTTTACTATAAAATAGTCTCATATTTTGTTGGAATCAAAATATAGTGTTATATGATTGTTTTGTGAAGATGTTTGGGATATTAGGGAGGAAAAATGGGCCATCTTATTCTACTTTCCTTACTAAGCAGTACAGATCTGGGAATGTTTGTGATGAAGGAAGGAAAATCTCAGTGTAGAAACCTAGAAATGAATGACTGGCACAGAACAAAGAGGGAAAGAGAAACTTCTCATACTTTCAGATTATCAGTGGATGGCTCTTAAGTTATCACGACAGTTGATTTTGCTTCAGACTACTAAGATGCAGTATTGTAGAAAATTGATGAGACTAAGGCCAAAGGCCAAGGAAGTACATGGAATAGGGACTGTGATACTCAGTTGGGAGATGAGGTAACGGGAGCAGCAAATACAAGCAATCCATTTGAAGAAAAATGGCTACAGCTGGGAGAAGATAGTGGATAGAAAGCAGCTTGGGGTAGAAGGCAGCTAAAACGCATCTCAGCTTCCTGGCTCAGAAGGCCAGGCATATGGTGGTGCCCTCACTCCGAGTGGAGGATAGAGCAGAGTGTGAAAGAATCTACATCAGCAAGGGTACACTGCATCTGTGGACATTGGATGGTTCATGTGACATCGCTGTTCTCATGTTGCTATGGAGACTGAGAATTCCCCAAGGACCCTTGGCTAATTGGAGAAGGGATTGGTCTTAAAGAAGAGATACTAGACACTGCCAGTATGAATGAGATAGTGCTCTAGAAATTAACTAAAAATAAAACATCTATTTCTTTGATATAAAAATAAACTGGCAGGGACAAGAACAGGCAAGGGAGATGTAAATTAATCCTACTTTTGTCACGTTGAATTTTAAGCATCTACTGAGAATCCAGGGGAGTGGATATGGTCAATAAAACACAAAGAATGGGGCCAGCGCTGTGGCGTAGCGGGTAAAGCTGCCACCTGTCATGCCGGCATCCCATATGGATGCCAGTTCAAGTCCCAGCTGCTCCACTTCCGATCCAGCTCTCTGCTATGGTCTGGGAAAGCAGTAGAAGATGGCCCAAGTCTCTGGGCTTCTGCACCCATGTGGGAGACCCAGAAAAACCTCATGGCTCCTGGCTTCAGATCAGTGCAGCTCTAGCTTTGCAGCCATCTGGGAAGTAAACCAGCAGATAGAAGATCTCTCTCTCTCTCTCTCTCTCTCTCTCTAACTCTGCCTTTCAAACAAATAAATAAATCTTTAAACACACACACACACACACACACACACACAAAGAGTAAGACATGGCCGCTGATATTCATTCACAGAACTAATATGTATCAAGCACCTGCAGCATGTACCAGGCACTAGCCTCAACACTAGAGATGCAAACTTGTATAAGAAATATTTGGGGGCCGGAAATATTTGGGGGCCGGCGCCACAGCTCACTAGGCTAATCCTCCGCCTTGCGGCGCCGGCACACCGGGTTCCAGTCCCAGTCGGGGTGCCGGATTCTGTCCCGGTTGCCCCTCTTCCAGGCCAGCTCTCTGCTGTGGCCAGGGAGTGCAGTGGAGGATGGCCCAAGTGCTTGGGCCCTGCACCCCATGGGAGACCAGGATAAGTACCTGGCTCCTGCCATCGGATCAGAGTGGTGCGCCGGCCACAGCGCACCGGCCACGGCAGCCATTGGAGGGTGAACCAACGGTAAAGGAAGACCTTTCTCTCTGTCTCTCTCTCTCACTATCTACTCTGCCTGTCCAAAAAATAAATAAATAAATAAAAATTAAAAAAAAAGAGAAATATTTGGCAGTTGAGAGCTGAGGACCCAGATATCCAGAGTTCAGTGAGTCTAAAGTAGCTCTCAGGTCAGGTCTCCAATGAAATCATTGCTCTGATTTTTTTTTTCTTTTTGACAGGCAGAGTGAGACAGTGAGAGAGACAGAAAGGTCTTCCTTCCGTTGGTTCACTCCCCAAATGGCCACTACGGCTGGCGCACTGGGCCGATCCAAAGCCAGGAGCCAGGTGCTTCCTCCTGGTCTCCCATGCAGGTGCAGGGCCCAAGCACTTGGACCATCCTCCACTGCCTTCCCAGGCCACAGAGCTGGACTAGAAGAGGAGCAACCGGGACAGAACCGGCGCCCCATCCGGGACTAGAACCCAGGGTGCTGGTGCAGCAGGTGGAGGATTAGCCTAGTGAGCCGTGGCGCCAGCCAGCATTGCTCTGATTTTTCACACCTCCACCATTCACCTTACTTCTTTACATTCATATAATCCGCCCTTGTGATGAACCTTCCTCATTTTGTTTTTCTATTTCCAGATGTCAGAGAGGGTGGACTGGTTACAAAGCCAAAATGGAGTATGCAAAGTTGATGTCTATTCACCTGGAGACAACCAGACCCAGGACTGGAAAATGGTAAGGTTCAACCTCTTTTTCACACCAGAAATATGTGGGGGTGTCCCCACTAGGCATCTCTTATTTTTGAAGATGGAGTTCTTGGAAGAAAAGTTAGTTCCTCTATAACAAAAATTTACATCTACAGTGGGTTATTTTTTTAGATTTATTTTATCTATTTGAAAGAGTTACAGAGAGAGGTAGAGACAGAGGGATAGGTCTTCCATCTGCTGGTTCACTCCCCAGATGGCCACAACGGCCAGAGCTGTGCCAATCCAAAGCCAGGAGCTAGGAGCTTCTTCCAGGTCTCCCATGGGGGTGCAGGGACCCAAGGACTTGGGCCACCTTCTGCTTTCCCAGGTCATAGCAGAGATCTGAGTTGGAAGTAGAGCAGCCAGGACTCAAAGACTCAAACCAGCGTACATATGTGATGCTGGCGCTTCAGGCCAGAGCTTTAACCCACTGTGCCACAGTGCCAGCCCCATCCATCTATAGTGTTTTTTTTAAAAATGTCTATCCTGTGTATATCTTTGGCAGGAGAATATACTCTTTTTTTAAAAAAGATTTATTTATTTACTTGAAAGTCAGAGTTACACACAGAGAGAGGTAGAGACAGAGGGAGAGGTCTTCCATCCGATGGTTCACTTTCCAGTTGGCTGCAACAGCTGGAGCTGCGCCGATCCAAAGCCAGGAGCCAGGAGCTTCTTCCGGGTCTCCCACATGGGTGCAGAGGCCCAAGGACTTGGGCCATCTTCTACTGCTTTCCAGGCCACAGCAGAGAGCTGGATCAGAAGTGGAGCAACTGGGACTAGAACCGGCACCCATATGGGAGGCTGGTGCCTCAGGCCAGGGCGTTAACCAACTGCGCCACAGCACCGGCCCCAAGAATATACTCTTAATTCAAGAAGCAAATATATTAGAGCTGTAAAATTTTGTTTCATTTTCCAACAGACAGGTATCTAAAGTAAATGTATTTAGGGCTTATAGAATATATTTTCTGAAATGTGAAATGCCTTAAAATGCTCAGAACTCTGAACTTTCAATAACATTGTCATTGTGCCTTCATCATTCAACAGACATTTATTAAATACTTAGTATCAGGCACTGTATCCATTAGGGTCCAGTGAGAATATGGAAAACATACCAGTTATTAGGAAGAAATCATTGACATTGACTACTTAACTCCCAGAGGGCATAAAAGAGGACTCCAGGAGTTCCAGAAACGCCAAATGCAGATGGCAGTTACTATCCCTAGACTGAAAGTGGTACAAAAGAAGAAACTTGGAATTCACAGAAGTTCCCTCTCCCTCACCCAAGGCTCTTCCAGTTTCTTCCTGCCACAGGAAGCTCCACAAAGGATGCAGTAGGGCTAGATGGAAGCCACTGCCTCTCGCCATAGCTGTGCCGTGCTCCTCCTGTGTCCTCTACTGCCAAAGGAAATATGTTTAAAAGATCGAGTTCTGGTATCCCAAAGGGAGGCAAAGGGTGAATTTAGAGTGAGAGGTAATAAATTAATAACTGGCCGAGACCTGTGCTCAGTGTTAGGGTCAGAAATATAAAATTGGGCAAAATTCTCACCTTTTAAGGACCTCCTAATCAAACGGAATCAGCACTTTAATTCATATCTTCAGTATTAGCATTTGTCAGGGGCAGGCCTTTAGCCCAGCAGTTAAGATGCCAGTTGGGATACCTGTGTCCCACACCAGAATACATGGGTTGGATATCCAACTCCACCTCCTGACTCCGGTCTCCTGAAAACGCAGCCCCTGAGAGGCAGCAGTGATGGCTCAAGTAATTGGGTCCCTGCCACCTATGGGAGAGACCTGGTTTGAGTTCAAAACTCCCAGTTTCAGCCATCCACTCCACCCTGCCCCAGCCATTGCAGGCATTTGTGGAGCAGACCAGCAGGTAAGAGCTACCTCTGTCTGTCACTTTCTCTTATTTACTTCTTTTTTAAAAAAATGAAAGAATTGGAGATTAGGCATAGTTGTTAAAACACCAGTTGGAATGCATTGGAATACCTGGGCTTGAGTCCTGGCTCTGCTCCTGACTTAAGCTTCTTACTAATGAGCATCCTGGGAGGCGGCAGGTAAGGGTTCATGTGCTTGTGTCCCTGCCAGAACCACATAAGAGACCTGGGTTGAATTCCCAGTTCCTGGCTTCAGCCTGACCAAGCCCAAGCCATTCCAGGCATTTTAGAGAACGAACCAGTGTATAGGAATGCACTGTTTGTTGCTGTCTCTCTCTTTCTATTCTCAATTAATTATCTTAAAAACATCTATTAAACACCAATTGGATGACCCATTGTCTTTTGTCTAAAATCTACTTGGTCTATCTATATTTAGCCTAAAAGAAAACACAGATCTATACAAGGTATTAACACATATACTTAGTCAATATCCAATGACTAGAAAGGCCAACTAAGACTGCTTCTACTTAATCTTATATATATCTCTGTCTTTTCATTTTGAGGGGAAAAAAAAGGCAGATCAGTTTCAATGGGAGGCCAAAGAAACAAAAATCCTTTGATTTTCACTAAATGAGCAGCACAATGAGAGATGCAAAAAATAACAAAATATTTTCTGCCTCCATGAATTGTATCACTCATACATGACAATATAAATATAATTTAAGAGCTTTAAATAATAGTTGGACATTAACAAAAAAGGGTTCATGACTATGTGCCAAATAGATTTTCTGGACAATTGCTGCAGATGCTTAAAGAATGGATCATTTCAAAATGGGAGGTGGGTGTGGCCATTGGGGCACAGCACGTTAAGACACTGCTTGGTACCCACATCCCACATCAGAGTTCCAGGGAGCAAGTTCTGGCTACTCTACCTCCACAGCTTCCTGCTAATGCCTCCTGGAGGCAGCATGCCACACAGGTGGGAGACCTGGATGGAGCTCCCTGCTCCTAGCTTCAGCCTGGCCTCGCCCTGGTTATTTACAGGCATTTGGGGAGTGAACAAGTGATGGAAGAGTCTCTGTCTCTGCCTCTCTCTCTCTCTCTCTCTCTCTCTGCCTTTCAAATAAATGAAAAAAAAAAACACAAAAAAGTGAACATTAAAAAAATGCCTGTATTTAAAAACTGGGCAGTGACCAGAGAAAATTGTATAAGGCATTTAGTTGAGTTGGATGAGGAGAAATGGGACAGGGAGGTATATAGTCGACTTATACTAAGCTGCTGAAACAGAAGATAGGCAAGCAGAGGAAATTAGGGCCATTGACCCTTCTTATATTCTTCTAAATGGACTTGAAAATTCGCCTGATTCAGAAGCAGTTTGGCATCCTTCTTTCCCAGTTGCTCAGGATCCTGAAGACAAAGGTTACAAGAGGCAGAGGGTTTTCAGAGATGGGTGTTCATTGACAGCCCTGGAGGAAATGCAGGTGCTTAGTTTTTTAATTTTTTTTTTAATTTTTGACAGGCAGAGTGGACAGTGAGAGAGACAGAGAGAAAGGTCTTCCTTTACCGTTGGTTCACCCTCCAATGGCTGCTGTAGCTGGTGCGCTGCAGCCGGCGCACCACACTGATCCGAAGCCGGGAGCCAGGTGCTTCTCCTGGTCTCCCATGGGGTGCAGGGCCCAAGCACTTGGGCCATCCTCCACTGCACTCCCTGGCCACAGCAGAGAGCTGGCCTGGAAGAGGGGCAACCAGGACTAGAACCCGGTGCCCCAACAGGGACTAGAACCCAGTGTGCTGGCGCCGCAAGGCGGAGGATTAGCCTATTGAGCCGCAGCGCTGGCCTAGTTTTTTAATCTTAGCTACTATGACCTGCAACCACTTTCACAATAATTCTTGTTAATCCAGTGGAATAATAGATACAGGGTACACATATTTCAGATTTTAGAAACCAGACAATAAAAACCGATAAACACAGCAAGCTAACACAGTTCTGCAGAGTTTATTGCAAGGTTCTACTTTTGTTTCCTTTTTAATGTTCTGTGAAAAGAATTGAAAAAGATAAAAGAATAAATACCATATCTTCATTATAATAAGGCTTTCCTATACCGTATATATTACAGCCCAGTTACGGAAACTTGCCTATTTATAGGCGTATGTTCCTGTTCCATTCAGATATGAAAGCAAATGCATGTTAAATACTTTATTTAACTCATTAAGAGGAAATTGGTGAAGTGTTAACAGCCAGGTCAAAGGAGAGTTTTTTTAAAGATGAATTTGTAATCCAGAATATTAAAATGAATGGTGCAAATGGAGGAAAATAATCCCCATCCACAGTGGGGAATTGAACTCAGCTTCTACCAGACAGAACAGAATCACTTCTTAAATCATTTATTTATTTGAGAGGCAGAGAGACAGAGAAAGAAGCCATAGATGAAGAGACAGAGATAAACTATCCACTGGTTCACTCCCTAATTGCCGGTGACAGCAAGGGCTGGGCCAGGTCAGAGCCAGGAGCCAGGAACTGAATCCACGTTTGACACAGGGGTGGAAGGGACCCAAGAGCTTGAGTCACCAGCTGCTGCTTTCCAGGTACACATCAGCAGAAAACTGGAATTGGGGACCAATCCAGGACTTCAGCCCAGGCACCCCAATATGGGATGTGGGCATCCCAACCAGTGTCTTTACCACTGTACCAAACATCCATTATTTTGCATTGCTCTCAATTACCTACAGTTCGCAGAGCTGCAATACAGCTCCCACAGAATCATAATAAGAATCAGGTCACGTAGCTGGTTGTAGACAATGCTTTATATACAGACAATGCATATAGTTTTTTACTGAAAAATTTCTCCTTCATTCTGATTAAAGATGAGCTCAAGGTAACATTACTCTTGATGACAAAAAACTGGTTTCATCAGATTTGGCCTGATTATTTTATGTACATTCAACAACTAGATAGGCATCCACAAATTTACTTTATTGGAAATTTTCATAAGGAGGCTATGAAAGACTTTTTAAGGCTTCGATTAGTTTCTACCCTGAGACTAGAAAGTCAGGCCAAATCCACCATGATTGAGCTGCAGTCCCTAGAAAAATAAGCATGTGTACAAGTTTTTCTAAACCTATTTGTTCCTAATTGTAATCTCAACAACCTGTATTAATCATAACTTTTAACCAAAGCACTTGCCATGTTTTAATAACCTTATCTTTTAGTTCTATTTTCACAGAACTTTAAAGAAATTTTTTTTTTGCAAGGCAAAGAGACAGAGACAGAAATATCTTCCATTTGCTGATTCACTCCCTAAATGGCCACAACAGCCGGTTGGACCAAGTCAAAGCCAGGAGCTAGGAACTCCATCTGGGTCTCCATATGGGAGTGAAGGACCCCAGAACTTGGGCCATCAATTGCTGCCTCCCAGGATGTGCATTGGCAGGCAGCTAGAAGGGAAATGGAGTCAGAACTCAAAGCAGCCACTCTGATACAGGATGCAAGCATGCCAACCACTGCACTAAACACCCACCCCTAACCAAAATATTTTCTATTCCATTCCACAAGGAAGATGGTGGGAGGGGTGTATCTGAGAGGAGGGGTGGTAGTTTATACTATGAACTGTCACATACCAACAGACCAGCAGAATTCATAAACACACACGAAGACAACTTCCTACTGTCCCGTGTATCTAAGGTACAACCTAAGGTAAAAGTGAACACATTCAGAAACAGACTCAAAGATACAGCCTGTCTATAGTCATGAAAGAAGCAAAAGTGTACAAACTTTATGCTTAGCTATCAAAGCTTCAGCATTTTGTCTTACTTAGAAATATATCCAATGAATATATAGTAACTCACTCAATATCAATCCCGTGTTTTAAGTTACATAATGTTATAAAGTTATCATCAAACTGATATACTATGAAACAATAGTAGCTTGAAATAAAATTTTTCATAGTAATTTATTTTTTCATATCTTAAACAAAAAGTTTATTAATAATATGTCAGTAATGTAAAAATTTATACTTGTGTTATACTTAACATTAATAAATTAAAAATGTCATACCTATTTTCATTAAATAAAATGATTAAACTAGCTTCATTTGCTGAAGATTTCCCAGACTTGAACTTCAGTTCAAAAAATGTTTCTGCTAGTTTCTACAAATACTTTTTTCATAGCATCTTTAAAATATTAGATGTTCTACTTCCTTAGTTGCTAGGGATCTCAGTAATATTCAATTTACATAAATATGTATATATATATATGCCAATCAGAATAGAGTTTCTTTAAGAGACCTTGTAATATAATTTACTAATATTATCTGGAAGTGGAAAGATATTGGTGCTTTTCTGAATTACAGACACACATAGTGATACAGACACTGATGAAGACAGTTTATAGCTTCCATTTTAAACTTTCAGCTGTGCATCAAAAGTAAACACAGAAATAGAAAATTCACTGTCCAGATACCAAAGAGCTCTTCTTCCAAGTAGGCACAGAATTCTTCAGTGAGCTTATAGTGGACCAGAAAATAAATACTAGCAAAAGAGATTTTCTGTTGTCTCTCACCTAACAGAGGATACATCTCTTTAAATCAATGATCCATTAAAGAGATCACCCAGGGGCCGGTGTGGTGGCACAGTGGGTTAAGCTGCTTGCAATGCTGGCATCTCATATCAGAGTTTGAGTCCTAGCTACTCCAATTCTGATCCAGCTTCCTGCTAATATTGCTGGGAGGCAGTGGATGATGACATACTTGGGCCAATGCTACCCGTGTGGAAGAACAGGGTAAAGTTCCTGGCTCCTGGCTTTTGGCCTGGCCCAGCACTGGCCATTGTGGCCATTTGGGGAGTGAACCAGCAGGTGGAAGATTTCTCTCTCTCTCTCTCTCTGTAACTCCGCTTTTCAAATAAATAAAATGAAAATATTTTGAAAAATAAAAATGTTTCAACTCACCATTATTTTTTGAAAAAGAGAGCAGTTACTCAATGATCAAACAATAAAACTCCCCATCTTTGCTGTCACCAGTAATTATTGACCATCAATGGACCAAAACTAAAACCAAAAATGAAACTAAGAAAATAGAAGGTCTGGAAAGTTCTATTACCGCTCTGGGGACCAAGAAAAGACACACCTGATGATGCCCATCACTTATGATGACCTTGGGTGAATCTGTTGGGTATCTTGGTGGAAAACTTCCAAAACCATTAAAAGATAGTTTTCAGAGAAGGATACAATCATGACCCTCATAATTATACGTGTACAAAATGGACACAGATCTTTTTTAACTCGTGAATGAGGAACTGGTGAGGCTCAAAAGACACATAATATAGATCAGAAATACTGGAGTGGACACACAAAAGGGGACAAACCTGAAAATTTTTATAGGAGGAGAGGAAATCAGTCAAGCTCTCGTTATCTGTGTGTAGACAGGAATTATATTGCATTGTTGTCAGTTATCTGCTGCTATAGATAATCTGATAATGTGGAAGGTATGCCATAGACAATGTGTATTCTCCACTGAAGCACAAAATTTTCCCTAGAGTAACTATTCAAATTTGGAGAGCCATTTGGGAGAATTTTGAACCAAGCACTATGGCCCTTAACCATATGTGGTTAATAGGAACCTTAATTCAACCCCACAGAGTGCTTGTGCATCTGCTTCTCTAACCTTCAAAGTCATCAAAAACATATGGTACTGCAATGGTGGGGAGTGGATCTGAAGGGCAGGCATTTGATCCAGTTTTTAAGATACCAATTAAGCCGGCACCGTGGCTCAATAGGCTAATCCTCCACCTAGCGGCGCTGGCACACCGGGTTCTAGTCCTGGTCGGGGCACCGGATTCTGTCCCAGTTGCCCCTCTTCCAGGCCAGCTCTCTGCTGTGGCCCGGGAAGGCAGTGGAGGATGGCCCAAGTGCTTGGGCCCTGCACCCCATGGGAGACCAGGAGAAGCACCTGGCTCCTGGCTTCGGATCAGCGCAGTGCGCCGGCCGCGGCGGCCATTGGAGGGTGAACCAACAGCAAAGGAAGACCTTTCTCTCTGTCTCTCTCTCTCACTATCCACTCTGCCTGTCAAAAAAAAAAAAAAAAAAAAAAAAGATACCAATTAAGACGCCTACATTCCATATCAGAGTATGTGGGTTTGGTCTCTGACTCTGGCTCCTGACTAGAACTTTCTGCAGTGCAGGCTCTGGGAGGCAGTAGATGATGGCTCAAGCAATTGGGTTACTGCCACCCACATGGGGAGACCTGGATTGAGTTGCTGATTTCCATCTTGATGCCCTGTCCAGCCTTAACCATTGCAGGCATTTGAGGAGTGGCCAGCAAGTAGAAGTTCTCTATCTGTCTCTCTGCTTCCCACATAAAGCTTGTTTTTAAATTAACTGGCTTTGAACACTTGCCCCTATCATGTACTAACTGTGAGATGGTAACCAAATTACTCAACTTATCCAGGCTTCTGTTTTCTTACCTGTGTAACTGCAAGAGTAAAACCTACCTTTGAAGTGTGAGTAGTAGAATTAAACAAAATAATGTATGATGGCTACTAGACTAATCCTCCACCTGTGGTGCCAGTACCCCGGGTTCTAGTCCCAGTTGGGGCGCCAATTCTGTCCCGGCTGCTCCTCTTCCAGTCCAGCTCTCTGCTGTGGCCCGGGAAGGCAGTGGAGGATGGCCCAAGTCCTTGGGCCCTGCACCCACATGGGAGACCAGGAGGAAGCACCTGGCTCCTGGCTTCGGATCTGCACAGCGCGCCAGCCGGAGCAGTCATTTTGGGGGTGAACCAACAGAAGGAAGATCTTTCTCTCTGTCTCTCTCTCACTGTCTAACTCTGCCTGTCAAAAAAAAAAAAATAATAATGTATGTAAAACATTTAGCACAGTGCCTGGCAAACATAAGCATTTAACACATAGGAGCTAGTAATTGTAGGACACTGTGCAGTAGTAAAAATACTAAATTATTTTTTAGAGATGAGCAGTATTTATGGTCATTCCCAGATAAACACATGAACTCAGATAATTTTTTACATTTGACAAGTAGGTCACTTTCGCATACATCATCCTATTGTATCCTATGTTCCAGTGAAGAGTTGTTTCCTCACGTAGATTATAACATGGAGACATGTACATTTGTTCATGTGCTTATCACCTCTAATGTCTATCAAAGACATCAATGTGTCCATCACACAAAACTAATACATTGCCCACAGATAATAACTTCCCAGTTATAAGTCATGTTAAGAGATGTCACCTAGTCCACTGAAAGCCATTTTGCATATCAGACTGTGCTGTTATTAATTATCCAGCAAAGAGATTAATCACATATAATTTTCCCTTTTTAGAAAACTATGTTTGTGGGGCCAGCACCATGGCTCACTTGGTTAATCCTCTGCCTGCAGCTCTGGCATCCCAGATGGGCGCCGGGTTCTAGTCCCAGTTGCTCCTCTTCCTGTCCAGCTCTCTGCTTTAGCCCAGGAAGGCAGTGGAGGATGGCCCAAGTGCTTGGGCCCTGCACCCGCATGGGAGACCAGGAAGAAGCACCTGGCTCCTGACTTTGGATTAGCGCAGCTCCGGCTGTAGCAGCCATTTGGAGGGTGAACCAACGGAAGGAAGATCTTTCTCTCTGTCTCTCTCTTTATCTATAACTCTACCTGTCAAAAAAAAAAAAAAAGGAAATAAATAAAAAAAACTATGTTTGTAATAAGAGACCTAAATAAAATGAGATAAGCCACATAGAAAATAGCAATTAATGTGAAAATAGCAATTAATGTCAATACAAGACAAAGTATACTGATTCAGTTTAAATGCTGATTCTACACATCTGATGACTGTGAGATCTTAAGGTACTTTTAAAGGTTCATGTAAGTGGAATTAAAAGACAAGATTATTTCTTTTTTTTCATGTTTAACCAATTATTTTAAATTATATACAGTAATTACATTTTAGGAACCATGATTCCATAATGTATCTGCATCATTTTTAATATATTTTAAGTAAGTATATTTTGAAGATTGAAATAATTGCATATTCAAAATTAGTCCTTTTAAAGACCTATATTTGAGGGGCTGGCACTGTGCTGCAGTGGGTTAAAGCGTCGGTCTGCAGTGCCAGCATCCCATATGGGTGCCGGTTTGAAGGACAAGCTTATTTCAGTGCAAAAAGATTTAGAAATTCATGCATATTTCTGCATGATACATATTTCATAAACTTCAAAAGTTCTTCAAATTTATTTAACTGTTTTATTTATTGTGAAAGGGAGAGAGAAAGAGAGTAAGAGAGAGAGGACTCTCATCTGCTAGTTCATTCCCCAGATGCCCACAACAGCCAGGGCTGAGCCAAGTCAAAATCAGAAGCCAGGAATCAACCCCATTTTCCCACATGGGTGGCAAGGACCTATCTACTTGAGCCATTACCTACTTCCTCCCAGGGTGTGCATTAGCAGGAAACTGGAATCAGGAGCAGAACTTGGACTTGAACCCAGATAATCCAGAATGGGATGCAGGCATCCCAAGCCATGTCTTAACCTCTGTTCCAAATGCCCATCTCTCCATGGAGACACCTTGTATATTGTGAGAAGCAACAGAATGTGATAGCTGAGAGTATGGGCATTGGAGTTAGACTGCCTAGATTGGAATTCCTACTTCATCAACAATCAGCTGGATAACTTCATATGAGTAGTTTAACCAGTCAGTTCTTCAATGTGTTAGTCCATACCACAAGGATAATATGAGAGCTAATATTCAAGTTTGTTATGAGAACAATATTGCATGAGATAATAGTCTTAAGATACTTAGAGCAGTTCCTGATACATAGTAAGCACTCAGTAAATGGTTACTCTTCTTGTGATGACAGAGCAAGCTTGCGGGGGTGGGGGTTGGTGCCGATGGTTCTTGTGGTTGCCTTTTGAGGTTGTCCTGAACCTTCCCTATCTTTACTTTGTTATAGTCAGATGAATCCTTGTCTGTTCTCAAGGAAGTCTCAAAAGATCCTGTCAGAGTGCTCAGCTGGCTCCGCCGAGACCTGGAAAAAAGTACAGCGGGGTTCCAAGATGTTCGGTTCAAGCCTGGAGAATCACCATTTGGCGAAGAAACGACCAACATAGGAGACCCACACAGAGGTTTCTCTGTGGATGCTTACAACACCACCAACAAAGGCAGCCCAGGGAGATTTCATTTTGAGATAACTCACAAAGAGAGTCCTGCCCAGGGCCCCGGTGCCGTACCTGGCAATGGAAGATCAGTGGATGAAGTTTCCTTCTATGCCAACCGCCTCACAAATCTAGTTATAGCTATGGCCCGCAAAGAGATCAATGAGAAGATTGATGGTTCAGAAAAGAAATGCATTCATCAGTCATTGTACATGGGGGATGAACCTGCACCCACCAAAAGCCTGAGTAAGGTAGCATCCGAGCTGGTGAATGAGACCGTCTCTGCATGTTCCAAGAATAATGACTCAGACAAGGCTCCCGGTTCTGGAGACCGAGCCTCTGGATCATCCAATATCCCAAATTTGAAAAAGAAGTCTACTTTGAAGATCAAGGAGAGCACCGTGGAAAGCAAGGGTGCAGAGGACAAACCTGTTTCTCGGAAGTCTTTCTTCTATAAGGAAGTATTTGAGTCTCGTAATGCAGGTGATGCCCGAGAGGGTGGAAGGTTACCTGGAGAGAGGAAGCTGTTTAGGGGTCAGGAAAGGCCTGATGACTTTACAACTTCCATTAGTCAAGGGATCATGACCTATGCTAATAGCGTGGTATCTGACATGATGGTCTCCATCATGAAGACACTGAGGATCCAGGTGAAAGATACAACCATTGCCACCATCCTGCTGAAGAAGGTACTGATCAAGCATGCCAAAGAAGTGGTCTCTGATCTCATTGACTCCTTCATGAAGAACCTCCACAATGTCACAGGGACCCTGATGACTGATACAGACTTTGTCTCAGCTGTGAAAAGAAGCTTCTTCTCTCATGGAAGCCAAAAGGCCACGGACATCATGGATGCCATGCTGGGTAAGCTATACACTGTGATGTTTACCAAGAAATTTCCTGAGAACCTCAGGAAAACTAAGGACAAGCAAGAGAGTTATTCCCTCATGTCCATGAAAGGAATGGGTGACCCTAGAAACCGAAATGTAAACTTTGCAATGAGATCTGAAGCTAAGTTGAGAGAAAAAATGTATTCTGCCCCCAAGCCTGAGAAGGAGAAGACTTGTGCGGAGACTCTGGGTGAGCACATTATCAAAGAGGGACTGACCATGTGGCATAAAAGTCAACAGAAAGAATGCAAGTCTCCAGGTTTTGAACGTAAGTCTCCAAGTTTAGAACGTAAGTCTCCAGGTTTTGAACGTAAGTCTCCAGGTTTTGAGCATGTAACATTTTCAGCTCCCAACAAACAGTATAAACCTGCACCAGACATTCCTTTTGGGTTTCCCCAGGATACTTGCACCCTCAGCCCCCTGCTGCATCAACCAGAGCAACCTGAGAATTTTATGTACGAGTCAGACTCCTGGGCCAAAGACCTGATTGTATCTGCTCTACTTCTAATTCAATACCACCTCGCCCAGGGCGGAAGGATGGATGCACAGAGCTTCCTGGAAGCTGCGGGCAGCACCAACCTTCCCACCAAGAAGTGCCCTGTAGTTCCTGACGAGTCCAGCCTTAAGATTCCTCATGTGGTTGGTGACCAAGAGCAAGCCGAAAAGAAGGACCTCATGAGTGTCTTCTTCAATTTTATCCGGAACTTACTTGGGGAGACCATTTTCAAGAGTGACAATAGCCCTGAACCCAAGATGCCAGAACAGCCAGCTAAGGAAGAAAGTAGTCGCCACTGTGAGAGACCTGTAACACCTTCTCCCATCAAACTAAATGAAGGCGATGAGACTGGGGGCGCCTTTTCTGGGCTGACCAAGATGGTTGCCAACCAGCTGGATGGCCACATGAATGGGCAGATGGTAGAACACCTGATGGACTCCGTGATGAAGCTGTGCCTCATAATTGCCAAGTCTTGCGACTCTCCCTTGGCAGAACTAGCTGAAGACAAGTCTGGGGATGCCGGCAGGCCAAATTCTGCCTTCCCTGATAATCTCTATGAGTGTTTGCCAGTCAAAGGCACAGGGACAGCAGAAGCTCTCCTGCAGAATGCCTATCAAGCAATCCATAATGAATTGAGAGGTATCTCAGGGCAGCCCCTTGAAGGGTGTGCACCCAAGGTGATAGTCAGCAATCACAACCTCACTGACACAGTTCAGAACAAGCAACTCCAAGCCGTCCTTCAGTGGGTAGCTGCCTCTGAGCTCAATGTCCCTATTTTGTACTTTGCTGGTGATGACGAAGGGATCCAGGAGAAGGTAAGGATGAACATTCAGAGGAGTGTGAAAGTCTTTACTAAGGGCTAACTTGGGATTCCTTTCTGAACAGGCAGAGAGCCCCCAGAAGGGATAGAATAGGAACAGCAGGAATTTAAGATGATGTCTCTCAGCAGAGATAATGGATAACATAAACTTAGATTTCACCCATTAAGAAGCATGAGGATGAGCAAAGGGAGAGATGAAATGATGGTTTTCTCTGTTTTCTGAATTTATTGGTGTAAGGGCACAGATCAAGAACCTCCAACAAAAGCACTGAAGGAATCAGCTTAACTCTGGGTTTTAGGCTGACTTGGATATGACAGCATTACCTACAGAGTGAAGTGGAACTGTTGGGAAGCACTCCTGTGATGCACTGGCTACAGTGACAAAGTTTCTGAATTTATGCTCTCTGAAATGACATGACCCTCTTAGTTTGTTGTCTAGATGGTGTTGGCATTTCAAAGGATTCAATAAGCAATTCCCCACATCCCCTCACCCTAAGTCCCAAATCAGTTGAGAATTAAGATGCAAGAATCAGGGAAATGGGAAACCAACTTGTCACTGTTACTACTGTTAGAAGTAATTGTACCCTCTAAGTCCTTGCTTCTTCACCAAAGGCCTCTGAGGAGCTGTGGAACTTCTCACCCAAGTCCAAGTTTGAGTCTAGAAAGCATGCACACTTCCCCAAGTTGCTGCTTCATACTGGGGTGAGGGAATCTCTCAATGTCTGCTCTTGAACAGTGGCTGTTATCAGTTAGTTAAGGGGTTGCTGAAGAGGCTGAGGTTATTTAGAAAAATTCATCCTCATAGAAACTAGAAGATGTGAGATTCTTTGTTTAATAAGTGGTATTGGTAACTCTCATAATTGGGTTTATCTGATAAGTAGAAGACACTGGATGATATACATCCAGGTTAAGCTATACCAAGTCTAAATTAAAAAAAAATGCATGATGTTGACTTTAGTCTTAGCAAGACTATACTTGCTATTCAAAGGGTAATCTATGGACCAGCAGCCTTGGCATCACCAGGGAGCTTGTAAAAAGTGTAGAATCCCTCCAGACCTATTATATTAGTCTTCATTCTAGCTAATTATCCAGGTGATTTGTGTGTACATTCCCATCTGGGCTGGAGGACAGAACATGAAGTCCTAATACCAGATGTATCCCTAGGGCCCTTGCCAAGCTCTGTCTCCTTACGGGGTCTCCAGTCTGCACAACATCTATTTTGGCACAACACAGCCTTCATGTGTGCAATGTGTGAAAAACACTTTTGTTCTGTAGCCATCTTTTAAGTCAGATTCATCATCTGCAACATACATAATATGTTTGAGATTATTTTGAATTGGAATGTCTGTAATGTATTTATCTAAAGTGGGGAAAGTAGACTTGCAATCCCCCGCCCTTTCTGCACACATGCACACACACGCACACACATGCACTACCACATCTTTTTCCAGTCTGGTAAATACAGTTATTGATGCTATTAAAGGAAAAGAATGGGGAAACAGAGGGGGCAGCATATTCAAACTTCAACCAATGAATAGGTGTGTACCTAATATCAGCATATTTTTAGGACAATTGGATGATGTATATACCTAAGAAACTATCCAAAAATGATTTTTTGGTAGAGGAGAGAGTTTTAATGGGCACAAATGATCTCATATTGATGCAGGTGACTGAACCCAGTGACACTTGGGGTTCATGTGAGCGGTGTAATCACTGTAAATACATTTGTACTTATTTTTAAATAAGTAGTATGTGTGTGTAGTTCAAAATCCAAAAGTACAAAAGGATGCAAAGTGAAAATGAAGGATTTTTTCCTCATTCATATCCTCCATTCCATTTTCCTCTGGTGAGAAAGAAACCATTCTGTTCAATTTCTTGTTTATTCTTCCAGAGAATCTATGCATACACGAGCAGTACTCATATAAAAAATGTTCAAATAATTACACATACATACATATACACTTCTGCAAATATACAGCTGCCACGTTCTTTCTAATGGCTCCATACTACTTTCATTATAAAAGTTTGTTACTTGTTTAATCAATTCCCTGTGTATGGACATTTCAGGTACAGTAGTTTGTGTTACAAGCAGTGTTGTACTGAATATTCTTGAATACACATAATTTTGCACAGGTGCAAATGTGTGTGCTAAAAAGTTAAGAAAGGAACTTCAAGATCACCATGAATGTGCACACATTTTATGTGTATTCCGAGGTTGCCTTTCAAGGAGCTTGTACCAATTTGCCCACCTGTTAAAACAACAGGAGAGTGATTGTTTCCCCACATTTTAACCAAAAGTGGCTACTAAATTTTTGATGTTTGCCCCATGTTGCCTTTACTTCACATTTGTCTCGTAAGTATGGAGTGAGAATGTCTTTGCATAGTTAAAGAACTATTTGAATTTCCCTTTTATTGTGAATGAATTGTTTGTACATAACCTCTGCCAATGGTTGTATTAAGATGTATAACTGTTTTGTATGAATTTAATATATTACAAGGAATCAGCCTTTTTGATATTACGTGTAAGTTTTTCCTTTGGTCTTTCAGTTGGTAATTTTTTTATCTTAGTTTGGTTTTGTCATATACAATTTAGTCAAATTTAAGGCATTTTTCCTTTTTATTTTTGATAGGTTTCATGTCATATTTTGGAAAACATCCTCAATTATATAAAATTAACAAAGCTTTCCCATGTTTTATTTTCTTCTAGTACTTTTATAATGCTTTAAAATATTTAAGGCTTCAGTCCATTTTGAATTCATTTTTATATAAGATATGAAGTATGGATGCAATTTCTTATTTTCTTCCAAATGGCTATCCATCCTTGGTTCTTTTTCTGAGCTATAATATTTCATTGCATTGCCCATCTCAGGTCAGCGGTATGCTGTTTTAATCACTATAATTCTTTAATATTCAAAATTATCTAATAGTATTAGAGACTCCTCATTTCTATATCTCAGAATTTTCCAGGCTCTTACCTGTTTACATCACCTAGCTTTTACCTCTCATTAACAAGTGACCATTAACCTACTTCTACCATTGTAGACTTGCTTTTCCATGATGAGGCTGTGAAATAAGTGGTCTTACATCTAGCTCCATGCATATACCACAATGTTTTTGAAGTTCATACTTTTTGTGGTATCTATCAATACTTCAGTTCCTTTTCGCTGCTGAGTAGTATTTCATTATCCTGATACACACCTTTTGTTTGTTCATTCATCATTCAATAGACATTTTGATGGTTTCCATTGTTTTTTAGTAATTATGAGTAGTGCTACTATGGATACTAACATATAAATATTTGTTTTCATTTCTCTTGGGTGGAAAACAAGGAGTGAAAAGTATAAGTTCTTCAATTACAAAACTGGTTTTCCAAAGTTAGACTATACCATTTTGTATTCTCACCAGCAAATATGTGAATTTCTGTTTCTCTACATCCTTGTCAACATTATTTTTGGGTTCCTTATAGCCAATAGAGTGGTTTCTCATTGTGGATTTGATTTGGCATACGTACAGTAACAGGACTGAGAATACTGAACATATTTTATGTACCCTTTGCAATCCAGATATTCTTTGTTGAATTGTCTGTGCAACTCTTTTGTCCATATTTAGATTTGGTTGTTTTCTTCTTTAGAATTATGAGAGTCTTTTTTTATATTCTGGATGCAAGTCCTTTAGACATATGATTTATAAACGTTTTCTCTCAGTGTACAGAGCTAGTTTTCTCTATATTAAAGATTTATTTATTTATTTGAAAGGCAGAGTTACGGAGAGAGAGATCTTCCATCTGTTGGTTCACGCCCCAAATGGCTGCAATGGCTAGAGCTAGGCCAGGCTGAAGCCAGGATCCAGGAGCTTCTTCCCAGTCTCCTACATGGGTGCAGGGACCCAAGTACTAAGACCATCCTCTGCTGCTTTCCCAGACACATTAGCAGGGAGCTGAATTGGAAGTGGAGCATCTGAGACATGAACTGATGCCCAATGGGATATGAGTGCTGCAGGCAGAGGCTTAACCTGCTGCACCACAACGCAGGCCCCAAGTCTTTTTTTTTTTCTTAAAGGAGTCTTCTGAAGGACAAAAATTTCTAATGGTAAAATCTAAGTTAACATCTTTTGCTTTTATCACTGTGTTTTTGGTGTCATATGTAGTAAGTCTTTGCCTACCTAGTGGTTCTCATTGGGGACAACTTTGCCCCCTGAAAGGACATTTGGCAATGAGTGGAGGTATATTTGGCTGTTATATAGGGAAAGGTTTGCTACTGAAGTCTGATGGGTAGAGGCCAATGATTTTGCTAAACATCCTACAGCCCCACCAAAGAGAATTATCTGGTCCATAAAGTCAATAGCAAGAAACTCTGACCTATCCCAAGGTCATGAAGATTTTCTTTTCTTCTAGATATTTGATTGTTTTAGCTCTTATTATATTATTTGAGTTACATTTTTGTGGATTATGTGAAGTAAGAGTTCAGATTTATTTTGCATATAATATGTAGGTGTCTTAGCACCACATGTTGAAAAGAAAAATAGGTATCTGACCCCTCTGAATTATCCATCTCTTTTATAAAAATTGACCATAAGTGTTACATTCAAGCTTTCTTTTGATTGGTATTTTTATAGTGCATCTTTTTCTATAACTTTATTTTTAACTTATATCATTATTTTTAATGTATTTTTAGTTGACACAGTCATTGTAAATACGTGTAGGGTACAGTGTGACATCTCAGTACACATATACAGTGTGTAATGATCACATCAAGGTAACTGGGATTTCCATTACCTCTGACATTTATCATTTCTTTCTGTTGGGAAACCTTACATTCACATTACTGGCTATTTCAATATATACAATTAATTAATTAATTGTGGGTTTTTTTGACAGGCGGAGTTAGACAGTGAGAGAGAGAGACAGAGACAGAGAGAAAGGTCTTCCTTCCGTTGGTTCACCCCTCAAATGGCTGCTACAGCCAGTGCACCGTGCCAATCTGAAGCCAGGAGCCAGGTGCTTCCTCCTGGTCTCCCATGTGGGTGCAGGGCCCAAGCACTTGGGCCATCTTCCACTGCCTTCCTGGGCCACAGCAGAAAGCTGGACTGGAAGAGGAGCAACCGGGACAGAACCCGGTGCCCAGACGGGGACTAGAACCCGGTGTGCCAGTGCCGCAGATGGAGGATTAGCCTAGTGAGCCGCGGCACTGGCCCAATTAATTGTTTTTAACCATAGTTATCTTAATGTATTATATTTGTGAGTTTTTAAAAAATATTTTATTTATTTATTTGAGAGGCAAAGTTACAGACAGCGAGAGGGAGACATAGAGAGAAAGGTCTTCTACCCACTAGTTCACTCCCCAAATGGTGACAACAGCTGTGGAATCCAAAGCCAGGAGCCAGGAGCTTCTTCTGGGTCTCCCATGTAGGTACAGAGGCCCAAGGACTTGGGCCATCTTCTACCACTTTCCCAGGCCATAAGCGGAGAGCTGGATTGGAAGAACAGCAGCAGGGACAGGAACCAGTGCCCATATGGGATGCTGGTGCCACAGGCAGAGGCTTAGCCTACTCTACCACAGTGCCGGCCCCTGTGTATTATATTTGAAGTGAGTTTTCTTGTAGGCAGCATACATGGGTCATTGTGGGGAGCAATCCGGACTAGACTAAGTTACTCGAATTAGGACTTATTCTATGCATCTGCTCTCCTCTGTGGGGAGCAGCTCGGACTAGACTAAGTTACTGGAATTAAGACTTATTCTATGCATCTGCTCTCCCACAATATGGCGCTGGGAGAGAAGTAAACAGCTTCCGCACAGCTGCCTCCAGTTCAACCAATTAACTGTAGGACTTGCTCCTGATTGGAGAGCAGCGTACTCGGCGTGTGGGCAGCCGAGTTGGGATTGGCGGAGGAGGACTATAAAGGAGGAGAGAAACGGCATGCACCAGGAACATCTATGGGGAACATCTAGCTGAAGGAACACCCGTGCAGCCCCCAAGAGAACCGGCCGGTGGTGTGCCGCTCCCCTGCGGAAGTGGGGAATGCGGCCAGGGGGAACTGCCCTTCCACGGAGGTGGAAGGGATAGTAGCCAACCCGGGAAGAACCAGCAGCAAACCCGGGGAGGGCCGAGCAGACGAAAGAACAGCGCAGGGTTTAGTGTCGTTCCCCCATGAAGACGGGGAGCGACATAATGGTGCCGTGACTCGGATAGGAAACCTAGGACGGATTAGGAAACCTAGAACGGATAGCAAACTTAGGAGGGAAGAAACGGGAAGAACTAGGGAAAATATCGGAGAGAGAAACTAGCAAACAGCCTAGGGAAATTACCGGAGAGAGAGACTAGCAAACAGCCTAGGGAAAAGCCGGACGAAAAAGGTGCCGGAAGAAGCTGTTGAAAGCCTAGGCATAGACTCGGATACGGACTACGGGGGGAAGCTGGGAGAAATCTCTAAGGTCGAAAGCGAAAGTGAAAGCTAGAACAAACAGACTCGGATGCGGACTGTGGGGAGAGGCCAGGAGAAATGAGGGAGGAATATTGTTGGAAGAAAACTTAGGGAAACATACCGGGTAGAGAAAAATGTTAGGGAAATTGAAGCCGCGGGGGGCAGGCCGAGGCGGATACGAAAGCCACTTTGGGATTCTCAAGTTAGCCCGGGAATAGGGGGCGAAAAGTTGAAACCAGAAGCTGAGACGTAAGCCAGATTGGGATCCGTCTGATTAGCCCGGGGAGCAAAGGACGGGAAGCCAAATCGTGGGGCGGAGACGTACGCTGGGTTGAATTCGCCAGGCTAGCCCGGGGAACTTGGATTGAATGCTAGTGGTGGAGACGCAAGCTACGCTGTGTTACTCGCGGAAGCCGCTGCGTGCAGAGAGAGCACGGGGCGTGAGTAGATAGGGAACGGGGCTGGCGTAGGCCGTGGTTCAGACGCGAAAGGGTTAAGCGTGGAGACCGCGGACCGCGCAAAGCCGGGAAGCCGCGCAGATGAGGCGCAGGCTGAAGCGGCTCAGAGCCAGCGAGGCGCGGAGAAGCAGCCTCGGGGCGGAGCCCGCTGGCGGGGCGAGGCGCCGGGAAGCTGCGCGGAGCCGTGAAGCTGCCGGCAGGGCGAGGCGCCGGGAAGCCGCGGGGATAAGAGAAAACAGAAGTTTAGAAATGGAGTGAGAGCGGGAAGCTGCGGGGATAAGAGAAACAGAAGTTTGGAAGTGGAGTGAGAGAAATGGGAATGTTGGCAGATAGAAGTAAAATGGGAGAGATAGGAATGCCCGGAGATAGAGAAATAGAGAGAAATAAGGCCTCCCCTCAACATGCCAATTAGAAGGCTTGGATTCGGTCTGCCCGATTAGTGAGGCGATGAGCACCTGGGCGGCTAGCCGCAGGTCACCGAAGACAGGCACGAATTAACATCAGTAAAGCTTCCCCACAATGCAACAATTAGGAGGCTTGGATTCGGTCTGCCTGATTTAAGGCGGTAAGCGCCAGCAAAGCTCGACCAGAGTATGAGCTGCAGGTCACCGAAGATAGGCACGAACCAACACTAATAAGTCTCCCCCACAATAAGGCAATGAGAAGGCTTGGATTCGGTTTGCCTGATAGGTTTTGTAAACACCTGCAGGCAGTTCTAGCAGAGCAGAGTATGCGCTGCAGGGCACCGAACACAGGCACGCATCAGCGCCTAAAAACCTCCTCACAACACGGCGAAGAGAGGACCCGGATTCGGTTTTCCTGATTGATAGGACTTGTAAGAGCCTGTGGCAACTCTAGCAAGTAGAGCAGAGTGTGTGCCGCGGGACACCGAAGACAGGCGCGTATCAACGCTAAAAAATAAAAAGAAAGGGGGATCTGTGGGGAGCAATCCGGACTAGACTAAGTTACTCGAATTAGGACTTATTCTATGCATCTGCTCTCCTCTGTGGGGAGCAGCTCGGACTAGACTAAGTTACTGGAATTAAGACTTATTCTATGCATCTGCTCTCCCACAATATGGCGCTGGGAGAGAAGTAAACAGCTTCCGCACAGCTGCCTCCAGTTCAACCAATTAACTGTAGGACTTGCTCCTGATTGGAGAGCAGCGTACTCGGCGTGTGGGCAGCCGAGTTGGGATTGGCGGAGGAGGACTATAAAGGAGGAGAGAAACGGCATGCACCAGGAACATCTATGGGGAACATCTAGCTGAAGGAACACCCGTGCAGCCCCCAAGAGAACCGGCCGGTGGTGTGCCGCTCCCCTGCGGAAGTGGGGAATGCGGCCAGGGGGAACTGCCCTTCCACGGAGGTGGAAGGGATAGTAGCCAACCCGGGAAGAACCAGCAGCAAACCCGGGGAGGGCCGAGCAGACGAAAGAACAGCGCAGGGTCCTGTGTCGTTCCTCCACGAAGAGGGGGAGCGACAGGTCATTTTTTTAAAACTCCATTCTGACAATTGTCTGCTGCCTGCTTTATAGGTATGTTTGGGTTTAAGTCTACTCAGCACTATTTTATTACTTGCTTCTGTTTGCTTTGCCTTCCTGTTTTCCCTTTGCTCTCTGCTTTTGGGTTATTTGAACTTTTCTTAGTATTGCATAGCAATGTATATTTTACTGTACCTCTGTGTAGGTTTTGTGTGGTATGGTTTATCTGATTACAATATAGCTACTTTTCAGAGTCCGCGCAATTCACTGAATCGATCACCACATACTCTGCAATGTAATACATTGCTACCATTTTTGTTCCTTTATCCTTCCTCCTTTATATTCTAGTTGTCTTATGCATTTAACCTGCATACATTGAAAAAATATTCAACCAATGTCATTTTTGCTATCAATCACAAAACATTTTTGAAAACGGAAAAGGAAAGTCTACTATTTATAGTAAGAGTGTTACCTGTTTATTCCTGTCACATCATCATCTCTCCTTCCAAAGAATTTAATTTAGTCATGCTTCTGGAGCACAGTTAGTGCAGTGAAAAAAAGTGGTGAAAATGGACATCCTTATCTGGTTCCATATCTGAGGGGCAATGATTTCACCTTTTGTCCATTTGGTTTGATACTGGCTGATGATTTCTCATGGATAGCCTTTAAAATTTTGAGGTATGTTCCTTCTATACATATATGTGTATATACTATATATTAGTATTAAAACTTTAACACATATATAGAATACTATATACTACATTACACATATATAGTATACAACTATATAGTATACTATATATACTATACTATATATTATATACTATATATACTGTATTATATATTATATATACTATATACTATATATACAACTATATAGTATACTACATATAGTATACTATATATACTGTACTATATATTATATATACTATATATACAGTATATAGTATATATATTATTAAATCTTTTATTTGAGCCATTTCTTTTTAATGTAAGCACTTAATGCCATACTATATATAGTATATAGTATAGTATATATAGTATATATATACTATATAATATATAGTGTATATATAGTATATAGTATACTGTTCTATATATGTGTAATATACATGTATACTATACTATATATGTGTAGTGTTTTATCATTAAGGAGTGTTGAATCTTATCAAATGGCTTCTCCACATCTATTGGGATGACCGTATGGTTTTTGTTCTTCATTCTGTTCATGTGATTTATGGCATTTATTGATTTGTGTATGTTGAACCACCCTTGAATTTCTGGGATAAATCCCACTTGATTGTGATGCATGATCTTTTTTTTAATGTTTTTTGATTCAATCGTTGAGAATCGTTGTGTCTATGTGCATCAAGGCCATAGATCTGTAGCTTTTTATTTTTTATGTGTTGTGTCTTTGTTCAGTTTTGGCATCAGATTGTTTCTGGCCTCATAAAAAAGAGTTTGGGAGGAGCTCCATGCTGTTCAATATGTTGGAGTAGTTTGAAAGGCATTGGAGTTAGTTTCTCTTTAAATGTTTTGTAAAACTCAGGAGTAAAGCCATCAGGTCCTGGACTTTTCCTTGATGGAAGACTTTTGATTGCTGCTTTAGTCTCATTGCTTGTTATGGGTCTGTTTAGATTGCCTGTATCTTCTTCATTTAATCTTGGTAGGTTATTTGTATCCAGAAATTTATCCATTTCTTCAAGTTTATTTCTTTTCAGTTTATTAGCATATAGTTCTTCACAGTAGCTTCTTATGATCCTTTGTATGTCAATGGTGTCAGTTGTAATGTCTCCTTTTACATCTCCAATTTTATTTGAGTTTTCCTCTTTTTCTCTTTGTTAGTCTAGCTGAAGGTTTAGCTTCTCAAAAAAACCAGTTTTTGTTTTGTTGATATTTTAAATTTTTTTAGTTTCAGTTTCATGTATTTCTACCCTGATCCTTATTATTTCTTACCTCCTACTGATTTGTTTTTTTACTAAGTCATTGATATGTATTATTAAATATTTTATTTGAGCCATTTCTTTTTAATGTAAGCACTTAATGCCATACACTCCCCTCTTAATGGTGCTTTTACTGTATCCCACAGGATTTCCTATGTTGTGTCTTCATTCTCATTTGTCTCAAGATAGTTTTTTATTTCCTTTATAATTTCTTCACTGACCCATTGTTCATTCAGTAGCATGTTGTTCAATTTCCATGTATTTATGAGTATTCTGTTGTTCTTGTTGTTGATTTATAGTTTTAGTCCTTTGTTGTCTTAGAAGATACATCATATGATTTCAACTTTTTAAAAATAGACTGAGACCTCATTTGTGGCCCAATGTATGATCTATCCTAGAAAATCTCCCATATGCATTTGCTTTAATCTGAAAATGTCTGTCTCTGACCTTAATTCCCGAGGTGTATTTCTGCTGGGTATAGAATTCTGGCTTGGCAATCCTTTACTGTTAGCATTTTTAAAATGTGCTACTTCCTCCTGGATTGAGTGGTTTCTGATGAGAAACCTGCATCATGAATAGTAGTTCCTTTATAAATATTGTGGTTTTTCTCTGACTGCTTTCAAGATCTTTTTCTTTTTGTGTAGTTTTCAGCAATTCAATTTCATAGATCTTGGAATGAATTTATTGGGTCTTATTTTATTTTAGGTATACTGAGCTTCTTGAATCTATAGGTTAGCATATTTTGACAATTTAAGGAAACTGTCATCCATTATTTTTTCAAATATTTTTCTGCATCACCGCTTTCTGATTTCCTTTGGGATTCTTTTTTTTTTTTTTTTTTAGATTTTATTTATTTATTTGAGAGGTAGAGTTACAGAGAGAGGGAGAGACAGAGAGAAAAGTCTTCCATCTGCTGGTTCACTCCTCAAATGGCTGCAATGGCCAAAGCTGGGCTGATCCAAAGCCAGGAGCCAGGAGCTTCTTCTGGGTCTCCCATGTGGGTGCAGGGGCCCAAGGACTTGGGCCATCTTCCACTGCTTTTCCAGGCCAAAGCAGAGAGCTGGATCAGAAGAGGACTTGAACCAGCGCCCATATGGGATGCCAGTGCCACATGCAGAGGATTCACCTACTTACCACAGCACCAGCCCTCCTTTGGGATTCTACTGATATAAATGCCTGACCCTTTAGTATTGTCTCCAGAGATCCCTGAATCCTGTTTGTTTTTCCAACCTCCAGTCACTTAATGTTTATTCAGCATGGATAATTTCCATCATTTCGCATTCCTCTCTCATCTTTTTTTCTCCTATTTGGTGCATCCACTACATTTATGTCGCTCCCCGTTTTCGTGGAGGAACGACACAGGACCCTGCGTTGTTCTTTCGTCTGCTCGGCCCTCCCCGGGTTTGCTGCTGGTTCTTCCCGGGTTGGCTACCGACCCTTCCACCTCCGTGGAAGGGCGGTTCCCCCTGCCACATTCCCCACTTCCGCGGGGGAGCGGCACACCGCTGGCCGGCTCTCTCGGGGGCTGCACAGGTGTTCCTTCAGATAGATGTTCCTGGTGCATGTTATCTCTCTCCTCCTTTATAGTCCTCTTCCACCAATCCCAACTCTGCTACCCACAGGCCGAGTACGCTGCTCTCCTCCAATCAGGAGCAGGTCCTACAGTTTATTGGTTGAACTGGAGGCAGCTGTGTAGAAGCTATTTCCTCCTCTCCCAGCGCCATATTGTGGGAGAGCAGATGCATAGAATAAGTCTTAATTCCAGTAACTTAGTCTAGTCCGAGTTGCTCCCAGTTGCTCCCCACAATTTATGTCTTAGATTTTGTTGCTTTTGTTTTAGCTCTGAAGTTTCCATCCAGCTGCTATTTATATCTTTTGTTTCTTCGTGGAGACTTTCTGTGCTTCCTGTATTTCTCAGGGATACCCATGTGGACTTCAGTTTCTCACTGGGAATTGTTCCTTCTAAAAAGGCCCCTGGTAAATGGCCCGCTGGCTCTTTGACCCTTTCTCATGAAGTGTGAAGACCAGAAAGCAGCCAGCGCCATGGCTCACTAGGCTAATCCTCCACCTTGCGGCGCCGGCATACCATGTTCTAGTCCCTGTCGGGGTGCCGGATTCTGTCCCAGTTGCCCCTCTTCCAGGCCAGCTCTCTGCTGTGGCCAGGGAGTGCAGTGGAGGATGGCCCAAGTGCTTGGGCCCTGCACCCCATGGGAGACCAGGAGAAGCACCTGGCTCCTGGCTTCGGATCAGCGCGGTGCGCTGGCCTCAGCGTGCTGGCAGCAGCCATTGGAGGGTGAATCAACGGCAAAAAGGAAGACCTTTCTCTCTGTCTCTCTCTCTCACTGTCCACTCTGCCTGTCAAAAAAAAAAAAAAAAAGCACAGAACCAAAATGTGGTCATCTGAGATAGTTTGCTGCCTTTAGACCCCAGGTGGATGGGAATGGGCTGTGTTCATACCAGAATGGTTGCATTGATTAATCCTTATTCTCATGTTGACTTGGAAACAGAACCAAGCCTAAGGTCCCGAGATCTGGATGTGAGTCTTGCTCTGATTGCTAACAGCATAATTCTGACAGTCTCTACACATTGTCACGAGAGGGAAATGATGGCTGAGGTTGTCTTCCTGCTCTAGGTCCTCTGGCCCATGGGGCATGGATGCAGTATCCACATTTGTACATCGGATATTTCCTCTCTTGCCATTGAGTCTTAGGACAATGATGGGGATGTTTTATGATATCAAGTGAGCACAGAACCTTAAAATCATTTGAGAGCAAGAACACGCTTGATAAACAACTCACTAGGAGCAGATAAACAACTCACTAGGAGCAGAGCCTTGTAGGGAAAAAAAAATAGGAAAATTTTAGTCTTAATGAGGAATCTCATTTTCCATGTCACAGACAGGTGGGAGTTAACATCTCCTTTCAGGGTGCTGCCATCAACTTTCTTGTGTCAAACAGCCCAGCCAATTTTGCAGTTACAGAAATCTTCTCAACATCTGGTTGGAGTCCCTTCAGCTGCAGTAGCCCAGTCTTCCTGGCCTCTTTTATTCTCGCCCTGGCAAGTTCCTCCTGGCCTGCCACGGGGCACCCTGCCCCTTGACTCCCATTTCCTTTCCTTTCCACAGCTGCTTCAGCTCTCGGCTGCCGCTGTGGACAAAGGACGCAGCGTGGGCGAGGTCCTGCAGTCGGTGCTACGCTATGAGAAGGAGCGACAGCTGGACGAGGCAGTGGGAAACGTCACACGGCTGCAGCTGCTGGACTGGCTGATGGTGAACCTGTGACCGGCACCACACACTGCTCCCCTTCCTGCAGCGGTGGGCCCGGCCCTCCCCCCCCGCCCCCTCCCCTTCCTCCTCACTTCCATGGTTCCCCTCCTCTCTACATCCTCCCAGAGGCCTCACATTATCTTCATACCACTCACAGCAAAGACGTGTCATCTTATGCTAGTCACTGGATTTTGCAGATTTTCCTGTCCATGCGAGCAAGGACATAAAATTAAAAAATTACAATTAAAGGGCACCAGGTGTTTGATTTCCTTGAGATCCAGTGGGACCATAAGGTAAAGGAATCGCAGGAGTGGGAAAAACTAATCAGATGGCAGAGGTGAAATAGTATTAGACTGAGAGCCACTAGCAGAGGGTGCTTGGTGTGTGCTGTTTATCCTGCCTCTGTGCCACAATTTTTATCCCCTTCATCTTTAAATTTACCCCTCAAAATAAGCCATAGCTTATCAAGACTTCACTTCAGCTATTATAACCATGAAACTCAGATAATAGCTCCTAATACCCAATCAAAATCATTCTGATTTCAAGGCCCTGGCCTCTTGCTTATTCTCTGTTTTTTTTGGACAGGCAGAGTGGACAGTGAGAGAGACAGAGAGAAAGGTCTTCCCTTTGCCGTTGGTTCACCCTCCAATGGCTGCCGCAGATGGCGTGCTGTGGCCGGCGCACTGCGCTGATCTGAAGGCAGGAGCCAGGTGCTTCTCCTGGTCTTCCATGGAGGTGCAGGGACCAAGGACTTGTGCCATCCTCCACTGCACTCCCGGGCCACAGCAGAGAGCTGGCCTGGAAGAGAGGCAACCGGGACAGAATCCGGTGCCCCGACAGGGACTAGAACCTGGTGTGCCGGCGCCGCAAGGCGGAGGATTAGCCTAGTGAGCCACGGCGCCGGCCCGCTTATTCTCTCTTGAGCTGCAGAACAAATGTCATCTCCAACTTTATCCATGATTGAAGACAGCAACCAAAAAAAAAAAAAAAAAAAGTTCTGGCCTAGGTTCTATTGCCAGTTCTATGGTTTTCTGTCAGTAGGGTCTAAACAGGTTACCTGTCGTGACTCTGTCATTACTGTCCCTACTGCCTCTCCTAGAGAGGTTGTGTTCTTGACTTTTCTGTGCAATTGTGTATTCTTGATCCTTTTTTTCCTTCTAGAAACTTCCTCCTCCTATTTCTCGACATCTCTTGGGAGCTCTACTCTGTCAATTTTTTTTTAAGATTTATTTATTTATTTGAAAGTCAGAGTTACACACAGACAGAAGGAAAGTCAGAGAGAAAGAGAGGTCTTCCATCCGCTGGTTCACTTCCCAGATGGCCACTGTGCTGATCCAAAGACAGGAGCCTAGAGCTTTTTCTGCGTCTCCCACACATTTGTAGGGGCCCAAGGACCTGGGCCATCTCCCACTGCTTTCCCAGGCCATCGCAGAGAGCTGAATCAGAAGTGGAGCAGCCAGGACCCTAACTGGCACCCATTTGGGGTGCTGGCACTGCAGGCAGTGGCCTTACCCGCTTTGCCACAGCGCCAGCCCCTCTGTCAACTCCTTACATGTTTATCTTTCCTAGGATGTTCTCTTGATCTTCTGCTACTGTCCGCATCATCTTTCCTGCAGGACCTGATCTCAAGTCCATAGCTTCAGTTCCCCGATGTCTCCTTTCATGGAATATTATGCAGCAAAGTAAATGAAAACCACAAAGCCAAACATATTTTCCACATTGCTTGTGGTGTTGTGAAACTACGTTTCGTGCAAAATGTTAGCTGTCCTATGATTACAAGCATATAGGAAGTATGTCATTTTGCAGATGAGGAATAGAGGGGGCAATAAGTGGACAGGAGTAGATTTGGGGTGGGGTGTGGCAGATGAGTGAACATACCCTGCTGCTGACTCAGCCTCCCATCCTTTGGGAAACCCTCCATCCCCCACTCCATCCTAGGAGGTGTGGTGCTTTCACCACCATCAGAATGTGGACTTGGCACCCAAGCTGGGAGTCCCAGCATCCCAATCTCTTGGACACAGAGACTGGTCCAAATATAAGCACTTCTCAGGCTTCCCTGCCAGCAATGGAAGACTGCATCTTTTGACTTGATGTTGGTGGTCACTGTAACTTTTGGGAAGAGCTTGTCCTCAGAATAACGTTAACCAAAAAAGAGAAGCAAAGCTAATAGATAAAGAGGGGTCTCAGACCTTTGACCATGTTTGCATTGCTAGATCCTCCTATGCCTGAAACCACATGTACCTTTCCTGTTGCACCAATGAAAGCACTAAATGTTGTCCTGTGATTTACACCAGTCTGAGTTCAGCTTCTATCATTTTCAGAAAGAATTCTGCCCATAGCAAAACCGCTTCCCTGGGGTCCGCACTGTGGCACAGGGAGTTAAGCCACCACTTGTGACACTGGCATCCTATAAGGGAGTGTTTGTTCAAGTCCTGGCTACTCTGCTTCCCATCTAGCTCCCTGCTAATATGCTTGGGAAGGCAATGAAGGGTGGCTCAAGTACTTGAGTCCCTGCCACCCATGTGGGAGACCCTAATGGAATTCCTGGCTCCTGGTTTCATCCTGGCCCAGTCCCAGCTGTTGTGGCCATTTTGGAAGTGAAGCTGCAGATGGAAGATCTCTCTTTCTCTTTGTCTCTGTTTCTGCCGCTCTGCCTTTCAAATAAATCTAAAAGGAAGAAAGGGAGGAAGGATGGAAGGAAGAAAGGAATGGGGGAAGAGAAGGAGGGAGGATGGGAAGAAGGGAAGGGGGGGCCACTTTTCCTCAGCCTTAAAACCACACAACAGAACACTTGTGACCCCAGAAGCCCCAAGGAGCAACTCTGCAGCAGACATCTGCTGGGTGTTGTCTAATTCACCACCGCCCAGACACGGTCTACGGTCTACCTGGAGATAGCCTAAGCTCCCGAAAGTTGAAGGCTCCTTCCTCAAGGCTGCCTCCCCAGTAAGCCCCAGGCTACTTTTACAACCTGACCAACCGAGCTACAAATTACAAAATCCTGTGACACCACCCCCCACCCCCCGCAGAGTCCATTAATTTGAGTGGCTCACAGAATTCTGGGAAACACATTGACTGACTGATTACAAAGTATCCACCTGAAGAGATGTGTAGGGTAAAGTATGGGGAAGGGGCACCGAACACCCATGCCCTCTCTGGCTGCCGTTCTCCAGGAACCTCCACATGTTCGGCTATCCAGAAGCTCTCTGAACGCTGTCCCCTTGGGTTTTTATGGAGGCCTCACTGCATGCCTGAAGCATGGGCAAGTTTGTAAAAGAAGACTTCCACAAGGGCACGATCTAATGCTAATAGACTGGCTGGGGAAACCAGCAGAGCCTCTCTGTTCAGATTCTTCTTGGCCTCTGTGTAGTGCTTTGCAGGTGTGGGACACTAAAATGAGGGTCTTCACAGATCAATCGGACCAGGGGAGGTCTGAGAATTTCTTGATGGCTAGCTAAAAAGATGGGAAAATTGTAGTTTCTTTGACTTCCCCTGGGAGAAGAGAAATTCTAGTTCTATGCCTTCCTCAGTGGGCAACAGGGAAGGTGAGTTATGAACCAGGAACCATGCACAAAAACCAAAATATATATACAAGTATATGAATTTATTATAATGTCATAAATCCTAACTGACATCGGTTGGCAGTCATAGGCAAGAAGAAAAAAATTTTTTCTTTTATTTAGAGTTCTATGAATGGTGCCATAGCAATGAGTATTTAAAACTACTCCTCCCCCCAGAAGACATAAGGATTAAGTTTAGGTGCAAGGACATCACCTCTATGCTTCCTAAGCAAGTCACGCCAACTGGCCACGAGACTAGAGCTGTGTGTTTTGTTTTTCTTTTTAAACAAATGTTTATGCATTAAAAAACAACAATCTGAAGTATTGTACAATCTGAGTGCCATCTCTAGTATAAATCATTGGTGGGAAGGAACAGGACATGCCCTCAGCAAGAGTCATACAATAGGTGGTAAAATATTCGTGTTCTTGGGAGAGGAGTTTTTGCTTTGCTGTCCTGTGGTGGTCACAGCTACGTCAGGCCCAATGACTGCCTCTGATTTTCCAGGAGCTTCTGCTAGGTGAGGCAGCTGGACTGTGTCAGTTGCATGCTGGCCAGAGTCCTTCAGATCACCTGCATTCTGGATATGCTTAGTGGCACTGTCTTTTACTTTCTCTGTCCTCTCTTTGTTCCTCTCATCTGCTGAAGGAGAGAGAAGACAGGAAAAACAAGTGTTCAAATGTGAATTGTTATATTTTCTAACTGTCCAGTAAGCTGTCTATCACCTTGGGGAAATCATGGTTGTAATGATATAAAAACAGTTCGGGGAAGGTGTAGCATGCAACAGGTTAAGCTGCTGCTTGGGGTATTGACATCACATATCAGAGTGCCAGTTCAAACCCTGGCTACTGTAAAACATGCTCTATGGTATTCTAACCACTTTACATTTACTGATTCATTAGATCCCTCAGCCTCCCTGGAGAGTAGGTATCATTCTCCTTAACATAAATGAACAAACTGAGATACACAGAGGAAAGGCTAACTGCCCGAGGACACCTGGTAAGTAGAAAAGCCAGAATTTAATCCCAGGGAACCAGACTCCAGTAACTTGTGTTTAACCACTGGATTCTCTTAAAAGCTTTGTAGGATGCCATCATGTGCCATTGAGAAAAATTCAAAAGATAAACAAAAGGCACAAAGAGGGTAGACACAGTGAAAGAGGAGGGAAGAGTAAAGGACTATAGAAGAATAATAAGAAATCCTGATGATAAGGTGAAGGAAAAAAAAAACAAACAGCTAGAGCCAAGTTCATTGAAAAAGGAAGGAAAATCCCAAAAGTAGTGAGGAAGCCGGAAGTGATGCAAGATTGAGCTCAGGGATGTTGGCGTGCGAGTCCTCTAACAAAGCCTGGCAGTCTGGACTCTGGAGGTAGGTCTGGCTGTTTGAGGGCTGTACCTTTTATGCTGGACAGCTGATATCCTTGAACCTTACCCTTCCTTGTCTCAGGAGGCAAACAGAAACTGGATTTCCTCAGGGTCTGGTGCCTGGCTCGTGGCTTGAGGTTCCGTGACTCATGGATCCAAGTGTGTTTGAGGGCCTGCTCAGGGGTCATTCTCAGAGAAGGGTCCCACCTGTGCACCAACAAAGCCTGGTGTGGGTGACTGTTGATCAGTTTACTTCTGTAATGTTAAGATTGAGACTTTTTTTAAACCTAGTAAGTATGTTTCCATTTAACCTATGTTGTATCACAAAGACATCATAGAAGAGGGACTATAACATAAAATGTAAAAGTTCCTAGAAATAACCATTGGAAATAATCTTTTTTAGACCATTTTTGTGACAGGCTGGGGAATATATTAGCATCCAAGTCTTACAGAATTCCTAGGAATTCCCTTATAAGAAAAGATATAAAGGAATCTTAACCAATGATACAGGGTTTGATAGGTTAAGGAGATAAAAATGAGGAGATATTTAATTTCAATTCCTCTTCCAAGTTGTGAGCAAGCAGTCGTTTGCACTGAAAAAGAAAACACCCGCAGTAATGTCTGTTGGTAGGGAGCCATGTTCTGGATGGGTGGGGTTTCTGGATGCCTCATCTCTGGAACCAGTTTCTGTCATTTGCTGAGGGGCAGGCAGCCTAGAGCCTCAGCACGAGGCTGGGGGCAGGGTGTGGGTGAAGATGGGGTACAAGACCTCTGACTCAATTACTCAGGTGAGTACACAGCATGACCCCCCAAGATGGGAATACTTTGATATTACCAGAGGGTTTCCCTCTGTGCTGGTAACTAAATTCCAGAGTGCACAAATGCCAGGAGAGTGTTTTACTACTACTACTCTATACCACTAAAAGAATGGCAGAGTAGAAAGATATGGTCTTTTAAAAATGCCAAATAACCCACAGGACTGAGAGAGCTCAGGCATCCCTGGAAGGGGCCTTTGTAATACCTCATTTTATAGAAAAGAAAACCGAGCTCAGAGAGAAGCGATGACTTGCCAAGTATCATGCAACTAATCAACTTGCTGCTCAGTGGAGACATTTCCAAAGCTTCTTGAATAGTAGTGAAACAGTAAGACAAGTTAGCATCTTCCATACACCTTCTACACAGGGCATTACGCTGGGTGCTCTATGTGTTACATCTTTTTTACTGCGATTTCACTAAGGCACAGAACCTAATTTCTCAGACTCAACGCATGCATATGGACTGTACAAAGTTGTACAGAACAAATGGTTTATAGCCCACTGTTCCCCTAATTCCATACTATAGGATTTGGACACAAAATCCTAAGGGGGTGGGATGAGCCCCGAATCTACTTTACCCTGGGTTTGTGTGTGTGTACAAGTGACAACAGGCACACTGAAGAGGCTGGCTTCAGATCATGGAAGCAGAAGGCATTTAGGACTGGCCCACACTCTCACTGCCAGGCAGCTTGAGGCCAGGAAGATGGCAGGTGTCACCCACACGCTGCGTAATCGGACAAGTCACCTAACCAGTTTGGGTTTTGGCAAAACGGAGCAGCTCTTTCACCGCGACCATCACACAGGGGAGGGAGCCGTGTGATAGGACAGCAGATGTGAAAGCAGTTTGTTGATGTAAAGGCTCTGTTGCCGGTATTTATCACTGTCATTTTTCTTAAGTCTCTCCCAGCCTTAGATTTTCACAGGCGAACGTGTTCAACAGTGTTTAACAGGAAACCCAGAGGCAACGCCAGGCCAAGAAACTCACACCAGACACCTTCTGAGGAAGTCCAGGAAGCTGGCGTCGTAGGTTTTCAGCACCATTGTGAGATCCTTGGAATCCGGGTATCTTTTCTTCCCCCTGTTGTTGGCTATAGTTCTAGGAAACCCTTTGGAATCTTTAGAGATACAACATTCTGCATTTAGTTACAGGTGTAAGGAACCTGTGGTCACAGCCCAGCTGCCCACTGGAGTGGTCTTTAACAGCTCTTTTGCTTTCTGCTCTACTCACCTGCCCCATCCCCACCTCTACTATCTATTCACAAACACACCCACAGCCTCAGCCAGTCTGAAATGACCACATGCAGACTACTCGATGCAAACAATTAACTCTCAGACACTTTTACCATGTGCTCTGTGCCTCCATCCCACCACCTTCTCCCCATATAAAACTACTTAAATGGTTTCACATTAACCAAGGTAAAATAATTATGATAATGACAATAATCTGAAGTGACAGAAACATTCAGTTTTGAACAAAAAGGATATTGTCTATTCTTGGATTGTCTGTGAGTTCACCCTTGCTTTTTTCCTGCTAGCCCAACAAAGTGAGAATTTGGGACGTCCACAGTGTATAACAGGAAAGGCATTGTGGGAGAATGACTCTTCATTTCCCAATTTGAAGTCCCTTCCTTCTAGTCCCCACCAACATTCTATGAAGGAGTTGATGAAAGAAAAGTTGAGCCATTGGTGTTCCCTTGTGCTAGACTTTTCTTCCACCAAGTCCTTCAAAACTCAAAAGGCTGAATTATCAGTGGTGGATGGGAAAAGTACATGTGGGTCAAAAGAGCCATCCCATTGCTCTCTGATAAGCTGTATAGAGAAGTACAGCTTCTGCCTACCCTCACACACTACCTGGAGCAAGTTTAGTGTGTGTGCACAGTTCCAAGGCGACTTGGACACTCCCCTGGACACTGTCCTGCCCAGGGGCATGGTCTTCAAAGCTCCAGCCATGATCACAAGGTGACTTTAGAAGGTTTAACCATTGGACTGGCACTGGACCAACTAATCAGAGTGGATGACAACCTTAGCACTACAGTAGGAACATGGAGTGGATGGGCCTTCAACTTTTAGTTTCTGCATCATGGGAGGTCCAAGGAGTCCTAGGAGAGGGGCCAGTGAGCTTGCAGATGGGTCCAGAGTTGGGGCTGTGGCTCTTTACCAAATGACATAGAAGTAGACTAGAGGGCTGGTGCTGTAGTCTGCTCCAAGCATGAACCTTGTCACTGTCCTGCCACCGTACATTTGCACTGTGAAGGCCTCATTCCCAACATGACCTGAGTTCCCAGCCCCACTGCATCATCCCATGTCCACCACACCAGCTGTGCCACTTCTCTGCATCTTTTTTTTTTACTTTTCTGAAAGAAGCTCCTAATTACAGCTTGCCTTGGTCAAGTGGGGGTCACTATATGGGACTTAGGGGATGGAAAGTGTCTTCAGGCCTGTGATACCCCCATTAGACACAACAGGAAAAAGAGAATTAGACCTGGGGACTTACCAAAGAACGTCTGCCTCCGGGAGGCCATCTGAATGCAGCGGGCTGGCGGCAGGCCCAGCACCTTCAACAAGTACAATGAAACTGCTTCACTCTTTGTGGGCTCATGCAGTCAGAGACTGTTAGAGCCTGGCGGGACTTTGGCCACATTTTGCCTCCCACGGACAAGAACTCCAGGGATATTAAATGATAATATCAAATTAGTAGTGGAGCAGACCCAGAGGCTGGGTCTTTTAACTCCTAATCCAGGGCTGTTCCAGTATCCTAAGAATCCACACTGGCCATGTTATTCTAAATAGGCATCAGCACCAACTAGAGTAGAGGTAGGCCACTGCTGTTAGCAGCCAGATCTTATTGTCAGTCCACACTGACCATGACTGAATTAAAGGGTGACATAATCCAACTTGCAGCACTGGGAGAGCGGAGAGATGAGATGAAAATCATCACATGAGCATTGTACCATTATTATAAAACACCCTCTTGAAAAGGGAAATGAAACACCTACTTGTTGCCTGTCCCTACTGCAACTTCTAGGGCTGCATGGAGACATAGAAATTACTTGGATCACCCTGGTCACCTCTCCTTATCAGTCCAACACACCTACCATTTAAGGCTAAGCTTACCTAATTATATTAGTGTTTTATTATTAGTTTCAACCGTGAAGTGAAATTACTTACAGTCAGTAATTCTCAAGGGTGTGTTTGTCTCTCTACTTGCAACTTTGAGGCAATCTAGGTAATAGAAATTTCTCATAGAGAGAGAAATAGCAGGCAACTTCAAAAGATTAATAAAAAAATTGAATGAATAGGCAAGTTTACTTTGGTGTGAAAAATGTTGAGGTCACACATAGAATTTTCATAATGCATACTTCCCATGATCTTTTTGAAGACTCCTCATACGCATGGATTTCCAAAATGCACCAAATAAGCATATTTTCATTCCATTTTTTCACTAACTTTTTGAAGTACCATCTTAGGTATAAAAAGATAGTTTTTGAAGTCAAAATATCTTTGTTTACTAGGAAAATCCTAGAATGCATAATTTTCAACTTTTTAGGTTTTTTTTTAGGGTTATTTCCCATTTTGTCTAATTTAGTTTGCAAGAAGTAATATTCACCTACAGGCACAGGAATCATGCAGAAAAGAGAAAATATGGCCCTATCTGTTTTTCTTAGGGCTGTAAGACCAATAGAATTTCATATTTTGTGTCTGGTAATTCATTACCAAAATTTGTACACTACTTATATTTTAATAATTCATCAGAAAGAAAACTTTTACATGTGGAGTTTATGGTGATGGGAAAATGTTTAAGTTACAGTGATGGATAGATTTCAATCATGAGTTGAAAGAACACTCTTGTGGAAGAAGTAGAATAGAAATGAGAGTTTGTTCAAGGAGAAAAAAAAGTGAGAAAAGTGAAATTCTTAAAGGAGAAGTTGTTCCTGTACTTTTTGGGTAGGCTTTTTTTTTTTTTTTTTTTTGACAGGCAGAGTGGATAGTGGAAGAGAGAGAGAGAAAGGTCTTCCTTTTGCCATTGGTTCACCCTCAAATGGCTGCCACGGCTGGCGCGCTGCGGCCGGCGCACCGCGCTGATCTGAAGGCAGGAGTCAGGTACTTCTCCTGGTCTCCAATGGGGTGCAGGCCCAAGCACTTGGGCCATCCTCCAATGCATTCCCGGGCCACAGCAGAGAGCTGGCCTGGAAGAGGGGCAACCAGGAAAGAATCTGGCGCCCCGACCGGGACTAGAACCCGGGGTGCCGGCGCCACTAGGTGGAAGATTAGCCTATTGAACCGCGGCACCAGCCTGGATAGGCTTTTTTGTGAGTGTCAGGTTCCCTAAATTTTTTTTTTAGCCTTATAAAAGACCATTATAGCAGTTTTGATTCAAAATGTCATTATTTACAAGATGATGGAATTGACATCCTTTGCAACTATTTAAATTCTTGATCAAAGTGTTAGACGTCAACTCAACAATATATAGTAACACACTCAACAACAACAAAAGTACGCAGACCAGCTCTCACAGCTGTGATGAACCTAAGGTCTGAGAGAAGCTGTCATGCTGCTGTCACCGCAGCCAGCCCACCCCCTCACCTCCATGATGCAAGCCAGCTGCTCTGTTTCGTCCTCCCCGGCAAACAGAGGGTAGCCTGTGTAGAGCTCCGCCATGATGCAGCCCAGGCTCCACATGTCGATGGCCATGTTGTAGGGGAGGCCCAGGATCACTTCTGGGGACCGGTAGAACCGGCTTTGGATGTAGGTGTACACTGAGGGGGGGCAAAGAAAGAACAACTCACATGGGAAAAATCTCCTTCTCCCCGGAACATTTCTTTTTTGAGAACTTCACGCTTGAGGATGGTCAATAATCTAGATTCTAGCCCTCAGACTTACTCGGTGGGCTTTTCAGAGATTTTGCAGAGCGGCAACAGGCCAGCATTCATGAGCAACGTGACACAGCTAACATCTTTAAATCCTCACAGGAACCCAATTTCTGGGACAGCGTTATTATCCCCACTTTATCCATCAAGAGCTTCAAAGTAGGCACTGTTTCAGGGATGTAACTGAGCTGACTAAGGTATTTTATTTTATTTTATTTTATTTTATTTTATTTTATTTTGACAGGCAGAGTTAGACAGTGAGAGAGAGAGAAACAGAGAGAAAGGTCTTCCTTCCATTGGTTCACCCCCCAAGTGGCCGCTATGGCCGGTGTGTTGCGGCCGGCGCGCTACACCAATCTGAAGCCAGGAGCCAGGTGCTTCCTCCTGGTCTCCCATGGGGTGCAGGGCCCAAGCACTTGGGCCATCCTGCACTGCACTCCCAGGCCACAGCAGAGAGCTAGACTGGAAGAGGAGCAACCGGGACAGAATCCTGTGCCCCAACCGGGACTAGAACCCAGGCTGCCGGCGCCGCAGGCAGAGGATTAGCCTAGTTAGCCGCAGTACCGGCCATGGCCAAGGTTTTAAACATAAAACTTAGGGGCTGGCACTGTGGCACAGTGGGTTAACGCCCTGGCCTGAAGCGCCGGCATCCCATATGGGCGCCAGTTCAAGACCCAGCTGCTCCACTTCCGATCTGGCTCTCTGCTATGGCCTGGGAAAGCAGAAGAAGATGGCCCAAGTCCTTGTGCCCCTGCACCCACGTGGGAGACCCAGAAGAAGCTCCTGGTTCCTGGCTTTTGATCTGCACAGCTCCAGCCAGTTGCGGCCAACTGGGGAGTGAAACATTGGATGGAAGACCTCTCTCTCTGTCTCTCTCTCTCTCTCTCTCTCTCTCTCTCTCTCTCTCTGCCTCTCCTCTCTTTGTGCAACTCTGACTTTCAAATAAATAAAGTTGAAGATTTAAAAAAACTTAAAACATGTAAGTTTTCACACTGCCAGATTAACTGTAATTGGACATCTTCTGAGAGTATTGTAGTTTGGCAAGTGAGGTGACATACTGGAATGAGAAAGGAAGCGTGCAAAATGCACCACTTTAAATGTAGATTCAATACGTTATGTGCATGTAATGTGTGTATAACACACAGCATGGAAATCAGAGTTCAATGAAATCTCAGCAGCTGAGGAGGAACGGAAGATGGACGAGGAGACTGAAGCCAGGGAAACGAGACATTAAGTTACTTCCACACATCTGGACGGGGGACAAGGAGGGGCTCTACAATCACTCCTCTGTCGTTGTCAATTGATTGTAGTAAGGATGGAACAATTCAGTGACTTAAAGCAAAACAAACATTTAATAAACATGAATTTAATACCCTGCCTGCTTCCACAATAGATGTGAGGTACTTGCAAAGTACATGTACATAGAGTATTTCAGAACATGAAATTAATGGGACTTATATAGTTTTTAGCTGTGACAAATGCTTTATATGTAAGACTTCTTTCTGTTGCAGGTGCTATCATTGTATCCATCTTGAAGACAAGGAACCTAAGATAAGTGTTGTCTACTAGGTTACACAGCTTCCAGTACCTGAGATGAGTAAATGTACATTTCTTTGTGGAAAGCATTCTTTTCTATTTATAGGATCCATCCAGAAAACATGTAGGTGACACATCCTCAAAAGTGGTGCTGCACTGTGCTCGGAAACATCCATCTGGTTGTCCTTCCATCAGCCTCGAGAGGCTACTGCTGCTGCTTTTATTTTCTTTAAGATTTATTTTATTTTATTTGAAAGACAGAGTTAAAGAGAGAGGAGAGGGACTAGTGCTATGGCATAGTAGGTTAAGCATCTGCCTGCAGCACCAGCATCCCATATGGGTGCTGGTTTGAGTCCCGCCTGCTCCACTTCTGATCCAGCTCCCTGCTGATGGCCTAGGAGAGCAGCAGAAGATGGCCCAAATGCTTGGGCCCCTGCACCCACATGGGAGATCTGGAAGAAGCTCCTGGATCCTGGCTTCAGATGGGCCCAGGTCTGGCCAACTGGGGAGTGAACCAGCGGATGGGAGACCTTTCTCTCTGTCTCTCCCTCCCTCTGTCTGTAACTCTGCCTCTCAAGTAAATAAATAAATCTTGAGAGAGAGAGAGAGAGAGAGAGAGAGAGAGAGAGGAGAGAGTCTTCCATCCTCAGTTTCACTCCACAAATTGTCCAGGCCAAAGCCAGGAGCCGGCTGGTGCCGCGGCTCACTTGGCTAATCCTCCACCTGGGGTTCTAGTCCCAGTTGGGGCACTGGTTCTGTCCCAGTTGCTCCTCTTCCAATCCAGCTCTCTGCTGTGGCCCCGGAGTGTAGTGGAGGATGGCCCAAGTACTTGGGCCCTGCATCTGCATGGGAAACCAGGAGAAGCACCTGGCTCCTGGCTGCGGATCGGCCCAGTGCGCGCCGGCCGTAGCGGCCACTTGGGAGGTGAACCAATGAAAGGAAAATCTTTCTCTGTGTCTCTCTCTCTCTCACTGTCTACTCCACCTGTTAAAAAAAATAAATAAAATAAAATAAAAAACAGGAGCCAGGAACTCCATCTAGATCTCACATATGGGTGGTAGGGGCCCAAGCACTTGGGCCATCTTCTGCTGCTTTCCCAGGGAACATCAGCAGAGAGCTGGATCAGAAGCAGAGCAGCCCAGATTCTAACCAGTGCTCATATGGGATCCCAGCATCGCAGGCAGTGACTTAACCCACTGCACCACAATGCCGACCCCAGGAGGCTGCTTCTGACATTCCCCACCACCGTAAAGGCTGGTCCCCAAATCACCCTTCCCTGGGCCCTTAAAGCAGCCTGTGTATATATCTGTACAGTATGCCTAGCGTATTATCTTTCTGTTTGACATCCTTGTACTATACTGCAAGCAGCCCTCAGACAGGAAATGTTCATATTTTTTTCCTGGTACCCAAGACATTGACTGACACAGCAGACACTCAATGTCACATGTTCTCTACATCAAACTCCAGAAAAGTCAAAGGAACAGATGATTAAAACAAGTTCAGTAAAGGTTGTGTGAATATCTGCCAGGGCTCCTTTCTGGATTCCAGCTTGAAAAAGCCATAACACCTCGTGAATCTGGGTGGATGTAATGGCCGTATCCTGTGGCGGAATGAGGTGAAAAGTTCATATCAAGATGGCCGCTGAGGTGAAAAGTTCATGCCAAGATGGCCACTGACAACAGAAACTGCCTGGCAACAGGCCGTGATTGGATGGCTTCGGAAACCACATGACAACAGAGGAAACCACATGACGACAGAGCCTGACTGATGGCAGGCCATGATTGGATGGTTTCAGAAACTGCCTGGCAACAAGATCCTAACTGGCAACATGCTGTGATTGGATAGCTTTGGAAACTGCCTAGCAACAGGCTGTGATTGGTTGGGGCATAGACTGCCCCCTGACTGGATTGGCTTGTCTTGACTACATAAGCTGTTGTACTAACTGAAATAAACGGGTCTGCAGGCTGCTTGCCTCAAGCCCGCTTTCACCCGATTCCCGGGGTCTGTGTGGTGACTCCGCGCCTCTTGCTCCCACCACGCTCTTCCTCTCAGAACAAATCCTCTCAGAAGAAATCTACCTCAACAGTATCCCATATTGGAGTGCCTGGTTTCAGTATCAGGTTCTCCACTTCCAACCCAGCTTCCTGTTAATGTGCACCCTGGGAGGCAGAAGGTGCTTGGATTCCTGCTACTCATGTGGGATACCTGAATGGAGTCCAGGATCTTGGCTTCGGCATGGCCCAGCCCTGGGACATTTAGGGAGTGGACCAGTGAATAAAAGATCTCTCTCCTCCCTCTCTTTCTTGTCTTTCAAATAAATAAAAATTAAATTAAAAATTTTAAAAGTATACTTAATCCAAGACAGTCAAACTTTAGAATGGCTTTGTTTTTTTAAAGCACAGAGTCCTGGTTATTCCCCAGAAATTTGGACTCCGAGCATCTGGGACAAGACCCTGAACATATCATTTTTCAGAGTGCAGGAATGATTCTGATACACATCTAGTTAGATTTTGGGACCTAGTACTATGAGTTTATTCATGATCCATAGACCATGAGAGTTTCGAAGGGCCCTTACGGTGTTTGAACCCTATGAAAAAACTTGGGCTCAAACAAGCTGAGGACAGGCAAGAAGCCAGGTGACCACAACCGTGAAGGGAAAACTCAGAGACTGGTTTGGGGCTTACCTTTCTGGTGTTCATAACAGCTTGATCCAAAGTCAATAACTTTAACAGAGACTTGGCCCCTTTGATATAGCACTATATTTTCCTACAAGGAAGACAAGACATATGTCAAGTTTTAATTAGGTTGCTCCGGGCTCTATTTACCTAAATTCTGGCCGTTCTCCAGGGCCCAGTTCAAATACAACCACTTTGAAATGGGAACCTTCTTCCTCATCTTCTCCGCATCCCATTATCCTCCCCCTCCTCTGACATTCAGTTGACATGTGGTCAACTGGACCCAGTAGTCACTGATTGGCATTGGCAGTATTTGTTTGGCATACATTTTGCCTCTCTCCCCATTTTGATTGTGGACTTATTTTTATCTTCTCTGGCATCTGGTTTTATACCTTGCTTGTATAAAGTCTTGGGAATGCTATTGAATGAGTTTCTTTGAGGCTTCCATTAAATGCCCTCAAGAACATACTGCTATGACAGAAGAAGACCCCTCCTGCCCCAAAAGCAACAATTCTTATGCTGACTTTGGGGAAAATGTGAAATGGGTTGTTTCAGTACAGTTGTAGAATAGAAGGCAGAGCTTCTAGGTCTGCTCTCAGCCCGAGAGTGTATTGGCTAAGGCTGGAAGATTAAAGTCCCAATTTTCAAAGATCTCAGTGTTCAAGGATCTCAATATCAGAGGCACAGTTTCATGAATGTTTACTGGGTATCTAACATTAGAGATAAGGCATAAGAGGCATGGTCTGAAGCCTCTGGCACCACAAAGTAAGAAAGTAAAAATGTAGTCCACAGTACCTTTTCTAAAAAAAGTGTTAACTGAAGGAGGCTGATCAGGGCCTTAAAATAGCAAGAATTTCTAGCATGTCTCCAGTCCACTGGAAAGTCTCCTTAATTAGGGCTGGCCTTCCAATATTATTGGCAGAAGTGGCTATCTCTAGAGAGGATGAATGCAATGGCCACTCACAGCTCACTGACACTAATCACTAAGTCCATAAGAAAAACTCCCTGATTCTTGAATCCTACACTCACAAAACACTTCCCTGGAAAATCCCAGGGCCAGATGGAGTCACTGCTGAATTCTACCAAACTTTAAAGAGGAATCAACACCAAACCTTCTTAAATTATTTCAAAAAAAAATAGGAAAGAATTCTTCCAAATTCATTCTATGTGACCAACATTACCTTGAACCAAATTGAGACAAGAACACAAAACAAAAAGAAAGCTACAAGGTATTATCCTTGATGAACATAGATGCAAAAATCTTCAACAAGATAATAGCAAATAAAAATCCAACAGCACATTAGGAATATCATTCAGCATGAGCAACAGTGCATTGGAACAGGCAAGATTTTTCTAGATCACATCCAAAAGCACAAGCAATAAAAGTTAAAGTAGACAAATGGGATTTCATCAAACCAAAAAACTTTTGCACGCAAAGGAAACAATAACAGAGTGAAGAGAAGATGTCCAAAATGGAAGAAAATATTTGCAAGCCATACCTGTGGGTTAATATCCAGAATATATAAAGAACTCAAACAACCCAATAGCAAAAAATTTCAATTTAAAAATGGCCAACAGGGGCTGATGCTGTGGTGCAGTGGGTTAAAGCCCCAGCCTGCAGCACCGGCATCCCATATGGCCACCGGTTCAAGTCCTGGCTGCTCCTTTTCTGATCCGGCTCTCTACTATGACCTGGGAAAGCAGTAGAAGATAGCCCAACTCTTTGGGCCCCTGCACCTGCGTGGGAAACCTGGAAGAAACTCCTGGCTCCTGGCTTCGGATCAGCTCAGCTCTGGTCATTGCGGTCATTTGGGGAGTGAACCAGCAGAATGGAAGACCTCTCTCTCTGTCTCTACCTTTCTCTGTAACTCTGTCTTTCAAATCAATAAAATAATTCATTAAAAAAAATTTCCAGTAGATCTAAACAGACATTTCTCAAAAACATACAAATAGTCAACAGGTATATGAAAAAAATGCTCAAAGTCACTAATCATCAGGGAAATGTAAATTGAAACCACAGTGAGCTATTATCTCATCTAGTAAGATTGGCTATCATCAAAAAGACAAAAGGTAACAAGTGTTGGCAAGGATGTGGATAAAAGGGAACATTTGCACATCCTTGAGTGGAAGTGTAAATTAGGACAGCCAGCATGGAAAACACTGTGGAGGTTTCTCCAAATACTAAAAATAGACTGGTCATGTGATTCAGCAATCCCACTACTGGGTATATGTCCAAAGAAAATGACATTTATCTGTCAAAGAGACATCTGCATTCCCAGGTTTATGGCAGCAGCATTCACAATGACCAAGAAACTGAAAAATCCAAGTGTCCATCCATTCACTGATGACTAGATAAAGAAAATATGGTCCATCTACAGCATGAAATATTACTCAGCCATAAAAAGGATGAAATCTTGTCATTTGCAACAATGCGGGTGGAACTGGAGGTCATTATGTTCGGTGAAATACGTCAGGCACAGAAAGACATCACACGATCTCACTCACATGTGGAACCTAAGAAACAGTTGATCTCAGAAGTTAAAGATATATGCAGCAGGTTAAGCCTCCTCCTGCAATGCCGGGGTCCCCTGTGAGCGCCAGTTTGAGCTTCAGCTTCTCTGTTTCCTATTCAGCTAGCTGCTAATCTGCCTAGGAAAAAAGCGGAAGATGGTCCAAGTACTTCAGCCTCTGCCACCCACAGGATAGACCTGGAAGAAGCTCCTGGCTCCTGGCTTTGGCCTGGCTAAGCCTCAGCCATTGCAGCCATTTGCAGAGTGAACCAGCAGATGGAAGATCTCTGTCTTTTTCTTTCCCTCTCTCTCTTTAACTCTGCCTTTCAAATAAGTAAATAAATCTTTAAAAATATATATATATAATGATCATTATCAGGCTGGCAATGGAAGAGGTCAGGGAGGGATGGGGAAAGTTTAATTGGTGGGTACTAGGTTGTAGCTAGTTCTGCTGAACAGTAGGCTGACTATAGATAATATTAATGTGCTGCATATTTCTCTATTTAAAAAGAACCTAGTAGGTATGATGTTGGATGCTTTCACTTTAAAGAAAACACTTGAAAAAGGATGAACGTGCTTACCCTGATTGAATATACACAATGTGTACAGGTAATGAAACATTACACGGTACCCCCTAACTACCATTTTTATATGTCTGTTAACATTTTTATCAGAAAATCAGCAATGTCCTGACTGTGTATTTCTGTACAGGGACAAACATCTTCTAGTTTATTTATTTCTCCAGGAAATCCGTTACCTGATACTTTGACTATCAAGTGTCTTGTGAATTTTCTGGTGAGTGTCAGTCCCCTAAGCCCAAGGCTCATGTGTGTTGTGACCCTTAGGAGCTGCACATCTGAGGATCAGAAACTTGGATGTGGACAGAAAGTCAGTGTACCTGCCTCCAGGTGACACTGCACCAGCCAGCCAAGATGACAGCTCTATCTTAGCAACCTTCAATTATAAAAATATCCCCCAACTTTCCCAATGAGTTGGAGCTTTAAAAAAAAATTTAAGCATCTTGGGAAATGGAGAGAAGGAAATGAGGTAAAGTTGAGGCATATTTTTCTATTTGTGAGGCTCAGCTGGCAGCCAGTGACACCCTGCGTCTCTCTAACAAAGGGCAGGTGACTGTTGATTGCTTCACTGAGAAAGGCAAAAGAAGGAAACATTTCCTAGACCTCAGGACTTCTTGCAGCTTACTTTGATGCACAAGACACCACCTTCCACAATAATCCTTCTACAGGCTGCCCTCAGACCTTCCTGATCCTGTCTGCCTCCATGACACCACCTCTCTCTCCATTTCCCACTATTCATGCCTTGGTTTTGAACCCCACAGGGCTTACACCACCCATAAGCAGGACTTCTTGGCTTCCACTTTGGAGTCTTGGCCGTGCTGGCTGCCCAGCTCCCACTAGGGAACTGTGGGAACCTGCTCCCGTGAGAGGACAGAGGTTGTACTCACGGGTTTGAGGTCACAGTGGATGATTTTCTCTACATAAAGCATCTGCAAGCACTTCAAAACAGAGAGGGTGAAGCGACGAACTATTGACAGACTGAACCCTTGAAAGCTGTTGTTCCTCATCAACTCATACAAGTTGATTCTGGGGAAGAGAGAGGAGGGGTGATGCTGTGGGTGTCCGAAGGCTCAGGTTGAGTGTGCACCTGCCACCTGGTCTCCCTCAGCAGTCAACTCAGACTAGGAGGCAGGCCTTTTGTGTCCCATTAACTCAGCATTCCCAACGATTCATGGCAAGCCCAGGGTGAAGTTCAACTGTGCTAGCCTCTCAGATGTCCCCTCTCATGTGACAAGGTCACTTAAGCACTGGGCTATGCTTGTGGGTGAAGAGGTTGGACCAGACATCTGAAATATTAGTTATGCTTCAGGCCTTTGGCAGGAATCCAGGGATCCCACAAGTCTTCAACCCAGCAATGCCCTCTCCCCACCACCCAGGCTGTCCACGAACAGCAGGTTCCTGACAAATAAAGGAACAAGACAGTGGGCAGATGGGACTGAGGGAAAATAGAGGGCCCCCGCCCCACCGGAAGCAGGTGCATCTGCTAGGTCCCATCCTATTGCTGCCTTGCAGGAATGAAAGCTCACTCTTGCCAGAGAACCATCAACACTCCGGAGCGGCTGGAGCCTGTGACAGTATAAAGAAGCCACTGACTTACAAGTGTTGTAGGCTCAGAGAAGCCATTTTAAAAAGCAAGCCTTGCTTTGAGCTGCCAGTTTGAGAGAGGCGAGAAATAGCAGAATCCAGAAACTATCTTGGGTCGCCTCTTGCTGGCTCCTCCTAACCTGCCATGTCTGCGATGATCTAATGGCAGGCTTTAGGAGGCCGGTCCTTCTTGAGGAATACGGTGGAGAAGTGAGGTGTGGCTCTGGCCTCATCCTGACCTGTGACCCTGGGCAGCTCATCAAGCTATGTTTGGCATTGGTTTCTCCCTCTTCATACCTGGCTCTCTTGACCTCTCTGAGTTCATTTAAGTACAAGGATTTCCTGACTGGATGCTGGGATGAAGGGCCCGGGAGGGCAACCAGGGCTATCCAGTTTGCCACAGAGAAGATAATTCACCTTTTCCTACTGGCAGGTGGCCCACATTTTATAATCACCAGAGATGGTGAGAATGCCAGCTTTCCCTTGGATTCTGATTGAGCTGGCTCCTGGAACCTCCCCATCAGAGATGGTGTCCCAGAGCAGCAGGGCCAGCTCAGTGAGCCCAGGAACACTGGGTTCTGAGAGTTTACCCTGATCATTCCCCTTTGCTAAATGTATTCTGAGTTTTGGATTTTATTTAAATTGCATCAGACAGCCCTTTCAGAGAGAAAAGTAATCAAACTAGCATGCCCTTACAATCAGCATAACTTTTCAGCTGATATTCAGTCAGGCCAGGAAATCTATTTGTCAGCGTTCTGCTTTCTTACCATATTTGTTCAATATCTAAGCTCTTTTCCCATTCTGAGCAGCCAGCTGCCTGTTCTTTTGGCTTTCAACCTCTGCACCAATGACAGCCAAGGAAAATCATTTTCAGAACATTTCAGTTTAACGGTTGAGAGCCAGGGCCTCGTTTTGCCTCACCCAATCAGCACTGAGCCTAGGGAAGCACATCCGGGGTATGCTGGCAGGTGCAGACTAAGGGGCAGGGTAAGATGGCAACTTTTGGTCCCAGCATCCGTGCTCCTGGAACTTCTGCATAAGTGAGTGGCTGCTGTGTCCATTCTGGTCGTTAACTAGTTGCACCAGGGAACATCTAGTGCTCTGACCTCAAAGCTTCTCTTCTGTCACCTAAGCAACTTTTCAAAGGGAAATGAATTTTTCAAGATAGCAGCTGACCCCAAGAGTTCAAAGGTGATGCAGAGGTGATTGCGGAAGTAGAAGAAGTCCTTCATGTGCACCACGTTGTAGGTGTTGTCTTTGTCCTTCCTTCTGAGAGCTTCCAGGATCTTCAACTCCACCAGGGCCTGGTGGTGAAATCTAAGGGGATTGGGGAGTGGCAGGGAGGATGAGACATGGAGACAGAAAAAACAGGTGTCATTGTCATGTCATTGCTGCAGCACCAAGCCTGGGTCCTCAGCCCCTCCCTGAGATCCCAATAAGGCCATCTAGGGCAGCAGAAAGCACAAAAACTCTCCAAATTCTCACCTCCTCTCTGACCCTTTTGGATCCTTACAGGTAGAGAGAGTGAAAGGAAAGGGAGGAGGAAGATGAGAGGAAAGGGCCAAGTCACAAAGGGCAGAAATCTGGGGCCAGAGCCACACAGCCCCTCTTCCAGGACCCACAATCCACCAAGCCGCACCTCTTCTTGTTCCTGATGATTTTCAGAGCCACCAACTCATTGTTTTTGTGATCCAAGCACTTGGCCACCTGTCCAAAGGACCCTTTCCCGATCATCTCCAGAACCTCGTAGCGATAGGCAATGTGGTCATGTAGGACCTGCGGAAGCCAGGTCAGGTGTGAGGAGCAGAGTCACAGGTCCCGGGGCTTCCCTGACTCTGCAGACCCATCCCCGGCTAGCTCATGGCTCACTCCTGTGGGAAATTTGCTGAACTGCTTGGAGTACTTGTGCTACCCCCACCCCCACCTCGCTGCTACTGCAATGGTTAGGCTGCTGCCTGGATCCCAGCCCACCCATGCGGTTTCAGGGGAAGCCCCATGGGCTTGATTCATGGCAAACAATGCAAAGAACACCAGATGGCATTTGGTAAATTCGAATTCCAGTTCTATTGCTCTACTTTCCTGCATGTTTTAGGACCTGTAAAATAGGGGGATTGAACGGAGTAGCTCTGAGGGTCCCTTCCTGTTAGGAAATTCTGTGATTCTTGAAGTTGAACAGCAGCTCCAGTTTGGAGGACGTTTTTGTTTATTTTGTTTTGTGTCGTTTTGGTTTAATGGCAGTGTTACGAAGAGAGAGGGAGAGACATCTCTCTTCCATCCGTTGGTTCATTCCCCAAATAGCCACAATATCCAAGGCTGGGCCAGGCTGAAGCCAGGAGCCAGGAGCTATATCTGGGACTCCCACGTGGGTGGCAAGGGCCATCTTCCACTGCCCTCCCAGGTGCATTAGCAAGGATCTGGATGGGAAGTGGAGCAGCTGACACTGGAACTGTCACTCATATGGGATGCTGGCATCACAGGCAGCAGCTTATCCTGCTACACCACAGTGCAGGCCCCAGACTTCCTATGTCTGACCTTTGATGTGTCGCCAAATCAAGACGCTTTATGTCTGCTTTGCCACTCCTTTGCCAGATTTGGATCTCTCTTGGGCTTATCCAGATTTATTCTAGACCTAGCAATTCAGAACTTTGACATTTCTCGTCCAAGAAGTAAAATATTTTCCAAGAGCCAGAAGCATCCATTTCTTTCTTTTTCTTTCTTTTCTTTTCTTTTCTTTTCTTTTCTTTTCTTTTCTTTCTTTCTTTCTTTCTTTCTTTCTTTCTTTCTTTCTTTCTTTCTTTCTTTCTTTCTTTTTTTTGACAGGCAGAGATAGACAGTAAGAGAGAGACAGAGGAAAATGTCTTCCTTTTGTTGGTTCACCCCCTAAATGGCCGCCACGGCCGGCGTGCTGTGCCAATCCGAAGCCAGGAGCCAGGTGCCTCTCCTGGTCTCCCATGCGGGTACAGGGCCCAAGGACTTGGGCCATCTTCCACTGCCCTCCTGGGTCACAGCAGAGAGCTGGACTGGAAGAGGAGCAACTGGGACAGAATCCAGCACCCCAACCAGGACTAGAACCCAGGGTACCGGCGCTGCAGGTGAAGGATCAGCCGAGTGAGCCACGGAGCCGGCCAGAAGCATCCATTTCTCTCCTTGTGCTGACAACTAGGGAGCAGGTGATTAGTCAAAGCCACAGGAAATTTCTAACTGAAAACTGAGCTAGGTGGCTTCAGACAAGGCACTTAGTCCCCTGTGAGCTGCAGAGTGCTCATCTGTAAATGGAAGACTCTGGATAAGATGATCCAGGGGGCTGGTATTGTGGCCAGTGGGTTAAGCCACCGCCTACAGCACTAAGATCCTATATGGGCACTAGTTGGACTCTCAGCTGCTCTCCTTCCAATCCAGCTCCCTGCTAATGCACCTGGGAATGCAGCAGAAGATGGCCCAAGTGTCTGGGGCTTTGCACCCACATGGGAGACCTGGAAGAAGCTCCTGGCTTTGTCCTGGCCCAGCCCTGGCCATTGTGGCCATTTGGGGAGTGAACCAGTGGATGAAATCAATCCTCTCTCTCTCTCTCTCTCTCTCTCTCTCTCTCTCTCCCCTTCTCTATGTAACTCTACCTTTCAAATAAATAAATAAATCTTAAACAACAACAATAAAAAGATGACCTTTAAAATTCTCAAGCTCTGTGAATTTCTGATTGCTAGGGCTGTACTATGAGCCTGGGAGAGATGAAGGGTGTTTGTGCACAATTTCTCAGGATGTGTATGTAAATGTGAGGTGGGAATATGTTTATGCAGGAGAATTCAAGACCATGCATTTGAACTTGTATAACTTTACCGATATTTGGAAGTGGGTCTGGATACCTGTAAAGGTCTAGCCATGAGAGTGGGGCAGGCACTTGCATGTTTTCTTAGCAACTGTACATATCTCCTACATATCACCAGTTTGACCATATCACCATTATTCGCTCACTTGTCAGTGCTGGCATTGATTCAGTTACTTGAGAACAAGAACCATGTTGCATTGGTTTTCATTCTTCCCTTGTTATTTCCAAAGTCTTTAGCAGATGCCAAAGTTTATGACAGTTGCTCAGTAAATAAGTATTCGGTTACCATTAGTTGTTAGAATAAATATGAGAACGCAGCCGGGTCACTTGTTTGAGATTTTGGCTAGGTGCACTGTGTCATGTTTGTGCTCTGAAATGCAATATGAAAAGTTGGAGCTTCTGGAAAGCATATATTGCCCCTCTCTCCGTCATGAAAAGCAAAGCTCTCTAAGACTTGAGATTGAGGAACTGAGTTCCAGTGGATTAACTTAAAGGCAGCACTGACATCCCGAGGGAATTCCTCAAGACCCTGGGTTCAGGTAGGTTGGGGTAAGGGATGGAGGAGTGAGGAAGGGGTTGAGTGTGTCTGACTGAAGGGGAGGTAAGGTTTATATTGAGGATTCTTGAACAAAGACTCACTGATCCCCTGAAATTTTGTGTATGTGCAGGTTGCCTTTTCTGATAAATATGTAGTTTTTATTAGACTCCCAAAGAGATCCTTGGCCTAAAAATGTTGAGAACCATGGCTATAGATGGAGGCTGTGTCACAAAAACTAAATCCCTGCTTCTCCTAGCATGGGCCAAGGACTGGCAGCACAGATGTCACCTGGAAACCTTTTAGAGATGCTAAACATCAGGTCTCACTCCAGAACCTCTGTATTTTAACAAGAGTGTCAAGTGATGTGTATCCACAGGCAAGCCTGAGAAACACGCCCCTGAATGCCATGAAGAAAATCTACCTCCTCAATGAAGGCATCAAAGGCTCATGTTGTCTCCTAAAGCCAAGTTGTGGAGAAGAGTGCAGAAGAAGAAACTCCTGACAGCCCGCAGGCTGGCGGACCAAGCCTCACACATCAGACATGGCAGACGTGAAATCACTGCCAGATGTCACCTTCTGGCTGAGAACAGGCACTGTCCTGGGGGACCGCGGGTTACCCCCAAGGTACAGTCCAAGGGGAAAGAAAGAGTTGTTGGGATCAAGTTTTTGAAAACAGAGGTAAGTACTAAGTGCTAGGGACTGCAGGGACAAAAACTGTTTTGTCTGGGGGAAAACGTCATCTACTTTCAAATAGAAGAGGGACCGTGTAGGGGCTTATATGAAGGAGATGACAAAGGGAATGTGGGGGAGATCATCTGATTCCAGGCTGGCTTTTTCCAGTGAGTGCAAGGTCACGCAGAGGAGTGGGAGGTCACTCAGGATGCACACCCATTATCCCAAATAACCATGGACAAAATCGGTGCTCTGTTAATAAAGCATTTTGAATACTAACTTGCATGCCTTCCCATTTTCAAACATGGCATTCCTTCAGCCTAGCACCTACCGGACTCCTTCAGGGTGCCTGGTCCCTGCTGTATTAGCATGAAATACTATTCTTTTCTAGACAATGCCTTGTTCAGAAGCCCCTAAGTGTCCTATGACCCACTTCCCCCTTACCTTCATGTAGGAGCCATGTTCATCATCAAAACTTGTCTTGCTCAGTTTCTCAGAAGCCATGTTGAGCTTGTCAGCTTCAAGCCCCAGGAACCATAACTCTGTGTAGCCCAGGATTTCACTTCGCTCATACAAGGACAGCTGGTTCTTAAAAAACTTTAGGGCCTCTGTGTGAAAAGCACTACAGTTGTCAGTTAGGTTGAGGCAACATGGGGATTTGCCCAGGGAGCAGATGGTGGCTTGCATCCCTTCCAGTTCATGAGCACGGGTTCAACCAGGCAGTCTAGAGAACTACACAGCTGAAATCTCACAGTGGGAAATGTCACAAGGCAAATGTCAAGGTCTTGTACTTATTTCAGCAAAACCCAAAGAAGGGAAAATGGGTAATTTCTTCTCCCAAAGAGCTAATGGGTTGCAGCAGCATGCATAAAAAAATCAGGAGTAAACAGTGTTGACAACAGTATGACAGTATATCACAATATTCATAGATTTAAAAGATAAATTTATTTCGGTACAATTTTTTGGTCAATCCATGCATAGTTGTTTTATAATGTGAACTTTCCATGACATTTTTGATGCATGGATTTCAAAATTATTTTGCACCAAAATGAACATATCTTTTAATTCCACTGTCCACAAACCCTACTCTTAAAATTTTTATATTTAGGAGACACAGAGTTCACTTCCCAAATGTCCACAAGGGTAAGAGATGGGTCAGTGCCAAAGCCAGGAGCCTGGAACTCAACCTGGGTCTCCATATTAGGGAAAGAAACCCAATTATTTGAGCTTCACCCCTACCTCCCAGGGTCTATGTTAGCAGGAAGTTGGGGCTGGGAAAGGAAGCCAGGAATTAAATCCAAGTATTCTGATGTGGTATGCTATGTGGGCATTTTAGCTGCTAGGTTAAGCTCCTGCTCCCCACAAACTCTTTTTTTAGTTCCCTCATATACAGTTAAGATGCCATCTGCCCAAATTACTGTGGACCTAGGCTACAAAAATAGTCTATCCTGAGAGTGTTCAAAAACTTGAATGTCTTCAAGGGCCATACAGGTAACAGACATGCAATTTTGAAGGCCCAGAAAGCATTTCCATTCAAATCTGCAGCTCGGTTAGTGGATATCTCAGACTAGATGGAGGGAATCATGTTAGCCCTTCTCTACTCCACACTGGCCAGATCAGAACAGGATGTTGAGGTTTGGTCAGAAGGGTGAGGGTTGGGGGTGAAATTCACACTTTAATTGAGAATGTGCACCTGGAAGAGAAGCCAGGATCAGGGGAGAGGGCAGCTTGTTATTGGTGAACTTCTGAGGAGTTAGAGAAGGAACTCCAAGGAGACACAAAAAGACTTATGGGGGATAAGACCTCCATCTTCATATGTGAGCTGGACAGTCATATAGTCGTGTGTGTGCTAAATATGCATGCTCTTTTCCAGAGGACTGAACCAGGACCCAAGCAAGGGAGCAGGGAGGCAGACACCAGCTCTGTAAAGGCAGCACTGGCTCAGAACTGGAATTATGTCATCATGGCCAGCTTCCGCTTTTGTTAAAGTAGCAACACCACGATCAATTTCAGTTTCAAAGCTGGAGTAACAGAGCTGCAAGCACTGGACAATGCTGACACATAGTCAGTGCTCAACGGATTTGGGTCTCTCTCTTTGGATCCTAACAGGTTATGAGACTCGGGATCTCTTGAGGAGTCTGGCTCTCAGCCAAACACCTACAGGTGATCTTTCAGGACCAACCATTGCCAATCACAAAGGTCTCTTAGGGGTGGAGGGTGGGGCAGCTGCCCTTCCCTCGTCAGACCTGGTGCACAGCCATGGCACCAGCTATGGCACTCTCTGAAGGGAGTGGAGGCAAGGGCTAGGCCCCTGGCTGGTTATGTCTTATATGTATTCCTAGTCCAGAAGCCCCCTCAGAGCCTTCCTCAGCCACCTCTGCCAAGACCTCCTCATCTTGACTCATGTGCAATACTTTCCCTTCCTCTCTCTTCCTCCTAGTCCCTGGGTCTACAAAATGGCAGGAGCCTTTTGGAAGGGCATCCCGACAGTCAGCCAATGCCTTCTGTCTGCCCATGCATCCGATACTTGCCTGGGGCCATTCCTTGGGAGGAAATGGAGCAGTAGGGAGCTGGTGCTTTCTCTTAGCCTATTGTTTCCACAATCACATTAAGAGATCGAAGACTGAATTTCTACTTTCACTTTGTCTCATGGCCTTAATCAGCTATTCTCATACCTGGTAGTTTAGCCCCTTCTAGCTCAACTCAGCTCAGCTCAGCTCTGGACAACCCAACCACCCATAACCACAGCCACCACACCCTGTGACCTCCCCAAAGGCATACCTGATGCTGTCAGGGGCACCTTGTGCTTCCTTGGTGATTTCTTCTCTGACTTAGGATCTTGGGTTTTAAGTCCAGAGTGGAAAGATGTTTCTAAAGCCTTGAGCTCAGAGGCCAGCATGTGACTGTGAGTTTGATTCTCCTGTCCAGAGAAATAAGTTAGCAATAAAAGACCACTTAACCTGCTGGTGCTGTGGCTCAATAGGCTAATCCTCCACCTTGCAGCGCCGGCACACCGGGTTCTAGTCCCGGTCGGGGCGCCGGATTCTGTCCCGGTTGCCCCTCTTCCAGACCCCTAGAGAAGATGGCACATCAGCCAGATTCTTTTCCTAACCCTGCAGAGACAATAAGAGAATAGTATTTCCCAATCTTCCTCTAAAATAAAGTGTTTGGCTCTCACATTATGCCCTGGGGGACCCACGTACATCACAGGATGCAGTTGACAAGCCTAGCGATATGTCACTGCAGGAAGAAATAGGAATTGGTTCACTGCTGCTCTCGAGAAGGCAAGTTCCCGACTGGATGAACTGACTTGCCCAAGGGCATATAAACTTGATGTTATGTGTTGGTATCATCTCTTTAATTTGGTATACTCCCCATCGAATACTTCATTTGGTACTTGCACAGAAAAAAAAAGATGACATAGAAGGAAAAAATACTTGTATCATTCCACCATTTGTACACCAGATCTTCGTTTTTCTTCTCCTCAATAAGCCTCACGCTAACTCAATGGAAAACCCATTCTGGGGATGAGAGATCAGTGACTTGTTTGGTCAAGTTTACATTCTTTTCAGAGTGAGGACAAGACTAGAACCCAACTTTTCAACTAACACTGTACTTCCCCTGCCTCCACCCTGGGTGTTTCTAAACTTGGTTATGGACCAGAGCCAGGTCTTTCTCCTGCACCCAAGGCATGTCCACCGCCTTGTACTCACCTGATGCAGCAGGGGTGTCCTCAGTAGGATTTTGTTGCTGATGCATGGGAAGTTAACCATGTTCTTCTTCCCCTTGGTATCCACAAAAGGGAGTGAAGTAATGCTGGTCTTTGTATTCTACAGAGTGAGAAACTGGGTAAGCTATAGAAGTCTTAAGCAAGAAAGTGTCTTCAAGGGTCAGTTCTTCTAGCATTCTCCCTAAAATATAAAGGATGGAGCCCATCCAAAGTCTGGGCCTAAACCTACTCATAAAGTTTTTGGATAAAAGAAGCAGATTCCAGAAGTAGAGTAAGCTAGGAATTTGGCTCTTTGAGTCTGAATTTCTGCCCCACCATGACTATTTACAAACCTCAAACAGGTCATGTTAGCTCTTTCTCTATGCCTCAGTTGTTAGATCACTACCACAGGGACAATGGGCACTCCCTTATTAGGCTTCTGTTAGGTAAAATAAAGCCTTATTAGGCTTATGTTAGTCCACATAGCCATTCTTATCATTCCAATATCTTATCACCCTGCCACGGGAAAGTTCTTTGAGCTATATAATCCAAACATTCCTTGGTGCAATATAAGCTCCTATTTTTTCTACAGCTACTCACTTGGTGTCCTGCCCTTCTGATTTATTGGTTGATTGATTAGTGAGAAAAGGAACAGTCTGAATACCAATGAATAACACTTAAAATTGTGTGGAGATGCGGCATGGTGATATGAATAGAGTGCTCTCATAGTGTGATGCTGAGTTGGGAAGAAATGTTTGTTAAAAGTTACACTGGCCATCTGCTTGCCTCCATTTCTTGTAGAGAAAAGGCACTAGCCATGACTTCCTACCTGCTAGGATTTGGATATGATTGAGTGTGGTCCCTAAAGGTTCATGTGCTGGAAGCTTGGTCCCCAGTATGACGATGGTGGAAGGTGGTGGAATCGTCAAGCAATGGGGTTTCATGGAAGGTAATTAGGTCACTGGGGGACCCATCCTGGGACTAAAATGGCTCTCACAAGACTCTGATTAGTTCCTGTAAGAGCAGGTTGTTATAAAAGCATGAACTTGGGCTGGCGCCGCGGCTCACTAGGCTAATCCTCTGCCTTGCAGTGCCGGCACACCGCGTTCTAGTCCCGGTCGGAGCGCTGGATTCTGTCCTGGTTGCACCTCTTCCAGGCCAGCTCTCTGCTGTGGCCAGGGAGTGCAGTGGAAGATGGCCCAAGTGCTTGGGCCCTGCACCCCATGGGAGACCAGGAAAAGCACCTGGCTCCTGCCATCGGATCAGCGCAGTGTGCCGGCCGCAGCGTGCTGGCCGCGCCGGCCATTGGAGGGTGAACCAACGGCAAAGGAAGACCTTTCTCTCTGTCTCTCTCTCTCACTGTCCACTCTGCCTGTCAAAAAATAAAAAATAAATAAATTAAATAAATAAATAATAAAAAAATAAAAGCATGAACTTGGCACCTGCAGCTCCATGGCTTCCTGTCTCCCCATGTGATCCCTTTGCATACGTGCCCATCACTGTGATACCATCCACCATGAGGCTCTCCTCAGAGGCAGAACAAATGGGGCCACACGATCTTTCAGGCTCCAAGAATGTGGACTAAATGAATGCCTTTTCTTTACAAAGTACCCAGCCCCAAACATTTTCTTACAGCAAATTGGACTAAGACGCTACCTTACTCAAGAATCGAGTCATTCTGAAGTTCTTAATCTTGGAAGATGGTTTCTGGGCTTGAATCAAAGGCTTACTCTCAACCTAGACCAAGTGTAAGAGGATTGTAATAGTGCTTTGCATAGCTTCACCCCCCAAGCTACCTAGACATTTATTTTGTTTCACTACAATAAACAAGATATACTCAAAGTCAGCATCCCTGACTCCAAAGCTGGGAAGAACCAAGAAAAGCTGAAAGAATTATTCAATAAAGTATGAAGGAATGACTACTCAAGCAAATGATCTTTCCAGAAGTATTAGTCCTGGTATGGCTTGTCTGATGGTTTCCATGCTTAAAAAATGATTAATATAATTCTCTTTTTTTTTCTCAAAATCTTAACTAGAATCACTCAACATGTAAAGGAATAAAAGCTGAGCTGCTATTACTCTGTAGAAAAAAAATGCTCACAGCCTTACCCAGAACTCTTTGCATCCTCACAGTGGCTGCAAAGCTACCCTAGTGGAATCTGTCAGAACCCTAGGCTGAACCCCAGCAACCTGATCAGAAGAAACTTCACAACTAGAAAGGGGTGGGGAGAAGACCCATGTCCTAGAGCAGTGTCCCCTTTGGGACACGCTGGAGGAAGGTGACACAATTGCTGTGTGTTGCACACAGACAGTTGTTCAACGGTTATGCATTTCTTTTAATATTAACTTGAAAAAATACAACCAGAATATTAAGTTGGTAAATTTGTGATGTTATTCAACATGAAAATAAAATTTAAGTAAAAATAAATCAAATGGAGTGTGAGTACTATACAGCTATGACAAAGATGGCACTGAAATGACTACAGTTTAACAAATAGGCTACAGCTTGATCCAAAGTTCTGGCCTTTGAAGAAGAACCTATGGGTTTCCTCCTTCCAGATCACCCCTAGGGAAAGGGATATTTATCCAAAGTTTAGACAGAGCTAGGGCCAGAGCCACCTCCATAAAGGTTGGCCACACCAAAATAAGAACTGGGTACAGCACTTCAACTTAGTATCATTCAACACAGCTACCTCCTTTCACCAAGCTATAATGATTGAAAACTATTTAGAATAGTCAATACCTTCTAGAAGAGGGAGGTGGTGAGAAAGAGAGAGAGAGCATCCATTGGGCCAAGGTCTCATGCCATGTGAGTTAATTTGCTAATGTGTGCCACATGCAGGATTTGGCTGTCTCCTCAGAAGGACCATGATGGTATACAAGCAAATATTGATAGCACAAATCTCACTGAATCTCAGCTTTTCATTAGGTAGACTTATGGGGATTAAAATTCATAAGCATCATCAGTCATCACAAGCTGGCTTTGAGTACGTGGTGGGAAAATAAATGAAAAATATATTAAGAAAATACACCCAAGCTGAATACCAGACTAAGGGTACAGACAATGATTGTCAACAAAAAAGGATAACTGAGGATGCAATCATCCCAGGAGGCTGGTGGGGTGGTGGGTAGGGGGCAGCTGATTGGAATGAATAAGGCTTGGGCAGAATATTAGCTGAGAAAACAGATAGAGAGCATGCTCATCAGGTGAACCAACAGCATGAGGGCAGCCTCTGCTGGTCTTCCCTGATAACACTGGGGAAGCTGGAGTGGAGAGTTGACTATGGATTAAGGAAAACTGGGTTATGATACTTGGTCTTTATCCTATGAGCAATAGTGAACCACTAGGGGCCGGCGCTGTGGCACAGTGGGTTAAAGCCCCATCCTGCAGCGCCGGCATCCCATATGGGCGCCAGTTCAAGTCCTGGTTGCTCCTCTTCTGATCCAGCTCTCTGCTGTGGCCTGGAAAAGCAGTAGAAGATGGCCCAAGTGCTTGGGCCCCTGCACCCGTGTGGGAGACTAGGAAGAAGCTCCTGGCTTCTGGCTCCTGACTTCGGGTCAGCTCAGCTCTGGCCATTGCGGTCATTTGGGGAGTGAACCAGTGGAATGAAAGACCTATCTCTCTCTCTCTCTCTCTCTCTCTCTCTCTCTGGCTCTACCTCTCTGTGTCTCTTTCAAATAAATAAAGTAATTCTTTAAAAAAAATAGTGAACCACTGACAGTTTGCATGCATGCCTGGAAGCTGCACCTGCAAAGTAGCACTGCAGAAAGGCCCCTTTCAAAAGCAGCGAGATGGCATAAAATAACGCTCCTGGGTATGGATGGACTCTGCAGTCACATTCTCATTTTGGATCTCATCCCTACTACTCAATAACTGTTTGGATTTGGGCAAGTTATTGACCTTCCTTCATGTGATATAGGGATAATATCAGTACCAACCTCATGGACTTGTGGTGAGGATTAAAAGAGTTAATACAGATGTGTTTTAAAAAATTCCTGGGAAGGGGCTGGCACTGTGGCACAGTAGGTTAAGCCTTCGCCTATGGCTCCAGCATCCCATATGGGCACCAGTTTGAGATCCAGCTGCTCCAATTCTGGTCCAGCTTCCTGCCAATTACCTGGGGAAGCAGTGGAAGATGGCCCAAGTGCTTGGGCCCCTGCACCCACATGGAAGACCCGGAAAAACCTCCTGGCTCCTGGCTTCAAATCAAGCCAGCTTTGGCTGTTGTGGCCCTTTGGGATGTGAACCAGCAGATGGAAGAGCTCTCTCTCTCTCTCTCTCTCTCTATCTGTATCTCTGCCTCTCCAATAAATAAATAAATGTTTTTATAAAAGGTCCTGAGAAAATAAACTTAGATATCTGTGAAATTCCATTTTTCCACAAACCTTTTGAGGTGTCCTTCTATGTGTAAAGTGCTTAAACCAGCCTTATACATACTAGAGTTTGTTTTCCTCATCTGCAAAATACAGAGTGTAATCTTTGCTCATTTCTCGTGAGATAGGAAAATCATGGACCCGGAGTTGATGAGTAAAGATGGTGTGGAACCTAAAATGGCTAAAGGAGATGAGGATGTTTAATCTTGGAAAAGAATAAAACTTTGGGAGGGTAAACAGTTCAGCTACTGCCATACGCATGTACCGGAATTAAACAATTAAATGAAGGGATGGTAGGTGTCACTGTTGTCTCTGTTGGGTAGAAATGTAGATGGTAGATGTAGGTTGTCACTGTTGGGTAGAAATTCACTGATCAGCAACATCAAATCCATATCACCACCACGTGACAATGGATTAGAATTGGAGATACAAGGTCATCAAAACAAGGAAAGTCTGAGGAACTGTTGCAGCCATGAAGAGCCTGCACAGAGAAGACAACTAAATGTGATGGGGCCTCTTTGATGGGATCCCAGAAGAGACAAAAGACATTCAGTAAAAGCTAAAATCTGCATCCAGTGTAGTTAACAGTAATTTATCCTCGGATTGTGGTGCAGCAGAGCAAGTTGCCGTTTGGGATACGAAGACCCCGTATTGGTTCAAGTCCTGGCTATTCCACTTCAGATCTAGCTCCTTGCTAATGCATCCTGGGGGGCAGCACATGGTGACCCGAGTGCTTGGGTCCCTGCCACCTACTTGAGAGACCTGGATGGAGTTCCAGGCTCCTGATTTTGGCCTGGCCCAGCACTGGCCTTTGTAGCCATTTGAGAAGTGAACCAGTGAATGAAAGGTCTCTCTCCCCTACCCCCTCTGTCTCTCTGACTCTGCTTTTCAAGTACGTGAAAATAAAGAAACAAACATTAAAAATAATGGTGTGTCAATATTGGTTCATTATTTTTAACAAATGCACTAATGTATCTACATACTAATGTAAGATGTGAACAGAGGAAACAGTATGAGGTAAGGAAGTGGCATTTGGGAATTCTCTGTACTATCTGCTCAATTTTTCTGTAAATTTAAAATTGTTGTCAAAAATAAAGTATATTATTAAAACAAAACAAAGTGGGCCAGCGTTGTGGCACAATGGATTAAATCGCTTCTACCTGCAATGCTGGCATCCAATATTGGAACACTGGTTCCAGTACCAGCTGCTCCACTTCCAATCCAGATCCCTGGTAACGTGCCTGGGAAAGCAGCAGAAGATGGCCCAAGTACTTGGACCCCTGCACCCATGAAAGAGACCTGGACAGATTCTGGCCTCCTGGCTTCAGCCTGGCTCAGTCCCAGCCATTGTGGCCATTTGGACAGTGAACCAGTGGATGGAAGATCTCTCTCTCTCTCTTTCTCCTTTTCAAATAAATAAAAATAAGTCTTAAAAAAAATAAAACAAGCTCCTGGGTGCAGACAATGTTGGAAGGGCTATCACTTATGACAAAATAAAATTTTGTTCTGCCTAGTCCAAAGGACAGAAGAAGATGAAAGTTTGGAAATTATAGAGAGGTAGAGTCTAGTTCAATATAAGTTATTTCCTAAAGTTCAGTGCTGTCCATGGATAGAAAAGGAGTCCTGGTGAGGTGATGAGCCCTCCATCACTTGTAACACCAGAATCCACCCAACAAACATCTGTGGGCAGTGTGCCTGGAGTCAAGGGGTGGGCAGAATGTACCTTCCCAAATCTCTCAGTCCCTAAGACTCATGCAGATGACCCCTGGAGAAAGGTGGAGGATGGCCCAAGTGCTTGGGCCCTTACACACACGTGGGAGATTCAAAAGAAGCTCCTGGCTCCTGGCACTGGCTTGGCCCAGCCCCAGCCATCGCCACCATCTGGGGAGTAAACCAGCAGATGGAAGATTCTCTTTGTCTCTGTCTCTGTCTCTCTTTCTGTAACTCTACTTTTCAAAATAAATAAATAAATAAATAAATCTAAAAAGAAAAAAAAAGACCTCTGGGATCATGTCTTGAACGAAGCCTTCACCATCTTGGAGAATCAAGGCTGAGAGCAATGCTTCCCAACCTTTGTCACATCATGGTTGGACACAGGACATCATAATCTTTGCATAGCAACCCAGGGAAAAGAGGTAAGATGACTCAGACCAGCAGCTACGAGCCATGAGGACTTGTGGCTGCTACCCTCTGCACATCTCCACCTTACTTCCAGATACTGGTGTGTGGCACACGTTTATGCACCTGCTGATTGCCTGCTTTCTCCAGCAGCTTCCTCAGGAGGCACACAAGCTCCCTAACAACACAGCATTCCTCCACAGCTGCCCCAGGGGGCAGGAGGAAGAGGCTGTGATGTCCCATATTCACAGTAGCAAAAGGAAATGTTTTTTCTTTTAGAAAGTAACCTTTTACGATACTGGCACTTTGGCCACCACGCTGATGTCAAAGCCAATATAACAGAAATGTCTTTAACAGTCCCGAGCTCTGTGTCTACATTTAGAATCTCCTATGTAAAAAGATTTTATTCATGGGAGTGCATAGTATGGATGCTGCTTTCTGTGCTAAGACCTGGGCACTGGACACTGGCTGGATAAAGCCTCTAGAAGGAGGAGTTGGGAAACAAGACAGGAGATACACATGCAAGGATGCCAATAGGGCCCCTTTTAGTTCTGATTCTTGCATGTGTCACAGTTCCCAGAAGTCCCCTCAACAGCTGGAAGTCAACCGTCAAACTCCTTTACTTTCCCAACTTTTTGCATTGAATGTACTACTACTTTGTAATTTAAAATTATCATTGCTGAAAAGCAAAAGGTATCACAACAGATAATGATCCAGAGTCCCCTGTGATGCAAGGAAAGAGGAGACAGTCCCGACAGCAGGGAGCACTCATCTGTCCATGAGAGCCTAGACTCTGTGGTTCAGGCATTTCCGCACCAAGGGACCTGATCTGGGATGGCCATAGAAGGTGGCAACAGCACCGGAGGGATGGAGAGATGGAGCAGGAGGTGCGCTCACGAAGAAGCCGAGGTCGTTAAGACTCTCCCACATTCACCCACGTTTGAATCGAGGGTGGAGTGTGGGGGTAGGGTTCCCCCAGGGTGTTCGGCTACAGTTGACATCCCTGGGTGATGGACTGTGGGCCCAGGAGCTACCAGAACACACAGTGAGGCGGGCTGCAGAGGCCTCAAGTCTCCAGTCCTGATCCTTGGTCGTTCTTCGGCCTCTCTCGGGTCTCCGTTTGCTGAGTTGGTTCACTAGTTTGCACCAGGCAAGGCACTTGTGTTCTCATACTTCCCCCTGCCACAAAAGGCAAACTCTTTATCATACTGCCTTACAAAAGCCAGCTCATCCCTCCCAAATAAAAGCTGAGTCCAGTTCGAAAGCTGATGAGGAGGAAGGAGGGGAAGTTGAAACCAACTTTCCTACTCCCCACACTTCACCTGGCATTTATGCAAAATAGCTGCAAAAGTGCCAGCCCAGGAAGGTCCAGTTCCAGGTTCCTGCGATCCAGCCCTTCTTTTTGCCTCCCAGAGCCAGGAAGATACTTGACAACAGAATTGAGAGATGCAGTCAATCTGAACAGATTAACTGAGCACATCTCTCTGTGCCACGCACTGGGCTAAGCCAGGATCCTATGGTCCAGACTCCCTAATGATCAAGCCCAGAAACTTGAATTTTACACTGAGCTCCCCCAAAAGAAATGAAATCAGCCTGTGAAAGAGACACCTGCACTCCCCACTTCACTGCAGCACTAGCCTCAGTAGCCAAGATATAGAATTAACCTGGGTGTCCATCATTGGAAGGAAATGTGGTGTAGCCACACAAGGGAGTATCATCCATTCATAAAATTAGATTGATATCTTGACATTCACAGCAAAATGGACAGAACAGAAGGTCATTATATTAAATGAAATAAGCCAAACACTCAAATACCGTATGTCCTCTCTCATATGTGGGCATTTCAAAAGCTGGGCTGATCCTAGAATAGTGATTAGCAGAGACTGAGAAAGGTGGAGAAAGGGAGGTAGAGTTGAATAACAGGTACCACAGCACAGTCAGATAGAAGTCACAGGTTCTGGGGCTCCACAGCACAGTGGTGACTGTAGTTCACAGTAACATGATATATTTTGCATAAAGAACCAGAGAAGAGAAGCTAGTAGGCTCTAAACATAAAAGACAAGGAACAAATATTAATTGCCCAGTTGATTGGTTTATGCTGGATATGTGTGTCCCATAAAAACGTTCAAGTAGTACATGTTAATCAAAAAGTTTTTTTAATATACATTTTTTTAAAAGCTCCCCCAGTGAGTGCTACGCAGCCAAGTTTGGAGCCACATTCCAATGCAATCCTCTCCTTTGGAATTCACATCTCCCACCTCTGAATTTTGCTTTCCTTTATGCCTTGGGTGTTTATGTAACCTTTCTCATTTTTCATGAATTCTTCTTATCTGTCCCCCCTCAACAAGATTCCATGCCAGTCCTAGAACCTCCAGAGCAATCCCTCTTGGTAAATTCATCTGGGGATCCCCAAGATGCCTACCTGGGTGTCAGCGTCCATGCTGTCAAGACAAGAGCCAGGCCTGGCTGAGTGTCTCAGGATGAGGGTAGGGTCTGCATGAAGTTCGTCTTCCCTGTTGGGGGAGCAGGGTCTGCTGTCGCCTGCCTCTTTGTATGATGTCACAGGGGAGTGCCTCCATTGCAAACCCATATTAACAACACAAGCTGCCTAAGGTACGCACACCCTCTCCCTTTCAGCAGTGAGCGTGAGAATACTTTTTCACATTTGTAGACAGCCACTGAAGATTTCTTGTCCTGAGTGGCTAATTGTGGGAGGGTAAAGATACCCTATAAGTCTCCTTGTCCACCATATTCCTAGTCCAGGCATCCATTGCAAGGATCTCCTAAGCAGTGTGCCTGCCCCTCTGTGGCCCGTCCTCTGCTCTGCCACCTGAGTGGCCTTAGAAATGAATATCAACATCCGACCATGTTACAATGTCCACTATATGCCCTCAGCGACTGCCTGGGGCATGGAAGTTCTGGCATACAAAACTTTCCCAGCTTTATTCCTAGTCATGGCCATGCCCTGCCTTTCGGCTCCCACTAGAATACATATAGCTTCAAACACCATGCTGTTTCACCTGTTAGCACTTCTGCTCCTGTCTGTTTCGGCTTTGAATATTCTCCCATCACTGATCCCACCACCACTTACTCCACTCCAATCGCCCACCCCTCCATCACTCACTTAGAAAATGTACCCATATTTGAGGCCCAGGAGTCACTTTCTCCAGGAAGTCTTTGTGACCACTCCCTCTCTATTTAACCCTGCCTACCCTAGGCTTTGGACACGCTCCCATCACAGCACCTGCAAGGTTTGTGGGGTAAGGCTGTTGCACATCTGCCATCTGCAGAACTATAAAATGCTTTAACAAAAAAGCTCGGTCTTATCTTGGAATCTCAAAGCTTAACACGGTAGGCTTCTTAAATATTTGCTCAAGGAACAATGGAAAGAAGGGGAGGAGGAAGAAAAGGAGGGAGAGAGGGAGCAGAAAGCCCTTGCAACTGTCTTGAAGGATTTGAGGCTACTTAAGCTTTGCTTTCAGGACCTCCCCCTTGGTGGTCCACCCATTCCCTGGTAGCCTCATTCCCACTCCTAGTGACTTCCATTCCTACCAGGGCCAGTGCTCTCCTGCTCCCTGCTCCCTAGCACCTCTTTCTTGGAAAGAAAGCCTCCTAATAAACTAATTTACCTAAGAGAATCCCCCCCTCCGCCTGTACCCCTTTTCGAGGGCACCTGCTTTCCCAAAGAGAATGCATGGAAAAAGAAGTGCTTTGTTCCAAATAAGGAAGTCTCTACAAAGATTTTCAGATGCTGGGGGAAGATTAGATAAATGAAAGGGTTCATTTTAGGAAAGAGAGGCCTCACAAACTCTATCAGGCAGTGGCCCTTTCCCGGTGTGAACCACACTGGCCCAACCATGTAACCTCTGCATCAGAGTGGAGCCAAGAGAGGCACAGAGGGCAGAACTCCCAACGGGATGCCTCACATCAGTGGGTGTCCTCTCCCCAGGGCACTCTGCCTTCTCCTGCTCTGGTTCACATCCTCATCATGCCAGCACTGACCTGTACCCTCACCTTGGGTGGAAATCCTAAAATGTTTACCCAAGGGTCACCGAGGACCAAACGCACTCCGACTCTGGGAGCTAACAGATAATAGGTCTGGTCCCTATTCAGGCTTGGGTAGAGCAGACCCCCATCACCTGTGAAGTTCAGGAGAGAAAGCAACTGGGCTCCCAGCAGGCATCCAGGCCCCAGTCCCCAGCCCCAGGCCACCCAGGCCACCCAGGCTGGGCAGACCGTGAGCCTCAGTCATAGCTCAAGGGCTGTTTTCCTATTTTCTCAGCTGGCTTCTCTTCATCCTCATGAAAAACAAAAGGAGACACAACACCTCCCCAAGTGCCTGGTCATGGCTGCATGGGCAGGTGAAGCTCAAGTTCTGTGACAGCAAACTCACCACTTCCTCCTTACCAGAGGCCACAACAACCAAGAGTTCAAAACAAATTAGTACAGGAGGCCAGTGCCGCAGCTCACGAGGCTAATCCTCCACCTTGCAGCGCCGGCACACTGGGTTCTAGTCCCGGTCGGGGTGCCGGATTCTGTCCCGGCTGCCCCTCTTCCAGGCCAGCTCTCTGCTGTGGCCAGGGAGTGCAGTGGAGGATGGCCCAAGTGCTTGGGCTCTGCACCCCATGAGAGACCAGGAGAAGCACCTGGCTCCTGCCATCAGATCAGCGCGGTGCGCCAGCCGTGGCGGCCATTGGAGGGTGAACCAACGGCAAAGGAAGACCTTTCTCTCTGTCTCTCTCTCACTGTCCACTCTGCCTGTCAGAAAAAATTTTTTAAAAAAATTAGTACAGGAAGGAGGTGTGACGAAGAGAGAGAAGAACAATCTTTGGGGAATTCTCTACAGCACACAATCAGGCCCTGCAGAGCATTGCAAAGAACTGGGAGAAAGAAGGAGGTTCCTGGGCTTCTCATGCCCTCAGCGAAATGATTGTCACCCATCACTGCACCGTTCCCATAGATCTTAAGCATGGCTGTCACTGCCACTTCCAGCTAAGGGAATGCATGAGGGAGCCCAGGATGCCTGGATAGCCAGGAGCCATCTGCTGATTACACCCACAGCCCAGTCTGGGCTCAGGAGACCCATTAGCAGAATGAACGTGGCCAGCCACTGGGGAAGCCCAGGTTCTGGGCTCATGAATGCAGTGTCCTCCCTGGAGCTCTGCCTGCCAGCCTCTGCCCCCTGGTGGATGTGGAGGAGATGACTGACCACGCTTGAGGGAAGGACAACAGCCTAAGCTTGGGTGTCCAAACACCTAAACTTATTTTCTAGTGCAACACCCTTGGAGGGCATACTTCCCTTTCTGGGCCTCTGAAGAACCAGGATGCTGGAAGTGACGTTAGGGATCCTACAGGATCAGGCCCTCATTTTACAGATGGAGAAAGAGAAACTGAAGTCATCCAAGCAACTTATCCAGAATAGCACAACCGAGAGTAGCGAACCTGAGTCTAGAACCTCAGCCCTCATGTACCCTTTCACCATGGCATGCTACCATCCTCTGATCTCCTCTGACCTCTCTGCATTGTCAGGAAACTCATGATAAGGGATTATAAAGCACTTCCCTTCCAAGAGGCTCTGATCAAAAACAAGATCATGTTTTTCTTCTGATGGTGCCTGGAAACAGATGACAATGGATAAAAGCATTCAAGAAACCAAGCGCTTGTTCTATAGTTAGCAAATTCCCTGGAATACAAGGTGGGTCTGTGTGTCCTGTAGGAGGGGTAGAGCAGATGGTTCCCAAGGCTCTATTTCCATTCACTTAGACTGAGAACCTGCCTTTGCACTTGCTGTTTTCTTCTGCCTGAAATGCCCTCCCTGCCGTTCACATGCAGCCTCCCTACACAACGCCAGGGGGCGGCACCCACCTAGAACAAAGTGTACCGATGCCATGTGACGGGACTACAGCTGACTGGCACATGAGAGAAGCAGAGCATAGTGTCCCAGGTGGCAGCCAATGACGTAAGAGAACTTTCTCTAGGCTCCTACAGAACTTTGCTGCTACCTCAATGAGAGCACTCACCATCCTTCTGTCACTTTTCTTTTTACACATTCATAGCCCCACTAGACTGTGCCACAGGCGGATATAAATTGTTCATTTTTCTATCCCAGTACCAATGACTATTTTTTCCCAAAGTGAGTTCCCTTGATCAAGGATCTAAAACTAATTCCTGGAGCAAGGACAGTCTATTCAATAAATGGTGCTGGGAAAATTGGATTTCCACGTGCAGAATCATGAAGCAAGACCCCTACCTTACACCTTACACAAAAATCCACTCAACGTGGATTAAAGACCTAAATCTACGATCTGACACCATCAAGTTACTAGAGAACATTGGAGAAACCCTTCAAGATATTGGCACAGGCAAAGAGTTTCTGGAAAAGACCCGGGAGGCACAGGCAGTCAAAGCCAAAATTAACTATTGGGATTGCATCAAATTGAGAAGTTTCTGTACTGCAAAAGAAACAGTCAGGAGAGTGAAGAGACAACCGACAGAATGGGAAAAAATATTTGCAAACTATGCAACAGATAAAGGGTTAATAACCAGAATCTACAAAGAGATCAAGAAACTCCACAAAAACAAAACCAACAACCCAATTAAGAGATGGGCCAAGGACCTCAATAGACATTTTTCAAAAGAGGAAATCCAAATGGCCAACAGGCACATGAAAAAATGTTCAAGGTCATTAGCAATCAGGGAAATGCAAATCAAAACCACAATGAGGTTTCACCTCACCCCGGTTAGAATGGCTCACACACAGAAATCTACCAACAACAGATGCTGGCGAGGATGTGGGGAAAAAGGGACACTAACCCACTGTTGGTGGGAATGCAAACTGGTCAAGCCACTATGGAAGTCAGTCTGGAGATTCCTCAGAAACCTGAATAAAACCCTACCATTCGACCCAGCCATCCCACTACTTGGAATTTACCCAAAGGAATTTAAATTGGCAAACAAAAAAGCGGTCTGCAGCCTAATGTTTATTGCAGCTCAATTCACAATAGCTAAGACCTGGAACCGACCTAAATGCCCATCAACGGTAGACTGGATAAAGAAATTATGGGATATGTACTCTTTAGAATACTATACCGCAGTAAGAAACAACGAAATCCAGTCATTTGCAACAAAATGGAGGAATCTGGAACACATCATGCTGAGTGAAATAAGCCAGTCCCAAAGGGACAAATATCATATGTTCTCCCTGATCAGTGACAACTGACTGAACACCAAAAAGGAAACCTCCTGAAGTGAAATGGACACTATGGGAAACAGTGACTTGATCAGCATAGCCCTGACTGTTAATGAACAACTTAATACATTATCCCTCTTAGTAGTTTTTTTGTCTGTTCTACTTAATAGGACTGGTTTAATTCTGTAATTAATACACAGTTACTCTTAAGTGTTAAAAATTAACTGAAATGTGATCCCTGTTAAACATAAGAGTGGGAATAAGAGAGGGAAGAGATGTATAATTTGGGACATGCTCAAGCTGACTTGCCCCAAATGGTAGAGTTAGAAACATACCAGGGGATTCCAATTCAATCCCATCAGGGTGGCATGTACCAATGCCATCTCACTATTCCAAGTGATCAATTTCAGTTCACAATTGATCATAATGAAAGGACTAAGAGTCAAAGGGAGCACATAAACAAGTCTAGTACCTGCTAACACTAACCGATGGAATAAATAAAGGGGAGAGTGATCCAACATGGGAAGTGAGATACTCAGCAGACTCATAGAATGGCAGATGTCCTAAATAGCACTCTGGCCTCAGAATCAGCCCTAAAGGCATTCGGATCTGGCTGAAAAGCCCATGAGAGTATTTCAGGCATGGAAAGCCAAGACACTCTGGCAAAAGATCTCTGTGAGTGAGATCCCAGTGGAAAGAACAGGTCTTCAAAGAAGGAGGTACCTTTCTCTGAAGGGAGGAGAGAACCTCCACTTTGACTATGACCTTGTCTAAACAAGATAAGAATCGGAGAACTCAGAGGGCTTCCATAGCCTTGGAAACTCATGACTGGAGCATAGGGAGACTACTGATGCCATAGACAGGAGTGTCAATTGGTAAAGTCAACAACAGGAGTCACTGTGCACTTACTCCTCATGTAGGATCTCTGTCCTTAATGTGCTGTGTATTGAGATTTAATGCTATAACGAGTACTCAAACAATATATTTCACTTTGTGTTTCTATGGGGGTGCAAACTGTTGAAATCTTTACTTAATGTATACTAAACTGATCCTCTGTAAAAAAAAAAAAAAAAAGAAAAAAGAAATTATCAACTCCCAACTTGACTCTCACTGGGATTAAACATGACAATAGGTCTGATCTGATTTCATCATCATTTAAAAAAAATCATCTATTATTTTTCACTTTATGTTTCTGTGTGGGAACAAACTGTTGAAATCCTTACTTAATGTATACTAAGCTGATCTTCTGTATATTAAGATAATCGAAAATGAATCTTGATGTGAATGGAAGGGGAGAGGGAGTGGGAAAGGGGAGGGTAGTGGGTGGGAGGGACAGTATGTGGGGGAAGCCATTGTAATCCATAAATCGTACTTTGGAAATTTATATTCATTAAATAAAAGTTAAAAAAAAAAGTGAGTTCCCAATAATCATTTATGGGAGGACTAATAAAAAGCTCATCAGAGTCCAGCATTGTGTTGGAGCAGGCTAAGCCATGCCTTTGATATCATCAGCTCATATTGGAGTGTTGGTGCAAGTCTCAGCTGCTCCATTCCCAATCTAGCTTCCTGTTTATGCACCTGGGAAAGCAGTAGAAGATGTGCTTGGGCTTGGGCCCCTACCACCCACATGGAAGACCACAATGGAGCTCTGGGCTCCTGGCTGTGGCCTGGCCCAGCCTTGGCTATTATGGCCATTTAGGAAGTGAACAGTTGGTGGACGATCTCTGCCTATCTCCCCCCACCCACGCCCCTATCATCTCTATCTTTGTCACTCTGCCTTTCAAATAAATAAATCTCTTTAAAAAAAGAAAAAAAGTACATGGTCTTTGGAGTCAGACAGATTGACCATGACTCTTCCCTGCCATGCTCACTATGTGACCCTGGCAGCCACTGCTCCCCCATCTTGGGCTCAGTTTCCTCTTTCTGCAAAACAAAACCAGTGACCTCACAGTAAAAAAATAATTAAATACATAAAGAAGTGAGGCACTATGAGAACCAGCAGAAACTACCAGTACAATAAGATGTTATTCTTAAAAAAATTCAAATATTGAGATTGCTAGGTCAAAATTATAAAGTAATTATACGTAATATTCTTAGTGAAATAAGAGGCTGAAAATGTGAGAAAAGTTTAAGTTACCACACAAATGACCCAATAGGTTTAAAAATAAATTAGAACTTTCAAAAATAAAAATATAATAATTGAAATTTAAAACTCAGTGACTTAATAACACAGTATACATTTCCAAAGATAGAATCAGTGAACTGAAAGAAACAGGTTTGAAGAACTTAACTGGCAAACAACAGAGCGACAAAGATAAGAAACTATGGTCAGAGATGACAGACATGGAGGAGGGAGTGACACCTAACATGCGTCTAAGTGGAGTTTCAGAAGGAGAGAAAGAAACAGTAAACAAAGACAAAATGACCAGGACAATTCTCAAAGCTGATGAAAGGCAAAGTTACAAAACTCTTCAAAGGCAATACCTATATCTTTATTATTTGAGTGAAGATTGATTTCTGAAGACAAAAAGTGCTATCCATAAATGTGCCTACTTTTATTTTTTGAAAGATTTATTTATTTATTTACTTATTTGAAAGGCAGAGTGACAGAAAGGAAAGGGAGAAACAATGAGAGAGAGAGAGAGAGAAACAGACAGAAGGACAAAGAGAGAGAGAGAGAGAGAGAGATCCTTCGCCTGCTGGTTCACCCCCCAAATGGCTGCAACAGTTAGGGCTGGGCCAGGCCAAAGCCAGAAACCGGGAATTGCATCCTGGTTTCTTACATGGGTGGCAGGGGCCCACGTACTTGGGCTATCTTTTGCTGCCTTCCCCGGTGAGTGGGCAGGGAACCAGCACTTTAATATGAGATGCCAACATCGTAAGTGGCAGCTAAACCCCCGGTGTCACAACGTCATACCTACTGTACCTGTTTTTAATTTACTACTTCTGTTCATCTAAAGATGACATAAGGGAATAAAGAGACAACCCAACATTATAGCATGGCTACAGGATACAATATTAACATACAAAAGTCAATCGCTTTCCTAAATGCCAGCAATGAAAAAATTGGAATGTAAAAGCACACCATCATTTATATTAGTATCCTCAAGAAATGGAAATATTTAGCCACAAATCTAACTAACAAAATATGTACAAAATTATGTAAATAAAATTACAAAGCTCTGAAGGAAGAAATCAAAGAAGAGCTAAATCAGTAGAAAGATTTTTTCATGTTTGTGGCTAGGGAGATTTGATATTAAGATTTTAGTTCTTCTCAACTTGATCTGTGGATTCAATACAGTCTCAGTCAAAATTTCATCACATTTTCCGATAGATAGCTAGCAAGAAATTGATTGTAAGGTCACATGGAGAGGCAAAGGACCAGGGACAGCCAATGCTAACTGAAGACAAAACTGAAGAACTGATTATCTGATTTCAAGCTACAGTAATCAAGATAGTGTGGCATTGAAGAGCAAATATATGAGTGGGACAGATACAAGAAGGCCTATACATGGACCAACACAACTACTAAGGCATCTTCAAAAAGTTCATGGAAATTGTGTATTGTGAAAAAACTATGCATGGATTTCAAACACTTTTTCACCAGAATAAACTTATTTAGTTCCATTTTTCACAAGCTTTTCAAAGTACCCTTGTAGAGTCAATTGATCACTGAAAAAGGAACAAAAGTAGTTCAGTAGAAGAAGGAATCTCTTCAACCATGCTTCTGGAAACTGGACATTCACACAGAGACACACAATGAATCTAGACATAGAACTAGTATCTGATCACCTCATAAAAACTCACTCAAAATGGCTCACAGACCTAAATGTAAATGGCAAAACTGTTTCCAGAAGATAGCATAGGAGAAAATCTAGGTGACCTTGGTTTTGGTGATATAATGCAAAAAGCAGGATCATGAAAGAAAAAAATGGTAAGTTGGGTTTTGTTACATTAAAATTTCTGCTCTCCAGCCCAACACTGTGGCATAGCAGCTAAAGCCGCTGCCTGCAGTGCCGGCATCCCATATGGGTGCTGGTTCTAGACCCGGATGCTCCACTTCTGATCCAGCTCTCTGCTATGGCCTGGGAAATCAGTAGAAAGTGGCCCACGTCCTTGGGCCCCTGCACCCATATGGGAGACATGAGAGCTCCTGGCTCTCAGCTTCGGATTGGCGCAGCTCCAGCCATTGTGGCCAATTGGGGAGTGAACCATCGGATGGAAGACCCCCCCTCCCCCGCCTCTCCTTCTCTTTGTGTAACTGACCTTCAAATAAATTTAAAAAAAAGACTTATCCCAGCTACTTTAAAAAAATTAAAAAATAAAACTTCTGCTCTCCAAAAGGTATTGTTAAGAGAAGGAAAGACAAGACACAGGTGAGGAGAAAGTTTGTGCAAAACACACATCTGACTAAGTACATGTATCTAAACTACGTAAAGAATCCTTAAAATTCAACAAGAAAGCAATCTAATCTTTAAAAAGAGCAAAAGCTAAAATAAATCTTTACAAGGAGGGGGGGCGGCGCTGTGGCACAGTGGGTAAAGCCGCCACCTGCGGTGTCAGCATCCCATATGGGCGCTGGTTCAAGTCCCGGTTGCTCCGCTTTGCATCCAGCTTTCTGCTATGGCCTGGGAAAGCAGTGGAAGATGGCCCAAGTCCTTGGGCCCCTGCACCCGCATGGGAAATGCAGAAGAAGCTCCTGGCTCCTGCCTTCGGATAGGCGCAGCTCCGGCTGTTGCAGCCAGTTGGGGAGTGAACCAGTAGATGGAAGACCTCTCTCTCTTTCTCTCTCTCTCTCTGCCTCTCCTTCTCTCTCTATGTAACTCTGACTTTCAAATAAATAAAATAAATCTTTACAAAAAAATGAGCAAAAGATCTTAACAGACACCTCTACAAAGAAGAGACACATGTAAGCATAGGAAGAATATACTCATCATGACGTCATTTAGTAACTGCAAATTAAAACAATGAGATGCAATCACATGCCTGTTAGAACATCTAAAATTCAAAACCCCGACAGCACCAAATACTGGCAAGGATGAGGCACAGCAGGAACTCTCAGTCACCAGCAGTGAGAAGGCAAAATGGTACAGCTGCTTCAGAAGACAGCTCTACAGTTTCTTACAAAGCTAAAAGTAGCCTTAACACAACCAATCATCCTCCTTAGTATTTCCCCCAAATGAACCGAAAACATTTCTACACAAAAACTAACACATGGAATGTCCACAATAGCTTTATCTATAACTGTCAAAAAATTGGATGCCACCAAAATGTCCTTCAGTAGGTTAATGGATGAACAAACTGGTAATCCATGCATGCAATGCAGTATTGTTCAGTAATAAAAGGAAATGAACTATGAAGCTACAAAAAGATACAGAGGGAGGAGCTTTAATGATATATTGTTTATTGAAAGATGTTAGTCTGAAAGGGATTCCAACTATATAACATTCTGGAAAAGGAAAATTACCAAGACAGTAAAAAGAGGGTTTTAGTGAAAAAGGAGAGAGGAATCAGTAGTTGGAATAGCTGGAACTTTTAGGGCAGTGAAACTAACTGTGTCACACTACAGTATAGTGTCTCTATACAGAATAGTATGGTATATAGAGTGAAGGACACAGGACATTGTGCATTTGTTAAAACCCATAGAACATATAACACCAAAGTGAATCCTTAGGTAAACTATGGACTAGAGTTAATGTTGGTTTAGCAATTTTAACTATACACTAATGCAAATGTTAATAGTCAGAGAAGCTGTGAAGGGTAATGGGGGGAAGGCATTGCAGCACATAACACTGGCAAAGGATTAGGAGAAAGAATATACAAAATATTCTACAAGTCAATAAGAAAGTGACAGCACAATAGAAAAGTTACTTAAGCAATAAAGGCACGGCCACACACTCCAAAGACCAGGAAGCAGAAATGGCCAGTAAACACAGGCTAGGACGTTCCATCTCATTTATAAAATCATCAACATGCAAATTAAGTCACATGATATCAGACAATAAAAAGGGCATACAACAACTGGAACTCAAATACACCACTGGTTGTTTTGAAAAGCAGTTTGGGGCTGGTGCTATGGTGCAGCAGGTTAAAGCCCTGGCCCACAGTGCTGGAATCCCATATGGGTGCCAGTTTGAGTCCCAGCTGCTACACTTCCGATCCAGTTCTGTGCTATGGCCCGAGAAAGCAGTGGAGGATGGCCCAAGTCCTTGGGCCCCTGCACCTACGTGGGAGACCTGGAAGAAGCTCCTAGCTCCTGGTTTTGTATCAGCTCAGCTCTGGCCTTTGCAGCCATTTGGGGAATAAGCTGGTGGATGGAGTAACTCTCTCTTTCTGGGTCTGCCTCTCTCTCTAACTCTGTCTTTCAAATAAATAAAATAAATATTTAAAAAAAAACGATTTGGAATTATCTAGTTAAGATTTCATGCACCCTGTTGCCTAGCAATTTATCTCCTGGGTAAATACCTAGAAATGTCTGCACACATGCATTTAGAAGACATGCACAAGACTATTCATATTTTAATAGCAAAAACACATGAATAAAACCTAAATGTTCATCAACTGTAAAACTGACAAAAGGTATGGTATGACCATACAATGGAATCCAGCAGTTAACTTGTAGCTCAAGAACAGAGATCAGGGTGGGCGGTTAAAACCCAGGCCTGCAGCGCTGGCATCCCATATGGGCGCCAGTTCGAGTCCCAGATGCTCCACTTCTGATCCAGCTCCCTGCTAATACACCTGGAAAAGCAGCAGAGGATGGTCCAAGTCCTTGGGCCCCTACATCCACTTGGGAGAACCAGAAGAAGCTCCTGGCTCCTGGCTTTGGATCAGCCCAGCTCCAATCATTATAGCCATTTGGGGAGTGAACCAGCAGACAGAGGATCTCTCTCTTTCTCTGTAACTCTTTCAAATAAATAAAATAAATCTTAAAAAAAAAAAAAGAACAAAGGTGACAGTCATACCATCTAAAGGCTCAGGGTAATGAGTGCTTGAGATAATAATCAGCCCAAAGGCCTGATCCATTCAAGTAAAAGCCAGCCAGGTACTGTGCCAGTGAGGGCTGGCTTATTCCCGAACATACAAGCAAGGTACAGAGGGGCGCTGAACAGTCTGAGTCCCCATACACGTATATCAAACACAAAATCATGCAAAAGCAACCAAGTCGGACTTCAGGAGGTGGAGAAACACGTAACAAGGAGCAATGGAATAATAACCGTAAAGTTCAAAAGCGCAGTTATCCCAGAGGGATGATGAACGGATGAGATACAACACGGAGGGAGGACACATGGGGCTTCTTTCTTAATTTTGCATTGGATACACACAGAGGGGTTCTTTGTATTCTTATTCTTCATATATATTCATATTTTTCAGAGGGACAGACAGAACTCCCGTCTGCTGGTTCACTTACTCCCCACCCCAGATTCCAGCAGTGGATTGAGCTGGGCCTGACTGAAGCTGGGAGTGGAGAATTCCACCTGGGTCTCCCATGGGGGTGGCAGCGACCCAATTAATTGAGCCTTTATCTGCTGCCTCCCAGGGTCTGCATTGGCAGGAAGCTGGAGCCAGGAAATCAAACCCAGGTGCCCTGATAATGGCACATGTCTTGACCACTAGGCCAAATACCCACCTCTGTATGACTCTTTATACCTTACCTATGGATCTTTAATATTACTTTATACCTACTCAACATTTAATAATCAAAAACAAACTTTAAAAAGCATTCATGAATTACAGGATAAGATCTGAATCCTGACTCCAGCTTTTTATTAGCAGAATGATGCTAGGTACCTTGCTTCACCTCTTTGGGTCTCAATTTCCCCCTGGTGGAATGGGGATGATGACTACCTCAACATCAGTGAAAGGCACAAATACAATAAAGCTAAACATGGGTAGGGAGGGCAGGGCTGCTCTGTTTCCAGCATCTCCTTATCGCCACCTCCAGTGTGGAACACATGCTCCCTTCCGTGGCCTGAAGAAGCAGCTTTGCCCAGGAGCACCTATTGGCTCTGATTAGTTCTAGAGCTCAGATTCACTCCCCTTAGGGTTGTGGTCCTCACAGCCTTCTCATGGCAATTGCAGGTCCAGATTAGAGCACCAGCGGGAGTGCAGGGCACAGAAAGCGGTACTTACCATGTAGATCTTAGGAGGAAGAGTGGGGCCCTGGGCAGCATGGAGAAAAACAGGTAAGCCCTGTCCTCCTGCAGCACTCCAGATCCCGCTCCCTGTGGCCCATGGAGACGCCACAGTGGCATATCCCTGTCTGTCGTTGAGCCACCAGTGTCGTTGAGCTGAGACTGGCTGGTCGTGATTATACTGTCAATGTTTTAGCGTTTTACTTCTGGGATCGATGCAAGTCCTTCTAGTCGGAGGCCCCATAGGCACTGAAAAGGTGAGTTGGGGCCCACGTCGTAGCAAAGCAGGTCAAGCCACCACCTGCAGTGCCAGCATCCTATATGGGCACTGGTTCAAGTCTCAGCTGCTCCACTTCTGGCCCAGCTCCCTGCTAATGCGCCTGGGAAAGCAGCGGAAGATGACCCAGTGGTTGGGCCCTTGCACCCAAGTGGAAGACCAGGATGAAACTCCAGGCCCCTGGCTTCCACCTGGCCCAGCCCTGGCCATTGCAGCCATCTGGGGAATGAATCAGCAGATGGAAGATGTTTCTCTATCTCTCCTGCTCTCTCTGTAGCTCTGACTTTCAAACAAATAAGTAAATGTTTAAAAAAAAAAAAAAAAGGTGAGTTCGTAACCATATACACTCGTGCATTACCCCAAAAACCTAGACCCCACTGGCAAGTGAAGCCTCTGTTTTTTGTTCTCTCTTCAGCTTTGATTGTAGTTTGCATTCCTTTGCAACACCAAATGGTCAGCTCAGGGTTTGTTTTGTTTTGTTTCATTTTTGTGTTTTTGTATATGGAGTGCTCATGAGACACAGAAATGATACTCCTCTGTGTGAGATTCACTTTCAAGCCTGTCTGTTAGAGGAAACCACTTTCTGTTACATGGGAAGAGAGGAGGGGAGGGAAATGATAAAAGGAATCGATATTTATTAGACTCTCAGCATCAGCCAGAGTGCACATTAAGAGAAATGCCATCAGGGGCTGTATGGATAATTCGTCTTACAACCAGTAAAGAGCCGGAGACTTAATGACCTAACTAAGCTTTCACAGTCAGTGTATTTAAAGACATCTGTCTCCACAGGATAGCAAAGAGCTTTAAAAACAAGCCAGGGCAGGCGCTATGGCGTAGCAGGTAAAACTACCGCCTGCAGTGCCAGAATCCCATATGGGCACCAGTTTTAGTCTGGCTGCTCCACTTCTGATCCAGCCCTCTGCTATGGCCTGGGAAAGCAGAGGAAGATACCCCAAGCCCTTGGGCCCCTGCACCCACGTGGGGACCCAGAAATTCCTGGCTCCTGGCTTCAGACAGGCACAGCTCTGGGTGTTGCGGCTAACTGGGAAGTGAACCAGCAGATGGAAGACCTCTCTCCCTCTCTCTCTCTTTCTCTGCCTCTCTTCTTTCTCTATGTAACTCTTCCAAGTAAATAAATAAATATTTAAAAATAATAAAATAAAATAAATAAAAATAAGCCTGTGACTCCTAGAAATTCTGGTTTCAGTAGTCTATAAAATTTCCTTGGGTACCTCTAAATATACAAGGCAGGTTAGGAACCACTAAACCATTCACTCTCAACTTTTTAGCAACATAGAAAATGAGGGCTGGTCCTTATCATGCTTGGCCTTGAATGGAAACATCTAGTCTTCCGCAATGAATCTGTATTTGAAGACACATGAAAGTTTTTTTGGTCTGTTTTGCCCAGTGTATCCTAAGCACCCAAAAAATGTCTGAAATGAGTTGGCACTCGATAAAGAGTCAGACAGGACAAATGAACATACAGGCTTCCGGTTTTCATTCCACAAGGGCAAAGCAAGTGCAAGGCTGTGCCAGGCACTGTCCGAGGTGCTGGAGGCTCAGCAACGCAGCAGTCCAAGGATACCTTTGCCACTGCGGAACGTCCAATCTAGAGCAGCACTTTCCAATAGAAAGATTAGGCGTGCAACCCACCTGCACAATTTTAAATTCTCTAATAGCCACATTAAAAGAAGTAAAAGAGAAAACAGGTGAAATTAATTTCAATAATATAGCTATTGAACACAATACATACAGAATCTTATTTTCACATGAATCAATATTAAAGTATTTTAGCTTTATCAAGGTATTCATTGATATACTGTGAAATTCACCCCATTAAAAAGCTATTCGTAAGCGATTTTGCATTCGTTTCACAAAGTCTTTGAAGTCTGGTGTTCACACTTACAACACAACCTCCCTTGGCCGGAAGATCTGTGAAGGGCTCCACAGCCCCATGTGGCCCATGGCTACTTATTAGACATGGGCTTCTGGAGGGTGAGGCAGATAATGAACAAGTAAACAAATACATGATGTGAAAGGCTGGGAAAGGCAGGCCTAGCTAAAGAGGTGGCATTTAGCAATCGAACGATTCAGGGGGGATTTAAGAAAATTAACAGAGAAAAAGTCCCTGTGTGTCCAGTGCTAAAAACAGAAAATGCATTTTGGCAAGATTCCAGATCTACTTTGCAGCACCTACTCATCAATGGTCAGGAAGATGGTAAAGCAATACCCTAAATGAACAGAGCTCCCTTCCCCAGGCCCCAGGCCCCAGGCCCCAGGTCCCCAGGGTCTCCTTCCAGCATGGCCTAATCTGAGACCTTGGATCCCTACTAGCTGGTCTGAGCCCAGCAGCGCCATTCTCTTTGACTAGAGACAGACAGAAGCCAGATGGCCTGCAGCTTACTAGCTCAGATGGCTGCGTAGTTAGCTGTGCTGTAGGATCAGCTACAACGCAGAGCATTCTCCTGAAGGGCACTGAGGGCCCTGGGAGAGTTCCTTGATCCCTGATGGTTAAGCAGAATGGATGGGCATCTCCGTGGGCATTAAAGACAAAGAACTCTCACAGGTAGATGGCCTTCTAACTTTTTTTCAGAGTTCAGCCAGATGAATGGGGCTTTATGAAAAGAAACCCACATCACAATATAGAGGAACACACTGTTGGCTAAAAGGCAGGTGAAATTAGTTTTTAAAAATCACATTCTAGGGGCTGGCACTGTGGCGTAGCTGGTAAAGCCGCCACCTGCAATGCCAACATCCCAAACGGGCACCGGTTCAAGTCCCGACTGCTCCATTTCCGATCCAGCTCCCTGCTAATGTGCCTGGGGAAGCAGCAGAAGATGGCCTAAGTCTTTGGGTCCCTGAATCCATGCAAGAGACCCAGAAGAAGCTCCAGGCTCTTGGCTTTGGATCCACCCAGCTCCAGCCATTGCAGCATTTGAGGAGTGAAGCAGTGGATGGAAGACCTCTCTCTCTTTCTGCCTCTGCCTTTCTTTAACTGTGCCTTTCAAATAAATAAAATAAATATTTCTAAAAAGTCATATTCTAATGCACCCTTGGCTGAGGTATAGCTATTTATAAGGTATTTAAATATTTGATGGTTATTATAAATTTTGTTTATAATTTATAATATTAAATACTATGAAAAATATAAATGATCATTAATTTATTTAAGTATTTCAAATATTGTTTCTACATCTGCTTGTGGCAGTTGGAATGCTGAGAACTACAGCTCTCTCACCCAAGTTTTTTTGGTGAAGAGGTTATAATTCATATAATTCATTTTCATCCTCCAATTAACATAATTGTCCACTAGAGCTCAAAATTTCATATACAGAGGCAAGTTATTGATATGTTTCCATCTCCTTCCTTAAACCTACTAAATACAATGATGAGAAGTCTATTGGGGCAAATCAGTAGACAATGAAAAGGCATTTATTTAAGGCTCACCAGAATAGTTAGAAATAAAAAAGTGATATTGTGCACTTCATGGTGGTTACATGGTAGAAAACAACATAAATGAATTGATGTTGAATGTGGTGCATGTTTTTTTTTTTTTTTTTAAAGATTTATTTGTGCCAGTGCCGCGGCTCACTAGGCTAATCCTCCGCCTAGCGGCGCCGGCGCACCGGGTTCTAGTCCCGGTCGGGGCACCGGATTCTGTCCTGGTTGCCCCTCTTCCAGGCCAGCTCTCTGCTGTGGCCCGGGAGTGCAGTGGAGGATGGCCCAGGTGCTTGGGCCCTGCACCCCGTGGGAGACCAGGAGAAGTACCTGGCTCCTGCCATTGGATCAGCGCGGTGCGCTGGCCGCAGCGACCATTGGAGGGTGAATCAACGTCAAAGGAAGACCTTTCTCTCTGTCTCTCTCTCTCTCTCACTGTCCACTCTGTAAATAAATAAATAAATAAAAAGATTTATTTGTTTGTTTGTTTGTTTGAAAGGCAGTGCCAGACAGAGGGAGAGACAAAGGGAGAGAAATCTTCCATCCACTGGTTCACTCCCCCAAATGACCATGACATTAGGGGCTGGGCCGGCCGGAAGCAAGGCCCAGAACTCCATCCTGGTCTCCCACAAGGGTGGCAGGGGGCCAAGTAGTCGCCATTCTCTGCTGCTGGCCCAGGAGCATCAGCAGAAAGCTGCACTGGAAGCAGAGTAGCCAGGACTTGAACCAGCGTTCCCATATGGGACGCCGGCATCACAAGCTGCGGCGTAACCCTCTGTGCCACAACACTCACCCCTTTATCTTTGACAATCTCTGTCACTGTAGCTGCAGTAGAATTTGATTTTCTTAAAATTAATTTAACTTGGATCAATAGGCTTTGCCATGGGGTCCACTGCTATGCATTTTCATCCTGAGGTGGAGAATGCTAGGGTTAAAGCAAGAACACTGCTTGGAGGGAGTGACACAAGTCGTAATTTTAAGGAGTTGGTGATCCATGGGAAGGAAGATTTTTACCAGGCCTGGAGAGTCTAGTCAGCTCTGCCTCTCCCAGACAGTGATGCAGGGCAGGCTTCAGAAAGCCAAACCTTACTACTTTGGGCTAAAGTTTGATGCAAAATTTCTAGAACATGGGCCAGCATTGTGGCACAGTGGGTTAAGCCTCTGCTGGCAATGCCAGCATCCCCTCTCAGGGTGCTGGCTTGAGTCTTGACTCCTCCACTTCCCATACAGCTCCTTGCTAGTGTGCCTGGGGAAGCAGTGGATGATGGTCCAAGTACTCGGTCTCTCATGTGGGAGACCCAGATGGGGTTCCAAGCTCCTAGCTTCAGCCTAGCCCAGATCTGGCTGTTGTAGCCACTTGTCGAGTGAATCAGTGGATGCAAGATCTCTCTGCGTCTCTCTCCTTCTCTGTCACTCTGCCCTTCAAATGAAATAAAACCTACTATGCCACAGTGCCAGCCCAATAAATGAATCTTAAAAAGAAAAAAAAAACTTTCAGAATGAAGATTCCAAACAATATGATCTTTTGAACAAACTAAAATATTCAAATGGAATGGTATTAGATTGAAAAATACCAACTGGTAGAGTCAGTGCTGTGGCGTAACAGGTTAAGCCTCCACCTACAGTGCCAGCATTCCATATGGGCACCGGTTCATGTCCCAACTGCTTCTCTCCCAATTCAGCTCTCTGCTATGGCCTGGGAAAGTAGTACAAGATGGCCCAAGTCCTTGGGCCCCTGCACTCACATGGGAGACCCAGAAGAAGCTCCTGGCTCCTGGCTTCAGATCGGCCCAGCTCTAGACGTTGTGATCATTTGGGGAGTGAACCAATGGATGGAAGACCTCTCTCCCTGTCTCTCCCTCTCTCTATAACTCTACCTCTCAAATTAAATCAATAAAATATTTTTAAAAAAAGAAAAATACAACTGGTTTAGAAGTTGATCTTAAATAAAAAGTTAGTCTTATAGACAGGTACTTCAAAAAGTTCATGGAAAGCAGCATTAAAAGATAAGTTCCTTTTGGTGCAAAAAAATTTGAAATTCATGCATAGTTGCTTCAATGAACTTTTTGAAGACTTTTATTTTATGCCAAAATGAATTTTTTAAATTCCATTTTCATATGAACTTTTTTTTAAAGATGTATTTACTTATTTGAAAGGCAGAGATAAAGAACGAGAGAGAGACAGAGGGAGGGAGAGAGAGAGAGAGTGAGAGAGGTCTTCCATCTACTGGTTCACTCCTCAAATGGCTGCAATGGCTGGGGCTGTGCTAGGCCAGAGCCAGGAGCCAGGAGTTTCTGTTTGACCTCCCACATGGGTGCAGAAGCCCAAGGACTTGAGCCATCTTCTGCTGTTTTCCCAGGTACATTGGCAGGGAGCTGGATGGGAGTGGGACAGCTGAACTTGAACAGGTGCCCATATGAGATGCTGGCGCTGCAGGTGGAGACTTAGCCTTCCACGCCACAGCACCAGCCCCCGTATGAACCTTTGGAAGCACCTTCATAGATGGTAACGACAAAGGTACCATGTCACACTCTCACCTTCGGTGCTGGGGCAATTCCCTAGGTCTTGAGGCACAGTGAAAAGGTCAGACACTGTGTGTGTCAGGCAAACAAAACAAGGCAGAACCCAGACATTTCCTGGGAATTTCCTGAAATACTCGCTGAGAGCTATTCAGCATCTGGTGTGGCTGCAGTATGCAAGACAGATAACGTGGCCGGTGCCGCGGCTCACTAGGCTAATCCTCCGCCTTGCGGCACCGGCACACCGGGTTCTAGTCCCAGTCGGGGCGCCGGATTCTGTCCTGGTTGCCCCTCTTCCAGGCCAGCTCTCTGCTGTGGCCAGGCAGTGCAGTGGAGGATGGCCCAAGTGCTTGGGCCCTGCACCCCATGGGAGGCCAGGAGAAGTACCTGGCTCCTGCCATCGGATCAGCGCAGTGTGCCAGCCGCGCCGGCCATTGGAGGGACAACCAACGGCAAAGGAAGACCTTTCTCTCTGTCTCTCTCTCTCACTGTCCACTCTGCCTGTCAAAAAAAATTTAATAAAAAAAAAAAAAGACAGATAACAGACACCAGGGAGGTACTAGGGGCTCCTCAAATACAAGCCCCCTGTTAGATTGCCCTTGGGAAGTGGGCCCCACTCCCAGCCAGCCTAGCCTGGCTTTGCCAGCCAGCATGGTAGCCACATCCTTGCCCTCATCCTGTCCTCAGAGGTATTCGGGTCACAGCAACGCACCCCACCCCCCGGGGTTGCTGGCCTCAGGTCTTCAAGATGAACCCTCCTACCCCAGCAGAAATGAAAGGACCTTTACCTTCACAGAGGTGAAATTTTGCTTCTTCCTTGTTTTCAAAATCGGGAAGGAAGTCACACTTTTTTTCAGTGGCTTTTTAGCATCCATTTGAGTCCTGCAGGAGGGAAGAGTCCAAAAATGAATCCGCAGTAGGAGTGAAACCACACACACAGGGCTGGTCGGAAGTGGGGAGGCTTGAAGGAAGGAAGATGGCAGGAGGAAGGCCCAGGCTTGCTTCTCCTCATCTCCCTTCTGGTAGCTGAGGTCAGGAGGGCAGAGGAAGCAACAGGAGCCAGAGGAGGAGGAAGAGGAGGTGACCAGGGGGCCAGGAGTTTAAGACACCCAGCGAAAAGACCCTTCTAGCCTAGCTAACTGGGAAGTAAACCTCAGTGTCCGGCTGTGACAATATTCCCCCACCATACGCATGTATTGGTGGGCTACTAGGACACTTCAATGCCTATAGAAAAAGAGAAGGGGACAGTTGGTGGAAATGCTTTCCCAGGACCTCATCTGGCTGATTTTGCACATGCATTTAGAACACAGCTTTATGAATAATTCACAGCAAGATGAGAAAAGTTGCAGAAGCTTATGGAATCTAGTTGAAGAGGTAATTTATGTAAGTGGAAGGTGAATTGAGGGACCTAGGGACACTTACACTCCGTTAGGTTAGCAGAGACTGAGACTCTCCTGTGTGCCATGTCACTGCCTTCTCAACCTCTAACCCTAACAAGGGCTAAGGGAACCAGGAGGCAGAACAGGGTCCCACACAAATGGTACCATGGTTTCTGTCAATTGCTCCATTGGAAAGCTGTCACAGACACTATAATCAGTGATGGTGGCACCATGATTTTGACATTCTTTAGAAGACTGAAGTCAAATTAACACTTATTGCAGCATAAGTATTCAAAAACAAGAACGTGTCCATATATAATGGGAAGTTAAAAAATAAGGTCCACATGTTTTATGGAACGTGCTATAGTTGTTAAGAAATGAGGTAGATCTTTGTGTATGTTCACGATATATTGAGCAAATACAGTAGGACAATGTGTGTAGTATTAACCCATATTACTTATTTAATAAAAGTAAGATGCTTGCATGTCTGATTTCAGGCATATAGGAGGATCTGGAAGAAATGAACCGTAGTAGGTAAGAGTGGGGCTAGGAGAGGTGAGTGGGAAGGTTAAATCTAACACAAATATACACTACACACATAGCAGTATGAAAAATCTTATGCAAAAGCAAACACAAAGTAAAAATGGTTTCTTTGATAATAGTTTCACTTCTTCCTTCCCTTCTTTCCTGTCATCTTTTTTTATTTTTTTAAGATTTATTTTTTATTTGAAAGACAGAGTTACAGAAAGAGAGAGATCTACTGGTTCACTCCCCAAATGGCCACAACAGCTGGGGTTCGGCCAGGTGGAGGCCAGGAGAAGTTGCATCCAGGTCTCCCACGCGGGTACAGGGGGCCAAGCACTTGGGCCTTCTCTCACTGCTTTTCCCAGGTGCATTATCTGGGACTTAGATCAGAAGTAGAGCAGCTAGGTCTTGAACCGGTGCCATATGGGATGCCAGCATCGCAGGCCAAGGCTTAACCTGCTATACCGCAATGCCAGCCCCCTCACCTCTCTTTCTACAAACATTTGCCCAGACAGTTCCACCAAGAAACTAGACCTAGACTCTGCCTTCAAGAACTCAGTATCCGAGAGAGGAGCAGTGTGCAACAGACCATTACAATGCATGTGATGGCTGCATTAACAGAGGCCTGTGTAAGAGCTCATGGGGCACATTCCAAGGTGGTGACTAAACCAACTCTGCCAAGAGAGCTGCAGAGGTCTTCACACTTGAGCAGAGAAGAACCATCCTTGAAGAATGTGCAGGACAGGCACGGAGTCAGGGGCAGATGAATGAGGCTGCACAAAGAACAAAAGTATGAAACAGCATTGCCTTTTCCAGAAGTCAGAAGAGGTGATGAGGGCCTCAACCAAGGTAATGATACCGAGGACAGCAGAGAATCAAGGACAAATCTGGGAATTAACTGGGAGACCACACAGCTAGAATTTTGGCCATCAACTAAACATGGGGCTGTGCCACTGTAACACCAGGGGAAGATGAATGCAGATTTCCCTGCTAAGACTGTGCATCAAGAGCTGCCTGCTGCTACTTCCCAGGGCCATGGTAGACTATAAAAGTCAAGGTGCATTTCTCCAAACAGTGGGAACTCGTTCCTCTGTTCAGTTCTGGCAGCTCTATAGGTAAAGAGAAGAAGCAAGCACTGAGAACATGCTGAGTCTTGGAGTGGTCCAGTCTCAGGGCTGCCCGACAAATACTGCCATGGCTTTGAATGAGTCAGTTGTTTTCTCTGTACTGTTTTCCCATTTGCAAAATGCTAAGAATGGACCAGATAATCTGTAAAGTCCCTTCCGTTTATAAATTTCATTCTAATTCTGTGGAAAGATTGTGATAGCTGGGAAAATATTACTCTGCTGGGACTGAATCCGTAATTTCCCTGTCTTGGCTAATTCTATGGTTATCAAAAACTCTGCTGTGTGTCTTTACGCATTCAATCTGGCTTCCAACAATAATATTTAACCCCTACTCAACATCTTGCAAATGCTTATCCTTTACATGTAGTAAACTACATAAGAAAAAATTGAAATATTTCATATTGCTTGTATCTTGTTGCATGAATGAACATAAATAATAAGTCTAGCTCAGAGCTACCGTCAGTGTTGCTTTGGAGAACTAAAATGAACTAAAAATTCAGAAAGCTCATTTTATCTTACATGCAGTTCAGTTCCCACAGCTCTCAACACTGAACTCGACCCACTGGAATCCCACAGCATTTTTGTCTCTTGAGCTCATTTTGCCAGTCAACAGTTTCAGTGTTAATTATCTTGGATGCATGTATTTTTGTCTCATCTTGATTTTAAGTCTCTTGGGGACACGGATGGCAAGTTTGCTTTGAAATTATCCTTTAAGTTACTCAAACACTAGTCTACAATCAAAAACTTGAAATTGTAGTTTTTAGAGTAATTTTGGGAAGTTGACTGATAAACTGGTCGGTTTGCAATCCCCAGGTTCAATTTATATTCAATGTTTGTACTGTATTATTATCAAAAACTTAATACATTTTCATTTCTGTAGTCTGACACAGAGATGAGGCTATACAGTATTTCCCAGCCCTAAGAATATCCTGTGGTTCAAATCTCCTTCCAAGCATTGTCCTTCCCTGTGATGGGTTATGACTAACATTTAACCATGACCTGATGGACTGAGGTCTGGAGGCCCAGCTTACTGGGCAGATCATCAACAGTTAAAGAGCAGACCTGTCTTTTTGCAGAAACCAATCTGATTGGTTTCTGGTTTCTTGGATTGTCATGTGAGCTTTTTTTTTTTTTTTTAATTCCTCATAAGAGTGAGGACAGTGAATTGTTTTGTACAAATCTACTGAAGAAAGAGATCTGAGATAGTTTAGGCTGACCAAAAAATTTCAGAGAATGAACCATATGCCAACTACCGTGCTGAGTACAGATTCAAAGATAAATAGAATAATCTTTGTTTCCAAGAAGCTTGAAGTCTGGAGGGCAAGGCAGACACGTAACAGTGCCACCGTGACTGTGTTGCCTATATTTAAACAGATGCCCTACCCAATCCAGAAAGGAAGTATGTCTCTGAGATTTATCTACTATGATTTCATATTTCTAGGGAAATTCAGTGGTTTGATTTTTATAACATTGGAGGCTGCTTTTGAGGCAGAAAGTGTGACATGGGGGCACCCTTTGCACATCTGTGCACAGGAGGTCATGTATTCAATGTAGGTAAATTATTCCCACAGCTGCTAATAAGAATTCTGGGGCCCCTTTGCACATAGTTTTGAAACTCTTGAGAATTCACAGACTCACAGACTCCTAAGAGCGCAAGAGGTGTTAGAGACCATGTCACTCATTTTCCCGCTGAAGGTGGCAGTGTTCTCTATAGCATCCTGAGAATTCACTCCAGCTGTGCAGAAATACTTCTGCAACAGAATGTGCTGTTTTTCCAGGCAACCCATTATTGTACACTTCACTATTAACTTACGTATAGTTGGTGCTTGGTAAATATTTGATCGAAGACTAAATTATATTGAGCTTGCTTATCTTCTGCAATGAGGAACAAATCTACCCTCTTTCCTACACAAGTGTTCTTGAACGTTCAAACCTTAACTAGCAAAAAAGCTTGTTTCCCTCCCTTGCACCTGCTCATCTTACAGGCATTCTGAGTTGTCTTTGCTTATTTTTGTTTGTTTAAAGATTTTATTTATTTATTTGAGAGGCATAGTTACAGAGTGAGAAGGAGAGACAGAGAAAGGTCTTCCTTCTGTTGGTTCACTCCCCAGATGGCCACAACGGCCAGGGCTGCTCCAATCCGAGCTAGGAGCCAGGAGCTTCTTCCTGTTCTCCCACACGGGTGCAGGGGCCCAAGAACTTGGGCCATCTTCTACTACTTTCTCAGGCCATAGCAGAGAGCTGAATTGGAAGAGGGGCAGCCGGGACTAGAACTGGCGCCCATATGGGATGCTGGCTACACAGGTAGAGTACTAACCTACTGCGCCACGGAGCTGGCCCCTAATGGTTATTTTTCAAACCTTCCTTCCATGAGAGAATGTCCAGGCATGACAGAGGGCCAGTGTTGTGGTCATTTCTATTTTTAATTTCTTTTAACGATTTCTCTTAAAGTAGCTTCAGTTTTCTAAAGTCTAGATTATGTTCTAATCATTGCTAAGTCTGCCAGTAAGAACTCAACATCCCTTGACATAGTCTATTAGCTATTATTAACTATTAATTATCTATTAATATTAATTATAAATCTATTATTAACCATTATAGTTAACTATTAATTATCTATTCATTATTATTTCTATTAATCACAGTCTACATCAGCACTTGCCCTTTATCAGCATTGTCCCACAACACGCTCATGTTGAGTCCGAGGCACCGGATCCTCTGCGAGTTTGAGAAGTGAGCATTTAGCCTGTTTGCCAGAATATGGAGCTGGAGAGGGCCAGCAAGGTAGGCGAGCCTGGCAGACTGCCAGACAGATGGATTCCTGGTTCATCTCATGCTCTTGATGGGGGCTAAAACAGAAGGGAACTAGCCGGCTTCAGTGACACAGCCACCAGGAGGGATCACCCTGGTTTGAAGGATCCCTCGGAACGCCAGGATTCTACTTACCACCCGTTAGTTTCGGCTTTTCCGTCTAAGTGGGTGTGACCTTTTGCCAAGTCTCCACTTAAGCCCCAAGAGTAGGGCTGGAGTTAAGACTGGTGATGTTGTCAGTTATTTCAAATGTCACAGGAGTCTCGTGTGTCTGAAGCCCTGACAGACTGCTCAGGTTTTGCAGTGTCTATATTTGTTTAGGGGAAAAAATTGCTGGTCCTAGGAACGCCCTAGAGTGCGTGGCCCGGGGTGTGAAACAAGCACACCTCAGCGTGCTTTGTTACTTGGCTGAGCACGCAGGTGCCCGGGCACAGGGTGTCCACGGCCTCACCCCCCAGGGCATGGTCGTGGGACCCGCTTGCGAATGCCAAGCGGCCTGGTGGTGAAGGCGCAAACGACAGGAAGTTTCACACCCCCGGTGTTGGCTTTGGCTGGAAGCACGGGTTCAGGGCAGGTCTCAGAGTTCCCTAGAACGGCTTTGGCCCCGGCGGCCCCCTGCAGGCGCGGGCTAAGTGACATTCTATTAACAGGGCAGTGCTCGGAGGACGGAGGACGCGGCACCCGAGGGTGAGCGTTAAGGCAGCCCAGTCCCTCTGTGAACTCACACTTCATTGCGGGAGCTTTCATATCCCCGGCCTCAAGGGCTCCATGGGCCCCGATGGCTAAGACTGGAACACCCGACCCATCCAAGCCCCCTCCCACTCCCAGGTCCTTACTTTGTTCCTGTGGGGGTCGGGGGTGGGAGGAGCTGCATGAGGCTAGCTGAGCGCCCACCCTGGGGCGCCACAAGTCACCTGCCCGGTCCGCGGGGGGCCACACCCCTCTGTTGGTCGCCATGGCAACAACGTCCGCCCTTTTTGTGACTCTGGAGCAGAAAAGGGCTTAGGTTCTGGTCCAGTCCCAAATAAATCAGCTTAAACATCAGCCTAAAGAGCTTGTCTTCTCCTACTTCTGTTCTCTTGCTTCGATCCTTTTCCTCACCCACGTTACTGAAGGCCAAAGACAAATGTCCTATCCACTGGTTCACTCCCCAAATGCCCACAACAGTGGGAACTGAGCCAGGCAGAATCCAGAAGCTTGAAACTCAATCTGGGTGTCCCCACATGGGTGGCAGGAACCCAAATACTTAGGCTATCATCCACTGCATCCCAAGAAGTTAGTCGGGAATCGGAGGAGCCAGAACTCAAACAAGGGCACTTGGGCTTGGGCTGTGGAAGTCCCGAGTGTGGCTGCTGCACCACAGAGCCCACCCCATCCCCTCACTCCCCAGTCTTTAGGGTAAGAAACCACACGAAATCCCAGGACAGACAGATTGACTCAAGTTGGCTAAGCAGACAAGTGGAGTTATCCCCATTCTCTTTTCATAAACAACTATGTGACCATCAGAAGCACTTAGCAAAAATTGTTCATATAAATTTATTTGCTCTCAGATGAACACTTTTGGGCACAGACTCTGCACCAGATTTTCAGGAAGCACAAAAAGGAAGCAAAGTTACAGGTGAATGGCAGTAGCTTGGCTTGGAGTGCACAGCTGACCCAGAGAGCAAACAGACATCCAAGGGAAGCTTTTTGAAAGAGCTGAGTTGAATTATAGTATGCAATAACAAGTAGCAGTTAGCCATGTTAGAAAGCAAGAAAGAACAAATCTGCAGAGCTAGTACCAAGAAAGCTTGGTATCATTGGTGCCAGCACTCAGTTTGGTGGGACAGGGGTCAAAGGTGCACATGGGCAGATGAGACCAGGCTGAAGAAGCAGGTAGGGGCCAGAAGGACAGAGTGTAGCTTGTGAACTACACAGGCTAAGGTGAATGTGCATGGACTGCAAGCAGGGGGTGTTCATGCTCAGGTTTAAACTCTTGATGGCAACCCCAGTATAATGGTGGGCCAGAGTAGGTTAAGAATCAAGGCAAGGATGTCAGAAGTGACAATGTTTCAGAATCAGGAAAGGAAAATGGAAGAGCAGTTTTCAGAAATTTAAGATATAGAATAGAATGTAGTATCTGGAAACAGGGTGAAAGAACAGACTAAATCTCAGGATCATACACCCTGGGCATCTGTGTTGATAGGGGTACCATCTACTAACAGAAAATACAGGAAGATGTTAGGGGCAGTGGAATATGAATTAGTGACCCACTTACTACATCAAATTGTCAATGAACCAGGCAATGGGTCCCATGTCAAAAGCAAGATGTGGTTAAAGACCCTAACTTGAGGGGCTGGCGCTGTGACGTAGCAGGTAAAGCCACTGCTTGCAGTGCAACATCCCATGTGAGCACTGGTTCAAATCCCGGCTGGTCCACTTCCGATCCAGCTCTCGCGTTGGCCTGGGAAAGCAGTAGAAGATGGCCCAAGTCCTTATGCATGAGAGACCCAGAAGACGCTCCTGGCTCCTGATTGTTGTGACCATCTAGGGAATGAACCAGTGGATGGAAGACCTGTCTCTCTCTCTCTGCCTCTCCTTCTCTCTCTCTCTGTGTAACTCTGACTTTCAAATAAATAAATAAATAAATCTTAAAAAAAAAAACAAAAAAAAAAACCCTAACTTGAGAGTTCCTATCACGTAAGTAGGCACTGGAGCTTGAAGTCGCCTAAACTCAAACAAGCTGGGGCGGAGAGGAAGCAGGGGAAGAGAATGGAACTATACACTACGTGCTCCTGCAGTGAGAGAATCGGAGCAGGTGACAGGAGAGATTAGAAAGCAGCAAACTAACGAAGAGTAGGCAGGGAGATGGGGAGAAAAATCAGACAGTGGCTTGTGACCCAAGAAAACAGAATGCCTCAACCACGGTTTGATGAACAGGGCTCATCAGATCAGGCGAAAACCAACAACACTGGGCTTGGCACCATGAAGGCCATTGCTCCTGCAGCCAGGCCAGTCTGAGGTAAGTTTCAGACAGGAAGAAACGATGAATATGAAACAACACAGCAAAAACAGGGTCTCAAGCTGGTGCCAGGTGATTAGTCAATGGTATCAGTACCTTACAGCCTCTTAATGTTTATTGCTGACATGGACCACAGACAGTACCTCAGCACTATGTGACTAGAAAATATGGCTTCAAAAGCTGGGTGATTGGGTAGCTGAGGTGGCAAATAAAATACACTCGATAAGGGGAAAAATGTACAATATCAATATACAAAGGAGAACTTTTAATCATAACTTGAAATTACTTATTTTCAGGTTAAGACAAATGTTTCCATAAAGCAAGAGCTAAGTATTAATGTCTTTAAATGGTTAACATGATTTGAAAATTTTTATTAAAAAGTGACCATTCTTATCATAAAATACTCATTACTGTTTTTACTCAAAATAAATTCAGACAGAGCTGAGTTTCCTGAAAATCTGTATTCTCTAATAGAATAATCAGGATGACCGAGTACTTGACAGCTGTTCTCCAGAGTACTGGCTGAACATACAGTCATTATGAAACTGCTTCTCCCTGGTTATACTTACAAGGTTAATGTTCCTTGCAAGGCTCTCATCTTATCATGAAACGTACACAATCAGAGAAAGATAGAAGAAATAGGGAAAAGAACATTTTCACTTTTATTAAAGGCTTTTGATAATGAAGACTTCATAAAATGTCATTAAATTGTTTGCTATACAATAACCATCTATTTCCAAGTAGGAGACATAACTATTAATCACTTTGATATGTAAAATAATTCTGAATTCTTACTATAAAATGATTTGGGTAAAATATGAAACATTTTTGCAATAAAACTGACAGTTAATATTGCTTAAGTAGCAATATTAATAGTAAGGTTTCAGAAATGTCTCCTGAAAGAAATGGAAATGATTCCCCCAGCCAGATAAAAGCTCTGAACAGTTAAAGCTAAGGTGTCATAAACTAGACAAGGCTAGAGAAGAACAGCACAGTACTAGAACAGCATGTGACATGGACTTCCTCCCTGTCACACTGGCAACCAGGTAATGACAGTGACTTATGATGCATAAGAAGACAGAACACACTCTTCAGAAGGAAATCACATGAGAAGATAATCCATATAAATAAACCTTTTACTGAAGTCTTGAATAGCTTCAGAGGGAACAGAATCACCAAATGGGTAGAGTCCATTTACACAACATGACACGATACATTTCAATGTCCCCCATCAAATATGCATATAAACACAAAGCAAACAGAAACATGCTTGAGACACTGTGATTCTCTCAGTCACACATTCCTTTGCCACCACACTCAGCCAGTAGTGGCACTTGGATGCAAAGGTTTAACTCGTGCTAATCTGGACAAGCCAAGGCGGAGACTCTGATTTGGAGACTTAACTGTCGCTCCTGCCAGGGGGCTGCTCCTGGAGCTGCTACTTCCAGATGCCGCTGAAAGAAAAAATGAAGTGATGCTGATTATGTCTGAAATCTCTTAATATACATTAATGTTTAAAGTAGCAGAAGAAAAAAGCTAGGTAAGCACCATTCTGCTTTCCAGGGTCCATTAACCAATAAACTTGATCTACACAATGACAGTACTAAAGAGCAGAAAGGCTGTGCCGTTGCCTATTTTCAAACATTCCTGGAAGCCAAGGTAATGACATCAAAACTTTAACCATGAAAGGTGAAACAGGAAGCTGGGAGCAAACAACACTGGTTATAAAGACATAAAATCTTACACTAGCTTCATTTATACTATCACCTTATCATAGCAATTCTTTCTGCCTAGCATTAAATTTCAAAATTTGAAACACTGAGAAAAAAAATTAAACAACTTGGATAACAATAAGGGAATGGCTAAATAAATGAGGAATAAATATAGCAACTTAAAACTTGGTTTTCAAGAATATTAATACAGGGAAATGCTCAGATATTTCCTTTGCATCTAGGACAAAAAAATCTACCAGTGGTAACCTTCTAAGCCCTTGCCCTTGATCATACATAACGTGCAGTACCTGGTGGGACCCACTTGGGCCTCTTGCTTTCAGCTGAAGGGCTGCATATCTGTAACGGTTTCCTAGCGGCCTCTGAAGACAAGGAAACCTGTTTTGGTGAGGGCTGAGGTTCTGATTTGACAGCAGCTGGAGTAGAGTCTACTGACGTCACTTATTTGAAAAATACACATAAAAGAGCTTGTCAAATAGAAGAATCTAGTATGTATTTATAAAAATTATAGTTACATAATCTTACACAAAATTAAAAAGGCAGTATCACAAATGTGGAAACATTTATTGAGCACCCAAGAATAACCATCCTTGAAAGGCATTTACTTATATGCCAGCCAGTGTGTTAAACATACCACATACATTGCCTTTAATCCTTTATGACAATTCTGATACACATATTACTGTCCCCTCTGTCAGCTAAGGCAATGGAAAGGCTAAGTAATCTGCCTGTAGTTTGATAGCTAGTAAGTGTCTGAGCCAGGATTAGAAACCACATTTGACTTCAAAGTCCATCCTTGAACAATTATGTGACAGTGTCTCACCAGTAGGTGTCAGCGAGGCAATGTATTAGGTACTAGAGGAACACAGAATAACTCAGGAACTCATGGATCCAACTCCCAAGATTATGGTTCAGTCACTCAACTCCAGTGGGAAGGACAACAAAATAGAAAGATGTGTCTAATGCAGTGTTAAGGGAAATGACAGACTCTAGAGGCATGCCTAGCAGCACAGGAAGTTATAGCCTAGTATGCACGTCTACAGCACAGGGCAGGAGGTGAGGAGGTGAGGATGGTTTGAACCAAGGCTGAAGAGTAGATGAGCTGTGGAAGTTTTCCAGAAGTAGAGCATGCAGAACTGGAGAATGAGACAAGTTCCAGAACCAGTACTGATTTGGTGTGGCTGGAGCAAGAATCTCAAGAAAAGAAAGAGGGGTGTGTGTGTGTGTGTGTGTGTGTGTGTATGTGTGTGTGTCTGAGAGTGAGAGAGAGAGAGGATGCAATCACTTGTGATGAGCTGTGCAGACCAAGAAAAGGAGTGTGTGCTGGTCACAATCAGACCTAAGTTTTATTTTCACAAGTGACCAGCAGTTTACAAACATCTTTATGGTGGCAGTGTAGAGCAAGCAGACTGTCCTGCAGGCCACTGTAGGAATCCAGGAAACAAGTGCTGAGAGCCTGAACTAAAGTGAAGACGGGAAGAGAAAGCAGTACATTAGTTTTATAATGTTTAGTTTAAATGGAGATGAAGAAACGATCCATGACTTGCAATGGCTCCATGGTGCCATTACCTACGGAATGGCCGGCCACAAGGATGAGAGGAGATATAAGAGGACAAGAGAGGAGCACAGGTGGAATATAAATTCACTTCCAGACAATGCTTGCTTTGAGATTCCTAAGGGGCATCCAAATGCATATGAACCTGAGCATTTTTACTACATACTCAACAGTGGTAGGTGCTCTGGGAATCTGCTCAAAAATGCAGGACATTCTGGGATGGGTGTCCAGTTGAGCAGTTACGCCACCAATTGGGATGCCAGTGGGAATACCACATCCCACACTACAACGCCTGGGTTTGAGTCCTGGTTCCACTCTTGACTCCAGCTTCCTCCTAGTGTGCACCCTGGGAAGCAACAGATGATGGCTCATGTACTGGAGTCCCTGCCACCAATGTGGGTTATCCAAATGGAGTTTCTGGCTCCTGGCTTCAGCCTGGCCCAATCCAGCTATTGGTGGGCATTTGAGAAGTGAAAAAGCAAATGACAGTTCCGTCTTGCAAATGAATAAATAAGAATCTTTAAAACAAAACAAAAAAAAGAACCAAAACATCCAAAAACCTCTAAAACCTCTAAACCTCATTAATTCAGAATCTAGCAGAGAAAGGACTATAACTCAATCAGTCTTTAAATCTTAGTGAGTGCCATGCTACTATTTAAGGTAACAACAATTCTTCCTATTAAAAAAGGAAGTCTGAAAAATGTCAAATAGCATTTGTATTAAACATGACAGAACCATGAGAGTATTTCAGGCATGAAAAGCCAAGACACTGAGGCAAAAAAAAAAAAAAAAAAAAAAAAACTAAATGAAAGTTCTCTGTGAGTGAGATCCCAGCGGAAAGAACGGGCCATCAAAAAAGGAGGTACCTTTCTCTGAAGGGAGGAGAGAACTTCCACTTTGACTATGATCTTGTCTAAATAAGATTGGAGTTGGCACACTCAAAAGGCTTCCATAGCCTTGGCAACTAATGACAGGAGCCTAGGGTGATTTCTGACACCATAAACAAGAGTGTCAATTGTTAAATCAACAACAGGAGTCACTGTGCACTTACTCCCCATGTAGGATCTCTGTCCTTAATGTGTTGTACTATGTGAATTAACAATATAACTAGTACTCAAACAGTACTTTACACTTTGTGTTTCTGTGTGGGTGCAAACTGCTGAAATCTTTACCTAGTATATACTAAATTGATCTTCTGTATATAAAGATAATTGAAAATGAATCTTTCGGCCGCAGCGGCCATTGGAGGGTGAACCAACGGCAAAAGGAAGACCTTTCTCTCTGTCTCTCTCTCTCACTGTCCACTCTGCCTGTCAAAAAAAAAAAAAAAAAAAAAGAATCTTGATGTGAATGGGATGGGAGAGGCAGTAGGAGATGGGATGGTTGCAGATGGGAGGGAGGTTATGGGGAAAAAAGCCACTGTAATCCAACCAAAAGCTGTACTTTGGAAATTTATATTTATTAAATAAAAGTTAAAAAAAACCATGACATAAAATAGGTATCAATAAATCAAGAAAATTCAGTTAACAGAAGTTGTATTTTACAATAATCTATCATATGTTACAAACTAAAAAATATCCTAACCTCTTTTACATAAGCAGCAGGTATTTCATGCTCAAGCAGTCTCAAATTTTGGAAATTTTATTGTAAAAATGGTTTTTACTGAATCTGGGGCAAAGAAAAACAAAAAGGTGCCCTACACATGTGGCAAAAGAGTTGTCAAATCAGAGATGAGGTCAAGCACAACAGCAAGGCATTAACACCATGCAAGCATCCTTGTTTAATTACCCAGAGAAAATGTGGCCCAGTGGATTGAGCTTGCCACTAAATGACACACTGGGTTCAAATACCAGCCGCTGCCCCTTCCCCTGTTAGATGTAAAATTCCCCAGTTATTTAACTTCTCAGCGCTTTGTTTTCCTCCCTGTACAATGCAGGTGACCCAGCTACCGTAAAGGGTGGCCGTGAGGCCTGAGGCAGGCGAATGCATGCTAACCGCTAGCAGAGCTCAGGCTTGTCTGCGTTCCTCCCTTGCCCAGCCCTGCCCTGCTTTCTTGTACGTATTTTAACCAGAAATGAACACTGGTAAGATGTGAAGGAGAACAAAGGTAAAGGTCAGAAAAATATAGCCAATAAACCAAACAAATAAACTGCCTTGAGAAAATGAAAATATTTTGGACCAAGCTTACCCAAAGCATTACATTTGGATTTAGATTTCTTCTCTTTCTTTTCTACTGGGGATTTTACCTTCACTTCTTTCTTTTTAATTTCTTTAACTTTACTTTTTCTCATAGTGAAGTCTTCATCATCTTCACTCTCTCCATAATCAGAATCATCTGCAGAATCTTCACCTACAGCACAAGAGCACATACTTCACCTCCGTTCTAGAAACTGGGTTCTGATGCTCCAACTTTACCCACAGCTTTTGCACCACATTCCTGGACACCTCTGCTGGCAGCAGAACGCCGCGAAGGCTGACTCTGTGGGTACCAGGTCTGAATCCCAGCCCCTACACTTTCACACTGTGTAACCTCAGACAGATCCCCTAACCGCACTGTACCTCAGTTTTCTCATATCAAAAAGGGGGTAACTATAAAATCCAAGTTACAAGGTTGTTGTGCAGATTAACTCAACCTACATAAAGTATTTAGAATAACAACTAGTGTATGGCAAAAAAAATTTATAACTGCTGTTACCATGAGTATGATCACTTTCCCATCAGAAATCATTACTTTAGGAGCCAGCACTGTGGCTCAGCAGGTTAAAGCTGCGGCCTGCAGTGCTAGCATCCCATACGGGTGACAGTTTGAGACCTGGCTGCTCCACTATCAATCCAGCTCCCTGTTAACGCGCCTGGGAAAGCAGAGGAAGATGGCTTAAGTTCTTGGGCCCCTGCACCCACATGGGAGGCCTGGAAGAAGCTCCTGGCCTCCTCCTGGCCTTGTCCAATTCCTCATGGCCATATGGAGAGTAAACCAGTGGATGGAAGAGCTCTTTCTCTCTCCCCTCTGTGTTAACTCTGCCTTTCAAATAATAAATAAATTTTTAAAAAGGAAATCATTATTTTAGATTTTACCAGTTTAACTTGGTAACTTCTAAAAAAAAATGGTAGGGTATAACAATAAGTCTTTCAAAACATTTATGGTAATATCTGTATACCGTAATCCCATAAAGTTCAACATTCTAGAATAGAGGTCCATTGGGAATTGAGAAGAGACTAATCACGCCACAACAATCCTCACTGACAGCCTATGAGACATACCTCGATCTCCCACAGGCTCTCCTCTGTGTAATATGGGATGGCATAGGCCAGTGATGTGAGAGAGCAGCTGCTCTGAAAAAAAGCTTTGTCCACTCTGAGAGGTAAGCAATGATCTATTCTGGGGAGGTTTACATCAGAAAACCAAGTCCTGTAGATAATGAACTCTTGAAAGTAAGTGTGAAGGGTTAGTCTTCTATTTACACAAACTTTTTTTTCATTTAAAATTTTGTATACATGCTTATTCAGAAAATTTTCAGTAAAATGAAAAGTAACAAAGCATACTTCAGGAAGTTCATGGGAAACAGAAATTTATTTTGGTGCAAAAAATTTTTAAATCAGTGCATACAAGGAATATTCAGAAAATTCATGGAAAATGTCTATTATGAAAAAGCTATGCATAGACTTCAAATTTCTTTTTCACCAAAATAAACTTATCTTTTAATTACATTTTCCATGAACATTTTGAAGTACCTTCATACTTATTATAAAAAAAAATGCAGGTCTGTGTTGTGGCACACTGGGTTAAGCTGCTGCCTGTAACACTGGCATCCTATATTTGTACCATTTCAAGATCCAGCCTTTCCACTTCCAACCCAGCTCCCTGCTAATATGACTGGAAAAGTAGTGGAAAATGGCCCAAATATTTGGAACCCTGCCTTCTACTTGTAAGACTGGACTAGATTTCAGGCTCCTGGCATTAGTCTGGGCCAGCCCAGGCTGTTGCAGCTATCTGGGGAATGAACCAGCAGATAATCTCTTTCTTGCTCTGTCTCTTCCTCTCTCTGTAACCCTGCCATTCAAATAGATAATAAAATCTGAAAGCAAGCAAGCAAGCAAAAGAGAGGGAGGGAGGGAGGGGAAATTAGGCCATATTTTTTAGAAAGTATTAAAAAGGAAAATTCCGGGTCAGCACTGTGACATAGTAGGTTAAGCCTCCACCTGTAGCGCTGGCATCCCATATAGGTGCCAGTTCGTGTCCTGGCTGCTCCACTTCCAACCCAGCTCCCTGCTAATGGCCTGGGAAAGCAGTAGAAGATGGCCCAAGTGCTTGGGCCCCTGCACCCACATGGGAGAACCAGAAGAAGCTCTTGGCTCCTGGCTTTGGCCTAGCCCAGCCCTGGCCATTGGGAATATTTGGGGAGTGAACCAGCAGATGGGAGGGCTTTCTGTAACTTCTTCAAATAAATAAATCTAAAAAAAGAAAATTCACTCTAATCTTACTACTTGAAGATAACCTTTGCTGTCCTCACATATTAATACTCACCTATCTATCTGACAGAATATATTTTATATAAAAAAGAATACTTCAAACCTACAAAATAGATAATAATATAATAAAACACCACCCAGATTCGATGATTATCAATATTTCGTTACAAGGGCTGGTGCTGTGGCGTAGCGGGTAAAGCAGCCGCCTCCCATGTCAGCATCCCATAAAGGTCAGAAACGCTATTCCATCCTTGCAGTCGGCCTAAATGCTGCTCATTTTATAATGCTTGGCTTAAAGGTTACCTCCTACTCAAAGCTTTTTCCCTAAATGCCATAGCTAATTCAACTGTCCTGTGTGTTCCTCAAGTCTGCATACCCAGAGATGCAGCACAGTGCTCTGAATACATAACTGGCCTCCAAGACCGTTTTACTGGATTCCCTCTGAATTCATTTTTCAGCAGGCTGTAACTCACTGGTTGCAAAGTCCGGGTCAGTGTCATCAGCAGTGTCGCCATCACTTCCTTCCCGAGAAGTCTTCCTCTGCTGCAGCTGAGCTTTGGACGCTGCCTTTCGCTTCCTGTTAGCCCCACAAACACCATCTTCCTCCGTGATCTTATCCAAATCTTCAGAAGATGAATAAAAGTCAGTGGAAGACCTCTTCCAACAGCAAATATTTTGGGAATAGCAGAATGGACACTGTTACATCTGTTGCTTTTATCTGCCCAGGTTTGTCCCTCCCCTGCTTCTAATAATAGATTTTGTAGTCCAATCTGGGTCAAATACCGTACATCAGTACCCTGGCAACAGAAGCATTAGCTCAAGACCCAAACTGAGTTTTTGCCTAAGAATTTTCAAACTGCAACTGGGAAGACGCAGTTTGTTCTGGGGTCAATTACTGAAGGCCAGAAGTGGATGAGAACAAGACTAGAAACAAAGACACAAAGGCGAGGAGGTGAAGAGGGTCTTTCACAAATTTAAATACCTTGGTTCTAGCTAGTTTCAGGAATTTAAACAAAAGTCAGAAAAACAGCGTTGTTGAGAAGAAATCATTAATATAAAAAACTTACCTAAATAATCACTGGTCACACTGCAATTAGAGATATGAGGAGACTTTTTCATTGTTTCTGTTTCACTACTGCCATATTTTTCAATGCCTAAAAACAAAGAATAAAAAAGGAAACTCAGGCTTTACCTTAACCATTATCTAGAACTGGGGTGGGGAACATCTGGCCCTCAGGCTGCATGAGGCCTGCAAAAATCATTCAGTCTGCCCTGACAAGGCAACGGCAGGTGGGACTTGAAATCCAATAAATCTACAGCAAGCTAATTTTTAAGCTGTTAATTTCGTATGGTCCATGAATGACGTTATAAATATCCAAATGGCTCTTGGCAGAAAAAAAGGTTCCCCACCCTTAATCTAGAAGTTAGAAGATTAACATTAAAATATAATTGCATCTAGATAGAGACACATGATCCCACACACAGACTAGCTCAGGGACGGCCTGGAGAGGTTAGCATACGAGCATTCTGGGCTCTGAAATCACTTAGGTCCAGATTCAGGCTCCCACGTAAACTGGCCACGTGACAACAGGCAAGTTGCTTACCTTTGCTAAAACTTAATTTCCTCAGCTATAACATGGAGATAAAAATAGTCACGTAGGTTATTATGGGAGATTAAATATTGATCTCATGTGGAAATTGCTAATTATGGTGCCTAACACACAAGAAATAGATACTAAATTTTAACAGTCACTTCTGTGTAGGCAAATTTATGCTTTTTTTGGAACATAAGGATTCCCCAATTATTATAATAACTTTAAAATAAACTAAAGCATTTTAAGAAGGCTTTAAGTCATGATAATTGGTACTAAATGCCAATGCCAAAAAGTACATCATCCACTGAGTAGTGACACCACTAGGTTATTAACCGATTTGGATTTGGAGAAAGAGCAGCAGATTGTTAGGACTGGATAGATCAATTCATTTGATCAAGAAATTAAATTTTCACTCTATACCAAGATGGACTTTGAACATGTAGGCTCATAGTCCACATCCTCGAGCTCTGAGTGTTAAGCAGAGATGCTTGTATGTTTGTATGAATTTTATGAAGCTGAATAAAGAATTAAATCCAACTGTATGCTTGGCAAATTGATTATTTACAGTTCCAAGTCTTCAAAGCTTGTTCTTTCCCTTGTGAAAACTCATCCAAAGAAATGGTTACAAGAGCAATAAGAAAGCTTTCAAGGTTAATATATAGGAAATTTACTTTTGTCTTGAGACGTCCGCACATCAGTGGTGACTGTCGGATGTTCCTTCACTGATAAGGCTAGTGCAACTTCTAAGTCTCTCTGGTACAGCTTATCATCTAAAGCCATCCTAAAATAGGAATAAAAATAATGAGTTTTCAAAAACATCAAGCTAACTAAATAGCAAAGTTTGAGATTTTCCTAAATAACTATTTAAGAGTTGCTAATTTCATTAAAATTTTTTCTATAAATTTATTTATTTATTTGAAAGGCACAGCAACAGAGAAGGAGAGACAGAGAGCTCTTTCAATCCCTGGTTCATTACCCAAATGGCTGCAAAAGCCAGGGTTGGGACAGGCAAATGCGGGGAGCCAGGAACTCCATCCCGGTCTCCCACATGTATGGCAGAGACCCAAAGACTTAGGTCATCTTCTACTGCCTTCCCAGTCACATTACCAGGAAGCTGGATCACAAATGTAACAGCTGGGACTTGAAATGCACTCTAACATGGAATGGCAGTGTTGCAAGCGGTGCCAGCACCTCACAAAAATGTTTTTATAGATTAATTATTATTAATTGATCTTTTATGGTAAGACTCCTAAAATATACCAACAATGTTCTATATATAGTATAACAGGAGCAGCATGTACCTTCCCCCTTACTATTCCCATTAATTGTAATCTCTCTCCTTAACCACCAGTTCCATCCATGTGGGAAGCACCTGCTCAAACTAAACCAGACTTGCTTCAGATTTCAGTTTCACTTAGGCCTCCTCTGACCTCTCCAGTATCCCTTTAGTTAAGTCTCTTATAAATACTTTAGAAAAAGTGTAAAGAATCATTTGGCCAGCGCCGCGGCTCAATAGGCTAATCCTCTGCCTGCGGACCCGGCACACCGGGTTCTAGTCCTGGTTGGGGTGCCGGGTACTACTCCCAGTTGCTCCTCTTCCAGTCCAGCTCTCTGCTGTGGCCCAGGAAGGCAGTGGAGGATGGCCCAAGTCCTTGGGCCCTGTACCCCATGGGAGACCAGGAGAAGCACCTGGCTCCTGGCTTTGGATCAGCGCGGTGTGCCGGCTGCAGCGCACCGGCCGCGGCGGCCATTGGAGGGTGAACCAACGGCAAAGGAAGACCTTTCTCTTTGTCTCTCTCTCTCTCACTGTCCACTCTATCAAAAACAAAAACAAAAAAAGTGTAGAGAATCAAATGGTGGTTATTAGGGACTACGAAGAGTCGGGGGAGGGAGTATGAGATCACTACCAAAATACAGTGAAATGGCAGGAGAAAGTTTTAGTGTTCTACAGCACAGAAGGGTGATTGGTTTGTAACAACTTCATAAAAATATTTTTAATTTATTTGAAGGGCACTTTTTTAAAGATTTATTTATTTATTTGAAAGGCAGAGTTAGAGAGAGAGACTCTTCCATCTGATAATTTGTTACATGGGTACAATAATGATAATCAAATCAGAGTAGTGAGCATGTATCTCCTTTTCAAAGATTTTACTCTTCTTTTTGTTGGGAACCTTTAAATTCCTCCCTTCTACTTATTTATAAAATACACAAAAATTGTTATAAACCAGGGCTGGTTAAGCCTCCTCTTACAATGCCAGCATCACCTGTGGGTGCCGGTTCACAATCCAGCTGCTCCACTTCTGATGCGCCTGGGAAAGCAGAAGTTGGCCCAACTGCTCAGACCCTTGCACCCACATGGGAGACCTGGAAGAAGCTCCAGGCTCCTAGCTTCAGCCTGGTCCATTTGGGGAGTGAACCAGTAGATAAAAGACCTCTCTCTCTGTGTCTCTACCTCTCTAACTCTTTCAAATAAGTAAAATAAAATCCTTAAAAAAGAAATTCATTCCTTTAAAGTTTACAATACAGTTTTTAGTGTATTCTAAGTCATGAAAAATCACAGATACCAAATTTCAGAACATTTTCACTATCCCCAAAAGAAACCACATAACCATCAACAGTCACCCCCCACTGTCCACATCTCCAGTTCCTGGCAATCATTAACCTATTCTCTATCTGTAGGGATTTGCCTATTCTGAATATTACCTATAAATAGGATAACATACTATGTGATCTTTTGTGTCTGGCTTGTTTCCTCAGTATGCTTTCATGTCTTTTTATGGCTGAGTAATATTCCATTGTACAGACACCCAATTTTGTTTTCCCATTCATGAGCTGATACATTTGGACTCTTCCACTTTGGCTGTTGTGAATAATGCTGATCTCAACACTCATGTGCAAGCTTTGGTGTGGGCATGTTTACATTCCTCTTGGGTTTATTTCTAGGCTGGTCACAGAACAACCCTACGCTTAACACTTTGAGAAACAGCTGAATTGTTTTCCAATTTGTTTGCACCTTTCTATATCCATTCTCATCAGCCATGAATGAGGACTCCAATTTCTCCACATCCTCATCAGTACTTGTTATTCTCTTTTTCACTATAATCACTGAATGGGTATGAAGTACTTCACTGTGGTTTTGATTTGAATTTCCCTGATTGCTAATGATGTTGCATTTGGGTGTCTCCTTTGGAGAAATGTCCATTCAGATCTCTTGTGCAAATCTCTTTTTACTGTTGAGTTCTAAGTTCTTTTAGGGGCCAGCGCTGTGACACAGCAGGTAAAGCCCTGCCTGTAGTGCCAGCAACCCGTATAAGCACCTGTTCGAGTCCTGGCTGCTCCACTTTCAGTCCAGCTCTCTGCTATGGCTTGGAAAAACAGTACAAGATGGCCCAAGTCTTTGGGCACCTGAACCTGCGTGGGAGACCTGGAGGAGGCTCCTGGCTTCGGATCAGCCCAGCTCCAGCCATTGTGGCCACTTGGGGAGTGAACCAGTGAATGAAGACCTCTCTCTCTCTCTCTCTCTCTGCCTCTGCAACTCCATCTTCAAATAAACAAATGAATCTTTGAAGAAAAAAAAAGAGTTGTTTTATATTCTGGATACAATTCTCATATCAGTTATATTATCTGCAAGTATTTTCTTTTACCCATGGATTGTTTTCTCCTTATATTCAAAGTATAGTACAAGAAATTTTAAAAACATAAGAGAAAAAGTAAACAACATGACATGGGGTAAATTTTTCTATGTTGGCCGGGGCCACGGCTCACTAGGCTAATCCTCCGCCTGCAGCGCCAGCACACCAGGTTCTAGTCCCAGTCAGAGTGCCGGATTCTGTCTCGGTTGCTCCTCTTCCAATCCACAGCTCTTTGCTGTGGCCCAGAAGTGCAGTGGAGGATGGCCCAAGCGCTTGGGCCCTGCCCCTGCACGGGAAACCAGGAGAAGCACCTGGCTCCTGGCTTCAGATCAGCGTGGTGCACCGGCTGCAGCACGCTGGCCACAGTGGCCATTGGAGGGCGAACCAGTAGAAAAAGGAGGACCTTTCTCTCTGTCTCTCTCACTGTCCACTCTGCGTGTCAAAATAAATAAATAAATAAAAATCTAAAAAAAGTTTCTCTATGTTAATTAGAGCAACTTGTAGCAATAATATGCTGTTTACTGATATTCCATCTTTTAATATTCCTCTTTTGCCCATCTCCTCTCCCTGCTACAAATTTGGGATCTCTTAGGACTTCACTCACTCTTAACTCCCTCATAGGAATTAAAATAGAATTACAGGTCTAGTCTAGAAACCACAGGACCTTCTCACTGCCAGACAAATGTGGACAAGATAAGGAAAAATATCTTTTATCTACAGGAAAACAGATGTTTTAAACTCTCCAAAACAGTTCTTAAAAATTATAATTTTGAACAGAGTAGAGAGTCTTGTAAGATTTCAGGACTTCAGAGACAGGTATGTGGTCTTATAACAGCCACCCATCACTTCTACACTTTGTAATTATTATTGTTTTAATATTTAAATATGTATCTCATAATTGTAATTTTCTTTTTTTAACTCAACTGGTTAGAAGGGAATCATGGGCCAGCACCGTCGCTCACTTGACTAATCCTCCACCTGCGGCACCAGCGCCCTGGGTTCTAGTCCCGGTCGGGGCGCCGGATTCTGTCCCGGCTGCTCCTCTTCCAGTCCAGCTCTCTGCTGTGGCCCAGGAGGGCAGTGGAGGATGGCCCAAGTGCTTGAGTCCCTGCACCCGCATGGGAGACCAGGAGGAAGCACCCGGCTCCTGGCTTTGGATCAGCGCAGCACGAGCCGTAGTGGCCATTAGGGGAGTGAATCAACAGAAGGAAGACCTTTCTCTCTGTCTCTCTCTCACTGTCTGTAACTCTACCTGTCAAATAAAAACAATAAAAAAAAAAAAAAAGAAGGGAATCATGGTATATCCTTGTTATCCTACATGCACTAAATAAGATGTATGATTCTCTATGAGTTCTAACTTAAACCACAAGAGTATGAATCTGTGTCTGTTTTAAATGAACACATCTATGTCATATACTTACTGTCTGTCTTACCTCTCACCTTTTTTTAGGGGTTTTCTCTTGGAGTGGGATGTCTTGTTTCTGGACATTCTTCAAGTTAGATTTTGGTTTATCTTGTTTTAACTCCTTTGGTGTTGTTCTGGATTTCTTGTTTAAAGGTACAGTTGCCGAAACAAAATCATCTATTTATGTAGGAATTAAAAATAAATAAAATTAATTTCTTGGCAGTTGAAATTCATTACAGTGGATGTTCAAGTTTTCTACAATTTAAAAATCATGGGTGGTATTCTTCTTGTCTTTATTCTAACTCTGCTGTTTTAACTCCTCTTTGCTTTTGTAGCCTTTATTTTTACATACTAATCCATCAAAAACCAATTTACTTTAAAAACGGCAAAGGCAATTAAGGTAGCATCTAAATGTAAAACATATGCTTCATAAAAAACCTATAAAGCCATTAAGAAAATTGTAGAATTTTATCATACTGAAAATGAAAGGAAATTATTTTTATGTCAACTACACACTGCAGTCAAATGTCTGCTTTCAAAGGCCCATTACCTTTTCCTTCTACATGAACCAAGCTATTAAAGTAAGAAGCATCATGAGGAAAGGGACAGACGCTCCTATTCCACAATAGCTGTATTTTCTCTGTCAATTACCATATCGATCTCCCCATGTTCCTACCAAAGTAACTTCTGGTAAAGAGATGTTCCTTTCTAGGTGATTACTGTTTCTTCTAGTTTTGTTTTGTTGTCCTACTAATCCTCAGAACTATTGCAGTTCTTCTCTGGACACTCAACATAAAACTGCTGCTGTGGCTTTTAAACATATATATGACACCTGTATACATACCATACCTTCAGGGCCAATGTAGTTTTAATAATATACTCTAGCATTTATTAATACATGCTGCCTCTTACATGGGTTTCCTATCTAGGGACATATGTTACTTATGACTTTCTGTGCCCTTAAGCTATGCACAGCACCCAGAACATAAATAGCAGTTTATAAATATTTGGTGACTGATGGTGGTAACAAAAAGTTCAGTTACACTCTGCACTATTTTCTCCCACATTGTAGGCATACGTACATAAGTCTGTGACCAAGGCAAAATCAGATTCCTTCAAACCTAGGAATTATTATTTTACATACAGAAAACTCTGGAGGTCTGAGAAAGAAATATACAACTTACTTCAAAGTATAGTGTAATCTGATACAAAGTTTTTCAAAATTCTCAAAGTGCTCTTACAGCAGAGACAAGTAAATACACAATCAATATGGCATAGCTTAAGGCCAACCTTTCTTCTAGGTCTTATTTTATATTGCAATTAATGGAAATTTTTATATAATACCCTGTAATATATTTGCATCACAAAAAAAATGTTTCTTCTTTGGGAAATAGAGGAGACAAAACCTGATCTCAGAAACAGAGAGCAGCTAAGTCCTAAAGTACCACTTATCACTTCATATGTTCATGTATCATTCACCTACACCATTCCTATCAGTGTAATTATCAGCATTAATTATTCAAAATCCTTAGGAAATTCTTTTTCCAACTAACTTCAAATGCAATTGGAGGATATGTTAAATATATGAGCTGTAAATGGCATGTAAATAAATTTGTACATCTGTAAAACAAATGTAAGAAGCTCTACTTACCATCACTGTCGGAGTCCTCAAACTGTGAGTAATTGACTGGTTTCTTATGTCTATGATCAAGACAGAAATGTTTCATTAACACTTGTCAATTTCTCATCCGCATTCCTTAAGACTATTAACAATCTTGAATAAAAATGTGTTTGGATTCTCTTAAAAATACTTAAATCTAAATACTATCTGCATTTCTACAACAGGGATTTAGCATTAACTGAAATAGTTCAAAGGGTACCTTTTTTTTAAAGATCTATTTTACTTATTTGAAAGACAGAGTTACAGAGAGAGGCAGAGACAGAGAGAGAGGTCTTCTATCCACTGGTTCACTCCCCAGATGACCATAATGGCCAGAGCTGTGCCTATCCAAAGCCAGGAGCCAGGAGCTTCCTCTGGGTCTCCCACATGGGTGCAGGGTCCCAAGGACTCGGGCCATCCTCCACTGCTATCCTAGGCCATAGTAGAGAGCTGGATCGAAAAAGGAGCAGCCGGGACTAGAACCGGTGCACATATACATATGGGATGCCAGCGCCTCAGGCCAGGCGCCATGGCTCAACAGGCTAATCCTCCGCCTGCAGCACCGCCCCCCACCCCAGTCCCGGTTGGGGCGCCGTATTCTGTCCCAGTTGCTCCTCTTCCAATCCAGCTCTCTGCTGTGGCCCAGGAGGGCAGAGGAGGATGGCCCAAGTACTTGGGTCCCTGCACCCGCATGGGAGACCAAGAAAAAGTACCCAGCTCCTGGCTTCAGATCGGTGCAGCACTGGCCATAGCGGCCATTAGGGGAGTGAACCAACGGAAGGAAGACCTTTCTCTCTGTCTCTCACTGTCTATAACTCTCTCTCTGTCTCTCTCTCACTGTAACTCTGCCTGGCAAAAAAAAAAAAAAAAGTTCATGTAGGGCCAGTGCTGTAGCATAGCAAGTAAAGCCACCACCTGCAGCGCTGGCATCCAATATGGGCACCTGTTCGAGTCCCTGCTGCTCCACTTCCAATCCAGCTCTCCGCAATGGCCTGGGAAAGCAGTAGAAGATGGCCCAAGTGCTTGAGCCCCTGCACTCGCATGGAAGCCTCGAAGAAACTCCTGGCTCCTGCACCCAGTTGAGAGACCCAGAAGAAGCTCCTGACCTTGGATCAGCCCAGCTTCAGCCACTGGAGCCATCTGGGGAGTGAACTAGCAGACGGAAGATCTCTCTTTCTCTGCCTCTGCCTCTCTGTAACTGTCTTTCAAATAAATCAATAAATCTTTTTTTAAAAAGTTCATAGAAAATGGAGTTAAAGACAAGTTTATTTTGGTGTAAAAAGAAAATTTAAATCTTTTCAGTTTTTTCATAATTTGCATTTTCCACAAACTTTCTGAAGGTACCTGTATAATTATACCTGATTTACTTGATATGGAAAAATTTCAGATAACTTGTAAGAATAACCCACATAATTAACAATTACAATTTATATGCTGTTTAACTGCTATTGGACATTTGTAAGTTCCTCTTGTATGACCTTTTTTGTTTTGTATGTGCATTCTATCTTTCTTAATAGATTACATCTTTAAAAAAAAAAAGATTTTTACAGAGAGAGAGAGAGAGAGAGAGATCGAGAGATCCCCAAATGGCCACCACAACAGCCAGGCTGAAGCCAGCAGCCAGGAGCTTCATCTGAGTTTCCCACGTGGATGCAGGGGCCCAAAGATCTGGGCCATCTTCTACTGCTTTCCCAGGCTATTAGCAGGGAGCTGGATCAAAAGCAGAGCAGCCAGGCCGGCGCCGCGGCTCACTAGGCTAATCCTCCGCCTAGCGGCGCCGGCACACCGGGTTCTAGTCCCGGTCGGGGCGCCGGATTCTGTCCCGGTTGCCCCTCTTCCAGGCCAGCCCTCTGCTGTGGCCAGGGAGTGCAGTGGAGGATGGCCCAGGTGCTTGGGCCCTGCACCCCATGGGAGACCAGGAAAAGCACCTGGCTCCTGGCTCCTGCCATTGGATCAGCGCGGTGCGCCGGTCGCAGCGTGCCGGCCGTGGCGGCCATTGGAGGGTGAACCAACGGCAAAGGAAGACCTTTCTCTCTGTCTCTCTCTCTCACTGTCCACTCTGCCTGTCAAAAAAAAAAAAAAAAAAAAAAAAAGCAGAGCAGCCAGGACTCAAACCGTGCCCACATGGTTTGCTGGCATTGCAGGTGGAGCTTAACTTGTTATGTTAATGCCAAGTCAGCCCTGGTTAGAAACTTCTTGATACTACAATCCATCCTTTTTGATCTCTCCACAATACGAAATAATGTTTTTTATGCAATGGGCTCTTTAACAATGGTGAGTGACCTTGTTCCTGCCACCTGAAATGAATCTTTAAGCTACATGAGGACATTAGAAGAAAATCAAAAGGAAAAAAATAGCATTTCCTTCTTTGTGCCTCTAAGCACTGAATGATACAAATGGTCTTCTAGTCTTGGCTTCTATCTTCTTTCTGTCAAACATCCCAGTGGAACTGCTAGTTGGTCAGTTGGCTGTTCTTTCAAGCAAAAATGACGTCCCATGAAAAAGAAACAAATTCCACTGACAATTCGAATTCACAAATGCTTTTCCTTGAGATAAGCACCCACATTTCAGCATGTAGAATGTAGGTGTAATGCCCACTTCCTCATACCCAATCTTCAAAAAGTGTACTCATGTTACTCTCCTACTCTTCAGTTTTAAAGAATTTCAGAGCTGAATAAAACATAGGACCTCCATCCGTAAAAATCCCAAGATTCAGTAATAGTAAAAGGAAATTGAAAGCCTATTTGAAAAAGAGAGTACACTCAAGGGCTGAGGTACAATGAATACAGTAACTCTTACTGCTTTATCAAGAATATTCTTAAATGAAGCTGAGATTTTGTCCCCACTCTGAATGGTTCGCAGTAAAGAACGCGACCACTGGGAGCAGCCTGACGCCACTGTCTCCACGCGGGCTGAGGTGCCCGCAAGCTTTCTAATCTCTGCCGTGCAAATGACAGAACAGTGAAAAGGGCAAATAAAGTCTTAGGACTGTTAGGAAAATAGCTTTCACTTTGAAGACTGGAGACAGTTTCAGGGACCCCATGAGGTAGCAGATATTTTTTCCTTTTTTTATGAAAGCGAATCTAAGCTTTCATGATATTGACACACAAATGCCTTGAAGTTTAAAGGATTATTTGGTAAATTGTGGGTTTTCTGCTTTTTTATTTTTTTTCCAAAGAATCCTTTTATTTAAGGACTACACACTTCATGCATTTCCTAAGTACAACTTGAGGAATATAGTGATTCTTCCCACCATACCTGCCCTCCCACCACTCCTCCTCCTCCATCTCCCATTCCCAGTCCCATTCTCCACTAAGATCCATTTTCAATTACTTTTATACACAGAAGACCAATTCTATACTAAGTAAAGAGTTCAACAATTTGCACAAAGGAAAAAAAAAAAAAAAACCTGTTCCTCAACAGTCGAGACAACGGCTGGCAGAACATACTTTAACAATCTTTCTTCCCAACAAAGAGACTATCTCTTTGCTACGTGGATGCTTGAAACCCACTTCAAGTTGAGCATGTCTCTAATTCCCCACATGTCATTTTTCTGGTGTTTCCCCTATCACTCAATACAAAAGACATCCATTCAGTGGCTCAGAAATATCAGGGAGTCATCCTTGACTTCTTTTTTACCACTTCATCACAGGGATCATGCTCATGCACTTCATTAGCAAGTTCCACCAGCAGACTATATCCCAGCTTCATCTTCCATTCTGTGTCGACTAATAACACCCCAGGCCAAACCACCGCCCAGTGACCTCACTGGGTCGCTCTACCTGGAGTGCCCCCTACTCTTAGGAGACTAGCTCCTTCTCTTGGCTCGTGTCTATCACACGTCTTCTTCCTGGGAAAGCACGACCTCGCCATCCTACTTCCCTCTTTCCCACTCCATCACATGGCCATGTTTATTTTCGGCGCCCTAACCTCCCCTCCAGCACCCGGTATGGTATAGAAAAAGCAAGTCTCTTCAATAACGCTTTTGCATGAATGGCTGACTGGGGCTTCCAAAAGCACTGGCGTGCATCGAAGCGGAGGAAGACTTTCAAGAATATAATGGAAAGCACAGTACAACGGTCTGGGGTCCGATGATTCAGGGTTGCGCACTGCGCCACCTGCAAGCTGTGTGACCCAGGTAAATTGGCCCAGCTAGTTTGCAATCGGTAAGAGAGGAAGATCTACGCCTCCTGTATGAGAATCGCAGAGAGGAGCAAATGAAAACAACACACAAGCGGGCGTGCGGGGAAATGGGAAGCGCTGTTCACACGCTAGCAGACGGCCTCGTTCGGGTGCGGTGAGCAAAAGGAACAGCAACAGCTGCAAAGGGAGGCAAACGGCGGGGACGCCTCCCTCCGGGCAACCGGAGCTCCTCCCGGGGACTAGCGAGGTCCAACAACCGCCCATTCCACCCTCTCACCCGGCCCTTTCCCTCCATCCGGTGCCGACGCGGTCTACACCGTTCTCCCCACCCCGGCTGGGCGTCAGAAACCACCCACCTCACAGGCCGCACCATGGTCGCTCTCAACGCTGGAAATCCCGCGGCTCTCAGGTTCTTCTAGTCCGCCGCGACGGTTTCAATTCCCGCCCAAAATCAGACATCCCGCACTCCGCCCCGCTGCCAGCAGCCTTCCAATCACCACCAGCCACCCCGCGGCGGCGCATGCGCCCTAAGAAGAGCGCGTGACCTCACGGCCTTCCCCGGGCATCGCCCTAGCATCCGGCTAGCCGGAACCGAGTTTGTGTATTCCCTCAGCACTTTCGTCACGCTGAGGGGCTCCTGCGCTCTTTCTGATATGCACAGTAACGGTAGAAATACACATTATTGCACCTTTCAAATGATTAAACCTGAGAATACTGGAACAAAAGGGGACTTGGACTGAGGATTCTTCTGCAAAGTGCCAGAGAAATGGAACAGACGTGAGTGAATCTGCCGTGGCGGATCTGCTGGCTATAAAAACAAGAGTAAGTCAGCTGACGTTTCTGGTGCCCAGGCTCTCTGACAGCTCGGAGTGAGCGAGCCGCTTCGGAATTAGGTGAGGTGAGCCCTCAGCCAAAAGCTAGGAATACCTTTCCGACTGAAACTCTGTTCCCTCCGTTGGCTGGAGCCCCTGGGCCGGGCAGGCTGCCATCTCGTTCCTTGACCGACCCGAGCCGCAGACTCCGCTCTTGGGCTTATGTGAGCTGAGTCTGGCCCGCCTTCTATTCCAATTTTGTATCTTCTATGATATCACGGCTGCTAAAAAGTGAGGTAAGGGCTTCAAGGTAGACAGACGTAACTAAAATGTGCGTTTTGGAACAGGTGTCTAAACGTTGAATCGGCTGAAGCCGGAGCTAATGATTGGTACCGAAAGCAATGCTTCTGAACTAGTCAGACCAAAAGCCCTTATTTCTGCAAATTTCAATGCCCAGCAGCAGTGTTCTTTTGCTGCTCTGATTTTCTTGTGAGTATTCAATTAGTAACCTGCGGATTTTTTGCTGATGTGTTCCTAGTGTATTTTATTGTTACTGCCTTCCGCGTATTGATCTTACGTTGGTCGGATGCTTTGTGTTCGTTGTTTGACTCGTGTAACAGATCTGCGAGGTACATGACATTATCTCCAACTGATAGTTGTTGAGACGGCGACCGAACGGTGGAGTCAGAATTTGAACTCCTTGAATGACAGTCAGGGACCTGTTCTCCGATCGCGACACTGCCCTTTGTCAGTAAACATTTGCCTGGGGTCCGTGTGCACCCTGGTTCATACGAAGCTGGAGTTGTCGGTAGGGGTTAGATCCTGCGGGGGGCCTTGGATGCCAGGTCAAGGAGTGTTGGGAGGAGGTAGGGCGGGGTTTTAAGTGGAGGGAATCTAAAATATGGAGAGGTGGGGTTGTGTTTCCACTGGCCACAGGGAGTTCTGTTTGGCTGCTTAATTAATCCAGACCAGGTGGTGGTGCTGATGCTACACATGAAGTCAGTGGGATGTTATCTTTTTGTATCATATTCTCCCCTCACTGGCTGAGCTCAGAACTTCTGATGGCACATAGCTCTGGATTCTGCACATTAGTCAGCTTTCAGTTTTAACCATCAGAAAGATTTTTAATGTAAGACCCTTACTTTTCAGTACATGTACATTGCACTTAATAGAATCATACATTTTAACTTTTTAAAAATTGTGTTTTCACGTGTTGCATCATCTTTGAGAATTTACATTTCCCAGAGGTAAAATCTATTTCTTCAGTATAAGAAAGTGTTTTCTCTCCTTCTCTGTCACCCCCACCTTGCCTTTTAAGGTTTATTATTTATTTATTTGACAGGCAGAATGACAGAAGGAGGGAGACAGAGACACCTTCTATCTTCTGGTTCATTCAATGAATGGCTGCAATAGCTAGGTCTGGACCAGGCCAAAACCAGGAGCCAGGAACTCTATCTGGACCGCCACGTGGGTGGCAGGTACCTAAGTACTTGGACCATCCTCCACTACCTTCCTGGGTGCATTAGCAGGTAGCTAGATCAGAAGTGGAGCAGCTGGGACTCTTACAGGCACTCCAGTATGGGATGCCAGTGACACAAGTGGCAGCTTAACCTTCTGTGCCACAATGCTGGCCCCTGGAATGGAGTTTCTGCATCATTGAACATACTGGCTACTGTTGGTAGCTACTGTCAGTTTTATAGAATTGTTGTACATATTTCCATTGCTTTATATTTAATAAATGGGGGTGAACCCATTCTGTGAGTAAAACATACATACTCATTCTTTGTATTAGTATGAAATAGACAAAATTTTTACATTTTTACTTAAAAATTTTATGTATGCATATTTGAAAATATAGTCTGGATAATTCATCAAATGCCTCCCTCAAAAACTCCTTTGTCTGAGTTATTTTTATATTTCAGGTGACCTCTTCTTAAAGAAAAATACGAATAATTGTTAACTTCGTTTCTCCCAGTGAGAACCAGAAAATCAAAACATTGTACAATTCAGCAAGTATGTATAACCATTATATTTCCAACAGCCTGCCTGGCACATGAAATAGAAGAAGAAAGAATTCCTTCCACTGGAAATATATGGTTCTAGCAAGCATGAGAAATAGAGTACCGTAGGAGCCATGATTCCGATACTCACAGGCTCATACTATGAGAGCCTATAATGGGGACCCTATACAGCTTTAGAAAGTTGAAGAAGGCTTCTTGGGGGCTGTCTGAGCTGAAACCTGAAGAATAACTGTTTGTTGTCCAAGAGAAATAAGATGAGTGAAAGTGCTCTAAAGGAAAAGTCCGAAAGCTGGGAGTGGAAAGGGAAGTTTGGTGTTGACAGAAGTTGAATGTGGCTGGCACATAAAGTCTGTGAATCTGTGTGTTGGAGAAGAGGGCTGCAGATGGTGGGAGAAGAGTTTGGAGATTCGGGGAGGGACATTGTCTGCTGGGTTAAGGAGTTTGGATTTTATCCTGAGAGCAATGGAATGTCATTGAAAGATTTTAAGTAGATGAGCAATGTGATGAGATGACTGTATTTAATTTTTTTTAGAAAGATGACTGTGAGTTCACTGTAGAAAATAGTTGAGAGCTGATTTGATGGAAGAATGCCTAGCCACAGGGAGTCCCGCTCGGAGGCTGATGACTACATCTGTAATTGGTGTTGGATCTTACTCCCTTTACCTAGGTTGTCTTTCTGAACAGTGTCCAGTTTGCCTTGTGGAAGGCATCCTGTACTTTGTTTTTCTGAATATCTCCTACTCATTACTCTCCTATGTGGAAGTCTTTCTAGCACTTTCTTACCTGCCCTTTACCAATCAGATCTCAAGACCACAGCTCTAAGACCCTCAAGATCAGGGATTCATTTCTTGGACTTTGTTTTCACCATATTTTCATAAGCTTGGTGTCTGCCTCACCCCTGCACCTCTTCCTAACAATCCTCTTTGCTTTCCTCTCCATGTTCCTTCCATAGTATTGAGCACTCTACTTAAGAATACAAAGTAAGTTATGGGCATGTTTTTTTCTTAAATGAAGTTTGAAAGAAACAGTGTTTTTATTAAAAAGAAGAAGAGGAAGAACTTTGTTTTTATCACAAAGATGAAAATACAGGCATAAGCACTTGGAAAAAACTAGGATAATTGGGTCAGAGCCCCACATATAAAATCTACCAGTGGTAAAACGTTGTCTTAGAATTGATGTAGCAATAATGAAACATGGTGGTTCTTTTATGTATTTATAACCCATTGCTTTTTTTTGTTAATTTATAGAAGTCCTGGCAAAGACTATGAAGAAAAACAGAGAAAGAGTGTGCCACAAAGAAAGGGAATTCGTGTATAAATTCAAAGTAGGACGAGAATGCTTAGAACTGAAGGTGCCCCTCCAATTTCCAGTTCAAGAGAACGTCAGTCATCTGCATGGGCGTCTGATGCCGTTGCACAATCTGCCGTGCTTTGTAGAAAATGGTGAGGACTGGGTTTCTTTAATTAATGCCATGTTATTATTTTCCTATAGTCTCTTTCATTAGACATTTCCTGTTAGAAAGCTTACTCCTGGCCGACGCTGCGGCTCACTAAGCTAATCCTCCACCTTGTGGCGCCGGCACACCGGGTTCTAGTCCTGGTCGGGGCGCCGGATTCTGTCCCGGTTGCCCCTCTTCCAGGCCAGCTCTCTGCTGTGGCCAGGGAGTGCAGTGGAGGATGGCCCAAGTGCTTGGGCCCTGCACCCCATGGGAGACCAGGAGAAGCACCTGGCTCCTGCCATCAGATCAGCGCGGTGCGCCGGCTGCAGCGGCCATTGGAGGGTGAACCAACGGCAAAAGGAAGACCTTTCTCTCTATCTCTCTCACTGTCCACTCTGCCTGTCAAAAAAAAAAAAAAAAAAAAAAAAGCTTACTTCTAAGAAACATTAGAAAGAGCCATGAAATATGAATTGTTCAACTGCTTCTATGAACAAGAAAGGTTCCCCAGACCTTTGTTTTATTGAGTGTTTTCCCTCTAACCCTTGTAGGTCTTTATAAAGCAACTGAGGATAAAAATTACATAATGAAAAATGAGCTACAAAGTCTAGATTGAAACTCTTAACCTCTGAATTTAGTTGGGTGGATTCTTGAGACATTTCAGTTCTGACTAATTTAATCGTAATAGAATTTTATTGTTAAATTGGTTGACTTTTCAATGGTCTGGTCATCAGTTTCTGAGATGACATGGAAGAGTATGTCTTTGCTTTCCGAAATTATTTCTGTAAAGCAATCTGTGGTAAACCATTTTGAAAGGTCTGTGTTCTATCTCACAGACTAGGAAAAATTTTAAATTGAGAATATGTTGGATTATAGAAAGTTAGAAGGGAACCTAGAAACTTTCTAGGATTATCACACCATACAAAGAAGGGAGCTAGATCATGAAGAGGTTAAATTGTTCACCTGAGGCAGGAGTTCTCAAAATGTGGTCCCCTCATCAGCAGAAACAGTATCATCTGAGAACCTGTCAGAAGTGCCAGTTCTGGGGCCAGTGTTGTGGTGAGTGGGTAAAGCTGTCGCCTGCAATGCCAGCATCCTGTGTGGATGCCAGTTCCTGTCCTGGTTGCTCCACTTCCAATCCAGCTCCATGCTAATGGCCTGGGGAAAGCAAAGGAAGATGGCTCAAGTGTTTGGGCCCCTACCACCCCCTTGGGAGATCCAGATGAAACTCTGGCTCCTTGCTTCCATGTGGCCCAGCACTGGCAGTTATGGTCATCTGGGAGGTGAACCAGTGGGCGGAAGGTCTATCTCTCCCTTTCTGTTTCCGTAATTGTGCCTTTCAAATAAATAAATAATCTTTAAGAAGAAACAAAAACAAAAAGGAAGAACTGCCAGTTCTGAATCCCTTCTCATTCCAGCTCAGTCTGGGGGTGGCACTGCATTCTGGTATTTTTTTTTTAAAGATTTATTTATTTATTTGAAAGTCAGAGTTACACAGAGAGAGAAGGAGAGACAGAGAGAGAAAGTCTTCCATCCTCTGGTTCACTCTCCAGATGGCCACAACGGCTGGAGCTGGGCTGATCCGAAGCCAGGAGCCAGGTGCTTCTTCCAGGTCTCCCACACCAGCACAGGGGCCCAAGGACTTGGGCCAGCTTCTACTGCTTTCCCAGGCCGTAGCAAAGAGCTACATCAGAAGAGGAGCAGCCGGGACTCAAACCGCTACCCAAATGGGATGCTGGCACTGCAGATTGTGGCTTTACCTGCTATACCACAGTGCCAGCCCCTTGCACTCTGTTTTAAAAAACACCAAGTGTTGGTTGGCACCACGGCTCACTAGGCTAATCCTCCACCTCCGGCGCCGGCACACTGGGTTCTAGTCCTGGTCAGGCGGCGGATTCTGTCCCGGTTGCTCCTTTTCCAGTCCAGCTCTCTGCTGTAGCCCGGGGCGCTGGATTCTGTCCTGGTTGCTCCTCTTCCAGGCCAGCTCTCTGCTGTGGCCAGGGAGTGCAGTGGAGGATGGCCTAAGTCCTTGAGCTCTGCACCTGCATGGGAGACCAGGAGAAGCACCTGGCTCCTGGCTTCGGATCAGCGAGGTGTGCCAGCCGCAGCGCACTGGCCACAGCGGCCATTGGAGGGTAAACCAATTGTAAAGGAAGACCTTTCTCTCTCTCTCTCTCTCTCTCTCTCTCTCTCTTTCTCTCTCTCTCTCTCACTGTCCACTCTGCCTGTCAAAAAAAAAAAAAAAAACCTCCAAATGTTAAATCCCTCTAGGGGATCTGATTGCTGTACATGGAAAGTTGTGAACTACTTACTTATCCAAAGTCAAGAGAGGTAGTGACAGAGCCAAGGCCAGAACCCAGGAATTAGGACTTCTGTTTCAGTGCTCTTTCCATTATATATGATCTCGAAGAAGTGCCTCTGAGATTGAAATCATAGATCATTTGAATTAAATACATTTTAATATGCTGGTCAGTTTCTCACGCAAAATCAAAAGATGTGGCAACACACCCTTTAGAGTTATACAGGAAACTCTTTCACTTCAATACAGACTCTCAAAATCTATAGATTTTCCTTTATGTGCTTGTACCCTCAAAATCTGTAGGTTTTCCTTTATGTGCTTGTACCTACTGAGTTTTAAACTGAAGTATCAGACTTAGATATTAACATTACTTAATTAGCCATCAACTGATGACTAGATAAAGAAATTATGGTAGATATACACCATGGAATACTACTCAGCTGTAAAATAAAGAATGAAATCCTGTCTTTTGCAACAAGATGGTCACAACTGGAAACCATTATGCTTAGTGAAATAAGCCAGTCCCCAAAAGACAGATATCATGTGTTTTCCCTGATCGGAGGCGATGAATAGAGTACCTGAAATGTATTGAAATGAAATAGATATTTTGATAATCAATGATGGTTTATAGCCCTTGTCTCTTTCATTGAGGAACTGTGTTTTGTTTTGTTTTGTTTTGTTTTCTCTTTGTACTATTTGTTGAACTCTTTTACTTAGGGTAGTGTTAACTATATGAGCATTAAGTGTACAAAAAAGAAGATCATTGCAAAAATTAAGAGTGTAATATGAGAGGAAGGAGAAGAAAGGTTTGGAGCGTGAGTGGGAGGGAGGGTGGGGGAGTACCACTATGTTCCTGTAACAGTATAAAGGAAATATATGAAACTTGTATAACTTAAATAAAATATATATCAAAGAAAAAACATTGCTTAATTAGAATCAGGTTATACATAAGAGTAAAGAATTTTGACCTTTCTCCATGTGATAACTTACAAGAGTAAGGAAAAATAGTTGTGAAATTAGTTAAATGATCCCATAAGCGGATCTTATATTATCTAGAGATTCTTCTATGAGTATAATCTTAACAAAACGAAATTTCATATTGGATTGCTTAGCTAGGTAAAATGTCCTCTACTTATTTCTGGATTTCAGTAACGATGGCTTTGTTGACCCTGTGACAGACCTAAAAGAAGCTCTGAGCCAGTTTATAGAGGAAGAATCCCTGAGAGAATATGACAAAGAGGCGGAAGCCTCCCTGGAAGCTGTGAAGTCAGGGGAAGTGGACTTGCACCAGCTGGCAAGTGTGTGGGCCAGAGCTTACGCTGAGGTGAGCACATGGGTCAGACTGGACATTTCAAGGGTATTCTGGGCTTGGATGAGGGTTGTTGTTTTTTTTTTTTTCTTAAAGAGTTATTTATTTATTTTAAAGGCAGAGTTACAGAGAGGCAGAGGCAGAGAGAGAGGTCTTCCATCCGTTGGTCCACTTCTCAGATGGCTGGGCCATTCTGAAGCCAGGAGCCAGGAGCTTCTTCTGGGTCTCCCATGCAGGTGCAGGAGTCCAAGAACTTGGGCCATCTTCCACTGCTTTCCCAGGCCGTAACAGAGAGCTGGATCAGAAGTGGAGCAGCCGGAAATCTAACTGGCACCCATATGGGATACTGGCACTGCAGGCAGTGGCTTTACCCACTACACTACAGCACTGGCCCCTGGATGAGGATTTTTTAATAGTTAAGATAATACTCAATGGTAATGGAATCTTTTTTCTCCACATACCAGTAATGGACAATCCAGGTTGGAGCTTCTGTGCCTCCTTCCTAGATCAGGGTGAGCAGCTGAGACAGCGTGCGTCTGAGGTAACACCCGTGTAAAGTGGGAGGCTACCTTTGTCTTTGTAGCCAGCACAGATCACCAAATTTATTCACTAAAAACACAGAACACTAAGTTAGATTAGAATTTCAGACAAATGAAGTTTTTTAGTATAAGTATGCTCCACAAATCATGCTTTTCTGAAATTCTAA